>NC_092055.1:57011975-57692157 GCF_003086295.3 Arachis hypogaea | reverse complement strand
TTGTTTGTTTTAGAGAGAATTGGTGAGCCAAGGGATTGGGATCCAATCATATAAGATTGCCAAGCAAAATTTAATGAACGCATTGCTTGAGGAAGAGATAAACATGTTTTGATTCGGAGATCTCAATATCTCCTATAACCCAATGAATTCCCCATTTCTGATTTCCACTTTCTCTTTACATTCTGCAATTACATTCATGCAATCACCCCCATTCCCTTTTAATTTGAGCAATCTAGCTTCTGCTCTTTAATTCATGCAATTTAAGATTCCGCCATTTAAATTTCTTGTCATTTACGTTTCCCGCCAATTTTACATTCTGCAATTCTCATCTAAATCTTGATTCCGCTCAACTAGAACAAACTTCTAATCCGAATTGCTCACTCAACCAATCCTTGTGGGATTCGACCTCACTCTATTGTGAGTTTTTACTTGACGATAACCGGTGCACTTGCCGGAAGGAATTTTGCCGATCGTGCAATTTCCTAAATCGTAGCATAACAAGTTTATGCGCATCAAGTTTATGGCGCCGTTGCCGGGGATTGGTTTTCGATTGACAATTCTCAAATTGGAAGTTAACTAGATTGAGCATTTTTTTTTTGTTTTGATTAATTCAGTACAAGTTACTTGTTGAATTTTAATTTCTGCACTCTGTTACATGCTTTCTTTCTTTATGCCTTTAAATTCAAGCAACTAACTCACTGACTCACTAACTGTTTGATTAATTCCTCACTGCTCTAACCATACTCTTCCATTAACCAAGAGTATTTCACTTGTTTGTTGCCTGTGCTGTGTTCTTGTATGACAGGTAGGAGAGGAGAGACATCAACTCCTCCATATACCGAACCAGAGAGGACCCTTCATAGACTGAGAAGGGAAGCAAGAGGGAAGAGAGTACTGGGAGAAGAGGAATCTGAAGGAGAATCTGAGGACAATTTTGAGGAAGCTTTTGATCTCAACATGGATAGAGAAGTTCACAACCATGAGAGAACTGATGGAAACAATGCCATTCCTGAGAGGAGGGTTCTTAGCTCATACATAAACCCAACCTCTGGGAATTGTGGTAGCAGCATACAGAAACCACCCATTCAGGCCAACAATTTTGAGCTCAAACCACAGCTAATATCACTTGTGGAGAATCATTGTTCATTTGGTGGAAGTGCTAATGAAGACCCAAACCAACATCTCACAAATCCTGAGAATTTGTGACACTGTGAAGTCCAATGGAGTCCAGGAAGATGCATATAAACTGCTTTGTTCCCATTTCACTAGGACAAGGCAGCTAAGTGGCTGAATCATTCCAAGGGGAGCCTAACAACCTGGGACGAGGTGGAAAGCAAGTTTCTGGCACGTTTCTACCCCCACAAAAGGTCAATAGGCTTCGATCTGAGGTTCAGACTTTTAGACAACAAGATGGTGAAACTCTCTACGAGGCATGGGAGAGATTCAAGGATTTGACAAGGAAATGCCCACCAGACATGTTCCATGACTGGGTGCAATTGCATATTTTCTATGATGGACTGTCTTATGAATCAAGGAAGGCTGAAGACCATTCATCAGGAGGTTCATTGAACAGGAAAAAGACTGTGGAAGAAGCCATTGAAGTGATTGAGACAGTGGCTGAGAATGAGTACTACTATGCATCAGAGAGACACAACACTAAGGGAGTCATGGAGCTGAACCATGTTGATACAATTCTAGACCAGAACAAGGTGTTTGCCAAGCAACTAGCAGAGCTCACCAGGAAATTAGAAATAAAACAAGTGGCTGCAATACACACACAAGATCAAGAGGAAGAAAGTACTGAAGGAGGTGATTGGGAAGAGGCTAATTATGTAGGAAATCAACAAAGGCAACCATATGATCCACATTCCAACACTTACAACCCAGGCTGGAAAAATCACCCAAACTTTGGGTGGGGAAACCAGCAAAACCAACATAACAAGTCCACATACCAAAACTCCAACCAAAGATCATACCAAGCCACACAAAACACTTACTCTCAACCACCATATCATAGCCAAAATAATCAACCTGCTCAACCTAATCCGAACCAACAATTTCAAGATCAATTAAACAGGATAGAAGGAATGCTTGCAACCATGAGTCAAGACATAACCGAATTGAAAGCTTTTAAGGAAGAAGTAAATTCTAACCTGCAAAACCAAGGAGCTGCCATCCAGACGCTAGAAAATCAAATTGCGTATTTGTCTAAGCAAACCCCTGGGACAAGCGTTTCTCATGCTGCCAAGGCTATTGCAAGGGAAGAATGTAAGGCCATAACCCTCAGAAGCGGAAAGAATCTAAAGGAGATCTCAAAGGAAACCACAGAGGATGAAGCAAAGGAAAATGTGAGAGATAAGGAACAAGGACAATCTTTTACATCGTCTGCAACAAAAGAAAAAGAAAAAGAGGTCCTGAAGCCTTATACACCTAAAGCACCATATCCTCAACGTTTGATGAAAAGTGAAAAGGATGGCCAATTCTCCAGGTTCTTGGAGATTTTCAAGAAGCTTCAAATCAACATTCCGTTTGCTGAGGCAATAGAGCAAATGCCACTCTATGCAAAATTCTTAAAGGAATTAATGACCAAGAAAAGAAGCTGGAGAAACGAGGAAACTGTGTTGTTAACTGAAGAATGCAGTGCCATCATCCAGCACAAATTGCCTCAGAAATTGAAGGATCCAGGCAGTTTCCAAATCCCCTGCATCATAGGAGAAGTCATGGTGGAGAAGGCCTTGTGTGACTTAGGGGCCAGTATCAATTTGATGTCTCTAACAATGATGAGAAGAATGAAGATTGAGGAAGCCAAACCAACAAGAATGGCCCTCCAATTGGCAGATCGAACTTTTAAATTCCCTCATGGGATAGTTGAGGATTTGTTGGTGAAGGTGGGAGATTTTATATTTCCTGCCGATTTTGTGGTGTTAGATATGGAGGAAGAAGCCAAAGCTTCAATAATCCTGGGAAGACCCTTCCTGGCTACTGCTGGAGCCATCATAGATGTACAAAAGGGTGAACTCACTCTTAGACTACATGATGAGAAATTGGTGTTTAACGTATTCAAAGCAATGAGCTATCCATCAGAATCACTAAGGGAATGCATGAGGGTGGATGTAGTGGACATTGCAGTACAAGAAACTTTTGAGGAAACAACAAAGGAAGTGGCAGAGGAGGAGTTCACCAAAGACATAGAAGTTAGTGACATCAAGGCTGCTGAAACAACCATGCCAAACATGCCAGAGATAGTGAAAGAAGAGAAGGAAGCACCAAAACCTGAGCTCAAAGCATTGCCCCCTAATCTCAAGTATGCATACTTGGGTAGTGATGAGAGTCATCCTGTTATCATTAGCTCTGCCCTTAGTCAAGAACAGGAAGAAGAATTGATCAAGGTGCTACAAACTCATCAAGATGCCATTGGATGGACCCTAGCTGATTTGAAGGGGATAAGTTCATCCATATGCATGCATAAAATCTTGTTAGAAGAGGATGCTAGACCCTCCATCCAAGCTCAGAGAAGATTGAATCCCGTCATGAAAGAAGTGGTACAAAAGGAGGTCATGAAGTTATGGCAGGCAGGGGTAATCTACCCCATTTCTGATAGCCCATGGGTTAGTCCCATCCATGTAGTTCCCAAGAAAGGTGGCATAACTGTGGTGCCAAATGAGAGGAACGAACTCATACCCACAAGAACTGTCACTGGGTGGAGGATGTGCATAGACTACAGGAAGCTCAATGAAGCCACCAGAAAAGATCATTTCCCACTCCCATTCATGGATCAGATGCTTGAAAGGCTTGCAGGACATGCTTACTATTGCTTCTTGGATGGATACTCAGGCTATAATCAGATAGTAGTTGATCCTAGAGATCAAGAGAAAACATCATTTGTTTGTCCATATGGAGTTTTTGCTTATAGACGCATGCCCTTTGGATTGTGCAATGCACCTGCCACTTTCCAAAGATGCATGCTGTCCATCTTTTCGGACATGATTGAAAAATTTATTGAGGTCTTCATGGATGATTTTTCTGTGTTTGGAGATTCTTTTCCCAGCTGCCTACACCACCTTGCCTTGGTGCTTAAGAGGTGCCAAGAGACTAACCTAGTATTAAACTGGGAAAAATGTCATTTCATGGTCACAGAAGGAATAGTCCTTGGCCACAAAATCTCTAATAGAGGCATGGAGGTGGACAGAGCTAAGGTGGAAATCATTGAAAAACTACCTCCACCAAGTAATGTCAAGGCAGTTAGGAGTTTTTTGGGACACGCTGGGTTTTACAGAAGGTTTATTAGAGACTTTTCTAAAATAGCCAAACCTTTGAGTAACTTGCTTGTCTCTGATACACCCTTTGTATTTGATAAAAATTGCATGCTAGCCTATGAACTTTTGAAGCAAAAACTTTCCTCTGCACCTATCATTGCCCCACCTGATTGGAACTTACCTTTTGAACTGATGTGTGATGCATCAGACCTTGCTATTGGGGCAGTGTTAGGACAAAGGAAAGACAATTTGGTACATGTGATTTATTATGCCAGTAAAGTCTTGAATGCTAACCAAAGGAATTACACAACCACTGAAAAAGAACTCTTGGCAATAGTCTTTGCATTTGACAAATTTAGATCCTATCTCATTGGATCTAAAGTCATTGTCTTCACTGATCATTCAGCTTTAAAATACTTACTTGCTAAACAAGAATCCAAACCAAGACTTATTAGATGGGTTCTTTTGTTGCAGGAATTTGACATTGAAATCAAAGACAAGAAGGGTGTAGAGAACAAGGTGGCAGACCATTTATCAAGGATACCATGTGAAGAAGGAAGTGCACAAAGCACACATATAAATGAGTGCTTTCCTGATGAACAACTCATGGTAATTCACAAAGCACCCTGGTTTGCAGACATAGCAAACTTCAAGGCCATTGGGAGTTTGCCGTTGGAATTTAACAAGCATCAAAGGAAGAAATTGGTAAATGATGCCAAATACTTCATCTGGGACGAACCATACTTGTTCAAAAAATGTTCCGATGGCATACTCAGAAGATGCATATCAGAGGAAGAAGGAAGGGAAGTCTTATGGGACTGCCATGGCTCCACTTATGGAGGACATTTTGCAGGAGAAAGAACAGCAGCTAAGGTGTTGCAGTGTGGTTTTTATTGGCCCACTATCTTCAAAGATGCAAAGGAACTAGTGAAGCACTGCCATGAATGCCAGAAAGCGGGGAACCTGCCAAGAAGAAATGAAATGCCACAACAATTCATTCTGGAACTTGAATTGTTTGATGTATGGGGGATAGATTTCATGGGACCCTTTCCCTCCTCATACTCAAATAATTACATTCTTGTGGCAGTAGACTATGTCTCCAAATGGGTTGAAGCAATAGCAACTCCAACCAATGATAATAAGGTAGTCATGAACTTCCTCAGAAAACACATTTTTTGCCGTTTTGGGGTTCCAAGAGCAATCATCAGTGATGGAGGAAGCCACTTCTGCAACAAACCATTAGAGGCATTGCTTCTAAAATATGGAGTCAAACACAAGGTAGCCACACCATACCATCCACAAACAAGTGGGCAAGCCGAAATATCTAACAGAGAACTCAAAAGGATCCTGGAAAAGACTGTGGGAACTTCAAGGAAGGACTGGTCGATTAAGCTAGATGATGCTCTTTGGGCATATAGGACAGCTTTCAAAACACCAATTGGAATGTCTCCTTACCAACTAGTATACGAAAAAGCTTGCCATTTGCCACTGGAGTTGGAGCACAAGGCATACTGGGCCTTGAAACTTTTGAACTTGGACAGCAAAGCTGCTGGAGAAAGAAGGATGTTGCAAATTCAAGAGTTGGAAGAGTTCAGAGCTGAAGCTTATGAGAATGCCAAAATTTACAAAGAAAGAGCAAAGAAGAAGCATGACAGCAACATAGCCCCAAGGAAATTTGAAGAAGGACAAAAAGTATTGCTCTACAATTCTAGGCTGAAGCTATTTCTAGGGAAGCTAAAATCAAGGTGGTCTGGACCATTCCTTGTCACCAAGGTCTCCAAATATGGACAAGTAGAAATCATGGAAGAAAAGTCACAACGAACCTTCATTGTGAACGGTCAAAGACTCAAACATTACTTGGGAGATGTGGAGGAGAAGGACAAGGTTAAATATCACCTCAACTGAGGAAGCTGACCGTCAAGCTAATGACGTTAAAGAAGCGCTTGTTGGGAGGCAACCCAACCTGAGGTAATACCCTTTTGCTGTTTCTTTTATTTGTTTCAATAAAAAGGGTGAAGTAGTTTCTGTGCATTGCAAAGAATTTAGTTTGGTGTTTCACACCAAACAATGAATTCGTGGATCAATAATTCAAAGGGGAATGTGTGACTCTAAGTTTGGTGTTCCACCATAAAGATCAACTGAACACAACAACCTTTGAATTATATGAAAGGAACAACCATTCTAAGCAGTCACAGAAATGCTTAAAACCCTTAGCAGCAACTTCATTCCAAAGAGAACTCAAGGATTCAAAGAACAGAGAAGTAAGTGGGAGACTAAGTTTGGTGTTCACACACCAACTTAAGACTCAGATACTTACCCACACATAGTTGAGCTAACCACTCAAGTGCTTGAGAAGCAAGCAACTTCATCACTCTTTGCAGGAAAGGAAACAAGGATCTTAAAACATGAAGCAACAATTAGGAGAAGAAGAAGAAATCAAAGTGTTTCCTGGCAACAAAGAGAAAACAAGGAATTTCACAAGGTGGTATTGTTCCTTGATAATTCTTTAAAAAGGGCAAACAAAAGCATGCTTGTTCTGGTTTAAACTGTAAATGTTGAACCTTTCTGGAATGTGAAGTTTTTAGTATATTTGTCTGTTTATTGCTTTGAATAAAGTGAACGCCTAGATGTTTGGATATAACTTCACTTTCTTAAACAAGTGCTTGCCATGCTTGTTCTGTTTCCAAAAATAAAAGAAAAGTTTGAACAAAAGTAACTTGGCTCAATTAGTGACAAATCAAGTAGAATTAAGTGGTGGTATGCATGCTTGATTGTTTAGTCAGATCACTGGAATTAGAGTGTAGAATTATCATTTTTTGTGTAGAAATTGAAAACTGTCTATGGATCTTGATGAATAAATGTCTCTGGCCATGAAAAAGAAAGAAAAAGAAGAAGAAAAAGCCACTGAAAAAGGGCAACCAAAAAGCAAGAAAATTGAGAAAATAAGCTAGGCACCAATGGTTTGAACTTCTGAGACAAATGCCTGTGGTGTTTATGTATTAAGGATATGCTTGGATGAATAGGTTCTGAGGAGTGTTTCAACACTTGGTAACTTGGGTTAACTAACCCGGGATTATCAACCAAAAGTCCATTATCAAGAGCAACCTAAATACAAAACATTTAGTCACACAAAGAGGTGCTGGGCACCAATGTCTCAAGAAGAAATGTGAACTAAAATGCCTGAAGTGGATATGTGTAGTGCACTGATAAGAAAAAGAAAATGCCAAAGGCTTGTGCAACACATGACACCAAGCAAACAAGGAGCAAAGGAGCTCTAAGAAAAAGAAAAGAAAAACAAAGAAGAGAAAAGTGCCAAGGACATAAGAATAACAAGAGGCCATAGCAGTGTTTGATGGATGCAATGAAAAAGTGATAATCTTACCTGATAAGAATGAAAAAGTGATGCTGCAACTTTCTGCATAAAACCCTTTTGATGAACTTCAAATGCTTGCTAATATAGCCAATGTAATTGCTTTCTGTTTCATACTTTCTTCTCAAATAACTCAGGACTTGCTTAGGGACAAGCAAGTATTAAGTTTGGTGTTGTGATACCAAGGCATCTTAGGCTAGTTTCACTAGCTTTTTTTTGATAGTTTTAGTTGTTTTATGCATTTTCTTGAGCTTAAAGTAACCAAGAATGGTTAAAAGAATAACAAAGCAATGAACCATCCAAACAGTATGATTTTGATGCAAATTCCATGAGTTTTAGTTATATTACTTGAATGCTATGAATGGAAGATTTCTCATGAAATTTTGCAAGACTTTGATGCAATTGTTTGGATGATTTCAGGGAAGAAGAGGCTAGGCAAGGAAGCAACAAAATCAATAAAGGAAGCTTGAATATCACATGTGGAGTTTAAGTTCCAGTTTAAGCCTAAACTGGAGCTTAAACGCCAGAATCATGAAGGCTAAGAAATGCTGAAACTGAAGTTTAACCTCCAGTTTAACCTTAAACTGGAGGTTAAACGCCAGAAATGGGAATGCACCAGGGAGCCATTTCCACGTTTAAGCTCCAGTTTAACCTTAAACTGGAGCTTAAACGTGTTCGACCAAGTTTTCTCCTCCAGGGTTGCTTTCTCCATTTCCACGTTTAAGCTCCAGTTTAACCTTAAACTGGAGCTTAAACGTGTTCGACACCTCCAGGGCTACCTTTCTCAGCTTCCACGTTTAAGCTCCAGTTTAACCTTAAACTGGAGCTTAAACGTGTTCGACCTCCCAGATGGCTTTCTCTATTTCCACGTTTAAGCTCCAGTTTAACCTTAAACTGGAGCTTAAACGTGTTCGACCTCCAGGGCTGCCTTTCCTATCTCCACGTTTAAGCTTCAGTTTAACCTTAAACTGAAGCTTAAACGTGTTCGACTAAGTCACCCTCCAGGGCTGCCTTCTTCCATTTCCACGTTTAAGCTTCAGTTTAACCTTAAACTGAAGCTTAAACGTGCTTCCACAAAAGGCATCACTGGAAGTGTCTGGCGTTTAAGCTACAGTTTAAGCTTAAACTGCAACTTAAACGCCACTCTTGGAAAAGGTTTCTGGGCCAAAAATATTGCGGTTTAAGTTAGTATTTGAGCACAAACATTAACTTAAATTTACTCTGGTATGAAACCCAATTGAATATCATGGTTTATGGGATTGGGCCTGAAGGATTGATGAGTCTGAAATTTCAATTTATTGAGTCATGTGTCATTATTTGATTATCACTAAGTTGGCTCAATGAATGTTACAGAATTTGGATCAACAGCCTCATCAAGATTATGGATCATAAACCCAAGGCAAAAGGAAAGCAGGGAGAGGCCTCAAAGCCCAAGAAACACAACAGAAGCTCAATATAGAAAGTGTATAAATAGGATAGAATTTAAGTTAGGAAGGACTTTTACCTTTTCATTTGGCTAGTTTTCATATCTTTGTAATTGAATTCAGAGCTATGACTCACTAAACCCCCTTTCATTGGGTTAGGGAGCTCTATTGTAATTCAATGAATCAATAATAGTTTATCTTCTTCTTCAATCTTTTCTCTTGAATTTTGTTAGAAAGCTTCTCGATCTAATTCCATTGGGTAGTTGTCTTGGGAAAGAAACTACCCATAATTGGAATCCTTCGGAACCTTGGGAAAGGAATGGAGGATTCATGCTAGAGAAGCTTTCTCACAGTGAATTGGATTGGGGTTTGGATGGATATTGTGACATGTAATCCTACCAAATTGTGGTTCATGAAACTGTGTGGTATAATCAGTGATCGAGCATCATCTCTTCTTATGAACATTTAAACCAAGGGATTGGGAATTTGTTTGTTTTTAGAGAGAATTGGTGAGCCAAGGGATTGGAATCCAATCATATAAGATTGCCAAGCAAAATTTAATGAACGCATTGCTTGAGGAAGAGATAAACATGTTTTGATTCGGAGATCTCAATATCTCCTATAACCCAATGAATTCCCCATTTCTGATTTCCACTTTCTCTTTACATTCTGCAATTACATTCATGCAATCACCCCCATTCCCTTTTAATTTGAGCAATCTAGCTTCTGCTCTTTAATTCATGCAATTTAAGATTCCGCCATTTAAATTTCTTGTCATTTACGTTTCCCGCCAATTTTACATTCTGCAATTCTCATCTAAATCTTGATTCCGCTCAACTAGAACAAACTTCTAATCCGAATTGCTCACTCAACCAATCCTTGTGGGATTCGACCTCACTCTATTGTGAGTTTTTACTTGACGATAACCGGTGCACTTGCCGGAAGGAATTTTGCCGATCGTGCAATTTCCTAAATCGTAGCATAACAAGTTTATGCGCATCAGACGTCGCATGACACGACGCTCAAAAAGCTCCATGAAGCGAAGAAGGTGCTGCACCAACAGATAAGTCAGCTCAAGTGCTGGTGGTGGTGGTGGTAAGGATGCTGCGGCTGCTGACGTAGAGGGGGGTCCTGCTACTGCTGTTGATGATGATGGCTGAGCTGCCTCCTCCACTGCTCTGGCTCGGGAACGGCGTTTGGGTGGGGGCTTCTCGTGCACCCACCCACCCCATGGAATGGTAGTCTCCTTGTCATCGTCATCTGGGGGTGGTGGTGTCACGTCATCATCCTCCCATGGGACACCTGCCAGCTCAATCATGCTGGTGACCAATGTAGGGTTGGGTAGCAAGTCGCGAATATGAGCTGTCCACATACTATGCCTGACCAGCCAGGGGAAGTTTATCTCCTTCCCTTCCATCACACACCCAATCAGGACCAGCATATCCATCGGGATCTCCGAAAAGTGAGTGGTGGGAAAGACATAGTGGGTGAAGATATGCTGCCAGGTCTTGGCCTCCCTCGTCAGATAAGCAAAGTGCATCCCCTTGGGCTTCTTGTTGTTCGAATCCATCACCCTGGGAACGTCAGGAGTAGCAATCACACGCTTAAGCGCCTCATAGTCAAAAGTCATGGAGAAGATAGCTACCTCTTCCTGCCTATAGGCGCAGGTCTCCTCAGGACGATGGTGGCAAAGCAATGCATCTCCAATAGCATCCTCAGTGATCATAATCTCTCTACCCTGCAGCTGTACTGAATCAATATTGGCTCGGAAGAAGTTGCAATATAATTTTCTCACCCATGAAGTGTTCACCCTCCCCAAGTCTCTGTCAACAAAGTCCAATCCCAACTCCAGAATGCGAGTGTTGATAGCACGCCTCACATCATTGGGAAGAAGCAATTTCTTCTCAATGTTCAGATTTTTCTTCCGGAAGTTGGAGAAGCGAAGCTCATAATAGAGGTCTGGGAATTTGATTGGGTCAGTGGGTGGCAGCAACTGATTTTCCCTGTCCACCTTATTCAGTAGATTCTTGGCATAATTTGCATAGGGAGAGAGGGTAGAGGATTTAGAGCGCTTCTTCTTTTTAGAAGTGGTGGCTATAGCCTTTCCTTTGTTCGACATCCTCAAAAACAAAGATGATACAATATAACCAGATAGCCAAACAGATACAAAGCACTCAAAGCAAAGCATATTCATGAAGTGAACAAAGAAAGGAGATTTCTTGGAATGCAAGCAACGGAATTCAGAATTCAAACCAAACTTCAAACCAAGAATTTAAACCACATTTGCACATTATTTGTTTACTAAGCTTAGGAAACACCATATCCAAAATAATGGTTAAAAGAGTTAAGTTGAAAACCAAAAGAGGTTAGTTGGTTAAACAAGTCAAAGTTAGAAATCAGGTTAAAAATCAGTGATATCGTGGTTACTAGCTTAATTCCAAAGAGAATGCACAAAATAAGAATATAAGCATGTTCACAATCATGAATTGCATCAAGTCATTGATGATGAAATATGATATAGCTAGAAAGCAACTAATATGGAACAAACCATCAATCAATGCAATGATCACTAGAGTTAAATGAATTTGTGTTGGTAAAGTCAAATCATTAAAGAAAGAATCAATCAAGAATTATTCAACACTAAATTCAAGAATGCATAAAAGTTACAAGCTGAGAAAAGAGTGAAAAACCTTATGGTCTATGTAGCTTAATGTAAATTATGCATGAACATGCGAATCAAATTAGCCTCACAAATTAAAAACTTTCAACTTGTATGTTTATGCAAAAGAGATCTGACATTTTAAGGAAGTCATAAGTGATGGTCAATCAGAAAATTCATTTAAACTATTCAATGCCGATACGCAAATCATCATGCATAACAAGAAAAGAGTATAAGCAAGACCAAAACTTGTTCTTGAGGATTTTCCAAAACCATTTAGGTAACAAATTTCTATTTGAAACAGAAATCATCAACTAGAGTTTGGTACACCAATCAATGCATTGTTAATTCATGGAACATGGTTAAGAAAAATCCGACAGCATCTCAGCAGCAAATTGGCTATTTCCAAGTTTAAATAGCAAATCAGGTTCCATATGAATTCATCAACGATCAGGACACAAAATCATATATAATAAAATTAATATGAATGGAACAAACAGCCAATAATGCAGCAGCAAATCAAATAGTACAAAGAACAGCAGTAGTTGCTTTATCAATCAAACACAAGCAAGCAGCTTCAACATATTAAACAAACACAGGATACTTCAAGAAAATAGAGCAATTCCACAGAGCAGCAAAATTTCAGTTAATCCTAAATCTACTACTCGGCCCAGATTCGCTAACCATCTAGGTAAACTAAACTAACTAACTAAGCTAATCTAACTAAACTAATGAAATTAACATAAAGCAGTAAAAATGAGGCAGAACAGGGGCTCAAGTTGTGAAGCTGTAAGCCAAGCAAAAGCAGAATTGGGAGGAAGGGACGGAGAGGGCAACAATATGGGGTTGCCAACGGTGATACCCGCTCCGGTGACGACGGCGCCACGGCTGTACTCGTGGTGGAGCAAGGCGGCGTGATGCTGTGAGAGAGCAGAAACAGAGAGGGGGAGGGTTGAGTGGGAGAGAATGAGAAAGCAAGGTAGGAGGGGGGTTGGGCGCGCGGCGATGGCGACAGTGGTGTGAGCCGGAGTGGTTGGGTGCTGGAAGATTGAAGGTTGGAAATGGAGGGAGAAGAAAGAAAGACGTTGGAGATGAGAGGGATGAAAGGGTGCGCGAATGCGCTAGGGCTTCACGTCCCTGGGGTAAGTGAAAATTCGAATCCACGCGTGCGCGCACCATGCGCGTCCGCGTGGGTGAGGAAAATAAGGATTGGCGCGGAAGCGCCATACGCGCTTACGCGTAGATGGGAGATTTAGGGATCGGCGCGGACGCATACGGTGCACGTCCGCGCGGGTATGCTGGGCCAGAGGCACCAAAGAGGCCCAGAGTTGTCACAACTCTCGGGTCCTTTGGCCTGGGTGATGCTAAAATGCATCGACGCACGTGCGTACTGTCTTGCGCGTCGATGGCTTGAACTTATGGAATAGACGCGGAGGCGTCAAGTACGCCAACGCGCAGGTAGAGAAACAGGGAGTGGCGCGGACGCGTACAGCGTGCGTCCGCGTGGGTTGAGGCGCAGAGTTGGCCCAAAAGTGGCACAACTCTCTGGTCCTTTGCCCAGATAGTTGAAATGTGCAGCCGACGCACGCGCGCGCTTTGCGCTTGCGCGTGGCTTGGTTTTTGTTTTGTTTTGTTTTTTTTTGTTTTAATGAGCATCAAAGAGAGCTCATAACCTTCCTATTCTCCTCTAAATTTTTAAAACTAGCTAAGGTGCAAAATTAAACACAATTTGAAATATTAAAGATTTTTCAAACAAAATTGAGGAAACTTGCAATCCAAGCAAAAACTCAAATTCAAAGAATCATCCCTAAGTAAAGCATCAAATGTATAAAACACCTTAGCAAGCAAAGCAAAATATACTAAGAAGTAAAGAAATTATATACAATGGAACTCAATTCATTTATTCATTATATCTACAAGGGAATGGAAAGAGTTTACCATGGTGGGGAGTCTCCCACCAAGCACTTTTAGTTTAAGTCCTTAAGTTGGACATTGGCAGGCTTCTTGTCAAGGTAGTTTATGCTTGTATCCGTCCTTGAACCTCCAAGAGTGCTTGTCTTTTAATTGGTTGTCAAAAGTTCCAACCATCTTCACTAAGCTTGAGTGAGGTTCTCTCCAAGACATGAGCTCCCAAAATTGACTTTCATAAGCTAATCCAGGATCCTATATCTTGTCCTCGCACCCTTCTTCCAATTGATTGCCTTGACCTTGTCCGGGTGACGAGAAAGTGGAATTCTCATGAAAGCACCAAACTACTCTCCGTGACCCATTCAATTGAGCATTACACCAATCCATGTTCTTCAATGTTTAGCTTTCAACCATAATGAATCTAGATTTACAATGCCAACCACTAAACATCCTCCTTTTTCACTTAATTCCACAAAGCGCCCTAAGTTGGCTATCCGTCTCAAGCAAACCATACTCAAGTGAGATAATAAAGCTGAGAGTTAGAAGTTTTACCCACTCAAGCGAAGGATTAGATGGCGAACTAGGTGAAGGAGTTCCCAAAGGTCTTGATAAAGCATTCTCTACTCCCGTCCATCCTCTTCTAGAGGGTTCCATCACTTGGCAAGGTTCTTCAAGTTTCTTCTCATGCCAAGCTTCCTCAAGTTCACATTCTTCTTCACCAATTTCTTCTATCTCCTCCCCATCACTCTCATCATAGATAGGAGGTCTAGTAAAGTCTATCTCCTCATCAAGTACAAACATTTTGGGGGAAGGACTCTTCAAAATCGAAGGGATCATATGTTGATGCGAAATCATAATAAATAGAGGGGCTTGTAGCTTGGAATACTTCTTCCGGTTCTTCATTTACGATGGGTTTTGGAGGTGGCGCACCCTCCTCAACCTTGCATTCTAGTCCACTGGAAAAAGGCTCAACAAGATCGTCAAAGGGGTTGATCAATGTGGGCAAAAAATCACTAGTGATGGAATCCACTTCTTGATCATTTTCCTTCAACTCTCTGTTTACTTCCGCAACTTTACTCTCCTCTTTAACATCCTTTATGGGCTCAACATATCCCAAACATCCATCCACTACTTCCTTTTACTCGCTAATCTCCATCTTCTCCTCTCGTTGCACTTCTTGCTTCAACTCTTCTTCCCCACCTTGGAGCTTCAAGTTCATTCCCTTGCTAGGCTCCTTGATAGTTTCTCCGCATTCAACAAGGGGAGTACTTAGGGTACATGAACCTAGGTGAGATGTTAGGTGATTCACGGCATCTACCATACTAGTTATCCTTGCTTTTAGCTCCTTAAACTTAATTTTATCCTCCTCTTGTTGCCTAAAGATACGAGATTCAAGGTCTCTTAGTTCTAATATGAAGGCTTCGTCGGGAGGTGGTGGTGAAAAAGGGAGTTCATTGGTTGAGGGAAGATTGTTGTAATCGGAAGGTGGTTCATATTGGTGGAATTCTTGAGGTGGTGTATGTGGAATTTGTGGTTCTTGGGAGTATTGGTATTGGGATGGTGGTTGTTCTATATGTGATTCAAATGGTGGTTGATATGGTGTGTATGAGTTATGGTCATATGGAGTTGAATGGTGATGTGAGGCTTGTGAGTATAGTGTGTGGCTATATTGAGGAGTGGGATCGCATGCATATGATGATTGTGGTTGACAACCACAATGAGGGTCATCACACACATTGGATTGATACACATTAGGATCAGGATTACACCCATAGGAGTTCGTAGGAGGTTGTTGCCATGAAGGTTGTTCATAAGCTTGAGGTTCCTCCCATCCTTGATTTCCAAATCCTTGATGCATATCTTCATTTGAGCTTCCATTTTCTACAACATAGTTTGAACTACACTCATAGCCAAAAGGGTGAGAATTCATAGTGAAAGAGAAAATAAAAATAAAGATTAATAAGAAACGAAGAAGATAAATTCCTAAACTAGCAAAAACTAGCAAACAACCCAAAATTCAAGCTATTCACAATATATATATACAATAGCCAATAACGTAGCACCATTGTTGTCCCCGACAACGGTGCCATTTTGATAACCGAGCTCCGCTTGATGGTCTAGATTTTCTTCTCATGGAAAGAATTACTTCGTTGTAAGCATAGTTCTACACCATCAAACAATTCCCACATAAAAAATTTTTAGGTTGTCACGAATAACAAACCCCTAATAAGAAATAACCGAAGTATTTGGACTCCAGGTCGTCTCCCTAGGAAACAATGTAATGCTTAGTTATTGGCTATGAAGGGGTAAAAGGGGGTTTTGGTTCATGAGATGGCAAGAAAGTAGATTTAACAAATAAGTAAAGAAAGCAATATAAAGAACTCTTGGCTAACATTTAGGTAATTGAGATCACCATCCTTGTCAACAAACTGAATATTGATAATTATGAGAGGCCAACCTATTAAGTCTACTTCTCAAAAGCTTTAAGTACGTAACATTTACTCCTAAGCTTGAAGTACGTCAAATAGATTTGATCACATCAACCCCTAAGTCCTAACCTACCTACTAATTAACTTAGTAGTGGGCTAGTGTCAACGGGTGTCAAATTGATCACCATAGGTTCTCAGATCACCAAATCCATCATACCCAATGACTCAAGATTGCCCAATTCCCTTGGATCAGACCAAGAGTTGACAAAACTACTCAAAAACTAAAGAGAGCATTTCATCAAACACATAGAGTGCAATAAAATTAAACATCATAAATTGCAAGAATAGTAAAATCTAACAACTACTAGGTGCAAGAAAAGTAAGATCACAATTCAATTCATCAATAAAAAGAACATCAACACTAAATGGCATTAAAAGTAAGTCAAATCCAACATGAGTTCATCATCACAAAAGAGAGAAAAATGAGAAATTAACATCACAATTAAGATAATCAAGATGTAGAAATGAGAAATTACAAAGAAAACAAGATGAGATCAAGTAATTAAACATGAATCTAAAATAATCTAACCTAATTCTAACCTAATTCTATAGAGAAGAGGGAGCTTCCCTTTCTAAAAAACTAACTAAAGGCTCATGTTGGCTAAACTAATTGCTCCCCCCTTTTGCTTGGACTTCAATTCTGCATGAAATACACTCAGAAACAAGCTGTAATTGGGCCTGGGCAGCTCAGAAATCACCCCCAGCGTTTTGCCTTTAAGTGGGCCAGGTAAAAGTATTGGTGCGTGCGCGCCATGTGTGTGTGCGCGTCGATTAACAAAATCTTCCATCCACGCGGATGCGGCATGTACACGTGCGCGTCCATGGGCGAGACCACTTTTGCGCCTGCGTGCCTTGTGCACGCGCGCATCCTTTGATGCACTCCCAATCTTTGTTTCTTCATGCATTCTCCCCTTTGTATGATTTTCTATTCATTTCTTCCATCCAATACTTGCCTTATAACCTGAAATCACTCAACACACGCATAAAGGCATCGAATGGAATTAAAATGAATCAAAATTACCAATTTAGGGCCTAAAAAGCATGTTTTTACACTTAAGTAAAATTCGAGGGAGAATTACAAAACCATACTACTTTATTGAATAAATGTAGAAAAAGGTGATAAAATCTCCCAAAATAAGCATAAGATAAATCACGAAATCAGGGTTTATCAGCCCCTTTCCACTACAACCTTCTATGGAAGAACACTCATATCCATCAATTCAAGAGCAATATGATCCTACCTATGTTAGTCAAGTAGAACAAGAGCCAATGGATCGCTTCAAGGATGCAATGGATCGGCTTCAAGAAATCATCCGTCAAAAGGAGCAAGAGGAAGCCCAAAGAAAAAACGAAGCTATCGAGGCTAACCTTGCCAAAATTAAAGCCAACTTGGATGCATGGGATTTATACTGTAGACAAAGCATCTCCACAGATGAATGTGAGAAATCAACCGAAGAGTGGAGTATGAAGGAGATCTTAGAATCCCAACATGAGGACAAGGAGATGGAAATTGTTGATGAAGAAGAAGTGGTTGAAGAGCTAGGCGAAATTGTACAAGAGGTGGATTTCAAGCTTGAAGACACTTCCACACCAAGTGATATTGTTGATGGTTTTGTGGAAGTTGCTGAACCTTCTTCCAATGAGCTTGAATTTGATGTTGAGGAGGATAATGCACAACATCTAAGGAATAGTATGAATTATGAAAGACTGGAAGAGGTTGATCAAGAAGCAATCTCCACTAACAAAGAATGTGTAGAAGAAGTTGGTGAGCAAGGAATTGAAAGTGAAGAAGCTTGCCAAGAGGTGGAGATAGTCAAGGAAGAGCATAAGGGAATGACACTTGCAAAACCATTGGAGACACCCTACCATGGTAAACTCTTTCTATTCTCTTGTATATATAATCAATGGATGAATTGGGTTACCACTGTTAGGTAGTTTTCTTCTTTGCATATTCTTGTTTTAGTGTTTTGGTTGTTAGTTTGTTTGATTAAATTTGTGCCTTAAGTTGTAGGTTAGTTGTTGTTGAATTGTGTTTTGCTTGTAGTGTAAGTTATGTTTGTATTGTACTTGAAAATTTTCAAAAACTAAAAGAGTTGTTGTTGAATTTGAATTTTGGTTGCTTGAGAGTGTTTGTAGGTTAGGAAAATGCCCTGTTTCTATTTTATGCTTATATAAAAAAAAAAAAGAGTCGTCCCACGCGTGGGCGTGGACGACGTGTACGCGTCGATTGCTTCCTACATTTATTCAATGAAATAGCATGGTTTCGTGAATTTCTCCTAATTTGGGCTTAAGAGTAAAAACATGCTTTTTAAGGCTTTAAATCACTAATTTTAATTCACTTTAATTTTATTCGATCCCTTGATATGTTTGTTAAGTGATTCCAAGATTAGAAGGCAAAGATTGGGTTGAAGGAATGAAGAAAAAGCATGCAAAAATGGAGAATTCCTGAAGAAATGAGGATTTGCTGAACACAAGGCCATGCGCACGCGTCATCCACACATACGTGTGAGAAGGAGATTCGCCATCGACGCGCACGCGTCACCCGCGTGCACGCGTGACCAGAGAATCATCAAGCGACACGCACGCATCATCCACGCGCACGCGTGATGTTGGTCATGTGACTCACTTAAAGGCAAAACGCTGGGGGAGATTTCTGAGCTCAAAGAGGCCCAAATCCAACTCATTTCTGATGCTTTTGATCCAAAGGATGGTAAGGGAATGGGGGGGACTCATAGTGTAGTTTTCATCATGTTGTAGGTAGAATTCTAGAGAGAGAAGCTCTCCTTTCTCTCTAGAATTTAGGCTAGTTTAGGTTAAATTCTCTTAGATTTACTTTTAATTCTTGTTTTTATTTCAATTCTCTTTATCTTTTATTGTTCTATAGTCTTAATTCTTTTAGTTTTCCCTGTTAATTTCCTTATTTTGTCTTTTTTACTTTAATGAACTCTTGTTGGATTTACTTTTCTTTTAATGCAATTTTATGTTTTCATGTTCTTTTTATGTTTATCTTCATTGTTATTATTGATTTCTTCCTTATGTTAGTTATAGATTTTATTAATTCTTGCAATTTTGTGATGTTTACTTTTATTGCACTCTAGGTGTTTGATGAAATGTTTTCTCTAGTTTTTGAGTAATTTTCTTACTTTTGGCCTAGGCTAAGGGAATTGAGTGACGTTGAGTCATTAAGTCTCATTGAATTGGTGATTTGAGAACCCTATGTGGTCAATTTGATAACCATTGACACTAGCCTACTACTAAGTCAATTAGTAGCTAGGCTAGGACTTATGGATTGATATTGATCAAGCCTATTTGACGTACTTAATGCGTTGAGGTAGACATTATACTTACTTCAAGCATAGAAGTAGACTAAATGGGTTGGTCCCTCATAATTATCAATATATAGTTTATAGACAAGGATGGTGATCTCAATTCTCATGTCTAACCAAGAGTTCTTTGCATTTCTTTATTAGTTCATGTAGTTTCTTGCCAATTACAAATCAAACCCCCCGATTGTTCCTTCATAGCCAATAATTGAGCACTTCAATCCAATTCCTTATGAGACGATCCGATGTTTAGATACTTCGGTTAATTTTCATTGGGATTTGTACTTGTGACAGCCAAAACTATTTAAATTTGATGTGAGAATTGTTTGTCGGTTTGGAACTATGCTTACAACGAAGAAATTCCTTTTCTAGAAGAGAAATTTCTAGACCGACGATAATTTTTATCATCACTAACGCCAGTAAGTTGGTTAATAAAGAAATAAGAAAAATGAATAAGCTAGTCACCAATAACTTGACCCTAAAGATATATGCCTATGGTGTTTTTGTTCTAGGATATACTTGGATGATTTGGTTCTAAGGAGTGCTTTATCACTTGATAACTTGGGTTAACTAACCCGGGATTATCAACCAAAAGTCCATTGTCAAGAGCAGCCTTACTACAAAGCATTTAGTAACCCAAAGAGGTGCTGGGCATCAATGTCTCAAGGGTTTGAGTTCAAGCCAAGTGCCTGTGGTGTTTATGTGTTGAGGAGAGGCTTGAGTTAGTAAGTCTTGAGGGGTGCTTTAACACCCAACACCTTAAACCAACTGGGTCGGGAGTATTGACTAAAAGTTTACCATAAAGAGCTGCCTCAACACACAACACTAAGCTTCAAAATAAAGGATAAGCCTCTAGCAAGAAAAAGAAAAAAGCAAAAAGTATAAACCAAGGATAAAAGAATAAAAAGGTTTCATAGAAGCAATAGAGTTAGTGCTTAAGGGGATGTTGTAACATGGAAACTAATAAGTTCATGAGCTTCAAAGATATCATGCATGAAACCCCATGAACCAAGATCAATTGTCTTCCAATAAGGGCTTATATCTATCTCTGTTTTCACTCATTTTTCTTATGCTTTACTGCTTTCTTGGGGACAAGCAAGATTTAAGTTTGGTGTTGCGATGCCTAGGCATCTTAGACTAGTTTCACAAACCTTTTTCATTAGTTTTTACTTGGTTTTCATGCACTTTCTTAGGTAATAAGTAAGCATTTGGATGAATAATATATACATATCATGATTCAATCAAACATTATTAATTACAAACATTTTCATGAGACTGATGCAAGAATTACTTGATGCAATGAATGATGCGTTATCTTATGATTATGGCAAAGTTTTGATGTATTTGTTTGGTTGATGATAGGTAAGGAGAAGTAAAAGAAGGGCAGAGAAAAAGCAGAGGCTATAGCATTAGTGGCCAAAGTTAGCCCACTAACGCTATGGTTAACGTTGGCTCAAGAAAGGAGAGCTGGCGTTAGTGGCAAAGTTAGCCCACTAATGCATTACTAACGTTGCAAAGGAGGAGAAGGCAACGTTAGTTGCCAAAGTTGGCTCACTAACATTACAACAAGGAAGAAGGGAGCAATGTTAGTGGCCTAAGTTGGCTCACTAACGTTGCCAAGGATGAGAAGCAATGTTGGTGGCAAAAGTTAACCTACCAATGTTACTACACAAGGAATGGTGCCAACGTTAGTGTGCTAATGTTACTTCAAGTTAGCACACCAACGTCTTCTACAAATTCTCAAGTTGGAGCTGGAAATTTGCTAATGTGCGTTGATAAACCACTATTTTAGGGTTTATAATGTGTTTAATTGTGTGGTTTTATCATGATCTTTACCCACTTATTCATATGATTAGTATGCATTTATATTTCCTTCCTAAAATTATTACATGATTGAAAACTTGCTTCCTAGAGACTTTTAATTATGTATTTTAATTCTCCTTTATTCCATTCGATGCTGTGATCTGTGTGTTAAGTGTTTCAGGCTTTATAGGGCATGAATGAGTTGGAGATTGGAAAGGAAGCTTGCAAAAATGGAAGGAACACAAGAAATTAAGGAGATGACTAGCGAGAAGTGACGCGGCCGCATGACTCACGCGACCGCGCGGAAGAGAGGAAATCGCAGTGACGCGGCCGCATGGCTCACGCGACCGCGCGGATTGGAATAGCACAAGTGACGCGGAGGCGTGGACGACGCGCCTGCGTGGCAAAGCAAAACACCGCATGACGCGTCCGCATGAATGACGAGATCGTGTGACATGCGCGATCTGCATAATCTGCAGAATTCGCTGGGGGCAATTTTGGGCCCTGTTTTGACCCAGTTTTCGGCCCTGAAAAGCAGACTAGAGCCAGAGAACATGCAGAAACCAAAAACAACATTCATTCTACACAGTTTTTAGTTTTTAGATATAGTTTTACTCCTCCTCTAGGTTTTCTCTCTACACACTCATATTTTTTAGGATTTTTATTTTCTATTGTTCTTTGCATTGGGATATCGAGAAGAGTTATTACCTCATCAAGACTTTGTCATTCTAGTTCGTTTTCTTTACTTGGCTTTACTCTTCCATGTCCTTTAATTTACTCAATTTTACTATTGGATTAATTTAGAATTTATTAATACAAGAGTTACTTTTATTTTTAATTGATTCCTTTGAGTTTTATTTATCATGTCTTTCTTTAATTCCCCTTCCTATGTTATGAGTTCTATATTCACAATGAGTGAGTAGTTCCCTGACTTGATGGGGAGTTGATTGAAAAGAACCCTTGAGTTGGAATGTTCAAAGGAGAAATTGTAATTGGGTTTATTGATGGATGGCTCTCTAGTCACTAACGCCAATCCTTCCAAATAAGCAGATTGGGACTTGTGAGTAGAAACATCATTCCAACTTGTTTGACTTTCCCTTATTTAGTAAGGGATAACTAAACAGAACGACCTTCAATTATCAATTAATCTTGAGAGTACTGCAACAAGAATAGGGCTTCCAACTAATCTACTCCCAGTCAAGGCCTTTATTTAAATTACCTAATTTTTCCAATTTAATTTCCTGTTTATTCAACTCAACTCTTTTTGAAAACATCTGATTAATAAAATAGCACTCCTTTCTGTAACTCGTTGGGAGACGACCTGGGATTCATACTCCCAGTATTTTAATTTTAATTTTTGTGACAACCTTTCTAAATTGATAAGCGGATTTCTGGTTGGTTAAGAACTATACTTGCAACGCACAACTTATATCAATTCTTAATTAGCTAATTTCCGCCACGTCAATTTTTGGCGCCGTTGCCGGGGAGTTGCAATAGAGTGCTAAAGTTATTAATTGGATTTTATTTATTTGCATTTTATTTTATCTTGATACCATGAGCTGCTTGTTTCTTTCGTTAGATGACGCGTTCACTTCCTGATCCAAACTTGCTAGTATTCGATCCTGAGATTGAAAGAACTATTTCACAAATAGGGTAAGCTCGGCGTCGGTTAGTCCTCTCTGAGGGTGGATCTGAAACGTCACTTGAGAAAGAAACCAGCCCCCATTCTACTGATTTGGTTGATTTACGTGCAGGTAACATGGCAGCAGCTAGGAGAGTTACTATCCAGGAGGCTGGAGCCCCTGATTTTACAATGCAACCATTTCAAGTGCATCACCCAGCGTTGGCTACAGACTTTGAAATAAAGACCGCACTGCTCAATTTGATGCCCAAGTTTCATGGCTTGCCTGCTCAAGAGCCTATCAAGCACCTGAGAGATTTTCAAGCAGCCTGTTCTACTGTCAGGCGTGATGGTGCAGATGAAACTGTAATTTTGCTGAAAGTTTTCCCGTTTTCTCTTGAGGGGAAGCAAGAGAGTGGTACTACACTCAACCAGCAGCAACTGTATCCAACTAGGATACACTGAGAAGAGAATTCTTGGAAAAATTCTTTCCAGCTGAAGTTACTGATAAACTGAGGAAAGACATTTCCATGATTGTTCAGGATGAATCTGAGACTCTCTATGAATACTGGGAGCGCTTCAATAATCTTCTGGAAGCATACCCCCACCATATGATTGACAAGATAGTGTTACTCGGTTACGTCACACAGGGAATGAGGCCCCAAGATAAGACCACATTGGAAAGTGCTAGCAATGGGTCTATGAAAAAGTATAAGACCACTGATGAGGCATGGCAATTGATCAGCGACTTAGCTGAATCTACTCAGAATCACAGGCAGAAACAAGGCCGTTCAAAATCTGTTGTAGAAGTATCCTCTAGCAGAGAGACTGCTGCTCTAACTCAGAGTATCTGGGAAATGACCAACTTGCTGAAGCAGATGCAATTGAATCAACAACAAGTTCAGCAAGCTCAACTTTCTCCACCACAGGAAAACCAACAGTTAGTCCCACAGAGATTTTGCGGAATCTGTGCTGATTATAGCCACTATACTGATGAGTGTCTGCAGCTCCAGCAAGAAGACAACACCGTGGCAGCCACTCATAACTTCTATGACCACCCCAACCAAGGGTACAATCAAGGTGGCAATTACAACCATGGATGGCAGGATAATTCTAACCAGAATTGGAGGGGCAACAACAACAAAGGAGGCAGACACAATCAGGGAAATCAGAGATGGAATAATAACAACAACAGGCAGCAGAACCAGAACTAGCCTTACAGAGCACCTCACGTGAGACAGTCCCAAGGACCATAGAATACCCAACAGCAGACCTCTCAAATTACTTATCCTTCCCCATCTTCTAATGATGATTTACTACAATCTATTGATCGAAGACAACAGACCATGGAAAATAACATTAATGCCACTCTAAATGGTCTGAACGCTACTTTGCAAGCTCTTGTCTCACAGATTTGATCAATGAATAACTCCAATAACCAGCCTTTGAGTTCCAGTGGAATCCCCTCTCAACCATTACCCAATCCCAAGGGTGGCATTAATGCCATCACCCTGAGGTCCGGAACCACACTGCAGGAGAGGAATCAGGAGGAGCCAAGCCTACCAGAACACGCCTTAGCTGAAGGGGTAGTGGAAATAGAAGATGCTGAAGTGGAAGAGGACATACAGGACATAGCTGAAAAAGAAGAAGTTCAACCACAGAAGGAAGCACCACAGGGTGCAGTTACTGCAGAAGACACCACTCCTATCCCATTTCCACAACTTGCAAGGAAGCCCAGGAAGCAGCTGGAACCTGATCCCAAAATGGTAAAGATATTCAAAAAGGTTGAGGTAACTGTTCCTCTTTTTGATGTTATTCAACAGGTACCTAAATATGCAAAGTTTCTAAAAGATTTATGTATACATAAAGACAAAATTAATGAATTAGAAACTATTCCTTTAGGTAGTTCCATATCTGCTTTAATGGGAGGTTTACCTGAAAAGTGTAGTGACCCAGGTCCTTGTATAGTTAATTGTACTATTGGTGGTGTGATAATTTCTGACTGCATGTGTGATTTAGGAGCATGTGTGAGTATAATGCCTTTGTCTATATATGATATTTTGAGGCTCCCTCCCTTAAAAAGGTCGGCAGCTCGTTTTGTGTTAGTAGATAAAAGCATTATTACAGTGGTTGGAGTTGCTGAAGATGTATTAGTGGGCATTAAGGGACTCACATTCCCCACTAATTTTTATATTCTGGAGATGCCCCAAAATGACTCAGAGAAGCCATCATCAATCCTACTTGGAAGACCTTTCCTGAAGACATCAAAGTTCAAATTGGATGCTTTTTCAGGAACATACTCTTTTGAAATAGATGGCCGATTAGTAAGTTTCAACCTGAATGGAGTTATGAAGCACCCTCCAGAAGATCATTCTATCTTCCAGTGTGACATCATAGATGAAACTGTAGCTGAAGTTCACCAAGAGGAATTAGAGGAGAAGCACACAGGACAAGGTCCAAGTGTGGGGACATTCTCAGAGGACAATGATAGTGCTTTACCATTGTTACTAGCTCCAGACAACCCAGAGCCTGACCATGATCAGAAGTTAGACTTGAAACCCCTTCCTCCACACCTCCAATATGATTACCTTGAGGACAAGCAACAGTGTCCAGTTATCATTGCAAGGGAACTCACTTCTCAACAAGAAGAGCAGTTACTTAGTGTGCTGAGGAAGCACAAGAAGGCAATTGGGTGGAGTTTGGCAGATATAGTAGGTATCAACCCTCAAGTATGTGAGCACAGAATATTTTTAGAAGAGGGAGCAAGGCCCATTCGTCAACCCCAGAGAAGACTGAACCCCACTATCTTAGAGGTTATCAAAAAGGAAGTGACCAGACTATTGGAGGCAGATATCATCTATCCCATCTCAGACAGTGAATGGGTAAGCCCAGTACAAGTAGTGCTAAAGAAGTCTAGAGTCACTACAGTAAAGAATGAGCATGGAGAGCTCATAGCAACCAGAGTACAGAACGCTTGGAGGGTCTGCATTGACTATAGACGCCTTAACCAAGCAACTTGTAAGGATCACTATCCTCTTCCATTCATTGATCAAATACTGGATCGCTTGTCAGGTAAATCACATTATTGTTTTCTAGATGGTTACACAGGTTATTTCCAGATTCATATAGCTCCTGAGGATCAGAAAAAGACTACTTTTACATGTCCTTTTGGGACTTATGCTTACAAGAGAATGCCCTTTGGCTTGTGCAACGCACCAGCTACCTTCCAAAGGTGCATGATGAGTCTTTTCTCTGATCTTATTGAGGACTATCTGGAAGTTTTTATGAATGATTTTAGTGTTTATGGCGATTCCTTTAGCCTTTGCTTAGATGGATTATCTAGAGTATTAGATAGATGTGTCAGTACAAGCTTTGTATTAAATTTTGAAAAATGTCACTTTATGGTTAAACAAGGGATTGTACTAGGACATGTTGTATCTAATACTGGCATTTCTGTAGATCCAGCAAAGGTGGATGTTATTTCTAGTTTACCTTACCCCTCTTCTGTGAGGGAAGTCCGCTCGTTCCTTGGCCATGCAGGTTTTTACAGGAGATTCATTAAGGACTTCAGTAAGGTCGCACTTCCCTTATCCAGACTACTACAGAAGGATATTGAGTTCGAGTTTAGTAAAGATTGCAAACAAGAGTTTGATAAGCTGAAGACCGCCCTGACTCAAGCTCCAATCGTGAGAGGACCAGACTGGAGCCAGCCATTCGAAATAATGTGCGATGCTTCCAACCATGCAGTAGGAGTAGCATTGGCTCAGCATGAAGGTAAGGATCCTTTTGTTATTGCTTATGCGTCTAAAACTCTAGATGCAGCACAGTCCAATTACACTACTACTGAGAAAGAGCTTCTTGCTATTATTTTTGCTCTGGATAAATTCCGAGCCTATTTACTTGGTACGAAGGTAGTAGTGTACTCAGACCACGCAGCTCTAAAGTATCTATTAGCTAAAAAGGAGTCCAAACCAAGGCTTATACGTTGGATACTGCTATTACAAGAATTTGATTTAGAAATTAAGGATAGGAGTGGTAACCAGAATTTAGTGGCAGACCACTTGAGTCGCCTTGAGCACATTTTAGATGACCCCACTCCTATAGTTGATAATTTCCCATTTGATAACCTGCAAGCAGTATCTGAGGTAGTCCCTTGGTATGCACCTGTAGCTAATTATCTAGTTAGCCCCACCTTTCCTCCAAACTTTTCTAAGCATCAAAGAGACAAGCTGAAAAGCGAGTCTAAATATTATATATGGGATGACCCATATTTATGGAGATGTGGCACTGACCAGGTAATTAGACGGTGTGTGCCTCAATCAGAATTCCAGTCCATCTTAGAGGCCTGTCACTCTTCTAAGAGTGGAGGACATTTTGGCCCTCAAAGAACAGCTAGAAAAATCTTAGACTGTGGATTCTGGTGGCCTACACTTTTTAGAGACGCTGCTGAATTTTGTAGATCTTGTTTTCCATCCCAAAAATTTGGTAATATATCCAAGAGGGATGAAATGCCTCAACAAATTATGCTTTTCTGTGAAATTTTTGACGTTTGAGGCATTGACTTCATGGGTCCATTTCCGAATTCTAATGGTTATTTTTATATATTGTTAGCCGTGGATTATGTTTCCAAATGGATGGAAGCAATTCCTACCCGCACTGATGATGCTAACACTGTTGTTTTCTTTGTGAGAAACCACATTATTTGTCGCTTTAGATCACCACGAGCAATCATGAGCGATCAAGGCACCCATTTTTGTAACAGGAGACTAACAGGATTAATGAAGAAGCATGGAATAATTCATAAGGTTGCAACAGCATACCATCCTCAGACTAATGGGCATGCCGAGGTGTCAAACAGAGAGATAAAGCGTATCTTGCAGAAGATAGTCAAACCTCTTAGAAGAGATTGGAGCACCAGGCTACAAGATGCACTTTAGGCATACAGAACCACATACAAGACACCCATTGGGATGAGTCCTTTCCGCTTAGTCTATGGAAAAGCTTGTCATCTCCCTGTTGAAGTCGAGCACAAAGCCTTTTGGGCAGTAAAGGAGTGCAACATGGGAATTGAGGAAGCCAAAGCTGAAAGGAAATTGCAACTGCAAGAATTGGAAAGCCTTCTCCTAGAAGCTTATGAGAACTCCAGACTATACAAGGAGAAGATGAAGGCTGTACATGATCAGCACATTAAGAGAAAAGAGTTCCAACCTGGGGACTTAGTCCTCCTTTACAAATCTTGACTGAGACTCATGCTAGGCAAGTTGAGATCAAGATGGGATGGTCCATACAGAGTAGAGAAGGCCGAACAGTACAGAGTTTATCACCTAAACCATCCTTCAAGCGCTGAACTTATCAAAGTTAATGGACATCGTTTAAAGCTGTACCATGGAGAGAGGATGCAAAAAAAAACAAAGAGCTCGAGATCTTCCTCTTGGAAGATCCTCACATAGCCGAAGATTGAGCTAATGGAGCGTCCAACTTACGGACGTTAAAGCAAAGTGCTAGGTGGGACACAACCCACCATGGTATGATCATTCTTTTCTTTATTTTAGTTTTTTCTATTTAATAACTCTTCTCTTTATTAGTACATTTCGTGCATCTGCATTTACATACTTTTATTTTTAAAACAAAAAAAAAAGGTTACGCGACGCGACTGCATCATTGACGCGTCCGCGTCGCAAGGAGATGGGAGAAAATAAAAACAAACAGAGAGTCACGCAGGAGCGTGGCTAGAGGCGTGCCAACGGCACAAATTGCCCCACACGACCGCGTCGCTGACGCGTCCGCATCACATGGGAACATTGGCCTCCCACGCGACCGCGTGACCCACGCGGCCGCGTGCCCTAGAATTCGACGTCAAAAGGGCGCACGACCGAAAGTTGTGCTAGAGGTGCTGGATTGGTGCTGAACGCACAATCCTTCCCACGCGGCCATGTGACCGATGCGACCGCGTCATATCCTTCTAATGGCCACTCACGCGATCGCATGCCCCACACAATCGCGTCACCCAATATTTGGCAATTAATAATTTTGAACAGAGAGTTGTGCGAGTGCGAGGCTGCCCTCGCGACAGTGGCATAAAACGGGTCACGCGACCGCGTGACCGACGCTACCGCATCAGTCAGTATCAGCGCAAGTCGCGCGACCGCGTGCCCCATGCGACCGCGTCGATTGCGCCGCACAGCTTCCCTCATTTGCCACTTATCTTATCTTTTTCTCCTTAAATCCTATTTTCTCTTTTCCCCTCCTTATTTCTTCTCCCTCCCTTCTTCCTTCTTCCTTCTTCCTCACTTTTTACACCCTCACTCTCTCTCTCTCTCCCCCATTAACAAGGTTTTCTTTTTTCTTCTTCTCTCCTTACTTTTCTATTTTTCTTCTTATTTTTCTATGTTATCTTCTTTTCTTTTCTTTTTACTTTCATTATTCATATTTTCTTCCTTTTTACTTGGTGTTAGAAATTTATTTGAGTCATTTTTTCTCATTATATGCTTGTGGATTGTTCTAAACTTTTTTGGCAATTATATATTACTTTTTAAAGGGTTGCTTGCATGTTCAATTTAATACTTTCCATACATTATTTCACCATGCATGCTATGTGTTTGTGAAAAAGCCCATATGGCATTTTGCACATTTCTATGTTATTCTACTCTACTATTAAATGCCCGTTTTTCACAAAACCCCTTTTATATTTTATTCGTTATAAATAATTGTCAATACAAACGTGACGGTTTGTTACGAATGATGCTTGATCTATGCTACTAATGCCTTTGCCAGCATGCCAATAAACACCTTGTATTCACTTGTCATCATATGTACTCACTATTTTCCATTGATGACCTTTCACATGTAGTCATGACCATGTGTTAACATCATTTACCTTTTACTATGCATTCATAACCACCCTTTTCCGTTCTCTTCCTTGCTCTATCTCTTTGAATTTAATTTACTTTCTCTCCCTTTTTTTCAGAATGGCCACCAAGAAAGGAAAAGAGAAAGCTACTACCAAATCAACAGCAAGAAGAGGAACAAAAAGAGCATTAGTGGCAGAACCCTCCTCAACTGCGATTAAACCCTCAACAAAGAGACTTAAGAGGATTATAAAGGTTGATGATAAAGAAAAAGCCTTCCCAGCAAAGGACACTGCACGGTTTCCCAATCGCTACTGTGAGCAGATGTTCCCCATCTTGGCAGAAAGGAGCTACAACAATGAATTGCCACCTTTGTTGAGCCGCAAATTGCACAAAGACAATGGGGTTTCCTACAGAGACAGCCGAGGCAGGTCAATCTTTCTTGGGTAGTCGAGTTCTACTCCAACTTCCACCTGCCAACCCTACAGTCTGTCTTTGTCCGTCAGAAGCAAGTCCCTATTACAGAAGAGGCCATTCAAAAAGCTCTAGGTCTTCCCCCTATTCCAGAAGGTTTGGACGCCTTTCAAGAAGCCGTACTCAAGCGCCAGATGTACCAATTTGACTGGGATGCCGTTCTCAGAGTTATCGCACTACCTGACAGCTGATGGATCTACGGATACCATCGTACCCGCCCTAAGGGAATTTTGGCTTCAGCACTTACCTTGGAGGCTCGCGTATGGGCACAGATCATGTCCCATTACGTCTTTCTGAGAACTCACGAGTCCTCCTTCACTGCGGACATAGCCGTTCTACTTGGTGCATCCTTACAAACCAGCCTCTGAACCTACCAAGACACATCCAGAATGCCATGGGACACATACAAATCGTGGGCAACTTACCTTTTTCCGTCTTGGTCTCAGATCTCGTCTCAGCAGCTGGCATCTCCTTTAGAGCTGGGGACACCAAAGCCATACTTCCACGGGATGATCAATATGTCCCTAATGGGAAATATATCAGACCCTCAGCAGCCACTACAAGCCAGCCCACTGAACCAGCTCAGGACATTCCTCCTTCCGTACCACAAGCACCTACCACAGACCAACTGCTCCATCAGATACTCGAAAGGTTGGATCGGCAGGAACACAAAGCTAAGATGAGAGAGCGCCGTCACAAGTGCCGATTCACATACCTTAAGGAGCTGATCATGGGAAAATTCAAGGACTCAGACACCCCAGACTCCACTTCCTTTACCAGCATAGGGAGCCATGATGGTCCCGATTGTGGAGATACTTCTACCAGCCCACCCCTGTTCCTGACTGATGGCACCGACGACGGTGCAAAGCCTTAAGTGTGGGGAGGTCGGTCAGTACCTGACTTCCGGAGGTAATTTCTCTTCCCTAAACACCAATAAATTAGGATATTTAGTTAGTTTTTCTTTTGTAGAATAGGATAAAATGCATAGTAATAGATTAGTTGCATGCATGTTCTACTTGATTGAAAAGACAATATGTTTCTTCTAAGACTCTATTTTTGGAATAAAATTTCACTAATTTTAATTAAATTTTTATGTTAAATTTGCTTGAAGTTGTATTTGGAACATGATTTTTGAGCTAAAGAACACACAACCTGTGAGATTTGAGCCTTTATGCATGGTTACATTATTTAACCATAATTATTTTATTCTTGTGTGTTTACTTCTCTATGATTGTAATCTATATTTTGTTTCATCCTATATGTCCAATATTTATTATATTTATATGTTTACATATGATTGAGGCCATTAATTGTTTAGCTCACTTATCCAAATTAAGCCTACCCTTTCAATTACCTTTGGTTAGCTTAAGATAGAATTGTGTGTGCTAATTAAGTATGGGAAATTGTGGGAACAAAAGATAATAAGGGAATGTGTCATGATAATAGAATGGGAATTTGGATACCTACTCATGTGAAACTATAAGAATTAAAAATCTATGTGCATTGATAAGCTATGTTTATTTTTATGCTTATATTAAAAAAAATATCAAAATCAAATAAAAAATATTCAATAAATAAATAAGGGGACAAAATTACCCCAACGTTAAGTTAAGAATTCAAAGGTCAATGCAGGTATGATAAAATTAAAATAAAAGTTGATACATGAGTATGGAATGTGAAAGAGAAATTCTGGGTAGCTAGGTATGAATTCTAAAGTTATATAGAATATATACATAGGTTATGTTAAAGCTTGGGTTAATTAAAGATTCATTTTATAAGCTTACTTAGCCATATATGTATCCTTACCATTACCTTGGCCCTATTACAACCTTGAAAAGACCTCATGATGTCTGCATTGGTATATTAAATGTTGTTGATTGATTAGGAGAAGAGCAAAAATTAGAAGGCATGATTAGAGAAGGATAGAGTGATTGCCCTATACACTAGAGAGATTAAAGCGTATATACATCATCAGTGAGGGTTCAATGCTTAAAATTCTATGTTCCCTGCTTTCATGAGCTGCCTTCTTGCATTTTTATCTGTTCTTACTGCATGAGAATTGAATTAGTGGAATTTGATTTATAATTGTTTTGAAGAGCTTATTTACTATTGATCAAGTGGACAAAAATCATACAGTTGCATTCATATATATAGGTTGCATTGCATTGCATGAGTTTTACATGTTCTTACTCATTTATTTTATCTCCTTCAACTAAGCATGAGGACATGCTAATGTTTAAGTGTGGGGAGGTTGATAAACCGCTATTTTACGGTTTATAATGTGTTTAATTGTGTGGTTTTATCATGATCTTTACCCACCTATTCATATGATTAGCATGCATTTATATTTCCTTCCAAAAATTATTACATGATTGAAAACTTGCTTCCTAGAGACTTTTAATTATGTATTTTAATTCTCCTTTATTCCATTCGATGCCGTAATCTGTGTGTTAAGTGTTTCAGGCTTTATAGGGCATGAATGAGTTGGAGATTGGAAAGGAAGCTTGCAAAAATGGAAGGAACACAAGAAACTAAGGAGATGACCAGCGAGAAGTGACGCGGCCGCATGACTCACGCGACCGCGCAGAAGAGAGAAAATTGCAGTGACGCGGCCGCATGGCTCACGCGACCGCGCGGATTGGAATAGCACAAGTGACGTGGAGGCGTGGACGACGCGCTCGCGTGGCAAAGCAAAACGCCGCATGATGCGTCCGCATGAATGACGCGATCGCGTGACATGCGCGATCTGCATAATCTGTAAAATTCGCTGGGGGCGATTTTGGGCCCTGTTTTGACCCAGTTTTCGGCCCAGAAAAGCAGACTAGAGCCAGAGAACATGCAGAAACCAAAAACAACATTCATTCTACACAGTTTTTAGTTTTTAGATATAGTTTTACTCCTCCTCTAGGTTTTCTCTCTACACACTCATAGTTCTTAGGATTTTTATTTTCTATTGTTCTTTACATTGGGATATCGAGAAGAGTTATTACCTCATCAAGACTTTGTCATTCTAGTTCGTTTTCTTTACTTGGCTTTATTCTTCCATGTCCTTTAATTTACTCAATTTTACTATCGGATTATTTTAGAATTCATTAATACAAGAGTTACTTTTATTTTTAATTGATTCCTTTGAGTTTTATTTATCATGTCTTTCTTTAATTCCCCTTCCTATGTTATGAGTTCTATATTCACAATGAGGGAGTAGTTCCCTGACTTGATGGGGAGTTGGTTGAAAGGAACCCTTGAGTTGTAATGTTCAAAGAAGAAATTGTAATTGGGTTTATTGTTGGATGGCTCTCTAGTCACTAACGTCAATCCTTCCAAATAAGCGGATTGGGACTTGTGAGTATAATCATCATTCCAACTTGTTTGACTTTCCCTTATTTAGTAAGGGATAACTAAACAGAACGACCTTCAATTATTAATTAATCTTGAGAGTACTGCAACAAGAATAGGGCTTCCAACTAATCTACTCCCAGTCAAGGCCTTTATTTAAATTACCAAATTTTTCCAATTTAATTTCCTGTTTATTCAACTCAACTATTTTTGAAAACATCTGATTAATAAAATAGCACTCCTTTCTGCAACTCGTTGGGAGACGACCTGGGATTCATACTCCTAGTATTTTAATTTTAATTTTTGTTGACAACCTTTCTAAATTGATAAGCGGATTTCTGGTTGGTTAAGAACTATACTTGCAACGCACAACTTATATCAATTCTTAACTAGCCAATTTCCGCCACGTCATGCGTACGTATGGAGCATTATGCATACGCACAAAGGGAAAAATTGCTAGTGTGCGCACGCATGAGGTACTATGCGTACGCACAACAAGAAGAATGTTAGTGACACCATTGGTGCACTAACTCCAGTAGCAATGCCAGAATGCGTTTTGAAGACAACATTAGTGCCACCGTTAGTGCACTATTGGTGGTGCTAACGCCAGTGACTAACTTCAGTTTCAATGGCACCCATGCAAGTATGGGAATGTTAGTGAGTTAACACCAGTGTTAACTTCCGAAAGAGCCACTCCTAACTTGCTTCAACTAAGGCCAAAGCCCACATCTAAAGACGTGAAGATTGATTTGGAAAGTGTATATATAGGAAGATTTTTGAAGTTAGAAAAAAGGCTCGGAAGCAGAGGGACCCTAATTGGGAAACTCTGATTCATTTTCATTCTTTTTGTACTTAGTTTACTTTCATGCACTTTTCTTTTTCTCTTCAAATTTTTTGAGCAATGATGAACTAAACCCCACATCATTAGGGGGAGGAGCCCTATTGTAATTCAAATGAATGAATGAAATTATTCTTCTTCTCAATTCGCTTGTTGTAGCTAAGAGATAATTTCCGTTCTTAATTGATCCATTCACTACCGGAAGGGGGTTTGGATCCATTGAATTTCTATGTGAGCCTCGGAAGGAGAATCATAGAAATTAGTTTGAAGTTCTTTCTCTCACAACTCTCTTAATTAACAAATTCGGGATGAATTGAGATCTTGAGAACTTGTGTCGCTCATAGATAAGAGAATTGAACTTAACCTCTTCTCATGACAATCAGATCAAGGAATTGGCAACTCGATTGTTAAGAAATTGGGTTGCCAAAGAATTAGGACTCAATTAATTACAATCTGCCATAGATCTACTTCATATGATTGAGAATAAAGTTGAGACCCATTGATTCATGATGGATTATGATATCTCTAATCCCTAATGAATCTTTCTCTTTGTTCTTCTTCACTTTAATTGCTTTGAGTTTATCGCTTTCTTTAATTCCCAGCTCCCAAGACCCCTTTACATTTCATGCAATTTACATTTTATTGTTATTTACATTCTTGCCTTTACTTTCTTGTCATTTAAGCTTCAGCTCTTTTAATTTGTTGCCATTTAAGTTTCAATTCTTTAGTTTCTTGCCATTTAAGTTTCCGTAATTTACATTTTGCAATTTATTTTCAGCACTTTATTTTCTTGCAATTTACATTCCGTTAATTCAATTTCACCAAAATTATCAACTGTTTGCCTGATTAGATATATCACCTCACTAATGTTGCTTAATCCATCAATTTCTATGGGATCGACCACACTCAACAGTGAGTTATTACTTGACAATTTGGTAGACTTGTCGAAGGGAATTTGTGCTGTGCAAGTTCCCGCGCATCAGTCGGGTTATCATCAGATAAGGGTTAGAGATGAAGACATTCCGTAGACTGCTTTCAAAATGCGACATGGTCACTACAAACACACGGTAATGTCTTCTGGATTAACCAATGCCCCCGCAGTATTTATGGACTACATGAACCGAATCTTCCGTCCGTTCTTAGATAAATTCGTTGTCGTCTTCATTGATGACATTCTCATTTACTCCAAAGCTGAAGAAGAACATGTGGATCACTTGCGGACTATGTTACAGATCCTGAAGAAATGAAAATTGTATGCCAAGTTATCTATATGCAAATTTTGGAAGAGTGAGGTGAAGTTTCTTGGTCACGTGGTAAGTCAATAATGGATTATTATGGATCCCGCTAAAGTTGAGGCGGTAATGGACTGGGGGCGACCAACTTTTGTGATGGAGATTAGGATTTTCCTTAGTTTGATAGGTTGTTACTGAAGGTTCATCAAAGAGTTTTCACAACTCGCTTTGCCTTTGACTAAGCTGACTAGGAAGGACGTACCATTTGTCTGAACTTCTGAGGGCGAGGAAAATTTGCAAGCGTTGAAGCAGAAGTTTTCCATTGCACCTGTATTAGTATTGCCTGATCCAAAATGAACCATTTGAGGTATATTGTGACGCATCATTGAAGGGTCTGGGGTGTGTGCTGATGGAGCATCTTAATGTCGTGGCATATGCCTCACGGCAGTTAAGGCCGCACGAGGTGAATTATCCGACTCACGATTTAGAGTTCACTGCCGTTGTGTTTGCTCTAAAGATTTAGATGAATTACCTCTATAGCATCAAGTTTCAAGTTTTCTTGGATCACAAAAGCTTGAAGTACCTTTTTGAGCAGAAAGAACTGAATATGCATCAAAGGAGGTGAATGAAGCTATTCAAGGATTATGACTTTGAGTTGAATTATCACCTTGAAAAAGCAAATGTTGTGGTGGATGAATAAGCCAAAAATCATTGTGTGCTGCTTGGATGATGCTTCGAGAAGAGGAATTGCTAAAGGCATTCAAGAATCTGAATTTAGGAGTCTAAGAAGTGTACAAAACTCTGTGTTTGATTCAAATGCAAATCTCAAGTGACTTTAAGTCTGAAATCTTAAAGTCTCAACAAGAAGATCAGGAATTATAGAAAGTGTTGCCGACGATTGAGCAAGGGAAGCAATGGGAAGTTTCATGGGATAAAGACGAACTGTAGAGGTATAAGGGTAGAATTTGTGTGCCAGATGTTGGGATCTTACGGCAGGATATCTTGAAGGAGGCGCACAAAAGCAGATTTTCTATTCACCCGAAAAGTACTAAGATGTACCACGATCTGAAAGTGATGTTTTAATGGTCGGGAATGAAGAACGACATAGCGTTCCACACATCCAGGTGTTTAACTTGTTAGAAAGTCAAAATTGAGTATCAGAGACCATCAGTAACCCTTCAGCCCTTAGAAATTCCGCAATGGAAATAGGAGAGTATTGTGATGGACATTATGTCGGGTCTACCTAGAACTCGAGCTGGATGTGACGCTGTTTGGGTGATGGTGGATCGACTGACAAAGTTGGCTCACTTTTTACCCATTCGGATGAATTGCACATTAGAGGAGCTATCATGTTTGTACGTCAAAGAAATTGTGAGGTTGCATGGTATGCCTACCACCATTATATCCGATAGAGATCTTCGTTTCACATCAAGGTTCTAGGGAGCTTTCCAATGGGCATTCGGAACTTAGTTAATCTTGAGTACTGCCTATCACCCTCAAATCGATAGTCAGTCGGAGAGGATAATCCAAATCATGGAGGATATGCTGAGGGCTTGTGTTTTGGACCTGCCGGCGAGCTGGGATCGGTATATGATGCTAGTTTAGTTTGCATATAATAACAGCTACCATGTGAGCATTAGAATGGCTCCGTATGAGGCTCTGTATAGAAGAAAGTGTCAATCTCCGCTATGCTAGTATGAAGCTGGGCAAACAAGCTTGTTAGGGCATAAAATGATAGCTGAAACCACTTAACAGATAAAGAAAATCTAAAGCCGAATGCTTGTCACTCAGAGTCATCAGAAAAGCTACGTCAATCAAAGGCAGAAGCCTTTAGAATTCAAGGAAGGAGAGCATCTGTTCCTAAGGGTGACTCCGACAACTGGAGTGGGTAGAGCAATAAAACGAAGACACTAAATCCCCGTTACATCGGTCCATTTCAAATTCTGAAGAGGATTGGATTGGTAGCCTTCGGAATTGCCTTACCACCGCATCTTTCAAACCTGCAGGACGTGTTTCACGTGTCACAGCTTTGGAAGTATAATCCCGATGCAAGTCATGTTCTGGAACCTGAATCGGTTCAAGTAAGAGAAGATTTAACACTTCAAGTGGCTCCGATCAGAATCGATGACACTAGCATTAAGCATTTGTGCAGAAAGAAAGTATCATTGGTTAAAGTAGCTTAGAGTCGGGCTGGTATTGAAGAACACACTAGAAACTCGAATCAGATATGCGAAAGGACTATCCACACCTTTTTTCAGGTAATTGAATCTAAATTTTGAGGGTAAAATTCTTAATTAGGTGGGTAGGATGTAAATCCCGTAGAATTAACGAATAATTAGACAATAAAGTAATTTTTAATAAAACAAATTAGAAATATGAATTTTATAGTTTAATGAGGTAGGGCTAATTAAAATAAGAATTTTGACACTAAGTTTAAAGAATTTGGCCCAAGATTGGGCCAAACGAGTCGAACCGGACAAACTAGGCCCGTATTGGGCCCAAGGCCCAACCCAATTCAGCCCAAACTAAACAACTCAGCATCACCTCCGTTCTACATACTCATTTCACGGTGGGAAACTCAGCCAAGGGGGAAGAACACTCTCAAAAAACACAAACCCTTGAATCCAATTCAAATCCACATAACTTCTCACTCCGAGCTCTGATCGTAGCACTGTTTGTGGCCACGCGATTGCAACGTCGAGCTCTACAAAGTCCAGTAAGAAATTAGGTAAGCCACATTCCCAATTTACATTTCCTCTTCTCCAATTCAAAAATTGTATGGTTTTGGGTGTTGAGATTTTTAGTTAATTTGATGTTTTAGGTCAAATTGACTTGAGGAATTAGTGGGCTCTTGTTAATTGAGGCACATACATGGTAAGAATCTTCAACCCTAGTAAATCCCTTAGTTAATGGTTTTTTTTTAGTATTAAGTGTGTATTATGGATGCAATGATATCAAATAGGTGAGGAGATGGAAACTTGATCGGGAACTTCGATGCTAAATTTTGGTGGTGGAACTTGTGAGCTTGCTTAGTTGGGTTGCCTTTGGGCTATACGATGAAATTGGCCAAGATATGATTTTGGTTTCTCGTATTTAATATATAATATTTTGTGAAAACTTAGGCTAGATGACCATAGGATAGGTTGGAATGCATGATTATGATGAATGTTTAACACGCTTGATGATAATTATTGAAATACGTTGAGTATGGGTTTGGTGGTTAATGTTTGTAATGAAAATGGAATGCTAAATGATGATTTTAATGATGACAGGTAAGGTTATATGAATGAATATGTATATGGTGATACATTGATGATCTTGTTGGTACAATTGAGAAATTCTTGTATGAGGTTGTTTAAAATTGAGGTATGATTGGTTGTAGTAGAATGTAGAGTTGGGTTGGCTGTCATATGGTATGTTTTGGCGCTGGGCAGGGCTTTGAAAATGTGGTTAATGATTATGAATGGGTGAAAATAGAGGTTTGACACACTTGGTGAAAATCTAATTTTTGGCCGAACTTTGGTGAGCCATCACTCGAATTACAGACCCCCAAACTTTTCAAATTTATTTTATATAAAAATCTTAGTCCATGAAGTTTACACCGTTTGAGGAATAGATGAAAAATATTTTAAAACAAAAAAGTTATGCGAGTCAGAAGTTTGGTGTGTAAAATTGAAATTCTGCAGCACTTAGCATTTTTACCCGCTTTGCAGAATTCGCGTACGCAACCACCTGCACGCGACGCGACCAATCCTTTCCAATCTGGTATCTCACATATGTGAGCAAGGTGCATCCGTACACGAGCAATGAATTTTGAAGGGTTGCGTACGCGACTACTTGCACGCAACGCGACCATTCCCTTCGGGTTTGGTGTCTCGCATACGTGAGCAAGTGACTGTGTACGCGAGCAGGGGAAAAACACACCCACGCATAGGAGAGACCGACGTGTACGCGGAACCCCTATTTTCAGCAAAGTGAATTTTGTGTTTTAAAACGTAATTTTGAACCTATAAACATCTATTTTCACTCTTTTAGCCCCTAGACCTTAGTGGTATGCTTAGTAATGAGGTGAAGCTAGGAAGGGATGGTAACTTGGAGGATAAGTAAGCTTGAAATATGATAAATTATGTATGAGAAGTGCGGAGATGTGATGTATATCTAATGTTATGGCCATAATAGATGATTGAATGAATATGAATGCTTGTGTGGCTTATGCACTTATTTTATCTGAGATACGAGTTTCCCTGGGTAAAGAGCAATGGCTAGCCACCACCGAATGAGCAAAATTTATATATGAATAAGAAAAAGCTATGCATAGACTCTCAGGGATACGCGATGAAGAACAGTCCAGGGTTTAGCAGCCAGACTTATCGGGTTGGCTTGATAACCGATAGATGAGACTCATCAGCCATAGGACAGGCATTCATCATATGCCTATATTTGAATTGCTTGCTTATGCTCTAATTGGGAATGTCTATGTGAATTTAATATGCTTAATTATTATACGTGATATCTACATTACTTGTATTCTAATTGTGTATGTCATTGTCTGCTTGCTTGACTTTGTAGTTCCACCGGAGTTAGTGGTTTTGGAGGAAAGTAGATGATGGGGGGTTAGGTTAAAGTTTTGGTTAAGTTTAGGAATCCTTAGAAAACCACCCATGTTTATGGTTTCTATTTTAAGTCCTTATGTATTATAATCTAAGTGTCGGAGTTCTAGAATTGCTCTGGCTTTCCCGGGACCTTATATCATATGTATGTGGCACCATTACCATGCTGAGAACTCCCGGTTCTCATTCCATATAGACATTTGTATTTTCCAGATGCAGGTCGTGAGGCATCTCACTAGGCATCTGGAGTCTCTGCAGCGAAGTGGATCTTTTGGGACATTATGTTTTGTACTATTTATATATATCCATATGTATAGAACTCTCCTATAGACATGTTTTACTTTTGTACCTCTTAGATGTTTATGGAGAACTATGTTTTTTGTTATGTATTTTGGGCTATGGATCTTTTTATTTATGTATGTAACTATTCTCTGGCCAGCCTTAGCTTCACAGGCTGAGTTCGGAGCTTGAATATTTGTCTCCTTGACTCTCTGCTTTATGTACCTAAGCTTTCTTCGTACGCAAGTAAACGTTGTTCATGAGCAATGCTCTTTTAATTTTACAATTTTGCTTTACCTATCCTTCAAGTCTCCTCGTATATTACATTATTTCAATTATTATACGAATATATATATATATATATATATATATATATCGTTTTAGAGGTCGTAATACCACACCAACTCTTTTACGATTTAAGCATAAAGCTCTGTGTGGTAGGGTGTTACACGCACAACCCATGAAGAATGTACTTCTGTCCACATGGCGCTAAATGCGGGCATTTGGCATTTAGTGCTAGAAGAGGAACCAAGATTCCAACCCTCTCTATGGTGTGCGTACACACAATCTGTTCTCACCCCCAAGCATGCGTACACATGAACCTGTGTGCGTAAACATGATAGCTTCGTCCTAAAAAAAAACCACACTATCGACGCTAAACACCGAGACTGGCGTTTAGCGCCCGTAGCTTCTGGGCATTTGGCTCGAGGAGTGTTTGAATTTTGAAAAGAAGAAGATATCATGGGACCCACCACCACCTCTCACTCACCATTTAGTTTTCCCTATCCCCACTATTTCCTCTTCTCTCTTTACCATTACCCCAACCCGTCTCCCCATTGAATTTTCCCCAATTCTCATTCTCGCTTACCCCAAGCCCAACCCCTCAATTAAATTCCATTCAATTTCACCGTCCACCTTCCCTTTACCATAACCAAACCCCATCCTCCATCCTATATATCTACCCTTTTACCCTCCTCTTTCACCACAGCAAAACACAATACCCCCTCTCTCATACTCCACTCCAACCCCTTACTTTTATTCACCAACCATATCCTCCCTAAATTTTTTTTACTATCCCTCATAGTATCCTCCCCTCTCCACTATTATTTTCTTTTTTTTCTTTTCCACTAACTCCCACTATTTACTTTCTTCTTCCCTTTAATTTCTTTTTCTTTGCTTGAGGACGAGCAAATACTTTCAGTTTGGTGTGGCCGTGTGATGAGCGGATAATTTATATGCTTTTTGGCATTGTTTTTAGTATATTTTTAGTAGGATCTAGTTACTTTTAGGGATGTTTTTATTAGTTTTTATGTTAAATTCACATTTCTAGACTTTACTATGATTTTGTATATTTTTCTGTGATTTCAGGTATTTTCTGGCTGAAATTGAGGGACTTGAGCAAAAATCAGATTCAGAGGTAGAAGAAGGACTGCTGATGCTGTTGGATTCTGACCTCCCTGCACTCAAAGTGGATTTTCTGGAGCTACAGAACTCAAACTGGCGCGCTTCCAATTGCGTTGGAAAGTAAACATCCAGGGCTTTCCAGAAATATATAATAGTCCATACTTTGGCCGAGTTTAGATGACTTAAAAGGGCGTTGAACGCCAGTTCTACGCTGCTGTCTGGAGTTAAACGCCAAAAACACGTCACAAACCAGAGTTGAACGCCAGAAACAGGTTACAACCTGGCGTTAAACTCCAGAAAGAGCCTCTGCACGTGTAACATTCAAGCTCAGCCCAAGCACACACCAAGTGGGCTTCGGAAGTGGATTTATGCATCAATTACTTACTTCTGTAAACCCTAGTAACTAGTTTAGTATAAATAGAACTTTTTACTATTATATTTGACATCCTGGATTGTATTTTTGATCCTGTGATCACGTTTTGGGGGCTGGCCTCTCGGCCATGCCTGAACCTTTCACTTATGTATTTTCAACGGTAGAGTTTCTACACAACATAGATTAAGGTGTGGAGCTCTGCTGTTCCTCAAAGATTAATGCAAAGTACTACTGTTTTTCTATTCAATTCAACTTATTCAACTTCTAAGATATTCATTCGCACCTCAAACTGAATGTGATGAACGTGACAATCATCATCATTCCCCCACGAACGCGTGCCTAACAACCACTTCTGTTCTACCTTAGATTGAATGAGTATCTCTTGGATCTCTTAATCAGAATCTTCGTGGTATAAGCTAGATTGATGGCGGCATTCATGAGAGTCCGGAAAGTCTAAACCTTGTCTGTGGTATTCCGAGTAGGACTCTGGGATTGAATGACTGTGACGAACTTCAAACTCGCGAGTGCTGGGCGTAGTGACAGACGTAAAAGGAGGGTGAATCCTATTCCAGTATGATCGAGAACCTGAGATGATTAGCTGTGCTGTGACAGAGCATTTGGACCATTTTCACAAGAGGATAGGATGCAGCCATTGACCACGGTGATGCCTCCAGACGATTAGCCATGCAGTGACAGCGCATCGGACCATTTTCCAGAGAGGATCAAAAGTAGCCATTGACAATGGTGATGTCCTTACATAAAGCCAGCCATAGAAAGGAGTAGGATTGATTGGATGAAGATAGCAGGAAAGCAGAGGTTCGGAGGAACAAAAGCATCTCTATGCGCTTATCTGAAATTCTCACCAATGATTTACATAAGTATTTCTATCCTTATTTTATTATTTATTTTCGAAAACTTCATAACTATTTTATATCCGCCTGACTGAGATTTACAAGGTGACCATAGCTTGCTTCATACCAACAATCTCCGTGGGATCGACCCTTACTCACGTAAGGTTTATTACTTGGACGACCCAGTGCACTTGCTGGTTAGTTGTATCGAAGTTGTGAATGAAAAATGATTTATTAAGACGTGCGTAAAGAGTTTCTGGCGCCGTTGCCTGAGATCACAATTTCGTGCACCAAGTTTTTGGCATCGTTTCCCGGGATTGTTCGAGTTTGGACAACTGACGGTTCATCTTGTTGCTTAAATTGGGTAATTTTCTTCTTATTTTCAAAAATTTTTCAAAAAAAAAATATTTTCAAAAATCTTTCAAAAATTTCTCCTTTGCTTTCGAAAAAATTTTAAAATAAAAATGTTTTCAAAAATATATTTTTCTTCAGAATTTTTAAGAATGAATTCTAGTGTTTCATGAAGCATGTTGAAGCCTGACTGGCTGTAAAGCCATGTCTAATTCTTTTGGATAGGGAATGTCAGGCGTGTCATGTCTGAGTTACATAATAAAGCTTGGCTGGCTATTAAGCCATGCCTGACCCTTTGATTGGAGCTTTAGTTTAAAGAGCATAAGATTCCTGGAATTCATATTAAAAATTTTGGAATCCTTATTTTTCTTTTTCTAAATAATTTTCGAAAAATATAAAATAAAAATCCAAAAAAATAAAAAAATTTCATAAAATCATAAAAATAAAAAATATTTCATGTTTCTTGTTTGAGTCTTGAGTCAAGTTGAAAGTTTGGTGTCAATTGCATATTCATCTTGCATTTTTTCGAAAAATTCATGCATTCATGGTGTTCTTCAGGATCTCCAAGTTGTTCTTGGTAAATCTTCTTGTTTGATCTTGATGTTTTCTTGTTTTGCATCTTTTCTTGTTTTACATGTGCATTTTTGCATCCATAGAGTCTAAACATGAAAGATTTCTAAGTTTGGTGTCTTGCATGTTTTCTTTGCATTAAAAATTTTTTCAAAAATATGTTCTTGATGTTCATCATGATCTTCAAAGTGTTCTTGGTGTTCATCTTGACATTCATAGCTTTCTTCAATGCATTCATTGTTTTGATCTAAAAATTTTCATGCATTGCATCATTTTCATGTTTTTCTCTCTGATCATTAAAAATTCAAAAATCAAAAAAAATATCTTCTCCTTTTTCTTCTCATAAATTCGAAAATTTGAGTTGACTTTTTCAAAACTTTTTAAAATTTAGTTGTTTCTTATGAGTCAAATCAAATTTTCAATTTAAAAATCTTATCTTTTTCAAAATCTTGTTCAAAAATCAAATCTTTTTCATTTTTCTTAGTTATTTTCGAAAATTTTAAAAAAATATATTTTTCAAAAATCTTTTTCTTATCTTTATCACATAATTTTCGAAAATAACATCATCAATTAATGTTTTGATTCAAAAATTTCAAGTTTGTTACTTACTTGTTAAGAAAGATTCAAACTTTAAGTTCTAGAATCATATCTTGTGATTTCTTGTGAATCAAGTCATTAATTGTGATTTTAAAAATCAAATCTTTTTCAAAATTAATTTCAATCATATCTTTTCAAAAATATCTTATTATCTTATCTTTTTCAAAATCATATCTTTTTCAAAAAAATTTGATTTCAAAATATCTTTTTTAACTTCCTAACTTCTTATCTTTTCAAAATTTGTTTCAACTAACTAACTAACTTTTTGTTTGTTTCTTATCTTTTTCAAAACCACCTAACTAACTCTCTCTCTCTAATTTTCGAAAATATCTCCCCTCTTTTTCAAAATTTCTTTTTAATTAACTAATTATTTTAATTTTTGATTTTAATTTTCGAAAACTACCATCTTTTTCAAAGACTATTTTCGAAAATCACTAACCCTTTTTCAAAAATAATTTTCGAAAATCCTTCTCCCTCATCTCCTTCTAATTATTTATTCATCTACTAACACTTCTCTTCATCTCACATCACTGCTCCTATTCTTACCCTTGTGTTTGGATTCTTCATTCTTCTTCACCCCTATTCCTTTTCTTCTTCTACTAACAATAAAGAACCTCTTTACTGTGACATAGAGGATTCCTCTTCTTTTCTTGTTCTCTTCTCTTTCTTATGAGCAGGAACAAGGAAAAAGGCATTCTTGTTGAAGCTGATCCAGAACCTGAAAGGACTCTGAAGAGAAAACTAAGAGAAGCTAAATTACAACAATCCAGAGACAACCTTATTGAAAATTTCGAACAAGTAAAGGAGATGGCAGCCGAACCCAACAACAATAATGCAAGAAGGATGCTTGGTGACTTTACTGCACCTAATTCCAATTTACATGGAAGAATCATGGTGCGCAGAAATTGTGATTACACTTTAATTATGTAAAATTCATCGCTCTTTCTTTCCCTGGTAATAGCGCCACAAACATGATGCCAATACCATGGTTCACAACTTCGCACAACTAACCAGCAAGTGCACTGGGTCGTCCAATTAATACCTTACGTGAGTAAGGGTCGAATCCCACGGAGATTGTTGGTATGAAGCAAGCTATGGTCACCTTGCAAATCTCAGTCAGGTAGGGTTAAATGTGATTGGATTAGATAATTAAAAGATAAATAATAAAGGATAGAAATACTTATGTAAATCATTGGTGAGAATTTCAGATAAGCGAATGGAGATGCTTTTCGTTCCTCTGAACCTCTGCTTTCCTGCTATCTTCATCCAATCAGTCTTACTCCTTTCCATGGCTGGCTTTATGTGATACATCACCATTGTCAATGGCTACTTTCGGTCTTCTCTCGGGAAAATGATCCAAATGCCCTGTCACGGCATGGCTAATCGTCTGGATGCATCACCCTTGTCAATGGCTTCATCTTATCCTCTCAGTGAAAATGGTCAACGCACCCTGTCACGGCACGGCTATTCATCTGTCGGTTCTCGATCATGCTGAAATAGGATTTACTATCCTTTTCCGTCTGTTACTACGCCCGGCAATCGCGAGTTTGAAGCTCGTCACAGTCATTCAATCATTGAATCCTACTCAGAATACCACAGACAAGGTTTAGACCTTCCGGATTCTCTTGAATGCCGCCATCATTCTAGCTTACACCACGAAGATTCTGATTAAGAGATCTAAGAGATACTCATTCAGTCGAAGGTAGAACGGAAGTGGTTGTCAGGCACGCGTTCATAGGGAATGATGATGATTGTCACGTTCATCACATTCAGGTTGAAATGCGAATGAATATCTTAGAAGAGAAATAAGATGAATTGAATAGAAAACAGTAGGACTTTGCATTAATCTTTGAGGAACAGCAGAGCTCCACACCTTAATCTATGGAGTGTAGAAACTCTACCGTTGAAAATACATAAGTGAAAGGTCCAAGCATGGCCGAGATGGCCAGCCCCCAAAACGTGATCAATAGATCAAAATATAATCCAAAGATGTCTAATACAATAGTAAGAGGTCCTATTTATAATAAACTAGCTACTAGGGTTTACAGAAGTAAGTAATTGATGCATAAATCCACTTCTGGGGCCCACTTGGTGTGTGCTTGGGCTGAGCTTGAGTGTTGCACGTGTAGAGGTCCTTCTTGGAGTTGAACGCCAGTATTTGTGCCAGTTTGGGCGTTCAACTCTGGTTTTGGATCCTTTTCTGGCGCTGGATGCCAGAATTGGGCAGAGAGCTGGCGTTGAACGCCATTTTGCGTCGTCTATTCTTGGCCAAAGTACAGACTATTATATATTTCTGGAAAGCCCTGGATGTCTACTTTCCAACGCAATTGAAAGCGCGCCATTTCGAGTTCTGTAGCTCTAGAAAATCCACTTTGAGTGCAGGGAGGTCAGAATCCAACAACATCAGCAGTCCTTCTTCTACCTCTGAATCTGATTTTTGCTCAAGTCCCTCAATTTCAGTCAGAAAATACCTAAAATCACAGAAAAACACACAAACTCATAGTAAAGTCCAGAAATGTGAATTTAACATAAAAACTAATGAAAACATCCCTAAAAGTAACTAGATTCTACTAAAAACATACTAAAAACAATGCCAAAAAGCGTATAAATTATCCGCTCATCAAAGCATCTCCATCCCTACCATTGGAGCAAACAACTTTAAGCTGAAACCTCAATTAGTTTCTCTGATGCAGCAGAACTGCAAGTTTCATGGACTTCCATCTGAAGATCCTTTTCAGTTCTTAACTGAATTTTTGCAGATCTGTGATACTGTTAAGACTAATGGAGTAGATCCTGAAGTTTACAGGCTCATGCTTTTTCCTTTTGCTGTAAGAGATAGAGCTAGAGTGTGGTTGGACTCTCAACCCAAAGATAGCCTGAACTCTTGGGATAAGCTGGTCAAGGCTTCCTTAGCCAAGTTCTTTCCTCCTCAAAAGCTGAGTAAGCTTAGAGTGGATGTTTAGACCTTCAGACAGAAAGAAGGTGAATCCCTATATGAAGCTTGGGAGAGATACAAAAGACTGACCAAAAAGTGTCCTTCTGACATGCTTTCAGAATGGACAATCCTGGATATATTCTATGATGGTCTATCTGAATTAGCTAAGATGTCATTGGATATTTCTGCAGGTGGATCCATTCACCTAAAGAAAACGCCTGCAGAAGCTCAAGAACTCATTGACATGGTTGCTAATAACCAGTTCATGTACACTTCTGAAAGGAATCCTGTGAATAATGGGACGCCTATGAAGAAGGGAGTTCTTGAAATTGATACTCTGAATGCCATATTGGCTCAGAATAAAATATTGACTCAGCAAGTCAATATGATTTCTCAGAGTCTGAATGGAATGCAAGCTACATCCAACAGTACTCAAGAGGCATCTTCTGAAGAAGAAGCTTATGATCCTGAGAACCCTACAATAGCAGAGGTAAATTATATGGGTGAACCTTATGGAAACACATATAATCCATCATGGAGAAATCACCCAAATCTCTCATGGAAGGATCAACAAAAGCCTCAACAAGGCTTTAATAATGGTGGAAGAAATAGGTTTAACAATAGTAAACCTTTTCCATCATCCACTCAGCAACAGACAGAGAACTCTGGACAAAATACCTCTAATTTAGCAAACTTAGTCTCTGATCTGTCCAAGGCCACTGTAAGCTTCATGAATGAAACAAGGTCTTCCATTAGAAATTTGGAAGCACAAGTGGGCCAGCTGAGTAAAAGGATCACTGAAATCCCTCCTAGTACTCTCCCAAGCAATACAGAAGAGAATCCAAAAGGAGAGTGCAAGGCCATTGAATTAATTACCATGGCCAAACCTGTCAAGGAGGTTGAGGACGTGAATCCCAGTGAGGAAGACCTCCTGGGACGTCCAGTGATCAATAAGGAGTTTCCCTCTGAGGAACCAAAGGAATCTGAGACTCATCTAGAGACCATAGAGATTCCATCGAACCTCCTTATGCCATTCATGAGCTCTGATGAGTATTCCTCTTCTGAAGAGAATGAGGATGTTACTGAAGAGCAAGCTACCAAGTTTCTTGGTGCAATCATGAAGCTGAATGCCAAACTATTTGGTATTGAGACTTGGGAAGATGAACCTCCCTTGTTCACTAATGAACTAAGTGATCTGGATCAACTGAGATTGCCTCAGAAGAAACAGGATCCTGGAAAGTTCGTAATACCTTGTACCATAGGCAACATGATCTTTGAAAAGGCTCTGTGTGACCTTGGTTCAGGGATAAACCTCATGCCCCTCTCTGTAATAGAGAAACTGGGAATCTTTGGGGTGCAAGCCACTAAAATCTCATTAGAGATGGCAGACAATTCAAGAAAATAGGCTTATGGACAAGTAGAGGACGTGTTAGTAAAGGTTGAAGGCCTTTACATCCCTGCTGATTTCATAGTCTTGGATACTAGGAAGAATGAGGATGAATTTATCATCCTTGGAAGACCCTTCCTAGCCACAGCAAGAGCTGTGATTGATGTTGACAGAAGTGAATTAGTCCTTCAATTGAATGGGGACTCCCTTGTGTTTACAACTCAAGGTTATCCTTCTGTAAACATGGAGAGGAAGCATAAAAAGCTCCTCTCAAAACAGAGTCAACCAGAACCCCCACAGTCAAACTCTAAGTTTGGTGTTGGGGAGTCTCAACAATGCTCTGAACATCTGTGAGGCTCCATGAGAGCCCACTGTCAAGCTATTGACATTAAAGAAGCGCTTGTTGGGAGGCAACCCAATTTTTATCTCATTTTTATTTTCATGGTTTTTCATGTTTTATTAGGTTCATGATCATGTGGAGTCACAAAATAATTATAAAAATTGAAAACGAAATCAAAAACAGCAGAAAAAAATTCACACCCTGGAGGAAGACCTTATTGGCGTTTAAACGCAGTAAGAAGTATCTGGCTGGCATTCAACGCCAGAACAGAGCATGGTTCTGGCGCTGAACACCCAAAATGGGCAGCATCTGGGCGTTTGAACGCCAGAATTGCACCCTGGAGAAGAGCTGGCGCTGAACGCCCAGAACAAGCATGGTTCTGGTGTTCAACGCCAGAAATGGGCAATAAATGGGCGTTCAACGCCCAGAACAAGCACCAATCTGGCGCTGAACGCCCAGAGTTGTGTGTAAGGGGATTTTGCATGCCTAATTTGGTGCAAGGTTGTAAATCCTTAAACACCTCAGGATCTGTGGACCCCACAGGATCCCCACCTACCTCCACTCACTTCTTCTCATCCCTCTTTGACACAATCCCATAAACACTTTCCCCAAAACTCTTCACCAATCACCTCAAACTCTCTTCCCTATCACCACTTCACCACTCACATCCATCCACTCTTCCCCATAAACCTACCTCATAAACTCCACCTACCTTCAAAATTCAAAATCAATTTCCCACCTAACCCACCCTAAATGGCCGAACCTAACACCCTCTCCCTCTCCTATATATAGCCCTCCTTTCTTCCTCATTTTCACACAACACAACCCTCTCTTCCCCTTGGCCGAAACACCTCTCTCTCTCCCTCTTCTCCATTTCTTCTTCTTCTTCATCTATTCTTTCTTCTCTTGCTCGAGGGCGAGCAATATTTTAAGTTTGGTGTGGTCAAAGCATAAGCTTTTTATTTTTCCATTACCATTGATGGCACCCAAGACCGGAGAATCCTCTAGAAAAGGGAAAGGGAAGATAAAAGCTTCCACCTCCGAGTCATGGGAGATGGAAAGATTCATCTCCAAAGCTCATCAAGACCACTTCTATGATATTGTGGCCAAGAAGAAGGTGATCCCTGAGGTCCCTTTCAAACTCAAGAGAAATGAGTATCCGGAGATCCGACATGAGATCCATAGAAGAGGTTGGGAAGTTCTAACAAACCCCATCCAACAAGTCGGCATCCTAATGGTTCAAGAGTTCTATGCCAATGCATGGATCACTAGGAACCATGATCAAAGTAAGAATCCGGACCCAAAGAATTATCTCACCATGGTTCGGGGGAAATACTTAGATTTTAGTCCGGAGAATGTGAGGTTGGCGTTTAACTTGCCCATGATGCAAGGAGATGCACGCCCCTACACCAGAAAGGTCAACTTTAATCAAAGGTTGGACCAAGTCCTCATGGACATATGTGTGGAAGGAGATCAAGGGAAGATTGACTCCAAAGGCAAGCCGGTTCAACTAAGAAGACTGGACCTCAAGCCTGTAGCTAGAGGATGGTTGGAGTTCATCCAACGCTCCATCATCCCCACTAGCAACCGATCTGAAGTTATTGTGGATCGGGCCATCATGATCCATAGCATCATGATTGGAGAAGAAGTAGAAGTTCATGAAGTCATCTCCCTTGAACTCTACAAAATAGCCGAAAAGCCCTCTCATGGGGCAAGGCTAGCTTTTCCTCATCTTATTTGCCATCTATGTTACTCAGCTGGAGCTTTCATAGAAGGAGACATTCCCATTGAGGAAGAGAAGCCCATCACTAAGAAAAGGATGGAGCAAGCAAGAGAGCCCATTCATGGATCTCAAGAGACGCATGAAGCTCATCACCATGAGATCCCGGAGATGCCTCAAATGCATTTTCCTCCACAAAACTATTGGGAGCAAATCAACACCTCCCTATGAGAATTAAGTTCCAACATGGGACAATTAAGGGTGGAACATCAAGAGCACTCCATTGGTTCCTCAAGAAGGAAAAGCCATAGGAAGAGACATAGAAGAGCTCAAGGACATCATTGGTTCCTCAAGAAGGAAAAGCCACCATCACTAAGGTGGACTCATTCCTTGTTCTTACTTTCTCTATTTTTCGTTTTCTCTGTTAAGTGCTTATCCATGTTTGTGTCTTCATTACATGATCATTAGTATTTAGTAACTTTGTCTTAAAGTTATGAATGTCCTATGAATCCATCACCTCTCTTAAATGAAAACTGTTTTAATTCAAAAGAACAAGAAGTACATGAGTTTTAAATTTATCCTTGAACTTAGTTTAATTATATTGATGTGGTGACAATGCTTCTTGTTTTCTGAATGAATGCTTGAACAGTGCATATGTCTTTTGAAGTTGTTGTTTAAGAATGTTAAATATGTTGGCTCTTGAAAGAATGATGATAAGGAGACATGTTATTTGATAATCTGAAAAATCATAAAAATGATTCTTGAAGCAAGAAAAAGCAGCAAAGAACAAAGCTTGCAGAAAAAAAAAGGGAGAAAAAAAAATAGAAAGAAAAAGCAAGCAGAAAAAGCCAAAAGCTCTTAAAACCAAGAGGCAAGAGAAAAAAGCCAATAACCCTTAAAACCAAAAGGCAAGGGTAATAAAAAGGATCCCAAGGCTTTGAGCATCAGTGGATAGGAGGGCCTAAAGGAATAAAATCCTGGCCTAAGCGGCTAAACCAAGTTGTCCCTAACCATGTGCTTGTGGCGTGAAGGTGTCAAGTGAAAACTTGAGACTGAGCGGTTAAAGTCAAGGTCCAAAGCAAAAAAACAGAGTGTGCTGAAGAACCCAGGACACCTCTAATTGGGGACTTTAGCAAAGCTGAGTCACAATCTGAAAAGGTTCACCCAATTATGTGTCTGTGGCATTTATGTATCCGGTGGTAATACTGGAAAACAAAGTGCTTAGGGCCACGGCCAAGACTGACAAAATAGCTGTGTTCAAGAATCATCATACTGAACTAGGAGAATCAATAACACTATCTGAACTCTGAGTTCCTATAGATGCCAATCATTCTGAACTTCAATGAATAAAGCGAGATGCCAAAACTATTCAAGAGGCAAAAAGCTACAAGTCCCGCTCATCTGATTGGAGCTATGTTTCATTGATAGTTTGGAATTTATAGTATATTCTCTTCTTTTTATCCTATTTGATTTTCAGTTGCTTGGGAACAAGCAACAATTTAAGTTTGGTGTTGTGATGAGCGGATAATTTATACGCTTTTTGGCATTGTTTTTAGTAGAATCTGGTTACTTTTAGGGATGTTTTCATTAGTTTTTATGTTAAATTCACATTTCTGGACTTTACTATGAGTTTGTGTGTTTTTCTGTGATTTCAGGTATTTTCTGGCTGAAATTGAGGGACTTGAGCAAAAATCAGATTCAGAGGTAGAAGAAGGACTGCTGATGTTGTTGGATTCTGACCTCCTTGCACTCAAAGTAGATTTTCTGGAGCTACAGAACTCAAACTGGCGCGCTTTGAATTGCGTTGGAAAGTAGACATCAAGGGCTTTCCAGCAATGTATAATAGTCCATACTTTGAACGAGTTTAGATGACGTAAAAGGGAGTTGAACGCCAGTTCTACGCTGCTGTCTAGAGTTAAACGCCAGAAACAAGTCACAAACCAGAGTTGAACGCCAGAAATACGTTACAACCTGGCGTTCAACTTCAGAAAGAGCCTCTGCACGTGTAACATTCAAGTTCAGCCCAAGCACACACCAAGTGGGCCCCAGAAGTAGATTTATGCATCAATTACTTACTTCTGTAAACTCTAGTAACTAGTTTAGTATAAATAGAACTTTTTACTATTGTATTTGACATCCTGGATTGTATTTTTGATCCTGTGATCACGTTTTGGGGGCTGGCCTCTCGGCCATGCCTGAACCTTTCACTTATGTATTTTCAACGATAGAGTTTCTACACTCCATAGATTAAGGTGTGGAGCTCTGCTGTTCCTCAAAGATTAATGCAAAGTACTACTGTTTTTCTATTCAATTCAACTTATTCCGCTTCTAAGATATTCATTCGCACCTCAAACTGAATGTGATGAACGTGACAATCATCATCATTCCCCCACGAACGCGTGCCTGACAACCTCTTTCATTCTACCTTAGATTGAATGAGTATCTCTTGGATCTCTTAATCAGAATCTTCGTGGTATAAGCTAGATTGATGGCGGCATTCATGAGAGTCCGGAAAGTCTAAACCTTGTCTGTGGTATTCTGAGTAGGACTCTGGGATTGAATGACTGTGACAAACTTCAAACTCGCGAGTGCTGGGTGTAGTGACAGACGCAAAAGGAGGGTGAATCCTATTCCAGTATGATCGAAAACCTCAGATGATTAGCCGTGCTGTGATAGAGCATTTGGACCATTTTCACAAGAGGATAGGATGCAGCCATTGACCACGGTGATGCCTCCCGACGATTAGCCATGCAGTGACAGCGCATCGGACCATTTTCCAGAGAGGATCAAAAGTAGCCATTGACAATGGTGATGTCCTTACATAAAGCCAGCCATAGAAAGGAGTAGGATTGATTGGATGAAGATAGCAGGAAAGCAGAGGTTCAGAGAAACGAAAGCATCTCTATGCGCTTATCTGAAATTCTCACCAATGATTTACATAAGTATTTCTATCCTTATTTTATTATTTATTTTCGAAAACTTCATAACTATTTTATATCCGCCTGACTGAGATTTACAAGATGACCATAGCTTGCTTCATACCAACAATCTCCGTGGGATCGACCCTTACTCACGTAAGGTTTATTACTTGGACGACCCAGTGCACTTGCTGGTTAGTTGTATCAAAGTTGTGAATGAAAAATGATTTATTAAGATGTGCGTATAGAGTTTCTGGCGCCGTTGCCTGAGTTCACAATTTCGTGCACCATAATGGGGCCAAGGTAAAGGTGAGGGTATATATATGGCTAAGTGAGCTATAAATTGAATCCTTGATTATCCTAAGCTTTCACCTAACATACATACTCTATTTTCTTCTTGAATCATCCTTAACTACCCAAAATTTTCCCACTTTTGTTTTACATACTCATGCATCAACTTTTCTCTTAACTTGTATCACATATGCATTGATTTTTTTATTAAACTTAACTTAGCATTGGGGTAATTTTGTCCCCTTATTCATTTATTTACTTAAATATTTTTGGGTTTTTTTTTGCAACATAAAAATAACATTGCCAATGCACATGGATTTTTAATTTTCTGGTCTCACATGAGTAGGTACCCAAATTTCCAATATTTTATCATGACACATTTCCTTATTAACCCATGTTCCCACAGTTTTCCCATATTTTATTGACACATAATTTCTATCTTAAGCTAACCAAAGATTCAATTTGGGGTATTACTTGTTTTTCTGCTTAAGGCTAGTAATGTGGTAAAATATAGAACAATAGGGATTAAAAAGGCTCAAGGTGGCTAACAAAGGTAAATGGAAGGATAGGCTATTTGGGATAAGTGAGTTAATAAAATAATGGCCTCAATCATATGCATGCATATAACACATTAAATATTGGACATATAGGATGTAACAAAATATATATTACAATCATAAAGAAGCAAACACACAAGAATAAAATTTTATGGTTAAATAATGTAACCATGTTATTAGGCTCAAGTCTCACAGGTTGTGTGTTCTAGCTTTTAACTATGTTCCAATTACAACTTCCAAACAAGTTTAACACAAAAGTTTTGATTTAAATCAGTGAAATTTTTCAAAAATAGGGTCTTATAAAGAAACTTATTATTTTCTAACCAAGTAGAACATGCATGCAATTACCTATTACTATGTTATTTATCCTATCCTAATAAAGAAATAAAAATAAATATTCTATTTTATTGGTGTCAAGAAAGAGAAATTATCTCCGGAAGTCAGCTACTGACCGACCTCCCCGCACTTAAAGCTTGGCACCGTCCTCGGTGCCGTCAGTCAGGAACAAAGGGGGGCTGGTAGCAGCATCTCCACAATCGGGACCGTCATGGCTCCCTGTGCTGGTAAATGAAGTGGAGTCCGGGGTGTCTGGGTCTTCTTTAGGTGGGTGGTTACCAACAAGTAGCTCCTTGAGGTATGTAAATCTGCGCTTGTTACAGCGCTCTCTTCACTTTCCTTGCCGGTCAAGCCGGTCTAATTTCTAAAGTATCTGATGGAGCAGTTGGTTTATTGAAGGTGCTTGTGATGTTGTAGGAGAAGGGATATCTTCTGCTGGTTCTGTGCTCCGGTTGATAGTGGCTGCTGGAGGTCTGATATACTTCACGTTAGGGACGTATTGATCATCTCGTGAAATCATGGCCTTGGTGTCCCCATCTCTGTAGGAGACTCCGGCTGCTGAGACTAGATCTGAAACCAAGGCGAGAAAAGGTAGGTTGCCCGCAATCTGTACGTGTCCCATAGCATGCCGAATGTGTCTTGGTAAATTGAGGTGCTGGTCTGTAAGGATACACCAGAGTAAAACAGCCATGTCAGCAGTAAAGGAGGACTCATGAGTGCTCGGAAAGACGTAATGGGACATGATCTGTGCCCATACTCGAGCCTCCAAGGTGAGTGCTAAGGCCAATATGCACTTAGGTCGAGATCGATGTTATCCATAGATCCATTTGCTGCCAGGTTGTGCTATAACTCTGAGAACGCCGTCCCAGTCAAATTGGTATGTCTGGTGTTTGAATGAGGCTTCTTGGAATGCGTCCAATCCATCTGGAGCAGGGGGAAGATCTAAAGCTCGTTGAATTGCCTCTTCTGTTATGGCGACTTACTTCTGACGGACATAGACAGACTGCATGGTTGGCATGTGAAAATTTGAGTAGAATTCAACTACCCATGAAAGGTTAACCTGCCGTGGCTGTCTCCATAGGAATCACCAATGTCTTTGTTGAATTCGCGGCTCAACAAATTCAACAATGTTGGTCAGGAGGATGAGTAGATACTCATTGTTATAATTCCTCTCTGCCAGGATGGGGAACATCTGCTCATAGTAGCGGTTAGTGAACCGCGCAATGTCCTTTCCTGGAAAAGCTTTCTCTTTTTCATCGACCTTGATGATCCTCTTGATTCGCTTTGTTAAGGGCTTTACTGCTGTTAAAGATGGCTTTGAGGCTAGTGTTCTTTTAGTTTCTTTCCTTGCTGGTGGTTTGGGAGTAGCTTTCTCTTTACCTTTCTTGGTGGCCATCCTGAAAAAGGAAAAAGAAAGTAACTTTTAAAGCTTAAGGGTTAGAGCAAGGAAGAGGAAGGTATAAGTGATAATCAATGCACGGTAAAGAAGGATGTCATTAACACATGGTCATGACTACATGTGAAAAGTTCATCAATAGAAATATAGCAAGTGCATGTGATGGCTATTAAATGCAAGATGTTTATTGGTATGCCGACAAAGGCATCAGTAGCATAGATCAAGCATTAAATGTACAAGTTAGATTATCAACTCTTTCAAACTAACAATCCGTTTGTATTGAAAATTATATTTAATCAATAAAATGTGAAAAGGGGTTTTGTGAAAAACAAGCATTAGAGTAGTAGAGTAGAGTAATATAAAAATAATGCACAATGCCATACGGGCTTTTTCACAAACACATCACATGCATGGTGAATATGTTATTGAAAGTATTAAATTGAACATGCAAGCAACCCTTAAAGAAGTAATATAAATTGTCAAACAATTCCACAATAACTCACAAGAAAAATATAAAAGAAAATAATTACCCAATTAAATTTCTAACACCAATTAAAAAGAATGTAAAAGGAAAAAGAAAGAAAAATAAAATATAGATAATGAAAGTAAAAAGAAAAAGAAGAAGAAAACATAAATAAAAATAATAAAGGAAAAGTAAAAAGTAAAGAAGGAAAGAAAAGAACCTTGATAATGGATGTGAAAAATAAGGAAGGGAGAAAGTAAAGAGTGAGAAAGAATAAAGAAGGAAGAAGAGAGAAGAAAGAAATAAGAAGGGAAAGAAAAGATTTGGATTTAGGTAAGAAAAGATAAGATAGTTGGCGCTGATCTAGATAAACTGTGCGTCGCATGTGACGCGGACACGTGGAGCACGCGATCGTGTGGTGTGTGATAAGTTCAGGTGACGCGGACGCGTGGGTCACGCAATCGCGTGACCTTATTTGTATTATTGGAGCGAGTGCAGCCTCCTGTACGCACAACTCTCTGTTTTATTCGCATTTTGCCAAAAATTTGGGTGACGCGATCGCGTGAATGGCCATATTTTGAAAAACGACGCGAATGCGTGGGGCACGCGTTCGCGTGATAGGGCTTGTGCTTCTAGCACCATTCCAGCCCTACTCCATCATAACTCTCTGCCATACACCTTTTTACGTCAATTTTGTAGGGTCACGCGTGCGCATGGGCGACGCGCACGTGTGGGAGGCTATTGTTCAAATGACGTGGATGCGTCAGTGACGCGTTCGCGTGGGCATGGTTGTGCCTAAGGCACGCCTCCAGCCACGCTCTCGCGTGACTCTCTGCTTCTTTTCTTTTCTATTTTTATTTTTCTTCCTTGTCAGCGACACTTACGCGTCGCGTGCTTTTTTTTTTCATGCAGTATGCAAATGCAAGTGCATGATATATGCAGAGATTTTGAGAAGAGTCATTAACAAAAATAAAAATAGAATAAATTAAAATAAAACTAAGACTGAAATGGAACGATCATACCATGGTGGGTTGTCTCCTACCTAGCAATTTGCTTTTACGTCCTTAAGTTGGACGTTCTTCAAGCTCATTCTGCTACTGTTGGTAGGTCTTCCAAAAGGAAGACCTCTAGTTCTTTGCGATCCTTAATCTTTTCTCCATGATAAAGCTTTAGGCGATGTCCGTTGACCTTGTTGAATTTTGAACTAGAAGGTTGACGCAGGTGAAAAACTCCGTATGGCTCTGCCTTTTCTACTCTGTGGGGACCTTCCCATCTTGATCTCAATTTACCTGGCATAAGCCTCAGTCTGGAGTTGTAAAGAAGAAATAACTCCCCTGGTCTGAATTCTCTCCTTTTTATGTGCTTGTCATGGACAGCCTTCATCTTCTCCTTGTATCGCCTGAAGTTGTCATATGCTTCTAGGCGAAGATTCTCCAATTTTGCTAGTTGCATCTTTCTTTCAGCACCAGATTCTTCAAAATTCATATTGCATTCCCTTACATCTCAGAAGGCCTTATGTTCCACCTCTACTGGAAGGTGGCAAGCCTTTCCATACACTAAGCGGAAGGGGCTCATCTCGATGGGTGTTTTGTTTGTTGTTCTAAATTCCCAGAGTGCATCTTGTAGCCTGGCACTCCAGTCTTTCATATGAGGTTTTACTATCTTCTCCAGAATACATTTAATCTCCCTGTTAGACACTTTTGCTTGTCCATTGGTCTGAGGGTGATAAGCTGTTGCTATTTTGTGAACAATCCCATGATTCTTCAGTAATCCTGTTAGTCTCCTGTTACAAAAGTGAGTGCCTTGATCACTCACGATTGCTTGTGGTGATCCAAAGCGTCATATAATATGATTTCTAACAAAGGAAACAACAGTGTTAGCATCATCAGTACGTGTAGAAATTGCTTCCACCCATTTAGAAACGTAATCTACAGCTAACAGTATATAAAGGTAACCATTAGAGTTTGGAAATGGACCCATGAAGTCAATGTCCCAAACATCAAAAATTTCACAGAAAAGCATAATCTGTTGAGGCATCTCATCCCTCTTGGATATATTACCAAATCTTTGGCATGCGGAACAAGATTTACAAAATTCAGTAGCATCTTTAAAATGGATTATAATTCTGTTTGGGGTACATACCTTCTAATTACCTGGTCAGCACCACACCTCCATAGATTTGGGTCATCCCATATATAATATTTAGACTCGCTTTTCAGCTTGTCTCTCTGATGTTTATTAAAATTTGGAGGGAAAGTATGGCTAACTAGATAATTAGCTATAGGTGCATACCAAAGAACTACTTCAGATACTGCTTGCAAACTATCAAATGGGAAAGTATCATTGATAGGAGCGGAGTCATCCTTAATGTGCTCAAGGTGACTCAAGTGGTCTGCCACTAAATTCTGGTTACCACTCCTATCCTTAATTTCTAAATCAAATTCTTGTAGTAACAGTATCCATCGTATTAGCCTTGGTTTGGACTCTTTTTTAGCTAATAAATATTTTAGAGTTGCATGGTCTGAGTACACTACTACCTTAGTACGAAGTAAATAGGCTCGAAATTTATCCAGAGAAAAAACAATAGCAAGAAGCTCTTTTTCAGTAGTAGTGTAATTAGACTGAGCAGCATCTAAGGTTTTAGATGCATAAGCAATAACGAAAGGATCCTTACCTTCGTGCTGAGCCAGCGCCACTCCTACTGCATGGTTAGAGGCATCACACATAATCTCAAATGGCTAGCTCCAGTCTGGTCCTCTCACAATTGGAGCTTGAGTCAGGGCAATCTTTAGCTTATCAAATGCTTGCATGCAATCCTCACTGAACTCGAACTCAATATCTTTCTGCAACAGTCTGGATAAAGGTAATGCTACCTTATTGAAGTCCTTAATAAATCTCCTGTAAAAACCTGCATGGCCAAGGAATGAACGGACTTCCCTCACGGAAGAGGGGTATGGTAAACTAGAAATGACATCCACCTTTCCTGGATCTATAGAAATACCCATATTAGAAACAACATGTCCTAGAACAATCCTTGTTTTACAATAAAGTGACATTTTTCAAAATTCAATACAAGGTTTGAACTAACACATCTGTCTAATACTTTAGCTAAAATATCCAAGCAAAGGTTAAACAAATCACCATATACGCTAAAATCATCCATAAAAACTTCCATACAGTTCTCAATAAGATCTGAAAAGATACTCGTCATGCATCTTTGAAAAGTAGCCTGTGCATTACATAGGCCAAAAGGCATCCTTTTGTATGCATACGTTCTAAAGGGACATGTAAAAGTAGTCTTCTCCTGATCTTCAGGAGCTATATGAATTTAAAAATAGCCTGTATAACCATCTAAAAAGCAATAATGGGATTTACCTAACAGTCGATCAAGCATCTGATCAATAAATGGCAAGGGATAATGATCCTTGCGAGTAGCTTGGTTAAGACGCCTATAGTCAACGCAAACCCTCCATGAATTATGCACTCTAGTTGTCAGGAGATCTCCATGCTCATTCTTTATTGTTGTGACTCCAGACTTCTTGGGCACCACTTGTATTGGACTGACCCATTCACTGTCTGAGATGGGGTAAATGATATTGATAAACCACCATTTTATGGTTTATCTTGTACTCAATTGAGTGGTTTTTATTAACTCTTTACCCACTTATTCATACTATTTGCATGGTTTTATATTTCCTTCCTAATTATGTGCTTTGATTGAAAATATGCTTCTTTGATCTTATATTTGCTTATTATTAATCCTCTCTTATTACCATTAGATGCCTTGATATGTGTGTTAAGTGATTTCAGATATTATAGGGCAGGAATGGCTCAGAGGATAGAAAGGAAGCATGCAAAAGTGGAAGGAATACAAGAAGTTGGAGAAATTGCTAAGCTGTCCAGCCTGACCTCTTCACACTCAAACGGCTATAACTTTAGCTACAGAGATCCAAACGATGCGGTTCCAGTTGCGTTGGAAAGCTAACGTCCGGGGCTTTGATTTGATATATAATATGCTATAGTTCCCCTGACGCTAGGCGACACGACCGCGTGATCCATGCGGCCGCATTGCAGTGACGGAAATCCAACGTGGTTGAATACGAGACCAGCGAATTCTGGGCTATTTCTGACCCAGTTTGCGGCCCAGAAAATACAGATTAGAGCCTATAAAGTGGGGGAATGCATCCATTCAAAAAGGAGGCTCTCATAATTCACTTTTTATATTTTAGATGTAGTTTTTAGAGAGAGAGGTTCTCTCCTCTCTTTTAGGATTAGGATTTAGGATTTCTCTTAGTTTTAGGAATAACTCTCGATCCAGATTTAATATTTCTTTTACTTTTTATTTCTCTTTTACTTTCAGATACTCTCATGCTTTTATTTGTATTTGATTTATGTTGCCCAATTGGCTTATGAACTTTTCCATGTTAGATTTTACTACTTTGAATGTATTTTATCTGAGGTATTCCAGATATTAGTGATTTTAATTTAGCTTTCTACATTCTTGGCTTTGGTTAAGAAATTAGTAACTCAAGATAACTGAGTCTGGACTTCCAATTTCTAATACCTTGTCAAGAGTTTATTTTTATTGCTATTATTTTATTTCCTCTGCCATTTACTATTGTTGCTTTTTATCTCATACATTAAAAACCCCCAATTTACAAGACTCATAACCAATAATAAGAACACCTCCCTGCAATTCCTTGAGAAGACGACCCGAGGTTTGAATACTCGGTTATCAATTTGAAAGGAGTTTATTACTTGTGACAACCAAAACGTTTGTACGAAGGGATTTTTGTCGGTTTAGAGACTATATCTACAACGCGACTGTTTTTATGACATTCTTTACTGGCAAAAATCCTAACGTCAGATATCTGCTTCAAGTAGCCTGGTCACTTCCTTCTTGACAACTTCTAAGATGGTAGGATTCAATCTTCTTTGGGGTTGATGGACAGGTTTTGATTTCTCTTCTAAATATATTCTGTGCTCACAAACTTGAGGACTGATGCCTACTATATCCGCCAAGCTCCACCCAATTGCTTTCTTGTGCTTTCTCAGCACACTGAGCAGTTGTTCCTCCTATTGAGAAGTGAGTTCCCTTGCAATGATAACTGAAAACTTCTGATTATCCTCAAGGTAAGCATACTTGAGGTGTGGAGGAAGGGGCTTCAATTCCAATTTCTGCTCATGGCTAGGTTCTGGATCATCCGGGGCTAGTGGTAATGGTAAGGTATCTTCATTATGTTCAGAGGGTGTCCCCACACTTGGACTTTGCTCCATGTGTTTCTCTTCTACTTCTTCTTGGTGAACTTCAGCTACAGTTTCATCAATGATGTCGCAATGGAAGATAAAATGATCTTCCGGAGGGTGCTTCATAGCTCCATTTAAACTGAAACTCACTGTTCTGCCATCTATTTCAAAGGAGTAAGTTCCTGAGAATGCATCCAGCTTGAATTTTGAAGTTTTCTGGAATGGTCTTCCAAGCAGGATTGATGATGGTCTTCCTGCGTCATTAGGGGGCATTTCCAGGATATAGAAGTCAATGGGAAATGTGAGCCCCTTAATGCTCACTAGTACATCTTCAGCAATTCCAACTACTGTAATAATGCTTTTATCTGCTAACACAAAATGAGCTGCCGATCTTTTTAAGGGAGGGAGCCTTAGAGTATCATATATAGACAATGGCATTATACTAACACACGCTCCTAAGTCACACATGCAATCAGAAAATATTACACCTCCAATGGTACAGTTTACCATACACGGACCTGGATCACTACATTTTCAGGTATACCTCCCATTAAAGTAGATATAGAACTACCTAAAGGAATAGTTTCTAATTCATTAATTTTATCCTTATGAATGCATAAGTCTTTTAGAAACTTTGCATATTTAGGTACTTGCTGAATAACATCAAAAAGGGGAACAGTTACCTCAACCTTTTTGAAAATTTCTACCATTTCGGGATCAAGTTCCATCTACTTTCTAGGATTTCTTTCAAGGTGTGGGAATGGGATAAGGATGGAACCATTTGTAGCCTCTGCATCCTTTGGTGCTTCATTCCTTGGCTGAGCCGTTTCTTTTTCAACCTTGTCTTGTACTTCATCTTCCTCTTCAGCATCTTCCATTTCAGCATCTTCCACTTCCACTGTGTCTTCAATTTGAGTGTGTTCTATTTAGCTTGGCTCATCCTGGGTCCTCTCTTACAGTGTGGTTCCGGACCTCAAAGTGATGGCATTGATGCCACCCTTGGGTTTAGGTAAAGGTTGAGAAGGAATTCCACTGAAGCTTGAAGGTTGGTTGATGGAAGCAGGTAGTGACTCTATCCGGGCGACGAGAGCTTGTAAAGTGGCATTCAGACCATTTAAAGTAGAGTTCAGTGTAGTCTGCATGTCTTGTTGTCCTTGTGCAAGAGAACGAAGCATGTCGTCATTTGATGAGGAAGTAGGGTAAGTGATCTGTGGGACTTGTTATTGATTATGCTGGGGTCCTTGTGACTGTCTTAGGTGAGGAGCTCTGTAAGGTTAGTTCTGATTCTGCTATCTATGGTTGTTATTCCACCTCTGGTTTTCATTATTGTCTCTACCTCCTCTGTTATAGTTGTCCCTCCAGCCATAGTTGGAATTATCCCTCCAACCTTGGTTGGAGTTGTCCTACCATCCTTGGTAATAGTTCCCACCTTGGTTGTAGTTGCTGCCTTGTTGATTGTATCCTTGATTCGGGCGATCATAAAAGTTATGAGTAGCTGCCACAGTATTGTCTTCTTGTTGGAGCTGCGGGCATTCATCAGTATAATGACTATAATCAGCAGAGATTCTGCATACTCTTTGTGGAACTAACTGTTGGCTTTGTTGTGGTGGGGAAGGCTGAGCTTGTTGTTGTTGGTTTAACTGCATTTGCTTCAGTAAGTTGGTCATTTCACATGTACTCTGTGTAAGAGCAGAAGTCTCAGTGCTAGAGGAAACTTCTGCAATAGTTTTGGAGTGGCTACTTCTGTCCCTGTGATTCCTGGTAGACTCAGCTAAGTCGCTGATCAGTTGCCATGCTTCATCTGTAGTCTTGTACTTTTTTAGAGAACCATTACTAGCACCATCTAGTGTAGTTTTATCCTAAGGCTTCATGCCTTGAGTGAAATAGCTAATCAACACCAGCCTGTCAATCATGTGATGGGGACATACGTCCAGAAGGTTCTTAAAGCACTCCCAGTACTCATAAAGAGTCTTTGATTCTCCTTGAACAATGCAGGAGATCTCTTTCCTCAGTTTGTCTGTAAATTCAGCTGGAAAGTATTTTTCAAAAAATTCTCTCCTGAGCATATCCCAGTTGGTAACAGTCGCTTCAGGTTGGGAGTAGTACCACTCCCTCGCCTTTCTCTCAAGAGAAAATGGGAATGCGGTTAACAGAATAGAAGTTTTATTCGCACCGTGACGCCTAACAGTAGAACAGGCTGTCTGAAAATCCCTTAGGTGCTTGATAGGCTCCTGAGCAGGTAAGCCATGAAACTTGGGCATCAAGTTGATTAATGCAGTCTTCAGCTCAAAATCTGCAGCCAGCGTTGGATGATGCACTTGATACGGCTGTAGTGTAAAATCTGGGGCTCCAGCTTCCTAGAGAGTAATCCTCCTAGGTGCTGCCATGTTATCTGCACGTGAATCAACTGAATTAGTAGTAAAGGAGTGTGTTTCTCTCTCAGATGGCGGTTCAGATTCTCCCTCAGATGAGACTGGTGAATCGATAATAATCACTTCACAACCTTCAGAGGCTAACCTGCACCGAGCTCGCCTAATACGTGAAATAGTTCTTTCAATTTCAGGATCAAATGCAGCTAAGCTCGGATCAGGCAGTGAACACGTCATTTAATGAAAGAAACATATAGCTCATGGTAATAAAATAAAAATAAAATACGCAAATAAAATAAAAATATGTACACTAATTAATAATTTAGCACACAATTGCAACTCCCCGGCAACGGTGCCAAAAACTGACGAGTGTCGAAAGTTAGGCCAATTAAGAGATTATAAAATAATAGAACAGCATTGCGAGTATAGCTCTTAACCAACTAAAATCTACCTCACCAATTTAGAAAAGTGTCACAAAAATTTAGAATATATAAAAACACTGGGAGTATGAGTCCTAGGTCGTCTCCCAATGAGTTGCGAGAAAGGATGCTATTTTATTAATTAGGAATTTCCACGAGAGTTTGAGATTTGAATAATGAGCAATTAAATAATTGTAAATTAAAGCAATAAAAACTAAGAATGATTCTTAATATTCTAGATAAAAAGCCTTGACTGGGGGAATGATTAATTGGAAGTTCTATCCTTGTTGGGATCTCTTAAGTGTAACATTAAAAAGGTTGTTATTTTCACTTAGTTAACCCTTACTAAATAAAGGAAAGTCAAGTGATTGAGCTAACCCTTATTCGCAAATCCTAGTCCTCTTCCTTGGAAAGGTCTAGCATTAGTAAATACAGAACTAGCCAATAACTTCCAGTTTAACCATCACTTAAGCCTTCCAACTCAAGTGTCTCCTCCTAATCAACCCCCATGTCAAGTAGGGAATCTACTCCATTGACATGAATATAATGCTTATAGAAATACAAAAAGAAGACATGATAAATTGAACAAAATAAAGCTTTGAAAATTAATTAAAGATAAAAGCAATCCTTTTCACTAACAATTCATGAAAATAATCCAATCACTATTTTAAACAAGAATTAAGAATATGGTATAAATAAAAGAGTAAGTAAGGAAACAAAATAGAATAGTATCTTCAACGGAGATAATGACTCTTCAATATCCAAAAGCAAAAGCAATAACCTGGGAATGTAAAGAGAACCTAGAGGGAGAGTAATCCTCTCTAAATTCAGATCTAAAAACCTAAAACTATCCTAATGAGAATATGTGAATGTATCTCTCTGTGTCATGTGTGTTGTGTTGAGTCTCTACATGTTCCTTGGCTTTATTCTGTGTTTTTGGGCCGAAAACTGGGTCAAAACGTGGCCCGAAATCGCCCCCATCGTTTTCTGTTATTTCTGCAGATCGCGCAGGTCACGCGTTCGCATCATTCAGCGACTTTCCTTGTCACGCGTATGCGTCATCCACGCGTTCGCGTCATTCGTGCAAACTCCAATCCACGCGTACGCGTCAGGCACGTGCACGTGTCGCTGCAATTTTCTCCATTCCGCGCACTCGCATGAGCCATGCGCGCGTCGGTGTTCGCTGGTCATCTCCTTAGTTTCTTGTATTCCTTCCATTTTTGCAAGCTTCCTCTCCATTCTCTAAGCCATTCCTGCCCTGTAAAGCCTGAAACACTTAACACATGGATCACGGCATCGAATGGTATAAAGGAGAATTAAAATATACTAATTAAAGATCTTTAGGAATCAAGTTTTCAATCATAAAACAATACTAGGAAGGGATTATAAAATCATGAAAATCATATGAATAAGTAGGTAAAGGCTTGATGAAACCACTCAATTAAACACAAGATAAACCATAAAATAGTGGTTTATCACACGCCTTCGAACTCAAGTGGCACGCCCAGGTTCTTCCCTTTGCTCTTCTTCCCTGGAATCTTGAACTAACGTGGCACGCCCATCATACGCACTTCATCCTTCCTCTCTGGAAAACAACACTGGCATGCCACACCCAATGGGTGGCGTGCCACGCCCATAATAAGGCTTCCTCATTCTTCTCTAGAAAATAACACTACCGTGCCATGCCCATAATAAGGCATGAATGAGTTCCCCTGGTCCAGTGACTGGCGTGCCACGGCCAGCATTCAAGTGGCACGCCCATGGTTATCTTTATCTTGGCGTGCCACGCCTTAAGTCCCAAGTGGTACGCCCAGACTTCTTCTTCCTTTGGTGCTAGAGTTGGCGTGCCACGCCTTCGACATCAAGTGGCATGCCCAGTGTTTGTTCTTAAGCTTTGCAAGCATTGGCATGCCACGCCTGGGATCCAAGTGGCACGCCCAGCATTGGTACTTCCTCCATGTTCCTCTGGTCAAACGTATTGGCGTGCCACGCCTTCGAGTTCAAGTGGCACACCCCTTGTTGGTGTGTGCTCCTTCAAGCTTGGTGTGCCATGCCTTGAACCCAAGTGGCACGCCCAAGTCATGAGTAGAGTTGGCATGCCACGCCTTCGAGCCTAAGTGGCATACCCAGTGTTGAACCTTCAAGTCCCCTTTCTGGACCAATGAACTGGCGTGCCTCGCCTTCGAACCCAAGTGGCACACCCAGTATTGACTAGGGGGTTGGCATGCCACACCCAGCTTGGCGTGCCATGCCCCCTTTGTGATCTTCACAAATGCTCTCTGGAAAGTATAGTTGGCGTGCCACGCCTGGCCCTGGCGTGCCATGCCCATATTAATGCTCCATGAATCCTTTTCTGAAATTGTCAATTGGCGTGCCACGCCCTATTGCTGGTGTGCCACGCCCAACTTCACACGCCCAGCTTCTTTTTCTTGTTTCCTCCTTCCTTTGTTGCTCTTTTCACCTTAAAATTCAAGACAAGCTCATTTCAAAGTAATGTACCATAATATTCACCATTTACTCATGAAATTGCATTGATTGAATGAGATTACACCCTTTTTATGGTCCTTTTAGGTAGGAGAAAGAGGTAGATGATGCAAGTTATCACAACACCAAACTTAAGCTTTACTTGTCCCCAAGAAAATCAATGTGAGTTATTCTTAGCTGGTTGAGACTTGACCTTAAAGAGATTATATTCATAACTAAAGATAAGGGATAAGTATCAACTCATGCATGAACCTTATTGTCTTCATATCATAATGAACTCCTAGACCTTTGAGTTTTCTTTTAAGTGCTTGCCTTAGGAGCCCTTTCTATTGATTGTCACCTTGAAGTAGCAAGAATTGTTCTTTTTTTCTTTTGATTGTTCTTTTCTTTTTACTTCTCTTTTGTTGCTATTTGATTGACCATGACTCTAAGTGTTTTGTCTCAAGACGACCCTTTAGATTAGGCTTTCAATTAGCACTCCCAAACCAGTTGGTTTTAGGGTACTAGGTGTTGAAACACCCCTAAGAATTTACCTGCCCAAGTTTCTCTTCTTGACACATCTTCACCACAAGCATCTAATAAGATCTTGGCTCTTTGAGCTATTTGTTTCTTTCTTTCATCTTAGTAGTTGATGCTTAGAGCCTTGGGTCTTTTACTTACTACTTCTTGGTTCTATGGATATTCAAGGGTCATCCTTAGCATCTACTTGTTATGTCCCCTAAGTCTAGTTACTTCATTATAACTTATTTACTTCTAGATTTGTTGGTCATGATTCCATACTTAGTTCCTGTTCCGAGGGTTACTTGAAACTGTAGGTCGATCTCGGATGAGATCTGCGGTGGTGGTCAGAGCTGTTGTGTCCGACCTGTTGGATCTGGTAGAGCTGCTGATCCTTCGTCACCGGAGGGTGGTGGTACCTGCAAGAGACTCTGATGCTTAAGTTAACAAGAGCTTTGAGCAGGTATTTAGTGTAGAATCAGAGTATGAGTTATACCTGGGTGCTCCAGTGTATTTATAATAGTGTGGAGTGACCTTTCTGGGGATAAGATAGTTATCTTATCTTATCCTTTAGGGAGCCGCCTTATCTTTCTGGGTTCTGACCGCCTTTAGATTTAGACTGTGCTTCTTTATTTAGGCTTGCTTTGGGCTCCCATGGCGATTTGACCGACCTCTTTGAGAAGAGGTCGGGGATTCCAAACTTGAACAGGTCGGTCGTCTTGTCTTTAATCAACCCGGGTCGTACGGCTCGACCCAGGACCTGAACAGTGCCCCTGCTTGAGCGCGGTCTTCCTTCTGAGATTGAGTCCTTTTTAGACTTTGATCTCTTTTGGAGAAGCCGAGCTCGAGCATTTCTTTTCGGTCTTTGTGGTAGAACTCCCTTTGGTGATTTGAATGCAGAGAGTTTTTCTCACTCCTTTTTAATTGCAACGCTCATTTTGCGTTTCCTTGGAAACATGCAAAGTTAAAACTCATTATCTCCCATTTTGCCGTTTCCTTTTCTTCCCTCTCTGTATCTCTCTGTTCTGAGAGTTACCTGAAACTGTAGGTCGATCTCGGACGAGATCTTCTGTGCTGGTCGGCGCTGATGTGTCTGACTTGTGGGTGGTGGCTGGAGCTACCGTGTCCGACTTGTTGGACTTGTTGGTGATGCTGATCCTTCGTCACCGGAGGGTGGTGGTACTTGCAAAGGACTCTGATGCTTAAGTTAGCAAGGGTATTAAGCAGGTTTTTAGTAGAATCAGAGTATGAGTTATACCAAGGTGCTCCAGTGTATTTATAATGGTGTGGAGTGACCTTTCTGGAGATAAGATAACTTATCTTATCTTTGAGTGAAGTCATCTTATCTTTTAAAGGAACTGTCTTTATCTTTCTAGGCTTTGCCCGCCTTTAGATTTGGGCTATGTTCCTTCGTTTGGGCCTTCTTGGGCCTCTGTAGTGATTTGGCCGAGCTCTTGGAGAAGAGGTCGGATGTTCCTGATTTGAAGAGGTCAGTTGGATTATCGTCGATCATCCCGGGTTGGACATCTCGACCCAGGGTATGAACAGTGCCCCTGCTCGAGTGTGGCCTTCCTTTTGAGGTTGAGTCCTTAGTTTTAGGACTTCAATCTTTCTCTGGAGAAGTCGAGCTCGAGTATCGTCGATTTCTTCCTTGCAGAGTTTCTTTTTGAATACAAAACGTTTTTCTTTCTTCTTCTTTAATTTTCGGAAATGCGTGTTCCTTACCTTGGGAACGTGTGATTGTTTTTAATGCCCCATTAATTCTTTTAATGTTCCATTTCCTTTGCTTTCCGCTTTCTCATTTCATTTTGAATTTACACCAAAACTTTCTCCTTTCTGTTTCTTCTTTCTCTTTGCTCGCTATAACTTTCCCCTTTATCTTTTATTCTTCTGTTTCGTTCGTGCCTCTTCGTTCTCTAGCCCCCAAGTTTTCGTGTCTTCGTGCCTTCCTTGGAGTGGTTGTTGGTGTGGGTTCGCCGTCCGTCTTCATCGCCTTTATTTTTATAGGTGGGTCCTCTTTTCTTCCTCTTTCTTCCCGCATTCTTGAAAAGTTTTGATCTTGCTTGGTTTCATGTTAAAAAGCTTGAATCTTTTCTGTGTTTGTCGTGCATCTGCTTATTACTGTAATGTGTGCTCTGGGAGTGTCTTTGTTTTGAATGATCCTTCCGCATTTAGGGTTTTTGCATGCCGTTTACTATTTCCAGTTTGTGTCCTTTGGTATGAACTGCATGTCGTTACTGAGGCTTATGAATCTGCTTGCTTCTAAAAAAGATTTCTCCTTTGATGACTTTCACCATCTTGGTAGTTTTGCTGATAAATTTGTAGAAGATAACGATTTTCTGATGGCTTGCTTTGATTTTCTTCTCGTGTCGTTGCTTGTTTGGAAGGGGATTATTTTCCTTTGCTGAGAGTTTTGTTGGGGTGTAGCCTTGTAGACTTTTTTTTCTGAGTCCTTACTCTATCCCTGCCTCTAAAGGATGCCCCTGGACCTTAGTGCATGCCCTGTGGTTTTCCTTTTACTTTTTGTATGCTTGAGTCATGTTTTGTCGAGCTGATTTCTTTTTTTCCCGAGCTGTTTAGGTTAGTAATCCATCTTCTTTTTCTAGCTGTAGGACTATTTGACCATGTCTTCTTGCAAAAATATTGTCAAGACATCTTCCAAAGTTCCTGAGGGTATGTCCGACTGGCTGGACTCCCTCGTCCTGATGTGTGTTTCTGTAGTTAATTCTGAATTCTGTGCGGAGCTTAGAGAATAACATCGAATCTGTAGTAGTAGAGATCAGGAGAACAACTATGAATTAGTAGCACTTGATTCTGATGAAAGGGTTTGCTTCCCTGTTCTGACCCATGGGGAGTGATGAGCGGGTAATTTATACGCTTTTTGGCATTGTTTTTAGTATGTTTTTAGTTTATTTTAGTTAGTTTTTATTATATTTTTATTATTTTTTAAATAAAAATCACATTTCTGGACTTTACTATGAGTTTGTGTGTTTTTCTGTGATTTCAGGTATTTTCTGGCTGAAATTAAGGGACCGGAGCAAAAATCTTATTCAGAGGCTAAAAAAGAACTGCAGATGCTGTTAGATTCTAACCTCCCTGCACTCGAAGTGAATTTTCTGGAGCTACGAAAGCCCAATTGGCGCGCTCTTAATTGCATTGGAAAGTAGACATCCTGGGCTTTCCAGAAATATATAATAGTCCATACTTTGCCTGAGATTTGATGGCCCAAACCGGCGTTCCAAGTCAGCATAGAAATTCTGGCGTCAAAACGCCAGAACTGGCATAAAAGCTGGAGTTAAACGCCCAAACTGGCACAAAAGCTGGCGTTTAACTCTAAGAAAAGTCTCTACATGTGAAAGCTTCAATGCTCAGCCCAAGCACACACCAAGTGGGCCCGAAAGAAGATTTCTGCATTAATTACCTATTTCTGTAACCCTAGGCTACTAGTTTTCTATAAACAGGACCTTTTGCTATTGTATTTTCATCTTTCAATTCATCTTTTGATCATCTTTGAATCATGTTTTGATGATTGAACCCTCTTTGGGAGAATGGCCATTCGGCCATGCTTAGACCTTTTGTTCTTATGTATTTTCAACGGTGGTGTTTCTACACACCATAGATTAAGGTGTGTAGCTCTGCTGTTCCTCATGAATTAATGCAAAGTACTATTGTTTTTCTATTCAACTCAAGCCTATTTCTTCTCTAAGATATACACTCGTTCTTCAACCTGACGAATGTGATGATCCGTGACACTCATCATCATTCTCACCTATGAACACGTGCCTGACAACCACTTTCGTTCTACTTGCAATAGCTTGAGTGCGTATCTCTTAGCCTTCTGGTTCATGACGCATGGTTGCCTCGCCTGACAAACGAGCCTTCCATTCCATGAGATCAGAGTCTTCGTGGTATAAGCTAGAATCAATTGGCAGCATTTCTGAGTTCCGGAAAGTCTAAACCTTGTCTGTGGTATTCCAAGTAGGATCTGGGAAGGGATGAATGTGACGAGCTTCAAACTCGGGAGTGTTGGGCGTAGTGACAGACGTAAAAGGATCAATGGATCCTATTCCAACATGATCGAGAACCAACAGCTGATTAGTCGTGCGGTGACAGTGCATTTGGACCATTTTCACTGAGAGGACGGGAGGTAGCCATTGACAACGATGAAACCCAACATAAGCTTGCCATGGAAAGGAGTATGAATGATAGGAAGAAGGAAATAGGAAAGCAGAGGTTCAGAAGGAACAAAGCATCTTCATACGCTTATCTGGAATTCTCACCAATGAATTACATAAGTATCTCTATCTTTATTTTATATTTTATTCATCTTTTAATTATTAATTCTCCATAACCATTGGAATCTGCCTGACTGAGATTTACAAGATAACCATAGCTTGCTTCAAGCCGACAATTTCCGTGGGATCGACCCTTACTCACGTAAGGTTTATTACTTGGACGACCCAGTGCACTTGCTGGTTAGTTGTGCGGAGTTGTGATGAAGAGTTGAGATTACAATTGTGCGTACCAAGTTGTTGGCGCCATTGATGATCACAATTTTGTGCACCAAGTTTTTGGCGCCGTTGCCAGGGATTGTTCGAGTTTGGATAACTGACAGTTCATCTTGTTGCTTAGATTAGGTAATTTTATTTTATGTTTAAGCTTTTTACTTTTTATTTTAAAAAAAAAATTCTATTCTGTTCTTCAGAGTTTTTAAGAATGAATTCTAGAGTTTCATGATGATTTGTTGAAGTCTGGCTGGTTGTGAAACCATGTCTAAACTTTTGGACCGAGGTTTCAACTTATCATCACAAGAGCTTGTTGATTTCTATCAATTTTGCAGTTGAATGTAATGAACTGCTAAAGCTTGGTTGGCCATTGGCCATGTCTAGTGTTTTGGACCGAAGCTTTCATTGAAAGCTTGGTTGGCTAGTAAGCCGTGTCTAATTCCTGGACCGGAGTTTTAGTCTAACATTGCATGATTCCTGGAATTCTCATTAAGAATTTTGAATTCCTTATTTTCTCTTTCTCCAATTAATTTTCGAAAAAATTACAAAAAAAAAAATAAATAAAATTATAAAAATAAAAAATAATTTTCTTGTTTGAGTCTAATGTCTATTTTTAAGTTTGGTGTCCTGCATATTTTTAATTTTCTTGCAATTTTCGAATATATGAATTTTGTTCTTCATTAATCTTCAAGTTGTTCTTGATGATTTCCTTGTTCTGATCTTTAAACTCTCTTGTTTTGTGTGTTTTGTTGTTTTTCATAAATATTCTCAATTTGTTAGTGTCTCTAATATGAAAATTTCTAAGTTTGGTGTCTTGCATGCATTGTTTGTTTGATCTTAGTTTTCCATGATTAGTTGCATTTTGGTTGTTTCTCATCATTAAAAATTCAAAAAATTTTCAAAATTATGTCTTTTCAAGTCAATAATAGAGAGAATTGAAGATTCAGAACATTCAGCAGAGGAATTACAAAGAAAAAGCTGGGCGTTCAAAATGCCCAGTGAGGAAGGAAAACTGGCGTTTAAACGCCAGCCAGGGTACCTGGCTGGGCGTTAAACGCCCAAAAGGGTAGAATTTTGGGCGTTAAATGCCAGAATGGATACCATTCTGAGCGTTTAACGCTAGGATAGCACAAGAGGGAAGATTTTGTTTTTAATTCAAATCTTTTTCAAATTTTCATACTTTTTCAAAATCAAATCATTTTCTCAATCATATCTTCTCAATGACATCTTTTTCAAAATTGATTTTCAATCATATCTTTTTTATTTCTAATTTCAAAATCCTTTTTCAAAATCACTTAATTACTTTCTCAATTTTAATTTTTGAAAATCATCAATCAATTTTTTTCAAAATTTCTTGTAATTATTTCAAAATCTTTTTAAATTTAATTTCGAAAATTCTTCCCCTCTTCTCACATCCTTCTTTTTAAGAACTAACACTCCTCCACTAGCAACAATTCGGACTTTCTCTCTATAAGTTCGAATTCTCTACCTTATCCTTCTATTCTTCTTTTCCTCTGACATCTCAAGGAATCTCTATACTGTAACATAGAGGATTCCATACTTTCTTCTCCTCTCTCTTTCATATGAGCAGGAGTAAGAACAAAGACATTCTTGTTGAGGCTGATCCTGAACCTGGAAGGACCTTGAAGAGAAAGTTAAGAGAAGCTAAAGTACAACTCTCTGTAGAGGACCTGACAGAGCTTTTCAAACAAGAAGAAGCCATGGTAGCCAAAAACAACAACAATGCCAACAATGCAAGGGAGGTGCTTGGTAATTTTACTGCACCTACTCCCGACTTCTATGGGAGAAGCATCTCAATCCCTGCCATTGGATCAAACAACTTTGAGTTTAAGCCTCAATTAGTTTCTCTAATGCAACAGAATTGCAAGTTTTATGGACTTCCATTAGAAGATCCTCATCAGTTCTTAGCTGAATTTTTGCAAATCTGTGACACTGTCAAGACCAATGGGGTTGACCTTGAGGTCTACAGACTTATGCTCTTCCCTTTTGCTGTAAGAGATAGAGCTAGGATATGGTTGGATTCACAACCTAAGGAAAGCCTGAACTCTTGGGAAAAGCTAGTCAATGCCTTATTGGCAAAGTTCTTTCCACCTCAAAAATTGAGTAAGCTTAGAGTGGAAGTCCTAACCTTCAGACAGAAGGAAGGTGAATCACTCTATGAAGCTTGGGAAAAAATACAAACAATTGATCAGAAGGTGTCCTTCTGACATGCTTTCAGAGTGGAGCATCATAGGTATCTTCTATGATGGTCTGTCTGAACTGTCCAAGATGTCATTGGACAGCTCTACTGGAGGATCTCTTCATCTGAAGAAGACGCTTGCAGAAGCTCAGGAACTCATTGAAATGGTTGCAAATAACCAATTCATGTACACTTCTGAAAGGAATCCTGTGAATAATGGGACGAATCAGAAGAAAGGAGTTCTTGAGATTGACACTCTGAATGCCATATTGGCTCAAAACAAAATATTGACTTAGCAAGTCAGTATGATTTCTCAGAGTCTATTTGGAATGCAAGCAGCAATAGACAGTACCAAAAAAGCTTCATCTAAAGAAGAAGCTTATGATCCTGAAAACCCAGCAATGGAAGAGGTGAATTACATGGGAGAACCCTATGGAAACACCTATAATCCTTCATGGAGAAATCACCCAAATCTCTCATGGAAGGAACAATAGAGGCCTCAACAAGGCTTCAACAACAGTAATGGTGGAAGAAATAGGTTTAACAATAGCAAGCCTTTTGCATCATCATCTCAGCAACAGACAGAGAATTCTAAGCAGAGCCATTCTGACTTAGCAACCATAGTCTCTGATCTAATTAAAACCACTCAAAGTTTCATGATTGAAACAAGATTCTCCATTAGAAATTTGGAGGCACAAGTAGGTCAGCTGAGTAAGAAAATTACTGAACTCCCTCCTAGTACTCTCCCAAGTAATACAGAAGAGAACCCAAAAAGAGAGTGCAAGGCCATCAACATAACTCACACGGCCGAACCTGAAGAGGAGGAAGAGGCAATGATTTCCACTGAGGAAGACCTCAATGGACGTCCATTGGCCTCCAAGGAGTTCCCTAATGAGGAACCATGGGAATCTGAGGCTCATACAGAGACCCTAGAGATTCCATTGAATTTACTTCTGCCATTCATGAGCTCTGATGAGTATTCTTCCTCTGAAGAGGATGAAGATGTTACTGAAGAGCAAATTGTTAAGTACCTTGGAGCAATCATGAAGCTAAATGCCAAGTTATTTGGTAATGAGACTTGGGAGGATGAACCCCCTTGCTCACCAAAGAACTGGATGACTTGACTAGGCAGAGATTACCTCAGAAGAGACAGGATCCTGGAAAGTTCTCAATACCTTGTACCATAGGCACCATGACCTTTGAGAAGGCTCTGTGTGACCTGGGGTCAAGTATAAACCTCATGCCACTCTCTGTAATGGAGAAGCTAGCGATCCTTAAGGTACAAGCTGCAAGAATCTCACTAGAGATGGCAGCAATTCAAGGAAACAGGCTTATGGACTTACAGAGGATGTCTTGGTAAAGGTTGAAGGCCACTACATCCCTGCTGATTTCATAATCCTAGACACTGGGAAGTGTATGGATGAATCCATCATCCTTGGCAGACCCTTCCTAGCCACAGCAAAAGCTGTGATTGATGTTGACAGAGGAGAATTGGTCCTTCAAGTGAATGAGGACTCCCTTGTGTTTAAAGCTCAAGGAATTCCCTCTGTAACCATGGAGAGGAAGCATGAAAAGCTTCTCTCAATGCATATTCAAATAGAGCCCCCACATTCAAACTCTAAGTTTGGTGTAGGGAGGCCATCATCATGCTCTAAGTATCTGTGAGGCTCTATGAGAGCCCACTATCAAGCTATTGACATTAAAGAAGCGCTTGTTGGGAGGCAACCCAATTTAATCATATCTATTTATTTTCCATTGTTATTTTATGTTTTCTGTAGGTTGATGATCATGTGAAGTCACAAAGACAACTGAAAAAGCAAAAACAGTATTAAAAATAGCACACCCTGGAGGAGAAGCTTACTGGCGTTTAAACGCCAGTAAGGGTAGCAGAATGGGCGTCTGGCACCATTCTGTGCGTTTAACGCCAGAAAGGGGCACAGAGCTGCTGTTTAACGCCAGAAATGGGCACAGAGTTGGCGATAAACGCCAGAAAGGGGAGAAAAGCTGGCGTTAAACGCCAGAAATGGGCAGCAACCTGGCGTTTAACGCTAGGATTGGCAATCAAGGGGGCATTTACACGTCACATAGTGCAGGGATGAAAAATCCTTGACACCTCAGGATCTGTAGACCCCACAGGATCCCCACCTACTTCATCTCTCTCTCTCTTCTTCACACCACTCCATAACAACCTTCCCCAAATACCCTTCACCAATCACCTCAATACCTCTTCCCCAAAAACCCCTCACCTATCAAATCCTACCCTCTTCTCCATAATCTCTTCACCAATCCACATCCATCCATCATAAAACCCCACCTACCTCACCATTCAAATTCAAACCACTTTTCCTCCCAAACCCACCCATACATGGCCGAACCCTACCCCTCTCTCCACTCCTACATAAACCCATCTTCACTCCTTCATTTTCACACATCATACACATTACTTCTCCCCCTTGATCGAACCACAAAATCCCCTCTATCTCCTCCATTTTCTTCTTCTACTCTTTTTTTTCTTCTTTTTTCTTGAGGGCGAGCAAACCTTCTAAGTTTGGTGTGGTAAAAGTGTTGCTTTTTGTTTTTTCATAACCATTTATGGCACCAAAGGCCGGAGAAACCTCCAAAAAAAGGAAAGGGAAGGCAAAAGCTTCCACCTCCGAGTCATGGGAGATAGAGAGATTCATCTTAAGGGTGCATCAAGACCACTTCTATGAAGTTGTGGCCAAGAAAAAGGTGATCCCCGAGGTCCCTTTCAAGCTCAAAAATGGTGAATATCCGGAGATCCGACATGAGATTCGAAGAAGAGGTTGGGAAATTCTCACCAACCCCATTCAACAAGTCAGGATCTTAATAGTTCAAGAGTTCTATGCCAATGCATGGATCACCAAGAACCATGATCAAAGTGTGAACCCGGACCCTAAGAATTGGCTTACAATGGTTCGGGGGAAATGCTTAGATTTTTGTCCAGAAAATGTAAGGTTGGCATTCAACTTGCCCATGATGCAAGGAGATACACATCCCTACACTAGAAGGGTCAACTTTGATCAAAGGTTGGACCAAGTCCTCATAGACAGTTTTGAAGAGAGCGCTCAATGGAATAGAGATTCAAGAGGGAAGCCGGTTCAACTAAGAAGGCATGACCTCAAGCCTGTTGCTAGGGGATGGTTGGAGTTCATCCAACGCTCAATCATTCCCACTAGCAACCGGTCTGAAGTTACTATAGACCGGGCCATCATGATCCATAGCATCATGATTAGAAGTAGAAGTTCATGAGGTTATATCCCTAGAACTCTACAAGGTGGCGGACAAGTCCTCTACTTTGGCAAGGTTAGCCTTCCCTCATCTCATTTGTCACTTCTGCAATTCAGCTGGAATTGACATAGAGAAAGACATCCTCATTGATGAGGACAAGCCCATCACTAAGAAAAGGATGGAGCAAACAAGAGATCCTACTCATGGGCAAGAGCATGAGGAAATTCCTCATCATGAAATCCCTGAGATGCCTCAAGGGATGCACTTTCCTCCATAAAATTATTGGGAGAAAATTAACACCTCCCTAGGAGAATTGAGTTCCAATATGGGACAACTAAAGGTGGAGCACCAAGAGCATTCCATCCTCCTCCATGAAATTAGAGAAGACCAAAGAGTCATGAGAGAGGAGCAACAAAGGCAAGGAAAAGACATAGAAGAGCTCAAGCACTCCATAAGATCTTCAAGAGGAAGAACAAGCCGCCATCAATAAGGTGGACCCGTTCTTTAATTTCCTTATTCTTTATTTTTCTGTTTTTTCAAAAATTATGCTTTAGGTTTATCTATGTTTGTGTCTTTATTACATGATCATTATTGTCTTAGTGTCTATGTCTTAAAGTTATAAATGTCCTACGAATCCATCACCTTTCTTAAAAGAAAAATATTTTTAATTGAAAAAGAAAAAGAAGTGCATGAATTTTGAATTTTAAAACAGATTAGTTATTTTGATGTGGTGGCAATACTTTTTATTTTTCTGAATGAATGCTTGAACGGTGCATATTTTTGAATTTGTTGTCCATGAATGTTAAAATTGTTGGCTCTTGAAAGAATGATGAAAAAGGAGAAATGTTAATTGATGATCTGAAAAATCATAAAAATGATTCTTGAAGCAAGAAAAAGCTGTGAAAATCTTGCGAAAAAAAAAGAAAAAAAATGGCGAAAAAAAAGAAGAAAAGAAAAAGAAAGAAAAAGAAAAAAGCAAGCAGAAAAAGCCAATAGCCCTTTAAACCAAAAGGCAAGGGTAATATAAAAAGGATCCAAGGCTTTGAGCATCAGTAGATAGGAGAGCCCACAGGAATAAAATCCTGGCCTAAGCGGCTAAATCAAGCTGTACCTAACCATGTGCTTGTGGCGTGAAGGTGTCAAGTGGAAGCTTGAGACTGAGCGGTTAAAGTCGTGGTCCAAAGCAAAAAGAGTGTACTTAAGAGCACTGGACACCTCTAATTGGGGACTCTAGCAAAGCTAAGTCACAATCTGAAAAGGTTCACCCAGTTATGTGTCTGTGGTATTTATGTATCCGGTGATAATACTGGAAAACAAAATGCTTAGGGTCACGGCCAAGACTCATAAAGTAACTGTGTTCAAGAATCAACATACTTAACTAGGAGAATCAATAACACTATCTAAATTCTGAGTTCCTATAGATGCTAATCATTCTGAACTTCAAGGGATAAAGTGAGATGCTAAAACTGTTCGGAAGCAAAAAGCTAATAGCCCCGCTCATCTAACTAAGACTGATCTTCATATATGTTTTTGGAATTCATTGTATATTCTCTTCTTTTTATCCTACTTTGTTTTTAGTTGCTTGGGGACAAGCAACAATTTAAGTTTGGTGTTGTCATGAGCAGATAATTTATACGCTTTTTGGCATTGTTTTTAGTATGTTTTTAGTATATTTTAGTTAGTTTTTATTATATTTTTATTAGTTTTTAAATAAAAAACACATTTCTGGACTTTACTATGATTTTGTGTGTTTTTCTATGATTTCAGGTATTTTCTAGATGAAATTGAGGGACCTGAGTAAAAATCTTATTTAGAGGCTGAAAAAGGACTGTAGATGCTGTTGGATTCTAACCTCCCTGCACTCGAAGTGGATTTTCTGGAGCTACCGAAACCCAATTGATGCGCTCTCAATTGCGTTGGAAGGTAGACATCCTGGGCTTTCCAGCAATATATAATAGTCTATCCTTTGCCCGAGATTTGATGGCCCAAACCGGCGTTCCAAATCAGCATAGAAATTCTGGCGTCAAAACGCCAGAACTGGCATAAAAGCTGGAGTTAAACGCCCAAACTGGCACAAAAGCTGGCGTTTAACTCCAAGAAAAGTCTCTACATGTGAAAGCTTCAATGCTCAGCCCAAGCACACACTAAGTGGGCCCAGAAGAAGATTTCTGCATTAATTACCTATTCTGTAACCCTAGGCTACTAGTTTTCTATAAATAGGACCTTTTGCTATTGTATTTTCATCTTTCAATTCATCTTTTGATCATCTTTGAATCATGTTTTGATAATTGAATCCTCTTTGGGAGGCTGGCCATTCGGCCATGCCTAGACCTTTTGTTCTTATATATTTTCAACGGTGGAGTTTCTACACACCATAGATTAAGGTGTGGAGCTCTGCTGTTCCTCATGAATTAATGCAAAGTACTATTGTTTTCCTATTCAAATCAAGCCTATTTCTTCTCTAAGATATACACTCGTTCTTCAACCTGACGAATGTGATGATCCGTGACACTCATCATCATTCTCACCTATGAACGCGTGCCTAACAACTACTTCCATTCTACTTGCAATAGCTTGAGTGCGTATCTGTTAGCCTTCTAGTTCATGACGCATGGTTGCCTCGCCTGACAACCGAGCCTTCCATTCCATGAGATCAGAGTCTTCGTGGTATAGACTAGAATCAATTGGCAGTATTCCTGAGATCTGGAAAGTCTAAACCTTATCTGTGGTATTCCGAGTAGGATCTGGGAAGGGATGACTGTGACGAGCTTCAAAATCGCGAGTGATGGGCGTAGTGACAGACGCAAAAGGATCAATGGATCCTATTCCAACATGATCGAGAACCAACAGCTGATTAGCCATGCGGTGACAACACATTTGGACCATTTTCACTGAGAGGACGGGAGGTAGCCATTGACAACGGTGAAACCCAACATAAGCTTGTCATGGAAAGGAGTATGAATGATTGAAAGAAGGCAATAGGAAAGCAGAGGTTCAGAAGGAACAAAGCATCTTCATACGCTTATCTAAAATTCTCACCAATGAATTACATAAGTTTCTCTATCTTTATTTTATATTTTATTCATCTTTTAATTATCAATTCTCCATCACCATTTGAATCTGCCTGACTGAGATTTACAAGATAGCTTGCTTCAAGCCGACAATCTCCGTGGGATCGACCCTTACTCACGTAAGGTTTATTACTTGGATGACCCAGTGCACTTGCTGGTTAGTTGTGGGGAGTTGTGATAAAGAGTTGAGATTATAATTATGTGTACCAAGTTGTTGGCGCCATTGATGATCACAATTTCGTGCACCAGGAAGCGCCCCTTCTTTTATGTGTACGACTTATTTTTCAGCCAAATGAACATCACCCTTCCTTTCACCCCCTTTGAGACCGACCTGTTGTGGTCGTGTAACGTAGCTCCATCTCAGCTTCATCCGAACTCATGGGGATTTATCAAAACTTTTCAGTTGCTTTGTCAAGAATTTGATGTTAAACCTTCTCAAACCCTCTTTTTGTACCTCTTTGTGTTGCCCAAAAAGAAAGCTTCTTGGATTTCTTTCAGGTCTGCCCAAGGACACAAAGTTTTTTCTATGTATGATGAGTCTTTTAGGGACTTTAAGAATTACTTTTTAAGGTCCGAGCTATTGAAGGAGCTCGACCTTTCTTTTTGGATGAGAATGGCGAGCCCAGCTTTCCTTTAGAATGGCAAAGGAATGTAGTGGTGTCTAGGTATACCTGGGAGATGTTGGATGAAATTGAGCAAGATTTTGTAACTATATTAGAAGAGAACTGGGGGCAGCCTCCCCATCTTGATACTAAGAAATTTTTAGGAAATCCTTTACTTCTCCGAGCTGAACTGGGTAGGGATCGACTTTCTTTATATTTGTCATATTTGTTTATTCTTTTGAGCTCATTCCTTTTCCTTCCATTTTATAACTTGGTTTCTTGTGTATTTTCAGAGATGATTAAGAACAACGAATCTATGAAAGCCTTTAAGAAGGCGAGAAAAGCTACAGCAGCGCAGCACATCTCGGGTAAAGTTGCTGGGGAAGGATCTTCCCAGGTTCCTCCCAAGAAGCCTGTTTCAAATACTGCTGGGCCGAGGAAGATGATTCCTACGCCTCAGGTCCGTTTAGTTGATCCCCCCCAGACTTCTACTGCTTCCTCTTCTCCCTCTGCCAGCCCTCTTCCCAAAAGACAAAGGACTGTGGAACCTTTTAATCCGGATGCTCCTGACTTCGATGCTGTTGGTTTTGTTGATCAACAAATTGCTCCTTACGATCTTATTCCTATTGACGATGTCTCCCTTCTTCGCCATTTGGATTTCTTCACTTGAAGTAGTATTAAGATGGCTCATATGGGAGCAGCTTTATATCGGACTGCTCAAGATCTTCCTATTCATGCAACCAAAGCTTTTACGGAAGAGGCCAAATCAGAGTTCGACCGGATTAAGGGTTTGAAGGAGGAGCTTGAGGTGAAGGTGGTGAAGCTGGAAAAAGAGTTGGAGGGTGAGAAGACTCGGGCTATTGCTGCTGTGGCTTCTACAAAGTTGGCTGAGGATATGGCGCTGAAGCATAAGGAGAGCTATGTCTTGACTTATAGGGAGATGATAGACCTTAGGGAGAGTTTAGAATCAGCTCGGGCTGATTATGCCGAACTCCAGGGTCATCTTGTAGGCAGTGTGAATGCTGCTTACGAGAATTTGAAGGATCAGGTTTGAGTTCTTGCACCGGAGCTCGACCTAACCCATTTTAGCTTGGACAACATTGTAAGAGATGGTAAGATTGTCCCAAAGATGACACTGATGATGATGATGAGGTCGACCCTCCTCCTGTACCATCTGCCAAAGCCTCTATTGCCTCGCCTTCCTCAACTCCAGCAGCTGAAGTCGGTCAGCCCGAGTCCGATCCTAACGTCCAGATACTGAATCGGGATGATGGGATGGTAGATGCAGTACCGCTTCAGACTCGTCCTCCTTCACCCCAAGATGCTGCTACTGGGAAGTCTTTGGATCCTTTATAATTTTTCTCTAACATATTATGTACAACCCGATCTGTGGGCTTTTAAAACTTTTATTTCTATAATTGGTGGTTTGCCCAACTTTGCATACTTTAGTTGCTTTTCTTTTAGCAACCTTATTTTAAAAAAACAAAGTAGTTTTGTTCAGCCTCTTGGGATCGACTTCAGGCGGCCTCTTGAGTCTGCTATTATATCAACCTTGTTTCCATTGTGATATGCTTGTCTGCATCTTTCTGACAACCTCTGAAATTTTGAGAGTGTTGGAACCTTGTTGTCTAATCTCTTTTGATTGCCTTTTGTGCTTTATTTTCTATTTTAGTTGAAGCTAGCTTCGTGCAACTAGTCTTCTTTGCATTCTTTGATATGGTGGCTGTAATTTGATTTTCTTGAGGTCATGGCTTTCTGGGTCCGACATGGGTCCCTTATAGCGCCTGCCTTCTATTGTCCGACCTCTTTATCATGGTCATGTTTTGAAGTTATTTCTCGTAATCCATTTTGCTTGGACCTTGGCAGGTCTCTTTTTATGGATTATAACTTTTGGTGGCTTTGTTGAGTCGACTTTGTCGGTCTCTTCTGAGTTATTTCTAGTAATCCATTTTACTTGGACCTTGGTCAGGTCTCTTTTATAGATTACTTTTTATAACTTTTGGTTTGGGCCGACTTCATCATGTCGGTCCCTTCTAAGTTATTTCTAGTAATCCATTTTACTTGGACCTTGGTCAGGTCTCTTTTATGGATTACTTTTTTATAACTTTTGGTTTGGGCCGACTTCATCATGTCGGCCCCTTCTAAGTTATTTCTAGTAATCCATTTTACTTGGACCTTGGTCAGGTCGCTTTTATGGATTAATTTTTTATAACTTTTGGTTTGGGCCGACTTCATCATGTCGGTCCCTTCTAAGTTATTTCTAGTAATCCTCTTTTATAGGGCTGGCCAAGCCTCTTTCTAGGGATTTACTTTTTATAACTTTTGTTATTGTAGTCGACTGGTCCAACTTCTTTATGTCGGTCTGTCTTTAAGTTATTTTTAGCAACCCATTTTTATTAAGACCTCGTCAGGTCCTTTCCTATGGATCACTTTCGATAAATTCTTGTATTATTCTGTTTTGTCGCGTTCCATTTTTGCCGATTTTAAAGAAACTGAGTTTGATCCTTGTTTGGCCGACCTTTGATGAATTTGGTTTTCATCATCATTGGTCTTTATCGTGATCGAGCAGTGAATTTGATTTTCACTTCTTGCCGATCTATAGCTTTATAATCGGGCGATGGATTTTGCGTTTCAGATTAATGCGTCTTGATAAAAGGATTTGTAGAAAATCTGAAAAACTTTATTCAAAATAGAAAATATGCAAAATATATACAAGTAGGAGTTTTACCCCTCTAAGTTATTTCATGGATCTTAACTTGGTGCCTCGTTAAAAAACCTTTTTTAAGGAAAAAGAGTGCACATCACCCTAAGATCTTTATTACCTCCTAACTGTAATACCTTCTTAAGTTGTAGGCGTGCCATGACCTTGGAAGCTCTCGCCCTTCGAGTTCAAGTAGCCTGTACTAGCCCTTTTTGAGTACTTCTATGACTCGTAGGGTCCTTTCCAATTTGCTGCCAGTTTTCCTTCTCCAGATCGATTTGTTTCGATATCATTTTGGATTAGGACGAGGTCATTCTCGGCAAAACTTCGCTGTACTACCTTCTGATTGTATCTTGAAGCCATTCAACGTTTTAACGCCTTTTTCTTGATCCGAGCTCTTTCTCGGATTTTTGGAAGTAGGTCGAGTTCTTCCCTTTGAAGTTGGGAGTTGACTTCTTCACTGTAGTGGATTACTCTGAGCGATCCTTCTTCGACTTCCACTGGGATCATTGCCTCTATTCCGTAATCTAATCGGAAGAGTGACTCCCTTGTTGTGGAGTGTGGAGTTGTCCAATATGCCCATAGGACTTGTGGGAGCTCTTCTGCCCAGGCTCTCTTTGCATCCTGTAATCTTCGTTTTAGCCTGGTCATTATAACTTTATTGGCGGCTTCTACCTGTCCATTGGCCTGGGGATGTTCTACGGATGTGAACTGGTGCTTTATTTTCAAGTCGGCCACCAATTTTTTGAAGCCTGCATCTGTAAATTTAGTGCCATTATCTGTGGTGATGGAGTATGGAACCCCAAACCATGTGACAATGTTTCTATATAGGAATTTTTGACTTCTTTGAGCAGTAGCGTTGGCGGGTTCTGCCTCAATCCATTTTGTGAAATAATCTACCCCAACGATGAGGAACTTGACCTGTCCTGATCCTTGGGGGAAGGGCCCAAGGAGGTCGAGTCCCCATTTTGCAAATGGCCAGGGTGAGGTTACACTGATGAGCTCCTCAGGTGGGGCGATGTGAAAATTAGCATGCTTCTGACATGGTGGACATGTCTTTACGAATTCCATTGCCTCTTTTTGTAAAGTCGGCCAATAGAATCCAGCCTAGAGTACTTTTTTGGTGAGAGCTTGCGCTCCGAGATGGTTACCACAAATGCCGCTGTGTATTTCTTTTAAAACTTTCCTAGTGTTGGAGGTCGGCACACATTTTAACAGTGGTGTTGAAGTCCCTCTCTTGTATAGAATGTTGTTTATGATGGTATAGTATTGTGCCTTTCGTTTTAACTTCTTTGCCTCCTTCTTATCTGTGGGGAGTGTTTATGTTTTGAGGTAGTTGATTATAGGAGTCATCCATCCTTGATCTAGACCTGTTATGGGCAAGAATTTTTCTTCTTCTGAGATGGACGGGTTTTGCAGTATCTCCTGGATGAGGCTTCTATTGTTGCCCCCTAGTTTGGTGCTGGCTAGTTTTGAGAGTGCATCAGCTCGAGCATTCTGTTCCAAAGGTATGTGGCAGACCTCATATTCCCTGAGTTGTTCGAGCTGTTCCTTGGTTTTGTCCAAGTACTTTTTCATGGTGGGATCTTTGGCTTGGTAGCTCCCTGCTATTTGTGAGGTGACTACTTGTGAGTCGCTAAAAATGATAAGCTTTTGAGCTCCAAACTCCTTAGCCAGCTTCAATCCAGCTAGTAGTGCCTTATATTCGGCCTGGATGTTTGAAGCAGAGAACCCAAATTTGAGGACGGTTCGATTTGGGTTCCCTGATCATTTTCTATTATCACGCCTATGCCTCTTTCAGTTTTGTTTGAGGAACCGTCTACGTAAAGATTCCATTCTGTAGGAATTTTCGGGGTGTCTGTAAACTCTGCAATGAAGTCGGCCAGATACTGTGATTTGATGGCTGTTCGAACTTCATATTGAAGGTCGAATTCGGACAACTCAACTGCCCATTGCAAGATTCTTTCTGCTAAATATGTTTTCTGTAGAATGCTTTTTATGGGCTGGTTAGTCCGAACCCTGATGATGTGGGCTTGGAAATATGGGTGAAGTCGTTGAGATGTTAGTATGAGAGCATAGGCAAATTTTTCTATTTTTTGATAGTTTAGTTCGGACCCTTGTAATGCTTTGCTGATGAAGTATATAGGTTGTTGTCCACTGTCGTCTTCTCGGACCAGTGCTGAGGCTATTACCCGATTTCCTACTGTGAGGTACAATACAAGTAGTTCTCCTTCCCGTGGCCGAGTTAGAATAGGTGGTTGTCCCAGGAACCTTTTGAAATCCTGGAAGGCTTGCTCACACTCTATTGTCCATTCAAACATCTTTCCTTTCCTTAAAATGGCATAGAAGGTGAGAGATCTTATTGTTGATCCATCTAGAAATCTGGACAAGGCTGCCAATCTTTCATTGAGTTGTTGTACCTCTTTAACGCTGGTCGGACTCTTCATGCCGAGTATAGCCTGGCATTTATCTAGATTTGCCTTAATTTCTCTTTGTGTGAGCATAAAACCAAAGAATTTGCCAGCTTCTACTGCGAAGGTGCATTTTACAGGGTTAAGTCACATGCCATGCTTTCTTATGGTGTCGAATACTTGGGTGAGGTCGGACAGTAATGTAAGACCCAGTTAATTAACGGCTAATTAACCCATAAATGAGAATTTATTCTAGAAAGCCAAAAATGTTATTTTTATGGCTAAATGTGATAGAGGAGAGTGAGACGAGAATTTCGGTACCAATTTTATAGAAAACGGACCAAGATTGGACCGAACGGGCCAAACCGGTCCAACCAGACCCAAAGTGGGCCCTTGGCCCAACTAAACTAAACCAAAACCCTAGTTTTCAGCACTCTCTCTCCTCACAACACACAAACACACGTTGAAATGGTGGAGAGGAAGGGAAGAACACTCTCTCAAGTTCTCTCCCTTGGTTGATCTTTAAACCACCATAACTTTTGATCTAGAGCTCCGATCGCCGCACCGTTTGCGGCCACGCGTTTACCGCAGAGAGCTCTACAAAACCCATACAATTAATCTTGAGGTAAGCCACGTTTTGCTCTTTGAAATTTCCAGCCCTTGTTTTCAAGTTTCATGGATGAAATGTTGAGATTTTGGGCTCTTTGATATTATAGGACCCAACTCTCTTGAAGGAGAAGGTTAATCTTGTCTCCTTGGACCTTGGGTGTGGTAAGATTCTCAACCCTAGTGTAATTTGTTGTTCTATGATGTTGGGTATTGAGATGTTGTGTATGGGTATGATGATTGTGGCTTAGGTTGTGTATATGTGAATATTGGAGCTTGATTGGTGATTTTGGAAAGCTTGAGAGAGGGTTTTGTGTGATAAAATCTGTTCTTGGAGGTGTTAAGACCTTGAGAGCTTGTGGACAAGTGGTTTGGAAGTGCTCCGGTTGAGCTTGGAAAATCGGCTAAGGTATGGTTTCGGTTTCTCGTATCTAATATGTAATGTGGTAGGAAATACTTAGGCTAGAGGCCCTAAGTTAGGCATTGAATGGTTGATGTTGTTAAATGGTTGAGATATATGATGTGATCATATATGTGATTATGAATATTGATGCCTTGATTGTGTGATATATGAGAAAATGCATGTCGTGATATATGCTTGATGAATGATTAAGGTTGAATTGGTGGGTGGTACCATGTTGATGGTGAGTATGATGTTGATTATGTATAATAATGGTTGATTGGAAATGGTATTATTGGAAATTGGGATGAGGGAGGATGTATGACATGATATTGTGTTTGTCTTTTAGCCATTTGATTGAGAAGTGTTAAAAGGGTTGAATGGTGATTTTGGGAAATTTGGTAAAAAGTCAATGTGTGAGTTGAGAATGGCTTGATGTTGATTTTGGTACATTTTGATTGATTTCAAAGAAAAGGGATGAAATTGGCATGTTTTGATTGATTTTGAAAAGAGTTGAAAGTGGCTTGTTTTGAAAATGGCACTTTGTGGTTTTGTATGAAAACATGGTTCTTGGGCATACTTTGACGGGACATAACTTGGACTACGGATCTCTGTTTTGTGCCAAATTTGTTTAAAAATGAAATTGGATCCGGGATGTCCATGCCGTTTGAAGAATGGGTGAAAAATGATTTAAAATGAGGAAGTTATGTCCATCGAAAGATTGGGGGTTGAATTTGTAAATTCTGCAGCTTTTAACTTAGAAAATTTTTAGCAGAATGACCCTCTGCGCGTAGGCGCACTTGGCGCGTACGCGCCGTTCTTCGAGAAAGCACCATCCACGCGTGCGCGTGGTGTGCGCGAACACGTCGATGCGCTGCACCAAATGCCCAGCTATTTTCCCGAGAGTTGTGCCAGTTTTGTGCCTGGGGCGCAAGAGCACCCACGCTTACGCGTGGTTGACGCTCGCGCGTCGTTTGGCTAATTTTCAATCCGCGCGTCCGCGCGTATGACGCTTGCGCGTCGATGAGATTTTATGGCCATCCACGCGTGCACGTGGAGTGCGCGTACGCGTGGCCCTGTTTTCATCCCAAAGTTGATTTTTGAGTTTTAAAAGCCAAATTCCATACTTCTAAGCCTCCGATTTCACCACTTATGTCTTACATCATTATAATAAGCCTAGCAATGAGGCAAGGGGCTAGTAAATGTGGTAACTTGCGAGTGAAGCAAGGGAAAAATGAATGATCAATGAGGATCAAAGATGATTATGTGAGATGCGGAGGATGGCGGTGGAAGTGCTTGTTATGCCATGGGCCGAAGGGCCGTAATTGTTAATGAATTGGCTGGTTATGGATTTAACCGTGAGCCGGATGGCTGGATTATCGCCGTGTTACGGCAGAGCCATGTTTATGGCTAAGTATAAATGCATATATGTTGTTGAATGAATTGTGAATGTTTGCACTTCCACCATCAGAGATGAGGGTTTCCCTGGGAGGAAGCAGTGGCTAGCCACCACGTGCTCCAGGTTGAGACTCGAAGCTCTTGTGACCTTATGTCGTAAGTGTGGCCGGGCACTGTGAAAGACTCGGCTGAGCTCGCACCCGTAAATATTCACCAGTGAGGGTGATGGATATGGATCATTATTATGATCAAGTTTATGATGAGTATAACTCGAGTTGGGGATGCGCGACAGAGGGACAGTCCAATGGTTAGCTACCAGGACTTGTCGGGTTGGCTCTATAACCGACAGATGATATCATCAGCCACTAGGGACAGGCATTCATCATATGCATACTATATGAATTGTTTGAGATTGCCTATTTGACTGCATATTACTTGCTAATTGTCTAAATGCCTTATCTGTTCCTATTTGTAAATCTCTTGTCTGATATAACTGTGTTTGCTATATTATACTCCTGCTGGTGATTGGGAGGTCTGAAGGAATTGGAAAGGGAAGTATTAGTTAGACTGAAGGATCTTTAGTCAGTTGCCACTTACGGTTTAGTTTGTTTATAAGCTTTGATATTATCTGGAGGAAGTTCTAGGATTGCCTTTGGCTTTCTTCTATTATTATGCATTATATATGTGGAAGCTGTTACCATGCTGGGACCTCTGGTTCTCACCCATGCGGATTTTGTGGTTTTCAGATGCAGGACGTGAGGTTTCTCGCTAAGGCATGCTGGAGACTTCTGGATTAGCGAAGATCTTTTGTTCTCGGGACTCTGTTTTGGTTTATATGTTTTGCCTAGATACTTTTATCTCCATTTCATAATACAAACTGTGATGACTCCTTCTAGAGGGGATTTTGGAGAATAGGTTTCTATATTTGTGTCCCTTTGGGTTTCCTTTAGGGTTTCCTTATTTTATTATATATATATATTGCTATGCTCAGACCGGTTATCTTCGCAACCAGATTTTGAGTCTTGATATTTCCATTTTTGACACTCTTTGTATATATATGATCTCGCGTTAGCTTATCCCTGTTCGTTACGTTATCGATCGGAGTGTTGCGCTTTCGAGTTGCGATTTTTGTTTACCCCTTTTTCTACAAAGGCTCCTAGTTATAATCAATTATTCATACTACTATACGTACTGAATTTTTGCTTTAGAGGTCGTAATACCTTGCCATCTCTGGATTATGACTTAAGCATAAGACTCTGTATGGTGGGGTGTTACAAGTAACGACTCTTCACTTTGTGTTTTTATTAACATGTCATCCACGTAGAGTTCCATGATTTTCCCGATGTGGTCTGCGAAGACCTTATTCATTAATCTTTGATAAGTGGCTCCTATGTTTTTTAGTCCAAACGGCATGACGATGTAGCAGTAGTTTGCTTTCGGGGTTAAGAATGAGGTTTTTTCTTGATCAGGTGGGTACATCAGGATTTGATTGTACCCTGAATAGGCGTCCATAAATGTGAGGTATTTGTATCCGGAGGAGGCATCCACTAGAGCGTCGATACTTGAGAGTGGATAAGGATCTTTTGGGCAGGCTTTGTTGGGAGCAGTGTAGTCGGTGCACATTCGCCACTTCCCATTTGATTTTTTTTCATCAAGACAACGTTAGCTATCCATAATGGGTACTTGACTTCTCTTATGAATCCTGACTCCAGTAGAGCTTGTACCTGCTCTTCCACAGCTTGGGATCATTTTGGTCTGAGCTTTCTACGTCTTTGCTGCACTGGCTGAGATCCAGGGTAAACTGCCAACTTGTGGCACATTAACTTAGGGTCTATGTCTGGCATGTCTGCAGCCTTCCATGCAAAGAGGTCGACATTGTCTCTTAAGAATTGTATGAGGGACTCCTTTATGTATCCTTTTAGGATTGTTCCAATATTAGTTGTTTTCTCTGAAGTATCTCCGATTTGGACTTTTTCTGTGTCACCTTCGGGTTGTGGACAAAGTTCTTCCTGCCCTCGAACTCTCCCTCGTTCAATGGTGTGGATTTCTTCTCCTTTACCCCTGAGGTTTACACTTTCGTTGTAACAGCGGCGCGCTGTCTTCTGATATGCTCTTATTGTAGCGATCCCTTCTGTGGTTGGAAACTTCATGCACAGATATAGAGTTGAGACTACTGCGCCGAGTTGATTTAGCTTTGTCTGACCTATCCGAGAGTTGTAGGTTGTACTTACGTCGACCACAATGTAGTCTATGTTGAGTGTTTTTGACCGGTTTTCTTTTCTGAAGGTTGTGTGTAGTGAGATGTATCCAAGTGGTTGGATTGGAGTGTCTCCCAGCTCAAATAGGCTATTCGGATATGCTCTGAGTTCTTTTTCCTCTAGGCCGAGTTTGTCGAAGGCGGTTTTGAACAGTATGTCTGCGGAGCTTCCCTGGTCTACCAATGTGCGGTGGAGGTTAGCGTTGGCCAATATGATAGTGATGACTATGGGATCTTCATGTCCCGAGATGATGCCGGATGCGTCTTCTTTGGTGAAGGTGATAGTGGGGAGGTCGGGTGCTCCTTCCCCTCCCTCGACATGATATACTTCTTTTAGATGTCGTTTGCGAGATGATCTGGAGATTCCTCCTCCCGCAAATCCTCTGTGTATCATGTGGACATGTCTCTCCGGGGTACGAGGTGGTCGGTCAGGTCGTCCGACTTCTTCATCCCTTCTTCTTTTTCTTGGCTCATCTGATTTGTTGGCTAAGTACCGATTTAGTCTCCCCTCTGTTACCACTTTTTTTATGACATTCTTCAAATCAAAGCACTCGTTGGTGGGATGTCCATAGATTCGATGGTATTCACAGTATTCTGTCCGATTTCCTCCTCCTTTCTTGCTTTTGAGTGGTCGAGGTGGAGGTATTTTTTCAGTATGGCATACTTCTCGATAGACATCTACAAGAGACACCCGAAGAGGGGTGTAATTGTGGTATTTCTTAATCTTTTCTCCATGCTAATCTTCTTTTTTCTTGGACTCTTTATCCTTATCTCGGGAGGAGTAGGAGAATCCGGATTTTGAGGCCTCTTTTAGTCGAGAGTTTTCCTCCATGTTGATGTATTTCTCTGCTCGTTCTTGCACTTCGTTCAAAGATGTGGGATGTTTTTCGATTTGGAGTGACTAAAAGGTCCCTCTCATAAGCCATTGATGAGACCCATAATGGCTGCTTCTGTTGGTAGACTTTGTATGTTCAAACATGCCTTGTTGAATCTTTCCATGTAGTTACGAAGACTTTCCCGATCTCCTTGCTTGATCCCTAGTAAACTTGGGGCGTGTTTAGTTTTGTCCTTCTTGTTGGAGAATCTGGCTAGGAACTTTTTGGCTAAGTCATCAAAGCTTGAGATGGACCTGGGGGGCAAATTGTCGAACCATTTAATTGCTGTTTTTGTCAACGTAGTCGGAAAGGCTTTGCAGCGGACTGCATCTGAGGCATCGCTAAGATACATGCTACTTCTGAAATTACTGAAATGATGGCTGGGATCTGATGTGCCATCGTACAGAGTCATGTCGGGGGGTTTGAAGTCTTTTGGGATTTTGGCCTTCATAATCTCTTTGGTGAATGGGTCTTGATCCTTGCGGGAGCTATTTTCGTGGCTGGATCGAGTAGTTTTAGCTTTGAGATCGGCTTCGAGCTTTAGGAGCTTGTCCTATAAATCGTAGTGTCGCCTAGCCTCCCTTCGTAGGTCTCTTTCGGCTTCGCATTGATACTCTACCTCTTTTTCGAGTTGTTTTAGGCGATCCTGAAGTGCCTCCATGGCTCCCGTGTTTGGTGAGTTCTTGTCTTTGTTAGGTTGAGAAGTATCGTCTAGTGTGACTTTCGTGTTCTTATGTGGCGTTCTGTTCTCCAAATTAGAGTTATGGTCGTTGTCTGCCATGATGATGGAATGACTTCCAGGTTCCCCGGCAATGGCACCAATGTTCCGAGGGTTACCTGAAACTGTAGGTCGATTTGGGACGAGATCTTCTGTGCTGGTCGGTGCTGATGTGTCTGACTTGTGGGTGGTGGCCGGAGCCGCCGTGTCCAACTTGTTGGACTTGTTGGTGATGCTGATCCTTCGTCACCGGAAGGTGGTGGTACCTGCAAAGGACTCTGATGCTTAAGTTAGCAAGGGTATTAAGCAAGTTTTTAGTAGAATCAGAGTATGAGTTATACCTGGGTGCTCCAGTGTATTTGTAATGGTGTGGAGTGACCTTTCTGGAGATAAGATAGTTATCTTATCTTTGAGTGAAGTCATCTTATCTTTTAAGGGAACCGCCCTTATCTTTCTAGGCTTTGGCCGCCTTTAGATTTGGGCTGTGTTCTTTCGTTTGGGCCTTGGGCCTCTGTAGTGATTTGGCCGAGCTCTTGGAGAAGAGGTCGGATGTTCCTGACCTGAAGAGGTCGGTTAGATTGTCGTCGATCATCCCGGGTCGGACATCTCGACCCAGGGTATAAACACTCTCATTTTGAATTTTCAAAGTTTCACTTCAGTTTCTTTTTTCACTTTTCTTTTTCGATTCCTTGCTGGTGCTTCGCCCTTTTGTTCTCAAATCTCTCCGTTCTCGTGCTTTCCCTTTTTCTTTGCTCGAATGGTGTTTGTTTGGCATGGTTTTGTCGTCGCTTTGGTCTCTGAGCGTTTATTGTCTCCGCTCTACTGCAGGTTAGTTTTCTTCCTCTCTCTTTTTTTTTTTTTACTTTCCATGCCATTCTTTTCGTACTTGCATTGTTCTGATAGTGAAAAGTTTTGATCTTGCTTGAATTCATGTTAGAAACTTTGAATCTTCCTCTGTGTTTGTTGTGTCTGATCATTGCTGTAATGTGCATTGTTTTAGGGCTTCTTTGATTTACCACTTGTTTCTCCCCCTTTTTACTTTGATTTCTTTATGCGTAGATCTTTTTTGTTTGTAGTTTGGAGTAATGGACTATGAAAAAGGTTGCATCTTTTTTATGATTTCTGCGTATTATGTTTTGATGTCGATGGCTTTCTCTTCTTTGTCAGAGAAGCTTTGATCTTCTTTGTGTTTTTAGGGTTTAGACTGCAAGATTTTTCCTGAATCCTTACTCTATTACTGCCTCCAAAGGATGCCCCTGGACTTTGGTGTGAGTCCTGGGGTTTTCTTTCACTGCTGTATCTGACTTCTAACATTCGTGTGCTATTGTCTGAGTTATATCCATATTTGTCCGAGCTGTTTGATTAGTAACCCAATTTTCCTTTTTCTCACTGTAGGACTAGTTGACCTATGTCTTCTCGCAAAAACATTATCGAGATGTCTTCCAAAGTCCCCGAGGGCATGTCTGACTGGCTGGACTTCCTTGTTTTGATGTGTGTTTCTGTGGTGAATTCTGAATATTGCGTGCAACTTAGGAGGCATCACCGGATTTGTAGTAGTAGAGACCAGGAGAAGAGTTACGAGGTGGTAGCGCCTGATCCAGATGAAAGGGTTTGTTTTCCTTCTCTGACTCAGGGGGAGCGTCCTTTCTTTTACGCTTATGATTACTTTTTTAGCCAAATGAACATCACCATCCCTTTTACTTCCTTTGAGACCGACTTGCTGTAGTCCTGTAATGTAGCCCCATCCCAACTCCATCCGAACTCGTGGGGTTTCATAAAGATCTTTCAATTGTTGTGTCAGGAACTGGATGTCCGACCTTTTCAAATTCTCTTTCTTTATCTTTTTGTCTTGACAAAACCTGGGATAGCTAAGAAGAAGGCTTCCTAGATTTATTTTCGAGCTGCCCAGGGGAAGAAAGTTTTTTCTATGTATGATGAGTACTTTAGGGATTTCAAGAACTATTACTTCAAGGTTCGAGCTGTTGAAGGAGCTCGGCCTTTCTTCTTGGAACAGAATAATGAACCTAGCTTCCCCTTATGCTGGCAAAAGAATGTGGTAGTGTCTAGGTATTCTTGGGAGATGTTGGCTGAGGTCGAGCAGGGCTTTGTACATGTACTAGAGGAAAATTGGGGGGAGCCTCCCCATTTTGATACGAAGAGGTTCTTGGGGAATCCCTCCCTTCTCCGAGCTGAATTGGGTAGCTGTCGATTTCTTCTTAGCCTTGTCTTTATTTTGTTTGTTTTGTCAATACATCCCTTTCTCATTTGTAACTCTGGCTTTTGCTGCTTTCTTTTTTCAGAGATGGTGAAGATTACTGATAGCATGAAGGCTTTTAAGAGGGCGAGGAAGGCCACCGCGGCCCAGGACATCTCGGCCAAAGGTTCTGGAGAGGGATCTTCAAAGGTTAATCTGAGAAGGTCGACCTCGGACACTTCTGGGCCAAGGAAGGTCATACCGACTCCTCAGGTTCACCTGGCTCCTTCTGACCCTACTAAGCCGACCTCTAGTGCTGCCTCTCCATCTGCTGCCGGCCCTCCTCCAAAGAAGCAAAGGACTGTTGAACCCTTTAATTTGGATGCCCCTGACTTTGATGCTGTGGGGTTTGTGGATAACCAAATCGCTCCTTATGGCCGACTTCCTATGGATGACGTGTCCGTCCTGCACCACCTAGATTTTATCACTAGTAGTAGTGTGCGGATGGCGCATATGGGAGCGGCTTTATTTCGCTCAATCCAAGACTCTCCTGTCCATGTGACGAAGGCCTTTATGCAGGAAGCCAAGTCGGAGTTTGACAGAATCAAGGGATTGAAGGATGAGCTGGACGCCAAAGTGGCCAAGTTGAAACTGGATGTAGATAAGAAGAAATCTAGGGCTGTTGCTGCAGAAGCTGTTGCAAATCTGGCCGAAGAGATGGCCAAGAAGTCGAAGGAGAGTTATACCCATATTTATGGTGAGTTGTTGGAGGTTAGGGAGAGACTTGAGTTGGCCGATGCTGATTATTTCGAGCTTCAGGGCCATCTCGTGGGCAGTGTGACGGATGCATATGAGAACCTAAAAGCTCAGGTCCGAGTTCTTGCTCCCAAGCTCGACTTGAGTCTTTTTAGTTTGGATAACATCATTGAAAATTGTAAGATAGTCTTTGCCCTAGATGAAGATGAGGAGGATGGTCCTCCCCTTGAGCCCCCAATCAAAGCTCCTACTACGCTAACTTCTTCGACTCCTGTTGCTGAGGCCGGCCGCCCTGAGTCCGACCCTGACGTCCAAATTCTAAATCGGGAGGATGGAATTGTAGATGAGATTCCTATAAAGACTATTCCTCCCTCAACCACTCAGAGTGTCGCCACGGAGGACAACTTGGATTCCCTGTGACTTTTCTTGATGTATTTTGTACAGCCCGGTTTGTGGGTTTTTAAACTTCTGATTTTTGTAATTGAGCCCGGTGTGGCTTTGACACTTTTAGTTGCTTTTCTTAGCAACTTTATTTAGGAAAAACAACTGCTTTCGAACTCTTGAGGTCGCCTTTTAGGTGGCCTCTTGAGTCTTTATTATAGTAGCCTTGCTTCTCTTGATATGTTTGCAACTTTTTGGCTCTTCTAGAAATCTTTTAGAGTGTCGAAATTTCTACTGTCTGACCTCTTTTTTGATTGCCTTTGTGTTTGTTGGTTTCCTGCTTTATTCGAAGTGACCTTTGAGGCTAGCTTTGTTTGACAACTTTTTAGTATCCTTATAGGACGCTGTTTAGCAATTTTGGTAGCTTTTGTCGTGAGGTCGTGGCTTTTTGGGCTGAGCTGTGTCCCTTCTAGTGCACGCCTTTTGTTAGTCCGACTTCTTCTTGTCGATTTCTCTCGAGTTATTTTTCGTAATCTATTTTTTATCAGACCTTACCAGGCCTTCTTTCTATAGATTACTTTCTATAACTCTGTCGCTTTGTTTGGTTGGGCTGACTTCTTCATGCCGGTCTGCTCTTAGTTATTTTTAGCAATCCATTTTTTCTCAAACCTCATCAGGCCTCTTTCTATGGATTACTTTTTATAACTTTTTGTTGCTTTAATGTTGATTGGTCTGACTTCTTCATGTCGGTCCATTCTAAGTTATTTTTAGCAATCAGACGATGAATTCGGTTCTTCATGTCGGTCCATTCTGAGTTTGGTTCTCACTTGGCCGACCTTGTTGAAGCCGGGTGGTGAATTCGGTTTTCACCTTCCCGACCTTTGTCGAAATCAGACGATGAATTTGATTTTCATCGTGATCGGACGGTGAATTTGGTTTTCACCTTACCGACCTGTAGCTTTGTAATCGGGCGATGAATTTTTGCATTCAAATTAATGCATCTTGGTAAAGAGACTTTGTAGAGAATCTGGAAAATTTTATTCGAATAGAAAATAGTCATATAGACAAGAATATATATATGTGGGTGCTTACCCTTCTAAGTCGGGTAATTCTGTGGATCCTGACTTGGTGCCTCGTTAAAAAACCTTTTCAGGAAAAAGAGTGCACCTTGACCTAAGATCTCTCTAACTATAATACCTTCTTAGGTTGCAGGTATGCCATGACCTTGGTAGCTCTCGCCCCTCGAGGTCAGACACCTTGTAGTAGCCTTTTCCCAGTACTTCTATGACTCGGTAGGGTCCTTTCTAGTTAGCTGCGAGCTTTCCTTCTCCTGGTCGACCTGTTCCGATGTCATTTCGGATTAAAATGAGATTGTTGTTGGCGAAACTTCGCTAGATGACTCTCTGATTGTATCTTGAGGCCATTCGACGTTTTAACACCTCTTCCCTAATCTGAGTTTTTTCTCGAATTTCTGGAAGTAGGTCTAGCTCTTCCCTTTGATTTTGGGAGTTGACCTCTTCATTGTAGTAGATCACTCTAGGGGATCCTTCCTCGATTTCTACCAGGATCATGGCCTCCATTCCTTTGCATCTTGTAATCTCCATTTTAACCCGGCCAATATGACTTTGTTAGCTGCTTCTACTTATCCATTCGCTTGCGGGTGTTCTACGAATGTGAATTGGTGCTTTATTTTCAAGTCTGCTACCAACTTCCTAAAGCCTGTGTCCGTGAATTGAGTGTCATTGTCTGTGGTGATGGAGTAAGGAACCCCAAACCTTGTAATAATATTTTTGTACAAGAACTTCCAGCTTCTTTGAGCAGTGGCATTAGCTAAGGGCTCCGCCTCAATCCATTTTATGAAGTAATCTACCCCTACGATGAAGAACTTGACTTGTCCTGATCCTTGGGGAAAGGGTTCTAAGAGGTCGAGTCCCCACTTTGCGAATGGCCAAGGTGATGTTACGCTGATGAGCTCCTCTGGTGGAGCGATATGAAAGTTAGCATGTTTCTGACATTGTGGGCATGTTTTAACGAACTCGATTGCTTCTTTTTTCAAAGTCGATCAAAAGAACCCGGCTCGGAGTACTTTTTTGGAGAGAGCTCGTGCTCCCAAATGGTTGCCACTTATGCCACTGTGTATTTCTTCTAGAACCTCTTTTTTGTTGGAGGTCAGCACGCATTTTAATAGGGGTGTTGAAATCCCTCTCTTGTATAGGATGTTGTTTATGATGGTGTAGTGTTGTGCCTCTCGTCTTAGCATCTTTGCCTGCTTTTTATCTGTAGGGAGTGTCTCTGATATGAAGTAGTTGATTACGGGGGTCATCCATCCCTGATCTTGTTCTGATATGGCTAGGACCTTTTCTTCCTCCGAAATTGATGGGCTCTGCAATATTTCCTGGATGAGGCTTTTATTATTGCCCCCTGGTTTGGTGCTGGCTAATTTTGAGAGTGCATCAGCTCGAGCATTCTGTTCCCGAGGTATGTGGCGGACCTCATATTCCCCGAGTTGTCCGAGCTGTTCCCTGGTTTTGTCCAAGTACTTTTTAATGGTAGTGTCCTTAGCCTGGTAGCTCCGTGCTATTTGTGAAGTGACTACTTGGGAATCGCTGAAGATGATAAGCTTTTGAACTCCAACCTCCTTGGCCAGCCTCAAACCAGCTAGCAATGCCTCATATTCGGCCTGGTTGTTTGAAGCAGGAAAATTAAATTTTAGGGAGAGTTTGATTTGGGTTCCCTGATCGCTTTCTATTATCACACCCACACCACTCCCAGTTTTGTTTGAAGAGCCATCTACATAGAGATTCAATTTTGTAGGAGTTCTCGAGGTGTCAGTGTACTCAGCAATGAAGTCGACTAAATACTGAGACTTAATGGCAGTCCGTGCTTCATATTGGAGATCGAACTCAGATAGCTCGATTGCCCACTATAGAATTCTTCCAGCTAAGTCTGTCTTCTGTAGAATGCCTTTTATGGGTTGGTTGGTCCTAACCTTGATGGTGTGAGCTTGAAAATATGGGCGAAGTCGTCGAGAAGTTAGTATGAGAGTATAGGCGAACTTTTCTATCTTTTGATAGTTCAGTTCGGCCCCTTGTAAGGCTTTGCTGATGAAGTAGATGGGTTGTTGCCCATTTTGGTCTTCTCTGACCAATGCTGAGGCTATTTGCCCAACTTCCCACTGTGAGGTATAATATGAGTGCTTCTCCCTCCCATGGCCGGGTAAGGATGGGTGGTTGTCCCAAGAACTTTTTGAAATCCTGGAAGGCTTTCTCGCACTCTGCTGTCCATTCAAACCTTTTTCCCTTCCTTAGTATGGCATAAAAAGGGAGGGATCTTATGGATGATCCGGCTTGAAATCTGGATAAAGCTGCTAGTCTTTCGTTGAGTTGTTATACTTCTTTGACGCAGGTCGGACTTTTCATGTTGAGTATAGCCCGGCATTTGTTCGGGTTCGCCTCAATTCCCCATTGTGTTAGCATGAAACCTAGGAATTTGCTGGCTTCTACTGCAAAGGTGCACTTTGCGAGATTAAGTCGCATGCCATGCTTCCTAATGGTGTCGAACACTTTGGTGAGGTCGGCCAGTAATGATTCCTCGCTTTGTGTTTTTACCAACATGTCGTCCACATACACCTCCATGAGTTTTCCAATGTGTTCTACGAAGACTTTGTTCATCAATCTCTGGTAGGTATCTCCTGCGTTTTTGAGTCCGAAAGGCATGAGGACATAATAGTAATTTGCTTTCGGGGTTAAGAACGAGGTATTTTCTTGATCAGGTGGGTACATCGAGATTTGATTGTACCCTGAATAAGCATCCATGAAGGAGAGGTACTTGTATCCGGAGGAGGTGTCCACTAGGGTGTCTATATTTGGGAGTGGATAGGGATCTTTTAGGCAGGCTATATTGAGATTGGTGTAGTCGGTGCACATCCGCCACTTCCCATTTGACTTTTTTACCAAGACAACGTTCGCTAGCCATAGTGGGTACTTGACCTCTCTTATAAATCCTGCCTCCAGCAAGGCTTGCACCTGTTCTTCCATGACTTGGGACCTTTCCGGACCGAGTTTCCTACGCCTCTGCTGTACTGGCCAAGATCCCGGGTATACTGCCAGTTTGTGGCACATTAGTTTGGGGTCTCTGCCCGGCATGTCTGCAGCCTTCTATGCGAAGAGGTCGGCATTATCCTTTAGGAACTGTATCAGAGGCTCCTTTATGTCTCTTTTCAAGGTCGCCCCGATACTTGTTGTCTTATCTGGGACATCCCCGATCTGGACTTCCTCGATCTCGCCCTTAGGTTGTGGATGAAGTTCTTCCCGACCTCGAACTCCCCCAATCTCGATAGTGTTGATTTCTTCTCCTTTGCCCCTAAGGTTCATACTTTAATTGTAACATCATCGCGTGGTTTTCTGGTTTTCTTTTACCGTGGTGATCCCTTCTGAAGTTGGGAATTTCATGCATAGATGCGGAGTCGAAACTACTACGGCAAGCTGATTCAGTGTTGTCCGACCTATCAAGGCGTTTTAAGCTGAGCTCACGTCGACGACGATGTAGTCTATGTTGAGTGTCCTTGATCGAGTTCCCTTGCCGAAGGTTGTGTGTAGTAAGATAAATCCAAGTGGTTGCATTGGAGTGTCTCCTAGTCCAAACAAGCTGTTCGGATATGCCCTGAGCTCTTTTTCTTGTAGGCCGAGTTTGTCGAAAGCGGGTTTAAACAAGATATCTGCTGAGCTTCCTTGGTCCACTAGTGTACGGTGGAGATTAGCATTGGCCAATATGATAGTAATGACCATGGGATCATAATGTCCTGGGATGATGCCTGCCGCATCTTCTTGGGTGAAGGTAATAGCAGGGAAGTCCGGTAATCTTTCTCCCTCAACATGATATACTTCTTTAAGGTGCCTTTTGCGAGATGATTTTGAGATCCCTCCTCCAGCGAATCCTCCATTTATAATATGAATGTGCCTCTCCGGGCTGTGAGGTGGTCACTCTGCTCGTCCGACCTCTTCATCTCTTCTTCTTTTTCTAGTTTTATCTACCTTGTTGGCTAAGTACCGATCTAGTCGCCCCTCTCTTACTAGTTTTTCTATGACATTCTTCAAGTCGAAGCATTCGTTGAAAGGATATCCATAGATTCAGTGGTATTCATAGTATTCTGTCTAATTTCCTCCTCCTTTTTTGCCTTTGATTGGGCGAGGTGGTGGAATCTTCTTAGTGTGGCATACCTCTCGAAAAATATCCACAAGGGACACCTGAAGAGGGGTGTAATTGTGGTATTTTTTAGGTTTCTCTCCATGCTGATCTTCTTTCTTTTTGGACTCTTTGTCTTTATCTCGGGAGGGGTAGGAGAATTCGAGTTTCAAGGTCTCTCCTAGCCGAGAATTTTCTTCCATGTTGATATACTTCTCTGCCCGTTCCTGCACTTCACTTAAAGATGTTGGGTGTTTCTTTGATATGTAGTGACTAAAGGGTCCTTCTCGCAAGCCATTGATGAGACCCATGATGGCTGCTTCTGTTGGTAGGCTTTGTATGTCTAAGCATGCTTTGTTGAATCTTTCCATATAAGATCGGAGACTCTCCCTATCACCTTGTTTGATTCCTAATAAGCTCGGGGCGTGTTTGGCCTTGTCCTTCTGGATGGAGAATCTAGCAAAAAAACGTTTTGGAAAAGTCGTCAAAACTTGTGATGGATCTAGAATGCAAACTATCGAACCACTTAATTGCCGTCTTTGTCAAGGTAGTCGGCAAGGCTTTGCAATGAATAGCGTCCGAGTCGTCAGTGAGATAATTTTGCTTCTGAAATTGCTGAGATGATGGCTTGGGTCAGAGGTTCCATCGTAAGGGGTCATGTCAGGAGCTTTAAAGTCTTTTGGAACTTTAGCTTTCATGATTTCTTTTGTGAAGGATTCCTGATCCTTGTGGGGGCTGTCCTCGTGATCTGGCGGAATGGTTTTGGCTCTAAGGTCGGCTTCAAGTTTTAGCAGTTTGTCCTCTAAATCTCAGCGTCGTCTAGTTTCTCTTCAGAGGTTTCTTTCGGATTCACGCTGGTATTCGGCCTCCTGTTCAAGCTGGTTGAGACGATTTTGTTGTTCTCGGAGAGCTTCTAGAATTTTGGTGTTTGGAGGGTGCTTGTCTCCATTTGGTTGAGAAGTGTCTTTTGGTGTGGTGTCCGCATTCTTATGCGGTGTCCTGTTTTCCGAATCAGAGTTGATCATTGTCCATGTTGTCCGCCATAGTGATGTGAAGGTACCAATGTTCAGAGGGTTACCTAAAACTATAGGTCGATCTCGGATGAGATCTACGGTGGTGGTCGGAGCTGTTGTGTCCGATCTGTTGGATCTGGTGGAGCTGCTGATCCTTCGTCACCGGAGGGTGGTGGTACCTGCAAGAGACTCCAATGCTTAAGTTAGCAAGGTCTTTGAGTAGGTATTTAGTGTAGAATCAGAGTATGAGTTATACCTGGGTGCTCCAGTGTATTTATAATAGTGTGGAGTGACCTTTCTGGGGATAAGATAGTTATCTTATCTTATCCTTTAGGGAGCCGCCTTATCTTTCTGGGTTCTGACCGCCTTTAGATTTGGGCTATGCTCCTTTATTTGGGCTTGCTTTGGGCTCCCATGGCGATTTGACCGACCTCTTTGAGAAGAAGTTGGGGATTCCAGACTTGAATAGGTCGGTCGTCTTGTCTTTAATCAACCCGGGTCGTACAACTCGACCCAGGACATGAACAGTTCCTCATCTCTTAGTTTTGACTCATCTCACTTGATCTTAGTCTCTTTACTCTTATTTTTGCACAAACTCAACATTGATTCTTATGGAAAACAAACTACTTTTATTGATGGTCATGAAACTTAACACAAAGACATTTTCTTTCTCAAATTTAAACATAAGCATAAAGGACTCCTAAAAATACTTCAAAAACATAAATAAACTAAACAACAACTAGCATATCAATTAAACTACTAAATAGAAATTCAGAAATGAAATTCAACCATGGGACTCAACAACCTTTGATTCTTGGAGAAGCTTCAATTCATAGGCCCTTTCCCTTTATCTTTCTTCTTTGAGGAGGAGTAATCACCATCCTTCTTCTTGGAGGATCCTTCTTGTGCTTTGGTGTCCATGGGCTTCCAAAAGCCTAGCCTCCTCATATAGGTTCTTTCATCCTCTTTGTGCTTGGCTAGCATCTCTTCTTGCCTAGAACTTAGCTCCTCCATACCTTGCATGAATGTTGGATATCTGGGGTTCAAAGCGGCCACCGCATTACACAAGTGATTCAGCTTTGCTTGTATGTTGATATCATACTGCCTCCTTGAGGAGGTTCAAGCATTGTAAAGATGCCTAAATTCAACAAGGTTCTCTGATAAACCACTATTTCATGGTTTATCTTGTGCTCATTTGGGAGGTTTTTATCAGCTTTTCACCCACTTATTCATATGATTTGCATGGTTTTACATTTGCCTTCCTAATTATGTGCTTTGATTGAAAATATGCTTCTTTGGCCTTAAGTTCCCTATGATTAATCCTCTCTTATTACCATTAGATGCCTTGATATGTGTGTTAAGTGATTTCAGAGATTACAGGGCAGGAATGCTTCAGAGGATGGAAAGGAAGCATGCAAAAGTGGAAGGAATACAAGAAGTTGGAGAAACTGCTAAGCTGTCCAGCTTGACCTCTTCGCACTTAAACGGCTATAACTTTAGCTACAAAGGTCCAAACGATGCGGTTTCAGTTGCGTTGGAAAGCTAACGTCCGGGGATTCGATTTGATGTATAATCTGCCATAGTTGCTCTGACACTAGGCGACGTGACCACGTACTCCATGCGGATGCGTCGCAGTGACGGAAATTCAGCATGTTTGAATTCGCAACCAGTGAATTCTGGGCTGTTTCTGACCCAGTTCTCGCCCCAGAAAATACAGATTATAGGCTATAAAGTAGAGGGATTGCATCCATTCATAAGGAAAGCTTTCATATTCACAATTTTAGGAGTAGATGTAGTTTTTAGAGACAGAGGTTCTCTTCTCTCTCTTAGGATTAGGATTTAGGACTTCTCTTAGTTTTAGGAGTGACTCTCAATCCCAGGTTCAATGTTTCTTTTATTTATTTTCCTAATTTAATTTATGAATGTCTATGTCATATTTAAGTTCTTTTGTGAATGCAATTCGAGGTATTTTCAGATTTAATTTTGCTTTGCTTCATTTATAAATATTTTTAATTTAATTTAGATATTTTCCCTTTTGGCTTTGGTTAAATAGTTGGAGACTCTTGAGTTATCAAACTCATTGTTGATTGAAAATTGGAATTCTTCAAGAATTAATTCGAGTTCCACTAACTCTAACTTTTCCTAAGGGATGACTAGGACTTGAGGAATCAGAATTAATTCATCCACTTAACTTACCTTCATAGTTAGAGGTTAACAAAGTGGGAGAAAAATCCAATTCTCATCACAATTGATAAGGATAACTAGGATAGGACTTCTGAATTTTCGTACTTTGCCAAGAGTTTATTTTATAGTTATTATTATTTTATTTTACTTGTCATTCAACTAACTTTTTACCTTAATCCAAAATCCCAAAACACACCTTTTCATAACCAATAATAAGAACACCTCCCTGCAATTCCTTGAGAAGACGACCCGAGGTTTAAATACTCGGTTATCAATTTTAAGGGGTTTGTTACTTGTGACAACCAAAACTTTTGTAAGAAAGGTTGATTGCTTGGTTTAGTAACTATACTTACAGCGAGAGTTTTCTATAACTTCTAAACCATCAATCTTCAGTTCATCATTCCCCTGCTGCCATTGATTTTGCTTTATAATTTTGTTGAGGCTACCTTGCATTTCTCCCCAGTGGAATTGGCCTTGTTGCTCTTTCATGTACTCCATGCTCCCTTGGAGTTACTGAATGCTTTCTTGCATTTGGTCCTATTGCTTTTGTTGCTCTCTTAGCTGGCTTACATCTTCTCTCAAGTGGTTTATGTCTCTTTGCATTTCATGGATATCTCCTTGCATTTCTTCCCAATTGAAACCTTCAGGGAATTGTGGAATTGGTGCTGGAAGTGGTAGGTATGGTGGCTGAACAAAAGCTTCCTCATGTTGTGATGGCCCTTGTGGTTCTTGAACATGATCTCTATGCCTTCTTGCCCTTTGTTGTAGTGGGTTGATGGCCACCACTTTCTCCATTTTCTTGGCAGTGATTGGCTTGTCTTGTTCCCCCAAAATTTCATCAATCACCTTCTGTTCCAAGGGTTACCTGAAACTGTAGGTCGATCTCGATCTAGATCTGCGGTGGTGGCTGGAGCTGTCGTGTCTGACCTGTTGGACTTGATAGTGCTACTAATCCTTCGTCACTGGAGGGTGGTGGTACCTGCAAGAGACTCCGATGCTTAAGTTAGCATGGGCTTTGAGCAGGTTTATTGTGTAGAATCAGAGTATGAGTTATACATGGGTGCTCCAGTGTATTTATAGTAGTGTAGGCTGACCTATCTAGATAAGATAAGTTAGTTATCTTATCTTTATCTTTAAGTGAGGTCATCTTATCTTCAAGGGAACCGCCCTTATCCTTCTATGCTTTAACTGCCTTTAGATTGGGCTATGTCCCTTTATTTGGGCCTGTTCGGGCCTCTCATGTCAATTTGGCCGAACTCTTTTAAAGAAGAGGTCGAGGGTCCTGACCTGAAGAGGTCGGTTGTTTTGTCTTCGATCTCCCTAGGTCGGATAGCTCGACCCAAGGCATGAACAGTGCCCCTACTTGGACTCGATCTTTTTTTTAGGTCGTGTCTTTCAGACTTCGACTTTTTTGGAGAAGTCGAGCTTGAGCATTTCTGCCTTTGTCGATTTATATAACCCCTGCTGGGCTCCTTTGAATGCGAAGCGTTTTCCTCCTTTCTAATTGTAGCGCGTGTTGCACTTTTCTTGGAAACGTGAGAGGGTTTAAAAGCTCATTTAATATCCCTTAGCTGTTTCCTTTTTCCCTCTTTTGGCACATCACATTGAATTTTTCTTTTTTTAAAACATTCATTTTACAGTTTCCTTCTCTAACTCTTCTCCGTCTCCTTTGCTTGTTGTTCGCAAGACATTTCATTCCTTTATACCCTCTATTTTCGCATCTCTCGCTTTTTCCTTTCTTCACTTTTTGAAGGCGGTTGTTTGGAGTGGGCTTGTTGCTGTTTTCTCCTTGATCCCTTTCTCGCACTCGTCTCTTTTTCCTCTTTAGGTTGGCGTTTTCTTTTCTTTTATGCTTTTTGTTGCCTTTTTTGTTGCATGTGATTTTTATTTTGCTTCTGATGGTCTTGATCCTTTTTGAGAAAAGATTATATCTTTCCTTTTGCATTTTTATGATTTTCTTTGAACAAGCTTTCATCTTTGTGGTGATCCTATACTTTGTTGTGATGCATGTGCCTGGTAGTTTCTGCTTTAAGGTTTTATTCTCTTTTGGTCGCGTTTCCTTGATCATAGTCTTGGCTTTTGTTGGAATTGCTTATAGAGGAAGATAGTGGCTTGTTGGTGGAGAAGAATGTGTACCTTCTGGTGATCTTGTTTCTTTTCATCATTGCCTGACTTCTCTCTGTTCTTGCTTAACAATCTTCTGATGATAAACTGTTGTAGCTTTTGATGTTTTTTTTGTTGTTGATGATGGCTTTTGCGTCGTCAAGTGTCGATTCTTGTTTGCGAGATGTTATAGGTCGTCAATTTCCTTTTTTCTGGTTCTTGCCTTGTTATTGCCTCCAATGGGTACCCCTGGGCTTTTGGTGTGAGTCCTGGGGTTTCCCTTTTACTAACTTTTTTATTTTCATATGTTATTGTCCGAGTTGTTTCCCTATTTGTCCAAGTTGTCTGGTTAGTAACCCATTTTATCTTTTCTTACTGTAGGAACAGTTGACCCATGTCACATCGTAAAAACATTGTTGCAATGTCTTCTAAGATCCCGAATGGCATGTCAGATTGGTTAGATTCCATTGTTCTGATGTGTGTTACAGTTGCACTGATGAGCTCTTCCGGTGGGGCGATGTGGAAGTTAGCATGCTTTTGACATGGTGAACATGTCTTGACGAACTCTGTTACTTCCTTTTGTAAGGTCGGCCAGAAGAATCCAGCTCGGAGTATCTTTTTGGAAAGAGCTCGTGCCCCCAAGTAGTTACCACATATGCCACTGTGTACTTCTTCCAGGACCTCTTTTGTATTGGAGGTCGGTACACATTTTAGGAGGGGTGTTGAGAACCCTCTCCTGTATAAGATGTCACCCACCATGGTGTAGTACTGTGTTTTTTGTTTTAGATGCTTTGCCTCTTTCTTGTCTATGGGGAGTGTTTCTGATTTGAGGTATTTGATTATGTGGGTCATCCACCCCTGATCCCGACCTGATATGGTTAGGACCTTTTCTTCCTCTAAGATTGATGGGCTTTGCAATATTTCCTGGACGAGGCTTCTATTATTGTCCTCTGGTTTGGTGCTGGCTAGTTTTGAGAGTGCGTCAGCTCGAGCATTCTGTTCATGAGGTATATGTTGGATTTCATATTCCCCAAGTTATTCGAGCTGTTCTCTGGTCTTGTCTAGATATTTCTTCATGGTGGGATCTTTAGCTTGGTACTTCCCTTCTATTTGTGAGGTAACTATTTGAGAATCACTGAAGATGGTGAGCTTTTGAACTCCTACCTCCTTAGCCAGCCTCAAACCAGCTAGTAACACTTCGTATTCGGCTTGATTATTTGAAACAGGGAATTCGAACTTTAGTGAGAGTTCGATTTGAGTTCCCTGATCACTTTCTATTATCACACCTGCCCACTCCCGGCTTTGTTTGAGGATCCGTCCAAGGAAAGGTTCCATTTTGTGGGAGTTCCCAGGGTATCAGTGTACTCAGCAATGAAGTCAGCCAGATAATGTGATTTAATTGCTGTTCGAGCTTCATATTGCAAATCAAATTTGTACAACTCGACTGCCCACTGCAGTATTCTCCCAGCTAAGTCTGTCTTCTGTAGAATGCCTTTTATGGGCTAGTTAGTCCGAACCTTGATAGTGTGTGTTTGAAAGTAAGGGCGAAGTCGTCAAGAAGTGAGTATGAGAGCGTAGGCGAACTTCTCTATCTTTTAATAGTTTAGCTCGGCCCCTTGTAGGGCTTTATTGATGAAGTAGATAGGTTGCTGCCCACTTTCGTCTTCTCTAACTAGTGCTGAGGCTATTGCTCAATTTTCTACTACCAGGTATAGTACGAGTGCCTCTCCCTCCCGTGGCCGGTAAGAATGGGTGGTTGCCCTAAAAAACTTTTAAAATCTTGGAAGACTTTTTTGCACTCTTTAGTCTATTTAAACCTCCTTCCCTTCCTTAATGTGGCGTAAAAGGGGAGGGATCTTATGGCCAAACCGGCTAAGAACCTAGACAGAGCTGCTAGTCTTCCGTTGAGTTGTTGTACTTTTTTAACGTAGGTCGGACTTTTCATGTTGAGTATAGCCCGACATTTATCTGAGTTTGCCTCAATTCCTCTCTGTGTGAGCATGAAGCCCAGGAATTTGCCAGCTTCTACCGTGAAGGTACATTTTGCAGGATTAAGCCGCATACCATGCTTTCTGATGGTGCCGAATACTTTTGCGAGGTCGGTCAACAAGGATTCCTCACTTTGTGTTTTTACCAGGATATCGTCGACGTAGACCTCCATCAGTTTTCCAATGTGTTCTGTGAAGACTTTATTCATTAATCTTTGGTAGGTAGCCCATGCATTCTTGAGTCTGAACGGCATGACAATGTAGCAGTAATTTGCTCTAGGAGTTAAGAACAAGGTCTTTTCTTGGCCGGGTGGATACATCGGGATTTGGTTGTACCCGGAATAAGTATCCATGAAAGAGAGGTACTTATATCCCGAAGATGCATCCACTTGTGCGACTATACTTGGTAGTGGGTAGGGGTCTTTTGGGAAAGCTTTATTGAGGTCGGTGTAGTCAGTGCACATCCGCCACTTCACATTTGATTTTTTCACCAAGACGATGTTGGCTAGCCATGGTGGGTATTTGACTTCTCTTATGAATCCTGCCTCTAGTAAGGCTTGCACCTGCTCTTCGACAGCTTGGGATTTTTCTGGTCTGAGCTTCCTATGCTTCTACTGTACTGGCTGAGATCCTGGGTATACCGCCAGCTTGTGGCACATTAATTTGGGATCTATTCCTGGCATGTCTGTAGCCTTCCATTTAAAGAGGTCGGTGTTCTCTTTTAGGAACTGTACCAGAGACTCCTTCAGGTCTCTTTTCAAGGTTCCCCCAACATTTGTCATTTTATCCTGAGTATCGCCGATTTGTTCCTCTTCAATTTAGCCGTCAGGTTGTGGGCGGGATTCTTCGCGAGCTCAAACTCTCCCGAGTTCAATGGTGTTGACTTCCTCTCTTTTAGGGTGGCCTTTAAGGTTCAGACTTTCATTGTAACAGCGTCGCGTAATTTTTTGGTCTCCTTTTATCGTGGCAATCCCTTCCAGAGTTAGGAACTTCATACATAGATGTAAAGTTAAAACTACTGCTGCGAGCTGGTTCAATGTTGTCCGACCTATTAGGGCATTGTAGACTGAGCTCACGTCGACTACTATGTAGTCTATGTTGAGTGTCCTTTTCCGAAGGTTGTATGTATCGAGATATATCCAAGTGGTTGGATTGGAGTATCTCCCAGCCCGAATAAGCTATTTGGATATGCTCTGAGCTCTTTTTCTTGTAGGCCGAGTTTGTCGAAGACGAATTTGAACAAGATGTCCATGGAGCTTCCTTGATCTACTAGTGTCCTGTGAAGATTAGCGTTGGCCAATATGATAGTAATGACCATCGGATCATCATGTCCTGGGATGACACCTATTGCATCTTCTTTAGTAAAGGTAATTGTGGGGAGGTCGGTTGACCTCTCTCCTTCCCTGACATGATATACTTCTTTAAGGTGTCTTTCGCGAGATGATTTAGAGATTCCTCCTCCTGCGAATCCTCCATTTATCATGTGGACATGTCTCTCGAGAGTGTGAGGTGGTCTTTCAGTTCGTCCAACCTCTTCATCCCTTCTTCTTTTTCTTGGTTCCTCCGTCTTGTTAGCTAAGTACCGATCTAGTCGACCTTCTCTTGCTAATTTCTCTATGACATTCTTCAGGTCGAAGCATTCATTGGTTGGATGTCTGCAAATTCGGTGGTACTCACAGTACTCTGTCCGATTTCCCCCTCCTTTTTTGCTTTTGATTGGGCGAGGTGGAGGGATCTTTTCAGTGTTTTATATTTCTGGTAAACATCTACAAGGGACACCCGAAGTGGGGTGTAGTTGTGGTATTTTCTTGGCTTCCCACTGGGTTGATCTTCTTTCTTCTTGGACTCTTTGTCCTTGTCCCTAGATGGGTAGGAGAATCTAGATTTTGAGGTCTCTCCTAGTCGCGAGTTTTCCTCCATGTTAATGTACTTTTCTGCTCGCTCTTGTACCTCATTCAAGGACGTCAGATGCTTTCTTGATATGGAGGGGCTAAAGGGTCCTTCTCTTAGGCCATTGATGAGACCCATGATAGCTGCTTCTGTTCGCAAACTTTGTCTATCCAGACACACTTTGCTGAATCTTTCCATGTAGTTGCGGAGACTTTCCCATTCTCCTTGCTTGATCCCTAACAGGCTCGGGGCATGTTTGGCTTTGTCCTTCTGAATGGAGAATCTGGCAAGGAATTTTTTGGCTAAGTCGTCAAAACTTGTGATAGACCTGGGAGGTAAACTGTCGAACCACTTTATTATTGTTTTTGTCAGGGTTGTCGGGAAGGCTTTGCATCAAACGGCATCTGAGGCGTCGGTGAGATACATTCTACTCTTGAATTGCTGAGATGATGGCTGGGGTCCGAGGTACCTTCATATGACGCCATGTCGGGAGCTTTAAAATCTTTCGGAACTTTAGTTTTCATGATCTCTTTACTGAAGGGATCTTGGTCCTTATGGGAGTTATCCTTATGGTCAGAATGAGTAGTTCTGGTTTTGAGGTCGGCTTTGAGCTTTAGCAGCTTATCCTCTAAATTCCGTCGTTGCCTAGTTTCTCGGCGGAGGTCTCTTTCAGCTTCTCGCTGATGTTCAGCCTCTTGTCTGAGCTGTTTGAGGCGATCTTGTTGTTCTCGGATGGCTTACAAGATTTCTGTGTTTGTGTTGGAGGGTTGTTTGTCCCCCTTATTTTGAGGCACATCTTTTGATGTGGCATCCGTATTTTTAAGAGGAGTTCTTTCCTCCAAACCATAGTTGTGGTCGTTGTCATGGTCGTCCGCCATGGTGATGGGATGACTTCTAAGTTCCCCAGCAACGGCGCCAATGTTTCGACGGTTACCTGAAACTGTAGGTCGATCTCGGTCGAAATCTGCGGTGGTGGCTGAAGCTGTCATGTCCAACCTGCTGGACTTGATGGTGCTGCTGATCCTTCGTCACTGGAGGGTGGTAGTACTTGCAAGAGACTCCGATGCTTAAGTTATCATCGGCTTTGAGCAGGTTTATTGTGTAAAATCAGAGTATGAGTTATACCTAGGTACTCCAGTGTATTTATAGTAGTGTAGGTTGACCTCTCTAGATAAGATAAGTTAGATTGGGCTGTGTCCCTTTATTTGGGCCCGTTCGGGCCTCTCTTGTCGATTTGGCCGAACTCTTTTAAAGAAGAGGTCGGGGGTCCTGACCTGAAGAGGTCAGTTGTTTTGTCTTCGATCTCCCTAGGTCGGATAGCTCGAACCAAGGTATGAACACCTTCTCTACCCCAGCTTCATCACACAGCCTTTGGATGATGCTTGGGAAGGCTAATTGATGAATCCATATTTTATGGTGTTTATTTGCTCTATTTGGGTGGATTTCATTGACCTTTCTTGCACTTATCCATTGATATAGCATGCTTTTGTGTTTTCTCCCTAGATTGTTCCTAAATGTGAAAACATGCATTTTTGCGCTTAAATTAGTTATTTTAAGCCCACTTTTATGCCACTCGATGCCATGACATGTTTGATGAGTGATTTTAGGTCCTAAGGGCAAGTTTAGCAAGGCAAAAGTGGAAGGAAGCATGTACAAAGGGAGAAAACATGAACAAAACAAAGGAGAAGCACACATTAGATTGTGCGTGCGCACGACCTAGTGTGCGTACGCACAAAAGCCGCAAAACCATGTATGCGTACTAGTACACAAAATCGTGATCGCACACTTTTCACACAACTCCGTGCAGCTGACTAGCAAGTGCACTGGGTCGTCCAAGTAATAACTTACGTGAGTAAGGGTCGATCCCACGGAGATTGTCGGCTTGAAGCAAGCTATGGTCATCCTTGTAAATCTCAGTCAGGTGGATTCAAATGGTTTGGGATTTTGATAATTAAAACAAAAAATAAGATAGAAGTACTTATGTAATTCATTGGTGGGATTTCAGATAAGCATATGAAGATGCTTTGTTCCTTCTGAACCTCTGCTTTCCTATTGCCTTCATCCAATCATTCATACTCCTTTCCATGACAAGCTGTATGTTGGGGGATCACCGTTGTCAATGGCTACCGTCCGTCCTCTCAGTGAAAATGGTCCAAATGCGCTGTCACCGCACGGCTAATCATCTGTCGGTTCTCACTCATATTGGAATAGGATCCATTGATCCTTTTGCGTCTGTTACTACACCCAACACTCGCGAGTTTGAAGCTCGTCACAGTCATCCCATCCCAGATCCTACTCGGAATACCACAGACAAGGTTTAGACTTTTCGGATCTCAAGAATGTTGCCAATTGATTCTAGCTTATACCACGAAGACTCTGATCTCACGGAATGGAAGGCTCTGTTGTCAGGAGAGGCAACCATGCGTCATGAACCGGGAGGCTAAGAGATATGCATTCAAGCTCGTTTTCAGGTAGAACAGAAATGGTTGTCAGGCACCCGTTTATAAGTGAGAATGGTGATGAGTGTCACTTGATCATCACATTCATCATGTTGAAGTGTGAATGGATATCATAGAATAAAAATAAGCTTGAATTGAATGGAAAATAGTAGTAATTGCATTAATTCATGAAGAACAGCAGAGCTCCACACCTTAATTTATGAGGTGTAGAAATTCCACCGTTGAAAATACATAAGAACAAGGTCCAGGCATGGCCGAATGGCCAGCCCCCTAAACGTGATCAAGAGATCAAAAGTGATACAAAGATAGTCTCAAAAATGATCTAAAGATGAAAATACAATAGCAAGAGGTCCTATTTATAATGAACTAGTGACCTAGGGTTTACAAAAATAAGTAAATGATGCAGAAATCCATTTCCGGGGCCCACTTGGTGTGTGCTTGGGCTGAGCATTGAAGCTTTCATGTGCATAGGCTGTTCCTGGAGTTAAACGCCAGCTTTAGTGCTAGTTTGGGCATTTAACTCCAGCTTTTATGCCAGTTCTGGCGTTTTACGCCAGAAATTTTAGGCTGACTTTGAACGCCAGTTTGGGCCATCAAATCTCGGGCAAAGTATGAACTATTAAATATTTTTGGAGAGCTCAGGATGTCTACTTTCTAACGAAATTGAGAGCGCGCCAATTAGGCTTCTGTAGCTCCAAAAAATCCACTTCGAGTGCAGGGAGTTAAGAATCCAATAGCATCTGCAGTCCTTTTTCAGCCTCTGAATCAGATTTTTGCTCAGGTCCCTTAATTTTAGCTAGAAAATACCTGAAATCACAGAAAAACACACAAACTCATAGTAAAGTCCAGAAATGTGATTTTTGAATAAAAACTAATAAAATTATACTAAAAACTAACTAAATTATACTAAAAACTACCTAAAAACAATGCTAAAAAGCGTATAAATTTTCTGCTCATCACAACACCAAACTTAAATTGTTGCTTGTCCCCAAGCAACTGAAAACAAAATAGGATAAAAAGAAGAGAATATACAATTAATTCCAAACTTATCAATGAACTTAGTTCCAATTAGATGAGCGAGACTTGTAGCTTTTTTGCTTCTGAACAGTTTTGGCATCTCACTTTATCCTTTGAAGTTTAGAATGATTGGCATCTATAGGAACTCAGAATTCAGATAGTATTATTGATTCTCCTAGTTCAGTATGTTGATTCTTGAACACAGTTACTTTATGAGTCTTGGCCGTGACCCTAAGCATTTTGTTTTCCAGTATTACCACCGGATACATAAATGCCACAGACACATAACTGGGTGAACCATTTCAGATTGTGACTCAGCTTTGCTAGAGTCCCCAGTTAGAGGTGTCCAGAGCTCTTAAGCACACTCTTTTTGCTTTAGACCACGACTTTAACCGCTCAGTCTCAAACTTTTCACTTGACACCTTCACGCCACAAGCACATGGTTAGGGACAGCTTGGTTTAGCCACTTAGGCCAGGATTTTATTCCTGTGGGCCCTCCTATCCATTAATGCTTAAAGCGTTGGATCATTTTTATTTTACCCTTGCCTTTTGGTTTAAAGGGTTATTGGCTTTTTTTGCTTGCTTTTTCTTTTTTTTTTTTCATTTTTTTCGCCACTTTTTTCTTTCTACAAGCTTTTCACTGCTTTTTCTTGCTTCAAGAATCAATTTTTTTTTTTACTTTTCAGATTATCAATAATATTTCTCCTTTTTCTTTATTCTTTCAAGAGCCAACAATTTAACATTCATAAATAACAAATTAAAAAATATGCACTGTTCAAGCATTCATTCAGAAAACAAAAAGTATTGCCACCACATCAAAATATTTAAACTAATTTCAAGATAGAATTCAAAATCATGTACTTCTTGTTCTTTTGTAATTAAAAACATCTTTCATTTAAGAAAGGTGATAAATTCATAGGACATTCATAGCTTTAAGACATAGATACTAGACACTAATGATCATGTAATAAAGACACAAATATAAATAAAACATAAGACATAAGAAACGAAAAACAGAAAATAAAGAACTAGGAAATTAAAGAACGGGTCCACCTTCGTGATGGCGGCTAGTTCTTCCTCTTGAAGATCTGATGGAGTGCTTTAGCTCCTCAATGTCTCTTCCTTGCCTTTGTTGCTCTTCCCTCATGGCTATTTGATCTTTTCTAATTTCATGGAGAATAATGGAGTGCTCTTGGTGCTCCATTTTTAGTTGCTCCATATTGGAACTCAAATCTCCTAAGAAGGTGTTGATTTGCTCCCAATAGTTGTGTGGAGGAAAATGCATCCCTTTTGAGCATGAAAGGGACCTCAGGGATCACCTTCTTCATGGCCACAACTTCATAGAAGTGGTCTTGATGGACCTTTGAGATGAATCTCTCCATCTCCCATGACTCGGAGGTGGAAGCAATTGCCTTCCTTTTCCTATTTCTAGAGGTTTCTACGGCCTTAGGTGGCATAAATGGTTATGGAAAAACAAAAAGCGACGCTTTTACCACACCAAACTTAAAATGGTTGCTCGTCCTCGAGCAAAGGAAGAAAGAAGGGAGTGGAAGAAGAAGAAAATGGAGGAGATGGAGAGGTATGAGTGGTTCGGCCAAAAGGAGGAAAGAAGTGTTTATGATGTGTGAAAATGAAGGAAGGATGAGGTGTGTATATAGGAGTGGAGAGAGGGGTAGGGTTCGTGTATTAGGGTTTTGGTTTGGGAGGGAAAGGTTTTTGAATTGGAATTGTGAGCAGGTGATTGGTGAGGGGTATTTTAGGAGGGGTGTTATGGGAAGGTGTGAAGAAGAGAGAGAGAGAGAATTGAGGTAGGTGGGGATCCTGTGAGGTCCACAGATCCTGAGGTGTCAAGGATTTCTCATCCCTGCACCATTTTAGCGTGTAAACGCCCCTTGGAGTGCCAATCCTGGCGTTAAACGCCAGGTTGCTGCCCATTTCTGGTGTTTAACGCCAGCTTTTCTTCCCTTTCTGGCGTTAAAATGCCAGCTTTGTGCCCTTTTCTGGCGTTGAACGCCAGTCTGGTGCCCTTTTCTGGCGTTTAAACGCCAGTAAGATCATCCTCCAGGGTGTGCTATTTTCAATGCTGTTTTCCATTCTGTTTTTGAATTTTCAGTTGTTTTTTTGACTTCACATGATCATCAACCTAAAGAAAACATAAAATAATAGTAGAAAATAGAAATTTATCATAGATAAGTAAAGATTGGGTTGCCTCCCAACAAGCTCTTCTTTAATGTCAATAGCTTGACAGTGGGCTCTCATGGAGCCTCACAGATACTCAGAGCATGATGATGGCCTCCCAACACCAAACTTAGAGTTTGAATGTGGGGGCTCTGTTTGACCCTGCATTGAGCGAAGCTTTTCATGCTTCCTCTCCATGGTGACAGAGGGAGATCTTTGAGCTTTAAACACAAGGTAGTCCTCATTCACTTGAAGGATCAACTCTCCTCTGTCAACATGAATCATAGCTTTTGCTGTGGCTAGGAAGGGTCTGCTAAGGATGATGGATTCATCCATATTCTACCCAGTGTCCAGGATTATGAAGTCAGCAGGGATGTAAAGGCCTTCAACCTTTACCAAGACATCCTCTACAAGTCTATAAGCCTGTTTCCTTGAATTGTCTGCCATTTCTAGTGAGATTTTTACAGCTTGGAACTCAAAGATCCATAGTTTCTCCATTACAGAGAGTGGCATGAGGTTTATATTTGATCCCAGGTCACACAGAGCCTTCTCAAAGGTCATGGTGCCTATGGTACACGGTATTGAGAACTTTCCAGGATCCTGTCTCTTCTGAGGTAATTTCAGTTGAACCGGATCATTTAGTTCATTGATGAGCAATGGAGGTTCATCCTCCCAAGTCTCATTACCAAATAACTTGGCATTTAGCTTCATGATTGCTCCAAGGTACTTAGCAACTTGCTCTTCAGCAATATCTTCATCCTCTTCAGAGGAAGAATACTTATCAGAGCTCATGAATGGCAGAAGGAAGCTCAGTGGAATCTCTATGGTCTCTATACGAGCCTCAGATTTCTTTGGTTCCTCATTAGGAAACTCCTTGGAGGCCAGTGGACGTCCATTGAGGTCTTCCTCACAGGAAATCACTGTCTTTTCTTCCTCTCCAGGTTCGGCCGTGTGGGATATATTGATGGCCTTGCACTCTCTTTTTGGATTCTCTTCTGTATTGCTTGGGAGAGTACTAGGAGGGAGTTCAGTAATTTTCTTACTCAGCTGACCCACTTGTGCCTCAAAATTTCTAATAGAGGACCTTGCTTCAGTCATGAAACTAAGAGTGGTCTTAGATAGATCAGAGACTACAGTTGCTAAGTTAGAGTGGCTCTGCTTAGAATTCTCTATCTGTTGCTGAGAAGATGATGGAAAAGGTTTGCTATTGCCAAACCTGTTTCTTCCACCATTATTATTATTGAAGCCTTGATTAGGCTTCTGTTGATCCTTCCATGAGAGATTACAATGATTCCTCCATGAAGGATTGTAAGTGTTTCCATAAGAATCTCCCATGTAATTCACTTCTTCCATTCCAGGATTCTCAGGATCATAAGCTTCTCCTTCAGGGGAAGCTTCCTTAGTATTGCCTGATGTAGCTTGCATTCCAGACAGACTCTGAGAAATCATATTGACTTGCTGAGTCAATATTTTGTTCTGAGCCAGTATGGCATTCAGAGTATCAATCTCCAGAACTCCTTTCTTCTGTGTTGTCCCATTATTCACAGGATTTCTTTCAGAAGTGTACATAAACTAGTTATTTGTAACCATTTCAATGAGTTCCTGGGCTTCTTTAGGCGTCTTCTTTAGATAAAGAGATCCATCAGCAGAGTTGTCCAATGACATCTTGGACAGTTCAGACAGACCATCATAGAATATGCATATGATGCTCCATTCTGAAAGCATGCCAGAAGGACACCTTCTGATCAATTGCTTGTATCTTTCCCAAGCTTCATAGAGGGATTTGCCTTCCTTCTGTCTGAAGGTCTGGACTTCTACTCTAAGCTTACTCAATTTTTAAGGTGGAAAGAACTTTGCCAAGAAGGCATTGACCAGCTTTTCCCAAGAGTTCAGGCTTTCTTTAGGCTGTGAATCCAACCATGTTCTAGCTCTGTCTCTTACAACAAAAGGGGAAAAGCATAAGTCTATAGACCTCAGGGTCAACCCCATGGGTCTTAACAGTGTCACAGATTTGCAAGAATTCAGCTAAAAACTGATGAGGATCTTCCAATGGATGTCCAAGATACTTGCAATTCTGTTGCATTAGAGAAACTAATTGAGGCTTAAGCTCAAAATTGTTTGCTCCAATTGCAGGAATTGAGATGCTCCTTCCACAGAAGTCAAAAGAGGGTGCAATAAAGTCACCAAGCATCTTCCTTGCATTGTTGGCATTGTTGTTATTCTCAGCTGCCATGTCTTCTTCTTTTTCGAAAATTTATGTCAGGTCCTCTCCAGAGAGTTGTGCTTTAGCTTCTCTTAGCTTCCTCTTCAAGGTCCTTTCAGGTTCAGGATTAGCTTCAACAAGAATGCCTTTGTCCTTGTTCCTGCTCATAAGAAAGAAAAGAGAACAAGAAAGTATGGAATTCTCTATGTCACAGTATAGAGATTCCTTGAGGTGTCAGAGGAAAACAAGAATAGAGAAATGAGGTAGGTAGATAAGAATTCAAACATATGAAGAAGGAGGGAGACTCCGAATTGCTAATTGAGAAGGAGTGTTAGTCCTTAAATAGAAGAAGGTGAGGAGGGGGGAAAATTTTTGAAAATTGGAGAGAGAAAAGTAGTAAGGTGGTTTTGAAAAAGATATGATTAAAATAGAAAACTTTTAAAATCAAACAAAAAGTTAAGTAGTTAATTGAAAAAGATTTGAAAATCAAATTTTAAAAAGATAAGAACTTAGAAAAAGATTTTGAAATTAAAATTTTAAAAAGATATGATTGAAATTTACTTTGAAAAAGATTTGAAAAGGAAATTAAAAAGATTTGATTTTGAAATTAAAGTTGATTACTTGACTAACAAGAAACTAAAAGATATGATTTTAGACTTTAAAGTTTGATCCTTTCTTAATAGGCAAGTAACAACTTGAAAAATTTTTTGAATCAAAATATTAAATGCTAGCATTAATTTTGAAAATTATGAAATAAAAATAAGAAAAAGATTTTTAAAATCAAATTTTTAAAATTTTAGAAAAACAGGAAAGAAGAATGAAAAAGGTTTGATTTTTGAAAAAGATTTGAAAAATATTTGAATTAAAAACTAACTTACCTCCCTTGTGTTGTCCTGGCGTTAAACGCCCAGAATGGTATCCATTCTGGCGTTTAACGCCCAAAATACTACCCTTTTGGGCGTTTAACGCCCAGCCAGGTACCCTGGCTGGCGTTTAAACGCCAGATTGCCTTCCTCACTGGGTGTTTTGAACGTTCTGTAATTCCTCTGCTGAATGTTCTGAATCTTCAATTCTCTGTATTGTTGACTTGAAAAAGATATATTTTTGAATTTTTTTTTGAAATTTTAATGATGAGAGAGAACAACAACAAAATGAAACTAATCATGAAAAACTAAGATCAAATAAACAATGCATGCAAGACACCAAACTTAGAAATTTTCATATTAGAGACACTAATAAATCGAGAATGTACATGAGAAACAACAAAAGACACAAAACAAGAGAATTTAAAGATCAGACCCAAGAAAATCATCAAGAACAACTTGAAGATCAATGAAGAACAAAACTCTAATGCATGGATTTTCAAAAATTTAAAGAAAAAAATCAAAATATTCAATTGACACCAAACTTAAAATTTGACACTAGACTCAAACAGGAAACACAAAATTTTTGGTTTTTATGATTTTATTAATTTTTTTGGTTTTTTTCGAAAATTATTTTGGGAAGAACAAAAAAGAAGAATTTTTTTTTGTATTTTTCGAAAATAAGAAATAAAAAGCTTAAAATTAAAATAAAATTACCTAATCTGAGCAACAAGATGAACCGTCAGTTGTCCAAACTCGAACAATCCCCGGCAACGGCGCCAAAAACTTGGTACACGAAATCGTGATCGCACACTTTTCACACAAGTCCGTGCAGCTGACCAGCAAGTGCACTGGGTCGTCCAAGTAATTCCTTACGTGAGTAAGAGTCGATCCCATGGAGATTGTCGGCTTGAAGCAAGCTATGGTCATCCTTGTAAATCTCAGTCAGGCGAATTCAAATGGTTATGGGATTTTGATAATTAAAATAGAAAATAAGATAGAAGTACTTATGTAATTCATTGGTGGGATTTCAGATAAGCATATGAAGATGCTTTGTTCCTTCTGAACCTCTGCTTTCCTATTGTCTTCATCCAATCATTCATACTCCTTTCCATGGTAAGCTGTATGTTGGGGGATCACCGTTGTCAACGGCTACCATCCGTCTTCTCAGTGAAAATGGTCCAAATGCGCTGTCACCGCACGGCTAATCATCTGTCGGTTCTCACTCATGTTGGAATAGGATCTATTGATCCTTTTGCGTCTGTCACTACACCCGACACTCGCGAGTTTGAAGCTCGTCATAGTCATCCTATCTCAGATCCTACTCGGAATACCACAGACAAGGTTCAGACTTTCGGGATCTCAAGAATGCTGCCAATTGATTCTAGCTTATACCATAAAGATTCTGATCTCACGGAATGGAAGGCTCTGTTGTCAGGAGAGGCAACCTTGCGTCGTGAACCTGGAGGCTAAGAGATATGCATTCAAGCTCGTTTTCAGGTAGAACGGAAGTGGTTGTCAGGCACGCGTTCATAAGTGAGAATGGTGATGAGTGTCACTTGATCATGACATTCATCATGTTGAAGTGCGAATGGATATCTTAGAATAAGAATAAGCTTGAATTGAATGGAAAACAGTAGGAATTGCATTAATTCATGAAGAACAGTAGAGCTCCACACCTTAATATATGGGGTGTAGAAATTCCACCGTTGAAAATACATAAGAACAAGGTCCAGGCATGGCCGATTGGCCAGCCCCCTAGACGTGATCAAGAGATCAAAAGTGATACAAAGATAGTCTCAAAAATGATCTAAAGATGAAAATACAATAGCAAGAAGTCCTATTTATAATGAACTAGTGACCTAGGGTTTACAGAAATAAGTAAATGATGCAGAAATCCACTTTCGGGGCCCACTTGGTGTGTGCTTGGGCTGAGCATTGAAGCTTTCATGTGCATAGGCTGTTTCTGGAGTTAAACGCCAACTTTGGTGCCAGTTTGGGCGTTTAACTCCAGCTTTTATGCCAGTTCTGGCGTTTTACGCCAGAAATTTTAGGCTGACTTTGAACGCCGGTTTGGGCCACCAAATCTCAGGAAAAGTATAGACTATTATACATTGCTGGAAATCCCAGGACGTCTACTTTCCAATGCAATTGAGAGCGCGTCAATTGGGTTTCTTTAGCTCTAAAAAATCTACTTCGAGTGTAGGGAGGTCAGAATCCAACAGCATCTGCAGTCCTTTTTCAGCCTCTGAATCAGATTTTTGCTCAGGTCTCTCAATTTCAGCCAGAAAATACCTGAAATCACAGAAAAACACACAAACTCATAGTAAAGTCCAGAAATGTGAGTTTTGAATAAAAACTAGTAAAATTATACTAAAAACTAACTAAATCATACTAAAAACTACCTAAAAACAATGCTAAAAAGCGTATAAATTATCCACTCATCACGTACGCACGACCACCTGTGCGTATGCACAAGCGGAAAATCAGCATGTGTGTGGACGCAAACACCTGTGCGACCGCACACGTCCCAGTGTGTGATTCATTTAATGGAAATCGCTGGGGGTAATTTCTGGGCCTCCAAAGCCGAGTTTTTGGACTTTTTGATGCTGATTCTTCCTATATTAAGCAAGGCCTCACTCCATTTGAGGGGGGAGCAATTAGGGTATATTTTTATCACGTAGTTCATTTTCTAGAGAGAGAAGCTCCCCCTTCTCTCTAAAAATTAGTGTTCTTAGTTTACTTTCCTTGTAATTTGCCTTTTTAATTCTTGTTTTACTTTAGTTTCTTCTACCTTTCCTTGTTCTGTTGTCTTAATTTCATTATTTTATCCTGTCACTTTCTCCATTTTTGCCATTTTTATATATTTGCACTCTTGTTACTTTAATTTACATTTAATGCAATTTTATGTTTCATGCCTCTTTATTGCTTTCTTGAGTTGCTATCTTTATTTTCCTTGCAATTGGTAGTTGTAGCATTTATTATTTCTTGTCATTTACCATGCTTTCTTTTCATGTCCACCAAGTGTTTGATAAAATGCTTGGTTGGGTTTTTGCATAGTTCTTCTCACTCTTGGTTGAGAATTGGATACCTAGGTGACCTTGAGTCATAGATGTCCATTCGATATTGTGATTAAGATTGTTAGTTGGTTTGGTTTCTACTAATGCTAGTCTTTCACTAAGTTAATTAGTAAGTTGATTAGTATTTGTGGATTGAGATCAGTTATGCCCTTCTGACTTATCCTCGATGTTAGGATTGACTAATTGGGATTAATCCTTAGCAATTATCATGCTTGTGGTCTATGATTATGATAGGAACCCTTAATCCCCAATCCTTGCCAAGAGTCATTTTTGCCATTTGATTTCCCTTTTTGCTTTATTCTCTTTGAGCTTTAATTCCTTGCATGCTTCTTTACTTTCTTGCCCTCTAATTTTCTTGCTTCTTGCTATCACAAACCCCAATTCCCTCATAGCCAATAATATGACACTTAATTGCAATTCCTAGGAAGAATGACCCGGGAGTTTAAATACTCTTGGTTATTTGTTTTGTATTAACTTTATTATTTGATCTTGAGAATTCATTGTTGGTTTGGACTATGCTACTAACGAATTGATGCTTGTCTTGATCGATTCCGAACCGACATAAAATTCTCTTTATCACCAATCTTGTGCTGTCTTTGGTACTTTTTAGCACCCTATGAATGTTGTTGGCAATCATCTCCCCCACGTTGACATTTTCCCCTTTCATGATGCTGTATATGAGCACAGCTCTCTCCAAAGTGACCTCCGAAGTGTTGGAGGTGGGGTTGAGAGATCTCCTCACAAAGTCCAACCATCCTCTAGCTTGAGGGCATAAATCTCTTCTCCTCAATCGATTGGGCCTCCCATCCTTGTCATTAATCCATTGCACATTGAGAACACAGATTTCATTCAAAATTTCTTCAAATCCAGGGTCAACTTACTTCACCCTTTCTTCATAACTCTGGGTGGAGTTTGTGCTCTTCACCATCAGCATTTTGTCTATATTGGAGGGGCTGTAGTCAATGCTCTTCCCCCTCACATAGCTCTGATAATCATAAGGTTTCCCAGGCTGAGGCATTGCGTTGGCATAAAATTCTCTTACTAAGCTCTTCACCACCTTCTTTAGTGGATTGCACAAAAGTGCCCAGCCTCTGTTGTTAATATCTATGTTGATCTCTCTGTGCTCATTCCTTCCAAGTTTGAAGCCCACCTCCGGAATGATTTACCTCTCACTCATCCACCCATAAAACTGGTTTTGGTGGAAGAGTGAGAGGAACTTGAACTCATTGAAGCTTGATGAACCAGAGCCACTTTCCTTAGTTTTTCTTTTCTTTGATGAAGTAGCTTTTGGTGGTGCCATTTGGATGAGGAGAGAGGGTTGGACGGGTGATGAAGGAATAGAGAAAGAAGAAAAGAAAGAAAGCAAATCAAAGGTTTGCTTCAACACCAAACTTAAGACTTGATTGTCCCAATCAAGAATGGAAGAGTAAAGAAAGAAAGAAAGTAACGAAAACAAGAAAGTAGAGAGAGGGATAGTAGAGGTTTCAGAGTAGAGGAGTTTGAAGTGTGAATAAGAGGGTTGAGTGAGTACATTATATAGAGAAGGAGGGAAAAATCTAGAAGGTGTGAATTAAAGTTAGAAATTGAATGTTTCTGATGAGCGGATATTTTATACGCTTTTTGGGGGTAATTTCATGTAGTTTTTAGCATGTTTTAGTTATTTTTTAGTATATTTTTATTAGTTTCTAGGAAAAATTCATATTTCTGGACTTTACTATGAGTTTGTGTGATTTTCTGTGATTTCAGGTATTTTCTAGCTGAAATTGAGGGAGCTGAGCAAAAATCTAATTCAGGCTGAAAAAGGACTGCAGATGTTGTTGGATTCTAACCTCCTTGCACTCGAAATGGATTTTCTGAAGCTACAGGAGTCTAAATGGCGCGCTCTTAATTGCGTTGGAAAGTAGACATTCAGGGCTTTTCAGAAATATATAATAGTTCATACTTTGCTCAAGGATAAATGACGTAAACTGGCGTTCAACGCCAGTTCCATGTTGTATTCTGGCGTTAAACGCCAGAAACAGGTTACAAGTTGGAGTTAAATGCCAGAAATAGGTTACAACCTGGCGTTTGACTCTGGAAATAGCCTAAGCATGTGTAAAGCTCAAGTCTCAGCCCCAGCACACACCAAGTGGGCCTCAGAAGTGGATTTCTGCACTATCTATCTTAGTTTACTCAGTTTCTGTAAACCTAGGTTACTAGTTTAATATTTAAACAACTTTTAGAGATTTATTTTGCACCTCATGACATTTTTAGATCTGAACTTTGTACTCTCTGACGACATGAGTCTCTAAACTCCATTGTTGGGGGTGAGGAGCTCTGTTGTGTCTCGATGAATTAATGCAATTATTTCTGTTTTCTATTCAAAGACGCTTGTTTCTATATAAGATGTTCATTCGCACTTCAATATGATGAATGTGATGATCCGTGACACTCATCACCATTCTCAATCTATGAACGCGTGCCTGACAACCACTTCCATTCTACCTTCGATTGAATGAGTATCTCTTGGATTCCTTAATCAGAATCTTCGTGGTATAAGCTAGAATCCATTGGCAACATTCTTGAGAATCCGGAAAGTTGAAACCTTGTCTGTGGTATTCCGAGTAGGATTCAGGGATTGAATGACTGTGACGAGCTTTAAACTCACAAGGGTTGGGCGTAGTGACAGACGCAAAAGGATCAATGGATCCTATTCCAGCATGAGTGAGAACCGACAGATGATTAGCCGTGCGGTGACAGTGCACCTGGACCATTTTCACTAAGAGGACAGATGGTAGCCATTGACAACGGTGATCCACCAACACACAGCTTGCCATAGGAGGAACCTTGCGTGTGTGAAGAAGAAGACAGGGGGAAAGCAGAGATTCAGAAGACAAAGCATCTCCAAAACTCCAACATATTCTCCATTACTGCATAACAAGTATTTATTTCATGCTCTTTTATTTTTCGAAATTCAAACTGATAATCATAATTAATCTCCTGACTAAGATTTATAAGGTAACCATAGATTGCCTCAAGCCAACAATCTCTGTGGGATCGACCCTTACCCACGTAAGGTATTACTTGGACGACCCAGTGCACTTGCTGGTTAGTTGTGCGGAGTTGTGAAAAGTGTGAATCACAATTTTGTGCACCAAGTTTTTGGTACCGTTGCCAGGGATTGTTTGAGTTTGGACAACTGACGGTTTATTTTGTTGCTTAGATTAGGAAAAATTTTTCTTTTTTTGGTTTAGAGTCTTCTATCATTGTTTTTGGTTGAATTTTTTTTAAATTCTTATTTTATCTTTTTAAATTTTTCGAAAATTTTTACAAACTAATAATTGAGTTTTTCTGTTTGAGTTTAGTTTCATATTTTAAGTTTGGTGTCAATTGCATGTTTTTATTTTCTTTTAAATTTTCGAATTTATATTCATTGTTCTTTCTTAATCTTCAAGTTGTTCTTGTTTATTTTCCTTGTTTGATCTTTAGTTTTTCTTGTTTTGTGATTTTTCTTGTTTTTCTTGTGCTTTTTCAAAATATCAGTTTTTAAAAAAATTTTATACATTAAATACCTTATTAAAACACTTTAAATTTATAACTCAATTGGCTAGAGCGTTGTGTTTATGTTCCTGGTAATTAGGAATTTTCCTTTTAAAACTTTTTCAAAAATAATTTTTCTTTGATTAAATCTGGTGCCAAACTTTTAAGTTTGGTGTTCTCTTTTTATTTTTCTTTAATTTTCGAAAAGTTATTCTTAGTTTTCTAAAATTTTTAAGTTTGGTGTTCCCTTTTATGTTCTTGAATCTTTGAATCTTGTTCTTGTTGTTCTTATGAGTCTTCAAGGTGTTCTTGAGTCTTCTTTGTATTTTGATCTTAAAATTTTTAAGTTTGGTGTTCATTGGTGTTTTCCCTCCAAAATTTTCGAAAATAAGGAGCATTGGATCTAAAAATTTCAAGTTTTGTGTCTTTTTATTGTTTTTCTCTTTCCTCATTGAATTCAAAAATATCTTTTCCCTTTATTTTAATTGATTTTTCGAAATTTACCTTTAAAAATTCAGATTTTTATTTTAAAAATCAAATCTTTTCAAAATTCAAAATCTTATTCAAAAATCATATTCAAAAATTTTCAAATCTTTTCAAATAATTAGCCAATTCAACATTCAAATTTCTTTTTATTTTCTTTTTATTTTAATTTTTGAAATCTATATTTTATTTTCTAATTATTTTACTTTATATTATTTCATTTTTTTCGATTATTTTTAATTAAACAAAACAAAAAAACAAAAAAAAATAAAAATATATTTTACTTGCAATTCACATCATCTCCCTTTCTCCGTCATGGATCTAAGTGGAAATGAGCAGTCCAGAAGGACTCTGGAGTCATATGCTAACCCCACTACTACTGCATATGGGAGTAGTATCTGTATACCCTTCATCAAAGTAGGCAGTTTTGAGCTAAATCCTCAGCTCATTGTCATGGTGCAGCAAAACTGCTAGTATTTTGGTCTTTCACAGGAAGAACCTACTGAGTTTCTGGCACAATTCTTACAAATTGCTGACACAGTATGTGACAAGGAGGTAGATTAGGATGTATACAGATTGTTACTGTTTCCGTTTTCTATAAAAGATCAAGCTAAAAGGTGGTTAAATAACCAACCCACAGCAAGCATAAGGACATGGAAACAGTTATCAGACAAATTCCTGAATCAATATTTCCCTCCAAAAAGGATGACACAGCTAAGGCTGGATATCCAAGGCTTTAAACAAGAGGATGATGAATCCCTTTATAATGCCTGAGAAAGGTACAGAGGGATGCTAAGGAAATGCCCCTCTGAAATGTTTTTAGAGTGGGTGCAGTTAGACATCTTCTACTATGGGCTTACAGAAGGAGCTTAGATGTCCCTAGACCACTCAGCTGGTGGATCTATACACATAAGGAAAACTATTGAAGAGGCTCAAGAGCTTATTCATATAGTTGCCAGAAACCAGCATCTGTACATAAGTAATGTGTCCTCCAGAACAAGTTGCTGAACTCAATCAACAATTATGCTTTCTAACAAAATAACTAGCAGAATTCAAGGAGATGCTACAAGACACTAAAAATGCTAATAAAAATATGCAGGCAAAATTGAATCAGACAAAACAGCAGTTATCAAAGCAGATAACAGAAGAGTGCCAGGCAGTTCAATTAAAAAGTGGAAAAATATTAAATACCTCACTTCAGAGCAGCAGAAAGCCAAGAAAAGAACAACTGACAGAGGATGAGCAAAATATCATCCAAAATCCCTCTGAGGACAGTAAGAGCCCAGAGAGGAATGATTCTGGCGCTCAAACGCCAGAAAAGGATGGAGATCTGGTGTTAAACGCCCAACCCATGCTAAGTTCTGGCATTCAAACGCCACAAACAAGCAAGGACTTGGCGTTAAACACCCAAAGGAAGTTCAGTTCTAGCGTTCAAACGCCAGGAATAGGTAAGGAGTTGGCGTCCAACGCCAATCCAGCTTTCACCCCTAGCATTCAAACGCCAGTGAGGGATCAGACACACACAAGTGCTGATAACAAGCCCTCTAAAAAGGCTTCTCCAACCACCTCTGTAGGAAATAAACCTGTAGCAACCAAGGTTGAAGAATACAAAGCCAAAATGCCTTATCCTAAAAAACTCCGCCAAGAGGAGCAGGATAGGCAATTTTCTCGCTTTGCAGACTATCTTAGGACTCTTGAAATAAAGATTCTGTTTGCAGAGGCACTTGAGCAAATACCTTTTTATGCCAAGTTCATGAAAGAGATCTTGAGTCATAAGAAGGATTGGAGAGAAACTGAAAGAGTTCTCCTCACTGAAGAATGCAGTGCAGTCATTCTAAAAAGCTTCCCAAAAAAGCTTAAAGATCCCGGGAGCTTCATGATACCATACACATTAGAGGGTAATTGCACCAAGACAGCTTTATGTGATCTTGGGACAAGTATCAATCTAATACCTGCATCCACTATCAGAAAGCTTGGTTTAACTGAAGAAGTCAAACCAACCCAGATATGTCTCCAACTTGCTGATGGCTCCATTAAATACCCATCAGGCGTGATTGAAGACATGATTGTCAGGGTTGGGCCATTCGCCTTCCCCACTGACTTTGTAGTGCTGGAAATGGAGGAGCACAAGAGTGCTACTCTTATTCTAGGAAGACCTTTCCTAGCAACTGGACGAACTCTCATTGATGTCCAAAAGGGGGAAGTAACCTTGAGAGTCAATGAGGATGAGTTTAAGTTGAATGCTGTCAAAGCCATGTAGCATCCAGACACACCAAAAGACTGCATGAAAGTTGATCTTATTGACCCTTTAGTAGAGGAGATCAACATGGCTGCGAGTCTCGAATCAGAGCTGGAAGACATCTTTAAGGATGTTCAACCTGATCTGGAGGATTCAGAGGAATTGAAAGAGCCTCTGAAAATTCCTCAGGAAGAGGAAAAACCTCCTAAACCCGAGCTCAAACCATTACCTCCATCCCTGAAATATGCATTTCTGGGAGAAGGTGACACTTTTCCAGTGATCATAAGCTCTGCTTTGAATTCACAGGAAGAGGAAGCACTACTTCAAGTGCTAAGGACACACAAGACAGCTCTTGGGTGGTCTATAAGTGACCTTAAGGGCATAAGCCCAACTAGATGCATGCACAAGATCCTATTGGAGGATGATGCTAAGCCAGTGGTTCAACCACATAGGTGGTTAAATCCAGCCATGAAGGAAGTAGTGCAGAAAGAGGTCACCAAGTTACTGGAGGCTGGGATTATTTATCCTATTTCTGATAGCCCCTGGGTGAGCCCTGTTCAAGTTGTCCCCAAAAAAAGAAGCACGACAGTGGTTCATAATGAAAAAAATGAACTAGTTCCTACAAGAACAGTTACAGGGTGGCGCATGTGTATTGACTACAGAAGGCTCAATACAGCCACCAGAAAGGATCATTTTCCTTTACCATTCATAGACCAGATGCTAGAGAGACTAGCAGGTCATTATTTTTACTGCTTTTTGGATGGCTATTCAGGTTATAACCAAATTGCAGTAGATCCCCAGGATCAAGAGAAAACTGCATTTACATGTCCATCTGGAGTATTTACCTACAGAAGGATGCCATTTGGGCTGTGTAATGCACCTGCAACCTTTCAGAGATGCATGCTCTCGATCTTCTCTGATATGGTGGAAAATTTTCTGGAAGTCTTCATGGATGACTTCTCAGTATATAGAGACTCATTCAGCTCTTGTCTTGATCACCTAACACTAGTTCTGAAAAGATGCCAAGAGACTAACCTGGTTTTGAACTGGGAAAAATGTCACTTTATAGTGACTGAAGGGATTGTCCTTGGGCATAAAATTTCAAAAAAAGGAATAGAGGTAGATCAAGCTAAAGTGGAAGTAATTGAAAAATTACCACCACCTGCCAATGTTAAGGCAATCAGAAGCTTTTTGGGGCATGCAGGATTCTATAGGAGGTTTATAAAGAATTTTTCAAAAATCGCAAAACCTCTGAGCAATCTGCTAGCTGCTGACACGCCATTTGTGTTTGACACAGAGTGTTTGCAGGCGTTTGAAACCCTGAAAGCTAAGCTGGTCACAGCACCTGTTATTTCCGCACCAGACTGGACATTATCATTCGAATTAATGTGTGATGCCAGTGACCAAGCCATTGGTGCAGTATTGGGGCAGAGGCACGACAAGCTCCTGCATGTCATTTATTATGCTAGCCGTGTTTTAAATGATGCCCAGAAAAATTACACAACCACGGAAAAGGAATTGCTTGCAGTGGTTTATGCCATTGACAAGTTTAGATCATACTTAGTAGGATCAAAAGTGATTGTGTACACTGACCATGCTGCTCTTAAATATCTACTTACAAAGCAGGATTCAAAACCCAGGCTCATAAGATGGGTGTTTGACGTTAAGATTTTTGCCAGTAAAGAATTTCATAAAAACAGTTGCGTTGTAGATATAGTCTCTAAACCAACCAAAATCCCTTCGTACAAACGTTTTGGTTGTCACAAGTAACAAATCCCTTAAAAATTGTTAACCGAGTATTCAAACCTCGGGTCGTCTTCTCAAGGAACTGCAAGGAAGTATGTTCTTATTATTGGCTATAAAGGTTGTAATCGGGGTTTAGAAGGTGAGAAGCTAGTGATTTAAATGACAAGTAAAGTAAATGGCAATTAAAATAAATAAAACTATAAAGCAAACTTTTGGCAAGGTAAGAGAAATTGGAAGTCCAACTTAATTATCTCTCTCAACAATAATGAAAGTTGAATCTAAATTCCACTTAGTTAACCTTTACTAAAGTAAAGGAAAGTCAAGGGACTAATTAGTTTGACCTTCGAATCCTATTTATTTCCTAAGAAAAAGTTGGGATTATTGAAGTTCAGTTCAATTAGCAAGATAACGATTATCAATTATGCTGAGTTTAATAATGTTGAGTTACTTATTTCTTAACCAAGACCAAAAAGGGAAAAAGTAAAATTGTTGGAATAAAAATGTCCTTAGATGGGATGCAATAATAACTTAAATTAAAGAGAACAATAATAAACTGAAATACCTCAAATAATCATTAATTCAAATAATAATCTGTAACATAGAATAATTCATAAGCCAATTGGGCAACATCTGTAGATACGAATAAAAGCATTAAAGTAAAAGTAGCATAGAAACATAAATTAAAGTAAATATTAAACTTGGATCGAGAGTCACTCTTAAAAACTAAGAGAAGTCCTAAATCCTAATCCTAAGAGAGAGAGGAGAGAACCTCTCTCAAACTAAATCTAAATCATGGAAAGTAATAAAAATGCGAGCTCTCCCTGAATGGATGCATTCCCTCACTTTATAGCCTCTAATCTGTGTTTTTTGGGCCAAAAACTGGGTCAAAAATAGTCCAGAAATCGCCCCCTGCGTATTCTGGTACGTTCAGGTCGCGGACAAGTGACGCGGAGGCATCGTCCATGCGGCCGCACGGATTGAAGTTCGCAGATGCGACGCGTTCGCGTAGATCACGCGTTTGCGTCGCCTAGCCTCAGGGAAACTATGACATATTATATATCAAATAGAAGCCCCGAACGTTAGGTTTCCAATGCAACTGGAACCGCATCATTTGGACCTCTGTAGCTAAAGTTATGGCCGTTTGAGTGCGAAGAGGTCAGGCTGGACAGCTTAGCAATTTCTCCAACTTATTGTATTCCTTCCACTTTTGCATGCTTCCTTTCCATCCTCTGAGCCATTCCTACCCTGTAATCTCTGAAAACACTTAACACACATATCAAGGCATCTAATGGTAATAAGATAGGATTAATATTAGCAAAGATAAGTCCAAAGAAACATGTTTTCAGTTATAGCACATAATTAGGAAGGCAAATGTAAAACCATGCAAATAGTATGAATAAGTGGGTAAAGAGTAGATAAAACCCACTCAATTGAGCACAAGATAAACCATAAAATAGTGGTTTATCAGTGTTGCTTCTGCAAGAGTTTGATATAGAAATAAGAGACAGAAAAGGGATAGAAAACCAAGTGGCTGATCATCTGTCCCGGATAGAGCCAGTAGAAGGGGCGTCCTTTCCCTCTGTTGAAATCTCTAAAACCTTTCCGGATGAGTATTTATTTGCCATTCAGGAAACACCATGGTTTGGAGACATTGCAAACTATAAAGCTGCAAGGTTCATACCCAAGGAGTACAGCAGACAATAAAAGAAAAAATTAATTACTGTTGCAAAGTATTACTTGTGGGATGAACCCTATCTCTTTAAGAGGTGTGCAGACGGAATAATCAGAAGGTGTGTTCCTATAGAAGAAGCACAAAAGTTCTTATGGCATTGCCATGGGTCACAATATGGAGGACATTTCAGAAGTGAGTGAACAGCCACCAAGGTCCTCCAATGTGGCTTCTACTGGCCTACCCTCTATAGAGATTCTCGAGAGTTTGTACGTAATTGTGACAGTTACCAGAGAGCTGGTAATCTGCCTCATGGTTATGCCATGCCTCAACAAGAAATCTTGGAGATAGAGTTATTTGATGTATGGGGTATTGACTTCATGGGGCCTTTCCCACCATCATACTCAAACACTTATATTCTGGTTGCAGTCAATTATGTATCTAAATGGGTAGAGGCCATTACCACACCCACTAATGATACTAAGACAGTGCTGAAGTTCCTCCAAAAACATATCTTCAGCAGGTTTGGTTTCCCTAGAGTACTAATCAGTGATGGGGGCACTCACTTCTGCAACAAACAGCTTTACTCTGCATGGTCCGATATGGAATTAGCCACAAAGTGGCAACTCCATATCATCCACAGACAAATGGGCAAGCTGAAGTCTCTAACAGAGAACTAAAAAGAATCCTAGAACGGACTGTAAGTACCCGTAGAAAGGCTTGGGCAAGAAGCTTGGATGATGCTCTGTGAGCTTACAGAACAGCATTCAAGACTCCTATAGGGACCTCTCCATACCAGCTTGTGTATGGTAAGGCCTGTCATCTGCCCGTGGAACTGGAATACAAAGCCTACTGGGCAACCAGATTCCTAAACTTTGATGCCAAATTAGCTGGAGAAAAAAGATTGCTCCAGCTGAATGAGCTAGAGGAATTCAGACTCACTGCTTTCGAAAATGCCAAGCTTTACAAAGAGAAAACAAAAAGGTGGCATGACAGAAAGCTGTCATCTAGAGTCTTTGAACCAGGATAGAAGGTTCTGCTGTTTAACTCTAGGCTCAGGCTATTCCCCGGGAAACTAAAATCCCGGTGGAAGGGACCATATGTGATTACAAGTGTGTCACCATATGGCTATGTGGAGCTTCAAGACATTGATTCTAATAAGAAGTTCATTGTTAATGGACAGAAAATCAAACATTATCTTGAAGGTAATGTTGAGCAAGAATGCTCAAGGCTGAGGCTAGATTAAAAAGCTCAGCAAGGTCCAGCTAAAGACAATAAAGAAGCGCTTGCTGGGAGGCAACCCAGCCATTAGCAAAACTCTTTCTGTTATTTTATTTTATTCTATTCTTTATTTTATTTATTTTTAAAGCATATAAGTTCAATATTAACAAGGTAAAGAATCAATTGCATAAGTTCACAGGGCTACAGAAGGATTCAGAGCACAAAACAGGAAAAAAGAGCTCACTGGCAAGAAAGCGCCAGTAAGAGGCACAATTGGGCGTTAAACACCCAAAAGGAGCATCTACTGGGCGTTTAACGCCGGTAGAGATAGCCATTTGGGCGTTAAACGCTAGAAAGAAGCAGCTTCTGGGCGTTTAACGCCAGATTTACAGCATCCTGGGCATTCAGAAAAACGCCCAGTGACAAAGGAGTTTCTGGCGTTTAACGCCAGCTAGAAGCAACAGCTGGGCGTTAAACGCCCAGACCAAGCACCAGTTGTGCGTTAAACACCCAAAACATGCAGCAGTTGGGTGTTTAATGCCAGGATTGTGGGGAGTAGGCAATTTCATTTTCAATTCAAATTTTTTTCCATTTTTTATGTTTCAATGCATGATTTCTTGCACAAACATGTTACAAATCCTAATTTTTCAAATCCTTTTTCAAAAGATATCAAATGTATCTTAATTCATAAACCCCTTTTTTTATCCTCTTCAAATTATTTTCAAACCCTTTTCAAAACAAATCTATCTCTTTTCCTTCTACAATCTTTTCAACTCATCAATATCTTTTTCAAATCTTCACAACATCTTTTTCAAAACAAAGCTATCTTTTTCAAATATCTTCCATATTATTCATATCTTTTAAATTTTAAAGTGCATCCTTTTCCTATCATAGTTATCTTTTACAAATCATATCTTTTATCATATCTTCTTCAAAATTTTTGAAAAACCAACCCCCTTCCCTTTAAATCCTAGTTCGGCCTCCCTCCCCACCTCCACAATTCGGACTTAGCTCTCCTCATATCCCTCTCCTTTCTTTTCTTTTTCTTGAGGACAAGCAAACCTCTATGTTTGGTGTGTTTATCCGTGATCACTAAGCCAATACCCACCAAGATCATGACTCCTAAGGGAAAACAAACCAACTCAAGAGGCAAGAAAGAGAATATTCCAAAACCACTTTGGAATCAAGGGAAGTTCTTAACCAAAGAACATTCAGACCATTACTACAAAATAATGGGTCTAAGTTCAGTGATCCCGGAAGTTAAATTCGATCTGAAAGAAGACGAATATCCGGAGATCCAAGAGCAAATTCAAAACAGGAGCTGGAAAGTCCTAGCTAATCCTGAAACAAAGGTGAGAAGAAACATGGTTCAGGAATTCTACGCAAATCTGTGGCAGACGGACAGGCAGAGAATAGCGGGAACCGCATTCTATAACTGTAGAACTCTGGTTAGAGGGAAGATTGTTCACACGCACCCTGATAAAATAAGGGAGATCTTCAAGCTGCCTCAACTGCAAGATGACCCAGACTCCTTTAATAGGAGAATGATGAGATCAAACCTGAACTTGGACAAGATCCTAGAGGACATATGTCTCCCTGGAGCTAAATGGACAACCAACACAAAGGGTGCCCCAAACCAAATCAAAAGAGGAGATCTCAAACCAGTCGCCAGAGGCATGCTGGACTTCATTGGGCGCTCTATATTGCCCACTAGCAACCACTCTGAGGTCACCATCAGAAGAGCCATGATGATTCATTGCATTATGCTGGAAAAAGAAGTGGAAGTTCATCAGCTGATTGCTTGTGAGCTTTACAAGATTGCAAACAAGAACTCCAAAGATGCCAGATTGGCTTATCCAAGCTTGGTCTCTCTGTTATGTAAAGATGCTGGGATAAAAATGGGAGTAGATGAGTACATCCTAGTTGAGCCACCAATCACCAAAAAGTCTATGGAAGGACAACAAGTGCAGGACGAACCCATCAAGAGGAGAGCACAGGAGATCCTCCCGGAAATCCCTCAAATTGAATACTGGGAGCACCTAGAAGCATCTATCACCAACTTGCAAGAAGCTGTGGATCAATTGAAGGAAGAACAGCGAAATCAAAACAGCGTGCTCTATAAACTGCTTAGAGAACAAGAAGAGCAAGGGCGTGAACTGAAGGAACTGAAGCGCCAGAAGCTATCTCTTGAAGGGCCAAGCACTCCACAGACTAAAGAGGCATCCACCTCCCAAATTCAAGGTTGTTAAGTTCTAATCTTAGCCTTAACTCTGTGATAATTGTTCTTATTAGAAATTCACCTTAGAAGTTATATATGAGTAGTAGTAATTAGTATCTCTATTTTGATTTTATCTCCAATTAAGCTATAATTTATTTTTCTCATCATCATCAAACATGAATAAAATAGCAGATTTTTAGAATAAGGAGGCAATATTTTTTCGAGTTCTTAATAAGGAAAATTCTAATTATCTATATGTGGTGGCAATACTTTTTGTCTTCTGAATGAATGCCTGAATAGTGCATGTTTTTTATATTGAATTTTATGAATGTTAAAATTGTTGGCTCCTGAAAGAATGATGAACAAGAGAAACGTTATTGATGATCTGAAAAATCATGAAATTGATTCTTGAAGCAAGAAAAAGCAGCAAAAAAAAAAGAAAGAGAAAGAAGAAGAAGGAGCACTAGAAAAAGCCAGTAGCCCTTAAAACCAAAAGGCAAGGGTAAAAAGGATCCAAGGCTTTGAGCATTAATGGATAGGAGGGTCTAAAAGGAATAAAATCCTAGCCTAAGCGGCTAAACTAAGCTATCCCTAACCACGTGCTTGTGGCGTGAAGGTGTTCAGAAGCAAAAAGTGAGATGCCAAAACTGTTCAGAAGCAAAAAGCTACTAGTCCCACTCATCTAATTAAAATCTGAGCTTTACTTAAAACTCTGAGATATTATTGCTTTTCGATTTATCCTATTTTATTTGTCTAGTTTCTTGGGGACAAGCAACAGTTTAAGTTTGGTGTTGTGATGAGCGGATATTTTATACGCTTTTTGGGGGTAATTTCAGGTAGTTTTTAGCATGTTTTAGTTAGTTTTTAGTATATTTTTATTAGTTTCTAGGCAAAATTCATATTTCTAGACTTTACTATGAGTTTGTGTGTTTTTCTGTGATTTCAGGTATTTTTTGGCTGAAATTGAGGGAGCTGAGCAAAAATCTGATTCAGGTTGAAAAAGGACTGTAGATGTTGTTGGATTCTGACCTACTTGCACTCGAATCAGATTTTCTAGAGCTACAAGAGTTCAAATGGCGCGCTCTCAATTCCGTTGGAAATTAGACATCCAGGGCTTTCCAGCAATATATAATAGTTCATACTTTGCTCAAGGATAAATGACGTAAACGGGCGTTCAACGCCAGTTTCATGTTGCATTCTGGCGTTAAACGCCAGAAACAGGTTACAAGTTGGAGTTAAACGCCAGAAACACGTTACAAACTGGCGTTTGACTCTAGAAACAGCCTAAGCACGTGTAAAGCTCAAGTCTCAACCCCAGCACACACCAAGTGGGCCCCAGAAGTGGATTTCTGCACTATCTATCTTAGTTTACTCATTTTCTGTAAACCTAGGTTACTAGTTTAATATTTAAACAACTTTTAGAGATTTATTTTGCACCTCATGATGTTTTTAGATCTGAACTTTGTACTCTTTGACGGCATGAGTCTCTAAACTCCATTTTTGGGGGTGAAGAGCTCTGCTGTGTCTCGATGAATTATTGCAATTATTTCTGTTTTCTATTCAAACACGCTTGTTTCTATCTAAGATGTTCCTTCGCACTTCAATATGATGAATGTGATGATCCATGACACTCATCACCATTCTCAATCTATGAACGCGTGCCAGACAACCACTTCTATTCTACCTTCGATTGAATGAGTATCTCTTGGATTCCTTAATCAGAATCTTCGTGGTATAAGCTAGAATCCATTGGCAGCATTCTTGAGAATCCGGAAAGTCTAAACCTTGTCTGTGGTATTCCGAGTAGGATTCAGGAATTGAATGACTGTGACGAGCTTCAAACTCACAAGGGTTGGGCGTAGTGACAGACGCAAAAGGATCAATGGATCCTATTCCAGCATGAATGAGAACCGACAGATGATTAGCCGTGCGGTGACAGCGCACCTGGACCATTTTCACTGAGAGGACGGATGGTAGCCATTGACAACGGTGATCCACCAACACACAGCTTTCCATAGGAGGAACCTTGCGTGCGTGAAAAAGAAGACAGGGGGAAAGCAGAGATTCAGAAGACAAAGCATCTCCAAAACTCCAACATATTCTCCATTACTGCATAACAAGTATTTATTTCATGCTCTTTTATTTTTCGCAATTCAAACTAATAATCATAATTAATCTCCTGACTAAGATTTACAAGGTAACCATAGATTGCTTCAAGCCAACAATCTCCGTGGGATCGACCCTTACTCACAATTTCATGCACCAGTTTCCCACTTGGGAGTGGCGCCTAGCGTGTGGTGAGGTGCCAACCCCTATCTCTTCAGCTTCTTCTGAATTTTGAGTTCCAAAGTGTAAGTACACTTTGACTCCCTGATAATCCCCAATTTTGTGGTTTATATTGTGTAGAATTTGAGGGGTTTTGTCAATATTTCTCACACTTATTCACAAGAATTGCATGATTTTGTGTTTTCTTCCTAATATTACTTTATGATGGAAAACATGCTTCTTTTGCCCTAGAATTGCTACATTTCGATCCTCTTTTATTACCATTCGATGCTGTAACGTGTTTGTTGAGTGATTTCAGAATTTATAGGGCAAGAATGGCCTAGAAAAGAGAAAGAAAGCATGCACAAGTGGGTGCGGACAGCTGGAAGCGGTGTGCAAAGATCGGCGCATCCGCGCGGATTATAGAAATTAACACCGACGCACGTGCGCACATGGCATGCACGCGTCGATCGCAAAATCAATAAGCGCGCACGCGTGCATGGCGCGTACGCGCGACAAGCTGCACGTGAACTCATTAAAGGAAATCGTGCCTGGCGATTTCTGAGGCTCAAGAGGCCCAAATTCAAGCTGGTTCTGCATGGAAAGGACCCAAGGATGCTAGGGGAAAGGGGAGGATCATTCCTTCACACTGAGACATAATTTTTAGCTAGTTTTTTGTTTTTGTTCTTCTAGAGAAAGAAACCCTTGTTCTTCTCTAGATCTAGTTTGATTTGATCTTTCCTTATTGAATTCTGAATTGGATCTTGTTAATTACTAGTTTTAATTGCTTAATTTGAATTCCTTAGTATAATTTTGTTTAGATCTTGTGTTAGATTTATGTTTTCTTGTTACTTGTCATTTTCTACCCATTTTGTGAATCCTATGGATCTTGAATTGTTAATGTTACATTGATGATTTTCATGATTAATTGTGTTATTTGAGTGAATTTACATTGATAATTGTTAGTGGGTACTTGTTAATTTCAATTTAATTGCAATTTGAATATGTCTTTTAGTAATGCTTATCATGTGTTTGATGAAATGTTTCCTTTGATTATGGAGTAGTTCTCTTTACTCTTGGCCTAGGCTAAGGGAATTGGGTAAACTTGAGTCATTGGGTCTAATGGATTTGATGATTTGGGAACCCTTAGTGGTCAATTTGATAACCATTGACACTAGCCTACTATTAAGTCAATTAGTGGCTAGGTTGGACCTTATGGGTTGATGTTGACCAAACCATTTAATATACTTCAAGTATAGAAGTAAACTTAATGAGTTTGATTCCTTATAATTGTCAAGATACGGTTATTAGACAAGGATGGTGACCCCAATTCCCATGCTTAGCCAAGAGTTGCTTTTATTATTCTTATTTGAAAATCTAAAAATCCTAATTGCTTTGTGATAAACCCCAATTTTGTGGTCTATCTTGTGCTTAATTTGGGGGATTTTATCACCTTTTCCCACATTTATTCAATGAAATAGCATGGTTTTGCAATTCTCCCTTGATTTGTGCTTACATGTGAAAACATGTTTTTTAGCCCTTAAAATAGCTAAATTTAATTCACTTTAATTCCATTCGATGCCTTGATGTATTTGTTGAGTGATTTCAGGTTCATAGGGCAAGTATTGGATGGAAGAAGTGAGGAGAAAAGCATACAAAGTGGGAGAACTCAGGAAGAAATGAAGGAACCGTAAAGCTGTCAAGTCCGACCTCTTTGCACTCAATTGACCATAACTTGAGCTACAGAGGTCCAAATGAGGTGGTTCTAGTTGCGTTGGAAAGATAACATCCGGGGCTTCGAAATGATATAAAATTTTTCATATGTTACTTCGCCCTCAGGGGCGCTCACGCGCCATGTACACGTGCGCACCGATGTTGTCCGTGGCCCACTAAAGTGAAATCGCCCCCATCGATTTCTGAAACACTTTAGGCCCAACCCAACTCATTTCTAATGCTATTTCATGCAGAATTCAAGCTTGGGCAAAGGGGGAGCAATTGTTTGTAGCATTAGCATCATGTAGCTTAGTTTCTAGAGAGAGAAGCTCCCTCTTCTCTCTAGAATTAGGATTAGAATTTCTTAGATCTAGGTTTAATTCATGCTTTGATTTACTTTCCCTTTACAATTCCTTGTTCCTCTACTCTTCTTCTCTCTAATTTTGTATTTCATTCTTATGATTCTCTACTTTTATGCTCATGCACTTTTGTTTCTTCTATTTTCATTTCAATGCAATTTATGTTTTCATGTTCCTTTATTGTTCATTTGATTTGTTGTTGTTTAATTTCTTGCAATTGAATACTGTAGATTTAATTTCCTTGCACTTTTTACTATGCTTTGCTTTTATTCCTTCTAAGTGTTTGATAAAATTCTTAGTTGGATTTTAGAGTAGAATTTTGTGCTCTTGGCTTGGGAAGGTAACTTAGGAACTCTTGAGTTACTAATGTCCAAGTGATTGACAATTGGGAGCCATTAACGCTAGATCTCACCAATTGATTAGGTGTAGAACTAGGACTTATGGACTTGGATTGACATAGCTCATTTGACTTTCTTTTATTAGTTAGAGGATGACTTAATGGGGTTGATCCTTGCCAAGACATTTGTAGCTATTAGTTTACTTCCTTGTCATTTATCTTTCATGTCTCTTATCAAAAATCCCAAAACATACCTCATAACCAATAACAAGACACTTTATTGTAATTCCTAGGGAGAATGACCTGAGGTTTAAATACTTCGGTTTACAAATTTAGTGGTTTGTACTAGTGACAAACACAATTTTTGTATGAAAGGACTATTGTTGGTTTAGAAACTATACTTTACAACGAGAAGTCATTAGTGGAATTCTAGACCACACAAAAGTTCGTTCATCACTTTGTCTTAGTTATAGTTATTTGTTTAGTTTTAGAGTAGAACTATATTTGATGTTATCTTATTAGTTTGGAATTGCTCACATCTTGCTTTAGTCACTTGAATTAGTTCCTTGCATTTTAGGATTACTTGCTTCTTAGGATTCTTAGTTTAATTTCTTGCTCATGACTTGCAACCCTGGAATTCTAACCAATGTTGATGCATATGTTTGCCCATTTCTTGTCAGACGACCTGAGGTTTGAATACTTCGATTATTTTTATTGGGGTTGAACTTGTGACAACCAATTCCATTGAAATTTGATCGAGAGTTATTAGTTGGTTTGGAACTATACTTACAACGAAGTTCTATTTCTATTAAGAGAGATTCTAGACCGCCAATAACCATCGCCATCACTCCCTGACTTGATGAGTGATGAGTCCATATTTTTCGATGTATTTTGGCTTGATTTGAATGGATTCTAGCACATGAACTCACACTTAATCACCAAAATAGCATACTTTTGTGTTTGGTCCCTAATTTGATTCTAAATGTGAAATCATGCATTTTAATGCTTAGATTAGTGATTTTTAATTCCACTTTTAAGTCATTTGATGTCGTGATATGGTTTATGAGTGATTTCAGGCCTTAGAGACAAGAATGGATGGCTAAAAATGGAAGAAAGCATGTACAAGGGAAAAAACATGAAGAAAATAAGGAAAAACACACACGGTGAAGTGTGCGTTCGCATAGCCCTACGTGCGTGCGCACAAGCGAATATTTCTATGTGTGCGTGCGTATAAGTACCTGTGTGTACGCACAGGTCAACTTTCAGCCGAGTGTGCGTATGCACACGGCACACGTCTGTGCATCCGCACAGGTCCCTGCACGTGATTGCATTAATGAAACACATGCTGCACGAATTTAGAGGCCTTTGGCTCATTTTTGGAAAGCTGAAATGCTGAATGGCAGTGCTATATAAAGGGGAATTCAACACTTATGACGGGAGCTCACTTTTAAGTAGGTTTTTGTTAAGTTTTTCATAGTATTAGGAGTAGGAGTACTGTAGAGTAGAAAGCTCTCCTAGGGTTTAATTTCCATCTCCATTGTAGCATTTTATAGCAAGCTTTTCTTTTGGATTTTGCTTCTTCAATTGTAAGTACTCTTGATCTTGTCTTTAATTACATTACTTTTGTCTTTATTTTCTTATGGTTCAAGTTACTTTGTTCATACTTGCAATTTTATGTTTTTTTGAAATTTTGATCAATGAATTTAATGTTTCATGCTTTCTTTATACTTGATTACTTGTTCATATTTGGTTTTGTTGATAGTTGGTTATAGATCTCTATTTTTCCTTGCAATTTCCATGTTTTATTTTTATGCACGCAAGGTGTTTGTGAAAATGCCAACTTTAGATTTTGAGTAGATTTTCACACCTTGACTTGAGATTTGAGTTCCTAGGATACTAGAGCGTAATATCCGACATTTAGTGGTAACTCTAGGGTAGTTAGTTGACTCTTGTTTCTATTGACGCTAGCCTTTTATCAACTAGTTTGGTAAGTTGGTTAGGACTTATGGATTGAGGTCAATTATGCTTGCTTGACTTACTCCTCGATGGTTGGGGTTAACTAGGTGAGATTGACTCATCATACTTATCATAGTTGTGGTTATGGCAATGATAGAATTCCTTGGACCCTCAATTCCCAAATCAAGGCTTCTTTTATGCATTTTCACTAGTTTTGATCTTACCTCCTCTTTATTTGCATTAATTATAATTTTGAGCATCTCTTAGTTCTTTTATTACTTAGTTTCTTTAATCCTTCATTCTTTAATTCAAAACCCCTTTTGTCCTCTTAACAACCGAAGGAGAAACATTTCGATTGTGTCCAAGGGAGAACGACCCGAGGTTGAAGTACTCTTGATCTCAGTTATTTGATTTGAATTTAAACATTAGATTGATGGTCAATTGTTGGGTTTGGACTATACTTACAATGGACAAATTCTACTTTTAGTGTGAAAATTCAAACCCGTACCATTGGCCTTCGTCAATGAGCTATCAATGTCATGTGGGCCCCTCTTTTTTCTGAAAACCCAAATTGAAACCCCCATCAGTAATCAGAATGAAATTGCTTCATATTCTTCTAGCTAAATGGCATTTAGTAGGTGTCCTTTGGACACCAAACTTAGATTCACGGCATGTGGTAATTGGTTTCATAATTAGACTTTATTGTGTGCATTATGAATGGAATAATTTTAATTCATATTCTTCCACTTCCAATTCATACGTACACAATAAAGTACTCATTTATGCACCCACCAATTGCCTTCGAACATGAATGAATTGGGCTATATGTAAGAAGTTATTATGATGGTGGCCACACCAAACTTAATTTTTGGCTTACTCCCAAGGTTAATCCAATTAGTTTGATGTAAGCTCAAATTAAGTGGGTTAGTGGCCACATCAAACTTAGCTCTTTAGCTAGTTTTTCAACCCAATAAACCAACCTCAAATAGTGTAACATGAAACTTTACAATCCTAGTTAACTAGAAAACTATGAGCAAAAACAAATCAAAGGACTATCAACTAATTAACAACTGAAATTGAAAATCAAACAATCCAAGTGGCTAAACATGTACTAGAAGGCATGAAATCGAAAGGATATGAGTGTTGGGGTGCCTCCCAACTAGCACTTCTTTAATATCATTAGCATGACGATTCTCCCTCTTCAGCTGAGGGTGTAGTTCACTCTTTGTTCATCCAATTAGTCTCCCAAATAGTGCTTAAGCCTGTGGCCATTGACAGTGAAGGTTCTTTGTGTCTTCTCCTCCATAAGATCTACATGACCATCGGAAGAGGCTTTGAGGATTGTGAAGGGTCTAGACCATCTTGACTTTAGCTTCCTTGGGAAGAACCTGAGCCTTGAGTTGTATAATAACACCTTTTGGCCTTCTACAAACTCTCTTCTTGCTAGCTTTTGATCATGCCATTTCTTTGTATTCTCCTTGTAAATTTTGGCATTTTTATAAGTTTGAGATCTGAATTCTTCTAGCTCATTGAATTGTAGTAATCTTCTTTTTCCAGCAGTTTGATTATCAAAGTTTAACATCTTTAGAGCCCAAAATGCTCTATGTTCAAGCTCCACTGGTAGATAACAAGCTTTTCCAAACACCAATTAGTATGGAGACATACCAATAGGTGTCTCGAAAGCTATTCTATAGGCCCATAATGCATCATCTAGCTTCTTGGACCAATCTTTTCTTGAGTTTCCAACAGTCTTCTCAAGGATTCTCTTGAGCTCTCTATTTGAAATTTCAGCTTGATCATTGGTTTGTGGATGGCATGGAGTTGCTACCTTGTGCTTGACACCATATTTTAGGAGGAGTGTCTCAAGTTGCTTGTTGCAAAAGTGAGTTCTCCCATCACTTATAAGAGCTCTAGGAACTCCAAACCGGCTGAATATATTCCTCCTCAATAAGTTGATCACCACTTTGTTGTCATTTGTTGATGTAGCTATGGCCTCTACCCACTTTGACACATAATCTACAGCCACTAGTATGTAATTGTTTGAGTATGAAGGTGGGAATGGTCCCATGAAATCAATTCCCCAAATATCAAACAACTCCAACTCCATAATGAATCTCTGTGGTATTTCATTCTTTTTGGGTAGGTTCTGAGCTCTTTGACACTCATTACACCTTATCACAAACTCTTTAGCATCCTTGAATATTGTAGGCCAAAAGAATCCATATTGCAACACCTTGGCGGCAGTCCTTTCTCCACTAAAATGTCCTCCATAACTAGATCCATGGCAATGCCAAAGGACCTCTTATCCTTCCTCATGGGAGGTGCATCTTTTTAGAATACCGTCAGCACTTTTCTTGAATAAGTAAGGATCATCAGAAATGTAGTGCTTGGCATCATTGATGAGCTTTCTTCTCATGTGCTTGTTGATGTTAGATGGTAGCTACCCAATAGCCTTGAAATTGGCTATATCCGCAAACTAGGGAGCTTCTTGGATCATCATCAACTGTTCACCCGAAAAGCTCTCATTCATTGCAAGGTTGTGTGCTCTATCTTCCTCATTTAGGATTCTTGATAAGTGATCAGCCACTTTGTTCTCTTCCCACTTCTATCCTTAATCTCAATATTGAATTCTTGAAGTAGCAAGACCCATCTTATCAGTCTAGGCTTAGATTCTTGCTTGGTTAACATGTACTTAAGAGCTGCATAATCAGTAAACACAATGACTTTAGAACCAATAAGATATGATCTAAACTTATCAAATGCAAAAACAGTGACAAGAAGTTCTTTCTCTGTGGTGGTGTAGTTCATTTGATTCTCATTAAGAACCTTGCTAGCATAATAGATGACATGCACTAGTTTATCTCTCCTTTGTCCTAAAACAGCACCAATAGCAAAATCTGATGCATCACACATCAACTCAAAAGATAAATTCCAGCTAGGTGGTGCTATAATAGGTGCAAAAGAAAGCCTACTTTTTAACTCCTTAAAGGCTAGCATACATTCTCTATAAAAAACAAAAGGTACATTAGAGACAAGTAAGTTACTTAAAGGTTTGGCAATCTTTGAAAAGTCTCTAATGAACCTTCTATAAAACCCAGCATATCCTAAGAAACTTCTAATTGCTTTGACATTACAAGGTGGGGGTAATTTCTCAATCACTTCCACCTTAGCCTTGTCCACCTCTATGCCTTTCTTAGAGATTTTGTGACCAAAGACCACCCTTCGGTGACCATAAAATGATACTTTTCCCAGTTTAAGACTAGGTTGGTCTCTTGGCATCTCTTTAGCACCACGGTAAGATGGTGTAAGCACTTAGAAAATGAATCACCAAACACAGAGAAATCATCCATGAAAACCTTAATAAACCTTTCAATCATGTCAGAGAATATAGAGAGCATGCACCTTTGAAATGTGGTAGGTGCATTGTACAATCCAAAGGGTATTCTCCTATATGTAAAGACACCATAAGGACAAGTAAAGGAAGTCTTCTCTTGGTCTTTGGAGTCTACTACAATCTGATTATAGCCTGAGTATCCATCTAAGAAATAGTAATATTCATGTCCAGCTAGCCTTTCCAACATTTGATCCATGAAAGGTAGGGGAAAATGATCCTTTCTTGTGGCTTCATTGAGCTTCCTATAATCTATGCACATGCGCCATCCAGTCACTGTTCTTGTTGGTATTAATTCATTTCTTTCATTTGGCACAATAGTGACTCCTCCCTTCTTAGGAACTACTTGCACTGGGCTCACCCAAGGGTTATCTGAGATTGGGTATATCACCTCTACTTGCCACAACTTCAGCACTTCATTTTGCACCACTTCATTCATTGTTGGATTTAGTCTTCTTTGTGGTTGTCTTGAAGGCATAGCACCTTCCTCAAGAAGGATTTTATGCATGCACATTGAAGGACTAATCCCCTTTAGATCTGAAAGTGTCCATCCTATGGCATCCTTGTGTTGTCTCAACACATTGATAAGCTCCTCTTCTTGCTCTTTACTCAAGCTTGAGTTGATGATAACTGGATATGTGTTGTTGTCACCCAAGTAGGCATACTTCAAGCTTGAAGGCAAGGTCTTCAACTCCAATTTTGGTGCTTCCACTTCCTTATTGCTTGCCTTGTCTAACATGATTGAACCTTCTATGATTTCCTGTGGTATTTCACCACATGATGCTTGTTGATCTTGCTCCATTGATTCCCCACATTGTTCTTCTTCTAGAACTCCTTGAACTAGCTTCTCCATTGTGTCCACCATCATGCATTCACCAATGGACTCTGATAAACCCATATTTCATGAGTTCTTTTGTGCTTAATTAGAGTGATTTATTCAACTCTTCACCTACTTATTCACATTAATTGCATGGTTTTACTTTCCCTTCCTTATTATGTCATATTGTGAAAAACATGTTTCCTAAGCTTTAAAATCAATTAATTTAATTACCTTTATTTCCATTCGATACCATGATTAGTGTGTTGAGTAGTTTCAGATTTTCTAAGGCAGAATGACTTAAAGGATGAAAAAGGAAACATACTAAAATGGAAGGAGGAAGCAAAACGGAGCTTTAAGGAAACTGGTATCGACGCGATCGCATGGATGACGCGATCGCGTGCCAAGCATGAATCAGAAGCGACGCGGCCGCATGACTGACGCGACCGCATGCCTTAAGCAGAACACATATGACGCGGTCGCATGACTGACGCGACCGCGTGGCAGGGAAAGGCTCCAAATGACGCGACTGCGTGACCCACGCGGACGCGTGACAGGCCCACATATCAGAATTTACAGAATGCGCCCCCAGCGAATTCTGAAGCCCTTTTTGGCCCAAATCCAAGTACAGACAGCATAGACCAGAGGTTATAAAGTGTGGGAATGCATCCATTCAAAGGGAGCTCGCATATTTTACCTTTCAATGATTTAGATTTAGTTGAGAGGGAGATCTTCTCTCTCTCTCTTTTAGGATTTAGGATTTCTTCTTGTTTTAAGAGTAACTCTGGATCCCAGGTTTAATGTTCTTTTATTTTAGTTTTACTTTTATCTATTTATTCCAACATTTGAATTGATTATTATAATTTGATCTAAGAATTCTTCCATGTTACAGACAGTTATTTGAATTAATGATATTTGAGGTATTTTCAGTTTATGATTGCTCCCTTTGATTTAAGTTACCATTAATTCCCATCTAAGGATATTTTTATTATTCCAGCAATTTTACTTTTTCCCCTTTTGGTTCTGGTTAAGAATTTAGTAACTCAACAGTTATTAAACTCAACATAATTGATAATCGTTATCTTGCTAATTGAGCTGAACCTAAGTAATCCTAACCTTTTCTTAGGAAATAAATAGGATTCAAAGGTCAATTCAATTAGTCCCTTGACTTTCCTTGCCCTGGTACAGGTTGACCAAGTGGAATTAAGATACAACTTTCATTATTGTTGAGAGGGATAGCTAAGTTGGACTTCTAATTTCCCTTATCTTGCCAAAAGTTGTTTTACAGTTATTATTTATTTTTAATCGCCATTTAATTCACTCGTCAGTTAAATTACTTGCTTCTCACCTTCTAAACCCCGATTATAACCTTTATAACCAATAATAAGAACATACTTCCTCGCAGCTCCTTGAGAAGACGACCCGAGGTTTGAATACTCGGTTAACAATTTCTAAGGGGTTTGTTACTTGTGACACCCAAAACGTTTGTTCGAAGGGATTTTTGTCGGTTTAGAGACTATATCTACAACGCGACTATTTTTATGACATTCTTTACCAGCAGAAATCCTAACGTCAAAATGGCGCCGTTGCCGGGGAACTGCTAACGTGTGCCTTATTATTGGTTATTGTAAATATTTTTCTTTTGCTTGTTTATTTATTTTTGTTTTTCCTTTTTATCTTTATTTGCTACTATGAACTCTCACCCCTCTCGCTTTGAGTTTGGTTCTAATATTGTTAAAGGAAATAGAAGTTACAGCAGGAATGTGCATCAAGGTCAGACCAATCAAGGATGGATGGAACCAAGAGGATCTAATCAACCCTTTTGGCAGCAACACCCTCCGAGTTATCCTGGACAAAGACCATTCTACCGTGCATACCCAGCTGAAAGACATGGTGGACAACCTTGTAACTACCAACAAGCCCCACCCCGTGCATATGAACCATCCTTTTAACATAACCTCGAACCACCACACTCACAAGCTTCTCTTCACCATTCGCCATCATATGATCCTTCCTTACCCCAATACCAATCCAATTGTTCCCAATCATCACCACTTTCCTTTGTATCATGTCCAAGTCTGGCAAACCGCGAAGTAAAGGATCGCCTAAAAGAAACAGTAATTAAATTTAAAACAACCATTCAACAACTGGAGCAAACACTAATTCAATGGGTCACTAGACGCTCAAATATACAAGGATCGACCACAGCTCCATGTGGACAGCCCGATGAAGAGCGTAGCATGAAAGAAATACTAGAGACTCCAGTGGACAAGACAGAGAATGAATTCGTACTAGAACAAGTGGAAGAAGCTGTCATTGTTCAAGAAGAAGAGTTGGTTGATGATCTAGGAGATGCTGAACTTCCTTGAGAATCCAGAATTGAGGAAAACTCCGTCCAAGATGCTACAGTTGATGCTAAGGAGGAATACCGTACAATCTCCAAGGCAAGTCGTTTACGAAGAATCAGACGGAATAATCCAAGAAGCAAATTTCCTTGATGATGATAGTCACAAGTCTAGTTCTCCTAGTGATGAACTTGCGTCCGCAAGTGAATTCTCTGAGATCGAAAGATTTTTCCCAAGTGAATATGAAGATGATGCGGAGGTAGATTTCTCTCAACCTCCAATCTATGACTCGAGTGATGAGGAAGACATAGAAGACTTTGACCAGGATACAGATACAATTGAAGATCTTTGCAAGGAAGTGGAAGAATTCATAGAAGAGCACAAGGAAATGGAACTTGCAGAACCACCAAAAACACCTATCCCAAGGCCATTACCACCTAATACAAGCTTCAAGTGGGTACAATCCTTAACTTATAATTTTACTTATTCACTTGAATATGGTTTGCTTGAAACAGATGGCCAACTTAGAGCTCTCTGCGGCTTTAAGAGTAAGAGGGAATTGGCTCGTACTCAGAGCTGGTGCACCAGGTTCAATAAGGTTCCACGCTTCACCTCGAAGTACACGGATTGGTATCATGCTCAATTGCATGGATCACGGAGAACGTTTGGTCACCACGGTGAGATTCTACTTTTTAACCCGCCCGAATGGAAACTTACAATTCAAAACGGAGGCGGATCTAAAAATACAGCTTGGGATCATGGATTATATTCTGACATTCGTCATCCCGGGAGGCTGAATATCTGTTTGAAGCTGCTCAGAAGCTTTAGATGCCTAGTTTGGGACCCCGGAGGCTATTGACATTCCAAGCACTGGTGGAAATTTTTGGACGAATTTAAACATAAGCCACCATAACAGGATACTCTTCCAATGTCCAACTTAAGGACTTTAACTAAAAGTGCTAGGTGGGAGACAACCCACCATGGTATGGTCGTTTCTTTCTTAATCTATTTCTTGTTTATTGTTTTCAATTTACCTTTTTTTATTTTATTTTAACATTAACCTGGAATCATGCATAGCATTCATGTTAATCACTGCATCCTGCATTTTTCAGTTTAAAAAAAAAAAAAGAGGTTGCACAACGCGACCGCATACCTCATGCGATCGCGTCATATCGCGGAAAACACCACCCATGCGACCGCGTGACCCACGCGGCCGCGTGATATATATATCGGCGTAAGGATCCAATGAACAGAAAGTTAGGCTGGAATCGTGCGGCCCCTGTGCGTTTCGCACAAATTGGCCCACGCGATCGCATGCCCCATGCGACCGCGTCACTTGCACAATTACCAATCCCACGCGACCGCGTGAGCGATGCGATCGCGTCGCATGGATTGCACATCACCCCAAAAGGAGACAGAGAGTTGCGCTAAAACGGCGCTGGAGTCGTGCGTTCAGCACAAATTCCAGCGACGCGATCGCGCGACCCACGCGATCGCGTCACCCTTCTTCCCCCCTCTCATGCGATCGCGCACCCCACGCAATCGCGTCCCCCCCATTTTCACCCCAACCACGCGGCCGCGTGGATTCGAAAATATAACCCCCCAGCCCGCGAACCCTATCAGTCGCGAGCCCCCATATTTCATGAGTTCTTTTGTGCTTAATTAGAGTGATTTATTCAACTATTCACCTACTTATTCACATTAATTGCATGGTTTTACTTTCCCTTCCTTATTATGTCATATTGTGAAAAACATGTTTTCTAAGCTTTAAAATCAATTAATTTAATTACCTTTATTTCCATTCGATGCCGTGATTAGTGTGTTGAGTAGTTTCAGATTTTCTAAGCCAGAATGACTTAAAGGATGAAAAAGGAAACATACTAAAATGGAAGGAGGAAGCAAAACGGAGCTTTAAGGAAACTGATATCGACGCGATCGCATGGATGACGCGATCGCGTGCCAAGCACGAATCAGCAGCGACGCGGCCACATGACTGACGCGACCGCGCGCCTTAAGCAGAACGCATATGACGCGGTCGCATGACTGACGCGACCGCGTGGCAAGGAAAGGCTCCAAATGATGCGACCGCGTGACCCATGCGGACGCGTGACAGGGGCTGATGTGCATAAACTTGATATGCTACGATTTAGGAAATTGCACGATCGGCAAAATTCCTTCCGGCAAGTGCACCGGTTATCGTCAAGTAAAAACTCACAATAGAGTGAGGTCGAATCCCACAAGGATTGGTTGAGTGAGCAATTCGGATTAGAAGTATGTTCTAGTTGAGCGGAATCAAGATTTAGATGAGAATTACGGAATGTAAAATTGCATGAATTAAAGAGCGAGAAGCTAAATTGCTGAAATTAAAAGGGATGGGGGTGATTGCATGAATTTAATTGCAGAATGTAAAGAGAAAGTGGTAAATCAGAAATGGGGAGTTCATTGGGTGTTAGGAGATATTGAGATCTCCGAATCAAAACAACTTTTATCCCTTCCTCAACCAATGCATTCATTGAATTTTGCTTGGCAATCTTATATGATTGGATCCCAATCCCTTGGCTCACCAATTCTCTCTAAAAACAAACAAATTCCCAATCCCTTGGTTTAAATGTTCATAAGAAGAGATGATGCTCGATCACTGATTATACCACACAGTTTCATGAACCACAATTTGGTAGGATTACATGTCACAATATCCATCCAAACCCCAATCCAATTCACTGTGGGAAAGCTTTTCTAGCATGAATCCTCCATTCCTTTCCCAAGGTTCCGAAGGATTCCAATTATGGGTAGTTTCTTTCCCAAGACAACTACCCAATGGAATTAGATCGAGAAGCTTTCTAACAAAATTCAAGAGAAAAGATTGAAGAAGAAGATAAAACTATTATTGATTCATTGAATTACAATAGAGCTCCCTAACCCAATGAAAGGGGTTTAGTGAGTCATAGCTCTGAATTCAATTACAAAACTAAAAAAAAATGATCCAAAGTTCCCCGTGTCCCAAAAAGTCCCCAATTAACTTAAATTCTATCCTATTTATACACTTTCTAAATTGAGCTTCTGTTGTGTTTCTTGGGCTTTGAGGCCTTTCCCTGATTTCCTTTTGCTTTGGGTTTATGGTCCATAATCCTGATGAGGCTGTGATCCAATTCTGTGACATTCATTGAGCAAACTTAGTGATAAACAAGTAATGACACAAGACTCAACAAATTGAAGCTCCAGACTCATCAATTCTTCAGGCCCAATCCCATAAACCATGATATTCAATTGGGTTTCATATCATAATACGTTTAAGTTAATGTTTGTGCTCAAATGCTAACTTAAACTTCAATATATTTGGCCTAGAAATCCTTTCAAAAAGTGGCGTTTAAGTTGAAGTTTAAGTTTTAGTTTAAGGTTAAACTGAAACTTAAACGTGGAAATGGAAGAAAGCAACCCAGGAGTGTGAAATGTCGAACACGTTTAAGCTTCAGTTTAACCTTAAACGTGGAAATGAAGAAAGCAACCCTGGAGGAGCAATTGGGTCGAACACGTTTAAGCTTCAGTTTAAGGTTAAACTGAAGCTTAAACGTGGAAATGAGAAAGCAACCCTGGAGGAGAGAAATAGTCGAACACGTTTAAGCTCCAGTTTAACCTTAAACTGGAGCTTAAACGTGGAAATGCTCCTGGTGCCTTTCTTACTTCTGGCGTTTAACTTCCAGTTTAAGGTTAAACTGAAGGTTAAACGCCAGTTCCAGCATTTCTTAGCCTTCATGATTCTGGCGTTTAAGCTCCAGTTTAGGCTTAAACTGGAACTTAAACGCCATTTCCAGCATTATATGGTTTGGTAGTTTAAGTTCCAGTTTAAGCTTAAACTGGAACTTAAACTCCACATGTGATATTCAAGCTTCCTTTATTGATTTTGTTGCTTCCTTGCCTAGCCTCTTCTTCCCTGAAATCATCCAAACAATTGCATCAAAGTCTTGCAAAATTTCATGAGAAATCTTCCATTCATAGCATTCAAGTAATATAACTAAAAACTCATGGAATTTGCATCAAAATCATACTGTTTGGATGGTTCATTGCTTTGTTATTCATTTAACCATTCTTGGTTACTTTAAGCTCAAGAAAATGCATAAAACAACTAAAACTAACAGAAAAATGCTAGTGAAACTAGCCTAAGATGCCTTGGCATCACAACACCAAACTTAATACTTGCTTGTCCCTAAGCAAGTCCTGAGTTATTTGAGGAGAAAGTATGAAACAGAAAGCAATTACATTGGCTATATTAGCAAGCATTTGAAGTTCATCAAAAGGGTTTTATGCAGAAAGTTGCAGCATCACTTTTTCATTCTTATCAGGTGAGATTATCACTTTTTCATTGCATCCATCAAACACTGCTATGGCCTCTTGTTATTCTTATGTCCTTGGCACTTTTCTCTTCTTTGTTTTTCTTTTCTTTTCTTAGAGCTCCTTTGCTCCTTGTTTGCTTAGTGTCATGTGTTGCACAAGCCTTTGGCATTTTCTTTTTCTTATCAGTGCACTACACATATCCACTCCAGGCATTTTAGTTCACATTTCTTCTTGAGACATTGGTGCCCAGCACCTCTTTGTGTGACTAAATATTTTGTATTTAGGTTGCTCTTGATAATGGACTTTTGGTTGATAATCCCGGGTTAGTTAACCCAAGTTACCAAGTGTTGAAACACTCCTCAGAACCTATTCATCCAAGCATATCCTTAATACATAAACACCACAGGCATTTGTCTCAGAAGTTCAAACCATTGGTGCCTAGCTTATTTTCTCAATTTTTTTGCTTTTTGGTTGCCCTTTTTCAGTGGCTTTTTCTTCTTCTTTTTCTTTCTTTTTCATGGCCAAAGACATTTATTCATCAAGATCCATAGACAGTTTTCAATTTCTACACAAAAATGATAATTCTACACTCTATTTCCAGTGATCTGACTAAACAATCAAGCATGCATACCACCACTTAATTCTACTTGATTTGTCACTAATTGAGCCAAGTTACTTTTGTTCAAACTTTTCTTTTATTTTTGGAAACAGAACAAGCATGGCAAGCATTTGTTTAAGAAGGTGAAGTTATATCCAAACATCTAGGCATTCACTTTATTCAAAGCAATAAACAGACAAACATACTAGAAACTTCACATTCCAGAAAGATTCAACAATTACAGTTTAAACCAGAACAAGCATGCTTTTGTTTGCCCTTTTTAAAGAATTGTCAAGGAACAACACCACCTTGTGAAATTCCTTGTTTTCTCTTTGTTGCCAGGAAACAATTTGATTTCTCCTTCTTCTCCTAGTTGTTGCTTCATGCTTTAAGATCCTTGTTTCCTTTCCTGCAAAGAGTGATGAAGTTGCTTGCTTCTCAAGCACTTGAGTGGTTAGCTCAACTATGTATGGGTAAGTGTCTGAGTCTTAAGTTGGTGTGTGAACACCAAACTTAGTCTCCTACTTACTTCTCTGTTCTTTAAATCCTTGAGTTCTCCTTGGAATGAAGTTGCTGCTAAGGATTTTAAGCATTTCTGTGATTGCTTAGAATGGTTGTTCCTTTCATATAATTCAAAGGTTGTTGTGTTCAGTTTATCTTTATGGTGGAACACTAAACTTAGAGTCACACATTCCCCTTTGAATTATTGATCCACGAATTCATTGTTTGGTGTGAAACACCAAACTTAATTCTTTGCAATGCACAGAAACTACTTCACCTTTTTATTGAAACAAATAAAAGAAACAGCAAGGGAGTATTACCTCAGGTTGGGTTGCCTCCCAACAAGCGCTTCTTTAACGTCATTAGCTTGACGGTTGCCCCTTGTTAGGGTGGATTGTAGTGCTTGATGTCCTCTCCTTTCACTATGAAAACGTCCCCATTTGATTCCTTCATGATTTCCAAATGTTCCATAGAAAGAACTTTCCTGATTGTGAACACTTAAGGGAGCTGGGAAGGAATGGTTTTTAGGCCAGGTGGGATTGGCAGATAATGACTTGATATCACTTTATCTCCCGGAGAGAAACCTTCAGTGGGAATTTTCTTGTTTCTCCACCCTCTTGGCAATTTCTTTACAATTCTTCCCTTTCTCTTGAGGATTTCTTCATTGACCCTTATGCCAGGAGGATCCTTCTGATCTGTTTCTATTGATTCTTGTGGCTTTAACTCTTGTAATTCTTGTTTGCCTTCCAAGGACTGTTTCAGAGTTTCAGCTGCTGGATTGCTTTCCTCCAAACACAGATGGCTACTATCATCCTTAGGCTTTTCAGGTTCTGGTTCAGGCTCAGATGCAGGTTTGAAAACATTGAAAATGAGCTGTTCATCATGTATTCTCAAGATTAGCTCTCCTTGTTCTACATCTATGAGCGCTCTAGCAGTGGCTAGAAATGGCCTTCCCAGAATGATACGGTGTAGGTAGCTTTCCTCCATGTCCAAAATGACAAAGTCTGTGGGGAAGAAATAATTTCCCACTTTCACCAGCACATTTTCAACTACCCCTTCAGCTTGCTTCTGAGTTTTGTCAGCCAGTTGTATGATTACATCAGTGTATCTCACCTCATTCAGTTGTAGCCTCTTCATAAGAGTCAGAGGCATCACATTTATGCTAGCTCCTAGATCACAGAATCCTCTGTCAATTTTTGTTTCCCCTATGATGCAGGGGATATGAAAACTTCCTGGGTCTGTTTTCTTAGAGACTATGTCCTTCTTGATGAGGGCACTGCATTCTTTGTTCATTATTACAGTTTGTCCTCCCTTCAAAACTCTTTTCTTGCTCAGCAATTCCTTTAAATACTTGATATATGTAGGCATCTGCTGGAGAATCTCAAGAAAGGGAATATTGATATGGAGAGACTTAAATGTCTCTAAAAACCTTGAATAGGTTTTCCCTTTTTCACCTCCTCCTAACCTCTGAGGAAATGGTGCTTTTGGTTAGTATGTTTCCAGCATGCCTTTTTGCAGTTCCTTGGCTTGCTCAGTTTCACTTTCCTGCTTAGCTTCTTCCACACCTTCCTTCAAGATTTCTGGCTCCTGTTCTGAGGGTCTGATTCCTTCTTCTTCTGAGACTTCCTTCAATATGGTGATGGCCTTGCATTCTTCCCATCTCACTCCCTTTTGTTCCCCTTTAGGATTCTTTTCTGTGTCACTAGGGAACACTGCAGTTGACTTGGGGGCCTGTTGAGATAGCTCTCCTACTTGAGACTCCATCCTCTTGAGTTTTTCACCATGGTTCCTTAAGGTAGATCTCACATCATCCCTAAAGCTTTTCAACTCACTTATGTCCTGACCCATGTTTGTCAGCACTCCTTCTATCCTGTTTAATTGATCTTGAAATTGTTGGTTCGGATTAGGTTGGGTAGGTTGATTATTTTGGCCATGATATGATGGTTGGGAGTAAGTGTTTTGTGTGGCTTGGTATGATCTTTGGTTGGAGTTTTGGTATGTGGACTTGTTATGTTGGTTTTGCTGGTTTTCCCACCCAAAGTTTGGATGGTTTTTCCAGCCTGGGTTGTAAGTGTTGCAATGTGGATCATATGGTTGCCTTTGTTGATTTCCTATATAATTGGCCTCTTCCCAATCACCTCCTTCAGTGCTTACTTCCTCTTGATCTTGTGTGTGTATTGCAGCCACTTGCTTTGTTTCTAATTTCCTGGTGAGCTCTGCTAGTTGCTTGGCAAACACCTTGTTTTGGGCTAAAATTGTATCAACATGGTTCAGCTCCATGACTCCCTTAGTGTTGTGTCTCTCTGAAGCATAGTAGTACTCATTCTCAGCCACTGTCTCAATCACTTCAATGGCTTCTTCCACAGTCTTTTTCCTGTTCAATGAACCTCCTGATGAATGGTCTACAGCCTTCCTTGATTCATAAGAAAGTCCATCATAGAAAATATGCAATTGCACCCAGTCATGGAACATGTCTGGTGGGCATTTCCTTGTCAAATCCTTGAATCTCTCCCATGCCTCGTAGAGAGTTTCACCATCTTGTTGTCTAAAAGTCTGAACCTCAGATCGAAGCCTATTGACCTTTTGTGGGGGGGTAGAAACGTGCCAGAAACTTGCTTTCCACCTCATCCCAGGTTGTTAGGCTCCCCCTTGGGAATGATTCCAGCCACTTAGCTGCCTTGTCCCTAAGTGAAAATGGGAACAAGAGCAGTTTATAGGTATCTTCCTGGACTCCATTGGACTTCACAGTGTCGCAAATTCTCAGGAATTTTGTGAGATGTTGGTTTGGATCTTCATTAGCACTCCCACCAAATGAACAATGATCCTCCACAAGTGATATTAGCTGTGGTTTGAGTTCAAAATTGTTGGCCTGAATGGGTGGTTTCTGAATGCTGCTACCACAATTCCCAGAGGTTGGGTTTATGTATGAACCAAGAACCCTCCTCTCAGGAATGGCATTGTTTCCATCAGCCCTCTCATGGTTGTGAACTTCTCTATCCATGTTGAGATCTAAAGCTTCCTCAAAATTGTCCTCAGATTCTCCTTCAGATTCCTCTTCTCTCAGTACTCTCTTCCCTCTTGCTTCCCTTCTAAGTCTATGAAGGGTCCTCTCTGATTCGGTATATGGAGGAGTTAATGTCTCTCCTCTCCTACCTGTCATACAAGAACACAGCATAGGCACCAGACAAGTGAAATACTCTTGGTTAATGGAAGAGTATGGTTAGAGCAGTTGAGGAATTAATTCAAATAGTTAGTGAGTCAGTGAGTTAGTTGCTTGAATTTAAAGGCATAAAGAAAGAAAACAAGTAACAGAGTGCAGAAGTTAAAATTCAACAAGTAACTTGAACTAAATTATCAAAACAAAAAAAAATGCTCAATCTAGTTAACTTCCAATTTGAGAATTGTCAATCGAAAACCAATCCCCGGCAACGGCGCCATAAACTTGATGTGCATAAACTTGATATGCTACGATTTAGGAAATTGCACGATCGGCAAAATTCCTTCCGGCAAGTGCACCGGTTATCGTCAAGTAAAAACTCACAATAGAGTGAGGTCGAATCCCACAAGGATTGGTTGAGTGAGCAATTCGGATTAGAAGTATGTTCTAGTTGAGCGGAATCAAGATTTAGATGAGAATTACGGAATGTAAAATTGCATGAATTAAAGAGCGAGAAGCTAAATTGCTAAAATTAAAAGGGATGGGGGTGATTGCATGAATTTAATTGCAGAATGTAAAGAGAAAGTGGTAAATCAGAAATGGGGAGTTCATTGGGTGTTAGGAGATATTGAGATCTCCGAATCAAAACAACTTTTATCCCTTCCTCAACCAATGCATTCATTGAATTTTGCTTGGCAATCTTATATGATTGGATCCCAATCCCTTGGCTCACCAATTCTCTCTAAAAACAAACAAATTCCCAATCCCTTGGTTTAAATGTTCATAAGAAGAGATGATGCTCGATCACTGATTATACCACACAGTTTCATGAACCACAATTTGGTAGGATTACATGTCACAATATCCATCCAAACCCCAATCCAATTCACTGTGGGAAAGCTTCTCTAGCATGAATCCTCCATTCCTTTCCCAAGGTTCCGAAGGATTCCAATTATGGGTAGTTTCTTTCCCAAGACAACTACCCAATGGAATTAGATCGAGAAGCTTTCTAACAAAATTCAAGAGAAAAGATTGAAGAAGAAGATAAAACTATTATTGATTCATTGAATTACAATAGAGCTCCCTAACCCAATGAAAGGGGTTTAGTGAGTCATAGCTCTGAATTCAATTACAAAACTAAAAGAAAATGATCCAAAGTTCCCCGTGTCCCAAAAAGTCCCCAACCAACTTAAATTCTATCCTATTTATACACTTTCTAAATTGAGCTTCTGTTGTGTTTCTTGGGCTTTGAGGCCTTTCCCTGATTTCCTTTTGCTTTGGGTTTATGGTCCATAATCCTGATGAGGCTGTGATCCAATTCTGTAACATTCATTGAGCAAACTTAGTGATAAACAAGTAATGACACAAGACTCAACAAATTGAAGCTCCAGACTCATCAATTCTTCAGGCCCAATCCCATAAACCATGATATTCAATTGGGTTTCATATCATAATACGTTTAAGTTAATGTTTGTGCTCAAACGCTAACTTAAACTTCAATATATTTGGCCCAGAAATCCTTTCAAAAAGTGGCGTTTAAGTTGAAGTTTAAGTTTTAGTTTAAGGTTAAACTGAAACTTAAACGTGGAAATGGAAGAAAGCAACCCAGGAGTGTGAAATGTCGAACACGTTTAAGCTTCAGTTTAAGGTTAAACTGAAGCTTAAACGTGGAAATGAAGAAAGCAACCCTGGAGGAGCAATTGGGTCGAACACGTTTAAGCTTCAGTTTAAGGTTAAACTGAAGCTTAAACGTGGAAATGAGAAAGCAACCCTGGAGGAGAGAAATAGTCGAACACGTTTAAGCTCCAGTTTAACCTTAAACTGGAGCTTAAACGTGGAAATGCTCCTGGTGCCTTTCTTACTTCTGGCGTTTAACTTCCAGTTTAAGGTTAAACTGGAGGTTAAACGCCAGTTCCAGCATTTCTTAGCCTTCATGATTCTGGCGTTTAAGCTCCAGTTTAGGCTTAAACTGGAACTTAAACGCCATTTCCAGCATTATATGGTTTGGTAGTTTAAGTTCCAGTTTAAGCTTAAACTGGAACTTAAACTCCACATGTGATATTCAAGCTTCCTTTATTGATTTTGTTGCTTCCTTGCCTAGCCTCTTCTTCCCTGAAATCATCCGAACAATTGCATCAAAGTCTTGCAAAATTTCATGAGAAATCTTCCATTCATAGCATTCAAGTAATATAACTAAAAACTCATGGAATTTGCATCAAAATCATACTGTTTGGATGGTTCATTGCTTTGTTATTCATTTAACCATTCTTGGTTACTTTAAGCTCAAGAAAATGCATAAAACAACTAAAACTAACAGAAAAATGCTAGTGAAACTAGCCTAAGATGCCTTGGCATCAGGGGCCACGTATCAGAATTTACAGAATGTGCCCCCAGCGAATTCTGAAGCCCTTTTTGGCCCAAATCCAAGTACAGACAGCATAGACCAGAGGTTATAAAGTGTGGGAATGCATCCATTCAAAGGGAGCTCGCATATTTTACCTTTCAATGATTTAGATTTAGTTGAGAGGGAGATCTTCTCTCTCTCTCTTTTAGGATTTAGGATTTCTTCTTGTTTTAAGAGTAACTCTGGATCCCAGGTTTAATGTTCTTTTATTTTAGTTTTACTTTTATCTATTTATTCCAACATTTGAATTGATTATTATAATTTGATCTAAGAATTCTTCCATGTTACAGACAGTTATTTGAATTAATGATATTTGAGGTATTTTCAGTTTATGATTGTTCCCTTTGATTTAAGTTACCATTGCTTCCCATCTAAGGATATTTTTATTATTCCAGCAATTTTACTTTTTCCCCTTTTGGTTCTGGTTAAGAATTTAGTAACTCAACAGTTATTAAACTCAACATAATTGATAATCGTTATCTTGCTAATTGAGCTGAACCTAAGTAATCCCAACCTTTTCTTAGGAAATAAATAGGATTCAAAGGTCAATTCAATTAGTCCCTTGACTTTCCTTGCCCTGGTATAGGTTGACCAAGTGGAATTAAGATACAACTTTCATTATTGTTGAGAGGGATAGCTAAGTTGGACTTCTAATTTCCCTTATCTTGCCAAAAGTTGTTTTACAGTTATTATTTATTTTTAATTGCCATTTAATTCACTCGTCATTTAAATTACTTGCTTCTCACCTTCTAAACCCCGATTATAACCTTTATAACCAATAATAAGAACATACTTCCTCGCAGTTCCTTGAGAAGACGACCCGATGTTTGAATACTCGGTTAAAAATTTCTAAGGGGTTTGTTACTTGTGACACCCAAAACGTTTGTACGAAGGGATTTTTGTCAGTTTAGAGACTATATCTACAACGCGACTGTTTTTATGACATTCTTTACCGGCAGAAATCCTAACGTCAGACTCCTTTGGGTAACTCATTGCTTTGAAAACATTAAATACCATCTTCTCTTCATGCAGTCTCAAGACTAACTCTCCCTTTTATACATCAATTATGGCCCCTGTTGTAGCTAAGAATGGTTGATGCCAGGGCATCTTGGCTAGTTTTACTAGCCATTTTTTGTATGCTTTTGGTTGGTTTCATACATTTTCTTAGGAAATAAGAAAGTATTTGGTTGAAAATGCATTCATACCATTATTCAAGTAAAAATTGTGAATTTTGAATGATTTCATGAGAATTATGCATGAATTGAATGATAAAATAGATGATGCATGATCTCATGAGTAAGAGCAAGACTTTGATGCACTTTATTTGATAAATTTCAGGTAACAAGAAGAAGAGAAGAGCCACGTTAGTGGCTACGTTAGTGCCACTAACGTGGCCATTAACGTGGAAGGAAGGAAAGTTTAATTTGCAATATTAGTGGTAAAGTTAACACCACTAACGTCTTCGAAGGTCATCTCAGCCCACGTTAGTTGCCCCGTTAGTGCCACTAACGTGGAAGAAGAGGAGAAGCCTCAACATTAGTGAGAAAGTTTATGGTATTAACGTGGAAGAAAGGAGGCAGTTGTGAAAGTTAGTGGAAAAAGTGAACGCCACTAACATTTGCGAAGCCAAGAGCACCCACGTTAGTGCCACTAACGTGGGCATTAACGTGGAACAAATGAGGCAGCTGTAAAAGTTAGTGAAAAAAGTAAACGCCACTAACATTTGCGAATCAAAGAAGGCCACGATAGTGCCACTAACATGGACACTAACGTGGGCAAAATCTCACCCGGCAGCCTGACCATGCCTTCTTCAAACAAAAATAACTTGAGCCACAAAACTCAAAATGAAGTGATTCCAGTGGCATTGGAAAGTAGGAATCCAGAGCTTTCCAAGCATATATGGCACTACATGGTGGATGCTAAATTTGAGGGTGAAAACCTACCCCGAAAGTGCAAAGATGAACATGGTATCAACCTGTAGTAAGGCCAGCTAACCTCTTCACCTTCCAAGAAGTGTAACTCGAGCTGTAGAGCTCCAAATGATACGCTTCCAAACACGTTGGAAAGTAGACATCCAGGGCTTTCCAGCAATATATCATAGTATGGGGGTGCACATTAAGTTTGAGCTCCAGAACCTGGCAATATTAATCCCCTGAACGCGGACGTTATTGGCACTCACTTTTTCCAATAACGCCAGCGACTATGCCAACGACCTTGTCCACATCAAAGGAGCATAACTTGAGTTACAGAGATCCAATTGAGGTGATTTCAGTTGTGTTAGAAAGTTGACATTCAGAGCTTTCCAACGATATATAATACTCTATTGTGGGCATGAAATTGAAGCACAAACTAGAGGCATCTTTTAAGCCCAAAAAACACCAACTGGGTAGCAAGTGTGACGTTAGCCACACTAACTTCAGCACTAACGCCACACTTGTAGCGTTCGTGTGGCTAACGGTAGCACTAACGATTAGCACCTGGACCTCAACTTGATTCACTTCTCTTTCAAGGACTACCCAACCACAAGGAAGCAACCCCACAAGTGTCAACCAATCAAGGTCACAAGAAGCATCTAGAATAGGAATTTTCATTTAATTGTAATTTACTTTTAGTTTCATTTCATTTTGTAATTTAGGAGAGCCTATATAAAGGCCTTAGTTTTAACATTCAATTCATCCGGGGATTGGAGGGGGGATTCTATATTGGGGTCTTCGGACTCCCTCCCCTCACACATTTTTCTTTATCTTTCCTTAGTAGTAGTTCATTTTATAGTTTGTAATTTTCCAATTATGAATGTTAAAGTCTCAATTTCAGTTTTAATCTTCATCTTTATTTTTTTGCATTTCTTTTCTTTTCTGTTTTGGTAGAGCAATGAACAACTAACTCTTTTCATTGGGTTAGAGAGCTCTGTTACAATTCAATGGATTAATTTGTTTTTATCATTCATCTTCCTCTTTCTTTTCTCTTGATTTTACTAGAAAGCTTTCGATCTTAAATCAATTGGTTAGTTGTCTTGGAAAAGAAACTCTCTATAATTGGATCTCCTCTGAGCCTTGGAAAAGGGATGAGGAGATCATGCTAGAATTGCTTTCTCATGTTGGACCAAATTGGGGTTTGGATGGATATAGTGACATATAATCCTACCAACACTTTGATTTGGAAATACATGTGGTATAATCAGTGACCATACTTCATCTCTTCCCTTGAGCAATTAAATCAAGGAATTAGGCAATTGTTCAAGCTTAGAGAGATTGGGTTGCCAAGGAATTGGGATCCAATCACTTAAGATTGCCAAGGAGATCAATGAATGCATTGATTGAGGAAGAGATGAAAGCAATTGATCTGGAGATTACAATATCTCTCTATCCCAATGCTTTCTTTTCTTTTTATTTTTAGTTATTACTTTCTTGTTATTTTACATTCCTGTCATTCTTCTTCCTGCACTTTATTGCTTTTCTTTTCTTTTCTGTCAATTTACAATTCCTGCTGTTTATCACTCCAATATGATTTGTCTAACTAGGATAATCAATTAACCATTGATTGCTTAGTCCGTTAATCCCTGTGGATTCAACCTCACTCTATTATGAGTTTTTACTTGACGACAATTCGGTATACTTGCCAATGGGAGATTTGCTGAGAGACAAGTTTCCGTGCATCAAGTTTATGGCGCTGTTGCCGGGGATTAATTGTGATTAACAAACTATCGGTTGATTGATTTACTAGATTAGATACTTTTCTTTTGTCTTTGTTTTCTTTTGTTTCTTATTTTCTTTTGCTAACTAATTGTTTGTGATATTGCCTCACTAAGAATCCCTCATTTATTACAATGGAGATCCCAATTTCTTTTGGTGATTATTGTTTGAGACAGAGCTTTTTGCAGGAAAGAAAGGAGCATCCATCATATTTTAGTCAATCAAATTTCATGGGAAACTCTCCACCACCACAGAATGATTCACACTACTATGCTCATGGTGGGTGGGAGTATCAAGAACATGAAATGGGGTACTTTCCAGAGCCACAAAATGGTCCATATTTTGGTAAAATTGATCACTACTCAAGTTGTGGCTGGGAAGATCAAAATCAAAGATATTTCACTCATTCATACCCCATTCATCAAGAGCCGTCACCTCTCAATTATCCAACCTCACCTCCAAGTTTTACATGCCTAAATTCTTCATCACTTGAGTATACCTCAGCACAAAATTCTGTCCCAAATCCATACAATTCATTTCACCATCCACAAAACTCAATCCATTACCCACAAGAGTCATACCACTTTCAAAACACACAACCACAAAACAACCAATTCCATTCACAAGCCAATCCAGACCAACCATTACAACCTACCCAACTCCTTTAGATAGACTTGCTAGGATGGAACTCATCATTGAAGAACTCAAAAAAAGTAGAGAAGAAGAGAGACTCGCTAGGATAGAACTCCTCCTTGAAGAAATGATAAAGACAAACGAAGAGGAGAAAATAGCAAAAAGAGACCATGAAGAAAAATTGAGACAGAATGCACAACTCTATTCTAAAGAACAATTCATTGAAGAGCTGAAATTACAAAGAGAAACCACTTCACTCTCTCCAGAAATAGAGGAGTTCATTCAAAGGTCAAGAACAAGGGAAGAATCAGAAGAACAAGAAAAAGAGGCAGCCATACCAAGTGAGATTCATATGAAGAAGGAGGAGGTTGTGAGAATATATAAGCCCAAAGCTCCATACCCACAGAGGCTACTAAGGGTGACAAAGGAACATGCAAACTCACTCCCAAAAGGCTCAATGCAACATCATGCAGAAGAAAGGGAGGAAGTCAATCAAGGGAGTCCACACTACTCCAATAAAATAGAGAGTTGCATAAAGGATGAGTTCATTGAACCACCAATTCAAGAAGCTCTTGATGAAGATGATGCTCCAACCATCATAAAACACCCAAGTACTGAAATCAAGATGGTGAAGGCAATCAACATGAGCACTAAAATGAGGATGGTGACCAAGAAAAGAAGGACAATATCCATGAAGAAGAAAAGGTCAACCAAAAGCCATCCCACCCCTACCCCAACAAGCAAGTTTACTCAGGCTAACAACAAAAGAAAGCTTGCTGGGGAGAGGCACTCAAAACAAGGAGCATTAACTGGCTCCTCTTTCCTCTTGAGGTCATTCCTCTTAACAAACTGGAAGAAGAGGAAGAAATTCATGAACAACAGGTCAAGCTAATGACATTAAAAGAGCGCTTGTTGGGAGGCAACCCAACCATAGGTAACATTTTCTTTCCTTGCTTAGTTTACTTTCAATAATTTGACATATGATTGCATTCTAAGTTTGGTGTTTCCATGCAACAATTTGATTTTCAATCTTCATTGGGTACTTGCAACATTCTAAATTGAGAGTGTCACACTAAGTTTGGTGTTGCCACTTATCTTTCATGCAAGGTACCAAGCACACCACTTATTAATGCAATCAAAATGTCTCTGTTTGTATCTCTTATGCCTTTATTGTATCCTTATTCTTGGTTGCTGAAACACATGCATACTCACACTTCATTCTAAGACATTCATGATCCATCATAGACCCCATCACTACTGTTTTAATTGTTGCTTGAGTATAAGCAATCATTCTAAGTCTGCTATGGGAAGGGGAAGAATAGGAGGAAAATGACAACAACAATGAAGATGAACTACAAGGTGGTAAAGTTCCTTTTTTCCTCTTACTTATTTCCAGCACTTTAAATTGCATGATTGTCTTCTATTTTCTTTGTATGCATGTGTGATTACTCCTTGTGAATAAGCATAATTTGATATTTGATTTGTAACATGTTGCTATGATATCATGATTATCATCTTGAATTTTACTTGCACCCAATATCTTTAAGAATGCAACAAAGAAATCATTCTTTTGGAAGGAAAATGTTGAAGAATTTTATAAATCTTGGGGCAAGCAAAAGATTAAGAGGAGTGGAGGTTCTGATTGTATGATTGTGTATTGAGGTTGCATGTTTGTGAAAACTTGCATGGGAGCTCATAGACAGGAATTAAAATTTAGAGAAGTATTATGGAATTTCTCAAACATCTATTGATCCAAGAAGCAGCAATAAAAGAAAAAAAAAGAAAAAGAAAAACAAAGAACAAGCCCAAGGCTCTGAGCATCAATTACTAGGAAGAAAAAGAAAGAAACAAGAACTCAAAGAGTTATTGTCCTAGTTAAATGCTTGTGGTGGATTTGTGTCAAAGAGAGAGGCTTGAGCAAGTATATCCTAAGGGGTGCTTCAACACCTAATACCTTAGACCACCTGGTTTGGGAGTATTGCTTGAAAGCTTATCTTAAAAAGCCACTTTGAGACATGATACCTAGAGTCGAGGCCAAGATACAAAAAGAAAAGAAAAATGCTAGAAAATAAGTGCTGCTTCAAAGGTGACAATCTATAAAGAGGATTCCATAATATCATTTGAATGAAAGTCCTAAGATCTAAGACTTTCAAAATGTAAGGACTAATGAGCACTGGAATCCTTGCATAAGCATACAAATTAGAGTTAACCCCACTGTCACTTATTCACTTCACCCACTAAGGCATCATAAGCAATTCTTCAATACATTCCAATTAAGAGAATTCTTTGTGCATAGTTCTTTTCTTGCTTGGGGCAAGCAAGATTTAAGTTTGGTGTTGTGATGGCAAGGCATCTTGGCTAGTTTTACTAGCCATTTTTTGTATGCTTTAGGTTGGTTTCATGCATTTTTTTAGGAAATAAGAAAGTATTTGGTTGAAAATGCATTCATACCATGATTCAAGCAAACATTGTGAATTTTGAATGATTTCATGAGAATTATGCATGAATTGAATGATAAAATGGATGATGCATGATCTCATTAGTAAGAGCAAGACTTTGATGCACTTTGTTTGATTGATTTCAGGTAATAAGAAGAAGAGAAGAGCCACGTTAGTGGCTACGTTAGTGCCACTAACGTGGCCATTAACGGGGATGGAAGGAAAGTTTGCAATGTTAGTGGTAAAGTTAACACCACTAACGTCTTCGAAGGTCATCTCAGTCCACGTTAGTTGCCCCGTTAGCGCCACTAATGTGGGCACTAACATGGAAGAAGAGGAGAAGCCTCAACGTTAGTGAGAAAGTTAATGGTATTAACATGGAAGAAAGGAGGCAGCTGTAAAAGTTAGTGGAAAAAGTGAACGCCACTAACGTTTGCGAAGCCAAGAACACCCATGTTAGTGCCACTAACGTGGGCATTAACGTGGAAAAAGTGAACGCCACTGACGTTTACGAAGCAAAGAAGGCCACATTAGTGCCACTAACGTGGACACTAACGTGGGCAAAATCTCACTCGGCAGCCTGACCATGCCTTCTTCAAATAAGAATAACTTGAGCCAAAAAACTCCAAATGAAGTGATTCCAGTGGAATTGGAAAGTAGGAATCCAGAGCTTTCCAAGCATATATGGCACTACATGGTGGACACTAAATTTGAGGGAGAAAACCTGCGTCGAAGGTGCAAAGATGAACATGGTATCAACTTGTAGTAAGGCCAGCTGACCTCTTCACCTTCCATGAAGTGTAACTCGAGCTGTCGAGCTCCAAATGATGTGCTTTTAAAAGCGTTGGAAAGTAGACATCCAGGGCTTTCCAACAATATATCATAGTATGGGGTGCACATTAAGGTTGAGCTCCAGAACCTGGCAATATTAATCCCCTTAATGTAGACGTTATTGGCACTCACTTTTTCCAATAACGCCAGCGACTATGCCAACGACCTTGTCCACATCAAAGGAGCATAACTTGAGTTACAGAGATCCAATTGAGGTGATTTCAGTTGTGTTAGAAAGCTGACATTCAGAACTTTCCAACGATATATAATACGCTATAGTGGGCATGAAATTGGAGCACAAACTAGAGGCATCATTTAAGCCCTAAAAACACCAACTGGGTAGCAAGTGTGACGTTAGCCACACTAACTTCAGCACTAACGCCACACTTGTAGCGTTAGTGTGGCTAAAGGTAGCACTAACGATTAGCACCTGGACCTCAACTTGATTCACTTCTCTTTCATGGACCACCCAACCATAAGGAAGCAAGCTCACAAGTGTCAACCAATCAAGGTCACAAGAAGCATCTAGAATAGGAATTTTTATTTCATTGTAATTTACTTTTAGTTTCATTTCATTTTGTAATTTAGGAGAGCCTATATAAAGGCCTTAGTTTTAACATTCAATTCATCTGGGGATTGGAGGGGGGATTCTTTATTGGGGACTTCGGACTCCCTTTCCTCACACACTTTTCTTTATTTTTCTTTCCTTAGTAGTAGTTCATTTTATAGTTTGTAATTTTCCAATTATGAATGTTGAAGTCTCAATTTCAGTTTTAATCTTCATCTTTATTTTTTTGCACTTCTTTTTTTTTCTATTTTGGTAGAGCAATGAACAACTAACTCTTTTTATTGGGTTAGAGAGCTCTGTTACAATTCAATGGATTAATTTGTTTTTATCATTCATCTTCCTCTTTCTTTTCTCTTGATTTTACTAGAAAGCTTTCGATCTTAAATCAATTGGTTCGTTGTCTTGGAAAAGAGACTCTCCATAATTGGATCTCCTCTGAGCCTTGGAAAAGGGATGAGGAGATCATGCTAGAATTTCTTTCGCATGTTGGACCAAATTGGGGTTTGGATGGATATAGTGACATATAATCTTACCAACACTTTGATTTGGAAATACATGTGTTATAATTAGTGACCATACTTCATCTCTTCCCATGAGCAATTAAATCAAGGAATTGGGTAATTGTTCAAGCTTAGAGAGATTGGGTTGCCAAGGAATTGGGATCCAATCACTTAAGATTGCCAAGGAGATCAATGAATGCATTGATTGAGGAAGAGATGAAAGTAATTGATCTGGAGATTACAATATCTCTCTATCCCAATGCTTTCTTTTCTTTTTACTTTTAGTTATTACTTTCTTGTTATTTTACATTCCTGTCATTCTTCTTCCTACACTTTATTGCTTTTTTTTTCTTTTCTATCAATTTACAATTCATGCTATTTATCACTCCAATTTGATTTGTCTAACTAGGATAATCAATTAACCATTGATTGCTTAATCCGTTAAGGGAGATTTATTGGATTCAACCTCACTCTATTGTGAATTTTTACTTGACGACAATTCGGTATACTTGCCGAAGGGAGATTTATTGAGATGCAAGTTTTCGTGCATCAATGGTCTTCCCAATATGATTGATGCATTGGACTCTTCCTCCATGTCAAGCACAACAAAGTCTTCTGGGAATATAAATTCTCCCACTTTCACCAATAAGTCCTCCACTACCCCATGAGAAAATTTTAATGTTCTATTAGCTAATTGAAGAGCCATTCTTGTTGGTTTGGCCTCTTCAATTCTCATTCTCTTCATCATGGTTAAGGACATAAGGTTGATGCTAGCTCCCAGATCACATAATGCCTTTTCAATGTTGATATCTCCTATAATGCAGGGAAGCTCCCAGGGTCCTTCATCTTTTGGGGTAGCTTCTTTTGTATGATAGCATTACATTCCTCTGTAAGCACTACAGTTTCCTTTTCTCCCCAATTTCTTTTCCTTGTCATGAGCTCCTTTAGAAACTTGGCATAGAGTGGCATTTGCTCTAATGCCTCAGCAAAAGTTATGTTGATTTGAAGCTTCATAAAGATCTCCAAGAATCTAGAAAATTGGCTGTCCTTCCCATCTTTTCTCAGCCTTTGTGGGTAGGGTACTTTCGATACATATGACTTTAAGACTTATTTTGTTGGATTTAGTTCGGGTGTCTCTTCTTCCTTCATTCTTCCTAGATCAATTGTAGCTTTTTCTCCTTGCAATTTGTGGTTTGAGGGAGCCTCTTCCACCACCTTTCCACTTCTTAGTTTGATAGCTTTGCATTCCCCTCTTGGGTTGGCCATAGTATCGCTTGGAAATATGTGTGTGGGCATTGGTATCTGTTTGGATAAACTCCCTAGTTGTGCTTCCAGTTTTGGAATTGCTGCCCTTTAGTTCCTTATGTTGGATCTGGCCTCCTCTTAGATTGAGTCTATCTTTTTCTCAGCTTGCAATTACCTCTTTGCAATAGTGGCAATACTCCCTGTCAATTGTGCCATAGCAGCTTCTAATCTTGCAAAGTTGTTGCTGATATCACATGGTTATGGGGCTGAGGATGCTACATCTCATGAGTGGTTATTGTATGGTTGTTGGGTTGGGTGGTAGGATGCATTTTGTGAGTTGTGGTAGGGTCTATTATTGCTTGATTGGTGGTTGGAATTGTGATTGTATTGGTTAGAGTGGTATAGTTTGTGATCATGGTTGTGGTTTTGTTGGTTTTTCCACCCAAAATTTGGGTGGTTCTTCCAACCTGGGTTATATGTTTGGGCATTGGGGTCATATGGTGGCCTGGAGGAATTGTTCACATAGTTGGCTTGCTCCTATTCACATTCAACTTCTGGGGTATCTTCTTCTTGTGGAGGTGCTTGAGCTTGGACAGCTAAGACTTGGTTCTTCTTCATCTGCTTGGTTAGAGCTGCTAGTTGAGCTGTGATCACCTTGTTTTGAGCCAGTAGAGCATCCATGGAGTTGAGCTCCATCGCTCCCCTTCTTGGGTTTCTATCAGAGGCATAGAAGTACTCATTGTTGACCACAGTTTCTATGATGTCTATGGCCTCCTCAATTGTATTCTTCTTGTTGAATGAGCCTCCTGAAGAGTAATCTAAAGCCTTCTTGGATTCTTGTGTCAACCCTTCATAGAAGATATGCAATTGTACCCATTGAACATGTCCGTAGGATATTTTCTTGTTAAGTCCTTAAATCTCTCCCATGCCTCATAGAAAGTTTTTCCATCTTGTTGTCTAAAGGTTTACACCTCAGCTCTCAATCTATTAACTCTTTAGGGGGTAGAATCTTGCCAAGAACTTGTTTACTACTTCTTCCCAAGTTGTCAAACTCTCCTTAGGAAATGATTCTAACCACTTCGATGCCATATCCCTGAGAGAAAAGGGAAACAATAACAGCTTATATGTATCCGGACACCATTAGCCTTCACTACATCACAGATCCTCAAGAATGTGGTTAAATGTTGGTTGGGATCTTTCTGTGCACTTCCTCCAAATGAGCAATTGTTTTGAACAAGGGTGATGAATTGAGGTTTTAACTTGAAATTGTTAGCATGAATGGTTGGTTTTAGGATGCTACTTCCACAGTTTCCTAGATTTGGGGTAATGTAAGAGTCTAGAACTCTTCTCTCCTGCCCAACATGGTTACAAGCACCTTCCCTAACATGATTATGTATTTCCTCCTCCGTAGTAACATCCAGATCTTCTTTTACTACTTCCTCTCCAACTATTCCCTTGCCTCTTGCTTCCCTCCTTAGTCTAATGAAGGTCCTCTCAAGTTCACTATCAAAAGAGGATGAAGTTTCTCCTCTTCTACCTGTCATACATTCAGCAACAAACAAGCAAAAGACAAGTGAAGGAATCACTCTTGTTAAGATTTATGGTTAAATTGATTGGTGCAATTAATCGAACACATAGTGGATTAGTACGTTAGGATGGAAATATATACAGTGAACAATGAAAATTAAAATGCTAAAGGAAAAGAAAATAGGAAACTAAGTTTAGAGGAATTCACAAGGTAAACAAAAATGCTTAATCTAACTACCTATCAATTTAGTCATTGTCAAATTCAAACCATTCCCCGGCAATGGTGCCATAAAACTTGATGACCGGAATTCACTCCCCATATAAAATGAATCCGTTCTTTGGCAAGTGCACCAAATATCGTCAAATAATAACCCACTAGGAGTGGGGTTGAATCCCACAGAGATTGGTAGATTTGAGCAATTTTAATCAATGGGTGAATTAGTCAAGCTAAACAATAGAGATTGTAAGTGCAGAATTCTACATAAACAGAAATGTAAATGACTTAAAGGTAAAGAAAAGCAATAAAGTGCAGAAAGGTAAATGACAAGAATGTAAAGTGCTAAAACATAAATGACTGAATAGTAAATGGGGAATGGAGAATAGCAGAAATTAAAGAAAGCTATAAAGAATAGGGAAGATAAGGATAGGGGAAATTCATTGGGATTAGGAGATGTTGCTCTCTTTGGATTAAATCTAAATCATCTCATATTCAATCATGCAACTCATTGACCTCTTGGCAATCATGATTTATTGAACCCCAATCCCTCGGTGATTCAATCTCTCAAATCTTGATAATCAGCCAATTCCTTGGTCTAATTACTCATGAAGAGAGATATGCTTGGTCCCTGATTATATCACACATTCTCATAGATCCAAATAGTGGGTGGATTATATATCACCATATCCAATCCCGAAACCCAGATCTACTCAAGTGTGAGAAGGGATTTCAAGCATGGTTTCATGTTTCCTTTTCCAAGGTTTCCATGAAACCCATTTTGCATTCAACCTCTTTCCTAAGATGATTGAACACTAGCATGAAGAACAAAATTCCTTCTAGAAAATCAAAGGGAAGATGAAGAGAAGAAGAAATTCACTATCATTAATCCATTAAGTACAACAGAGCTCCCTCTCCCAATGAGAGGGAGTTTAGCTACTCATAGCTTAGAGAAAAGTACAAGAAATGGAGAAGATGAAGTGTAGAAGTAAAAGTAAAGCTAACTATCAATCCAACTTTCTAATCCACTTGCCAACCCCCCTTTTCAGTACTTCTAAGGGTTATTTATACTACTCCTATTACTAGAATTAAGAAAATACAAAAGAGAAAAGAAAACTACAACTGAAAGGAAAAGGAAAACTCATAAAATGAACCATGTTCCTGGCATGTGATTGCCGTTTGAGTGGCGTGCCACGCCTAGCTTCTTAGCTTGGCTTAGCGTGCCACACCCGGCTTCCTAAGTGGTACGCTTGATGCGTGATATTTTGTCAGTATAGAATTTTACCAATAAATTCCGGTCGTGAGTATAGTCTAAACCAACAAGCTATAATGCATCAAACGTAGAAAATGTGTGTTGGTACACGAAATCGTGATTCACACTTTTCACACAACTCCGTGCAGCTGACCAGCAAGTGCACTGGGTCGTCCAAGTAATACCTTACGTGAGTAAGGGTCGATCCCACGGAGATTGTCGGCTTGAAGCAAGATATGGTCATCTTGTAAATCTCAGTCAGGCGAATTAAAATGGTTTTGAGATATTGATAATTAAAATATAATTAAAACAGAAAATAAGATAGAAATACTTATGTAATTCATTGATAGGATTTCAGATAAGCGTATGGAGATGCTTGTTACTTCTAAATCTCTGCTTTCCTATTGCCTTCATCCAATCATTCATACTCCTTTCTATGGCAAGCTGTGTGTTGGGGGATCACCGTTGTCAATGGTTACCGTCCGTCCTCTTAGTGAAAATAGTCCGGCTGCGCTGTCACCGCAGGGCTAATCATCTGTCGGTTCTCACTCATGTTGGAATAGGATCCATTGATCCTTTTGCGTCTATCAGTACGCCCAACACTCGCGAGTTTGAAGCTCGTCATAGTCATGCCATCCCAGATCCTACTCGGAATACCACAGACAAGGTTTAGACTTTCCGGATCTCAAGAATGCTGCCAATTGATTCTAGCTTATACCACAAAGACTCTGATCTCATGGAATGGAGGGCTCTGTTGTCAGGAGAGGCAACCATGCGTCGTGAACTAGGAGGTTAAGAGATACACACTCAAGCTATTGCAGATAGAACGGAAGTGGTTGTCAGGCACGCGTTCATAAGTGAGAATGATGATGAGTGTCACGGATCATCACATTCATCAGGTTGAAGTGCGAGTGAATATCATAGAGAAGAAGTAGGCATGAATTGAATAGAAAAATAGTAGTAATTGCATTAATTCATGAAGAACAGTAGAGCTCCACACCTTAATCTATGGGGTGTAGAAACTCCACCGTTGAAAATACAAAAGTGATGAAGGTCCAGGCATGGCCGAATGGCCAGCCCCCTAAACGTGATCAAGAGATCAAAAGTGATACAAAGATAGTCTCAAAAATGATCCCCAGATGAAAATATAATAGCAAAAGGTCCTATTTATAGAAAACTAGTAACCTAGGGTTTACAAAAATGAGTAAGTGATGCAGAAATCCACTTCTGGGCCCACTTGGTATGTGCTTGGGTTGAGCATTGAAGCTTTCACATGTAGAGACTTTTCTTGGAGTTAAATGCCAACTCTGGTGCCAGTTTGGGTGTTTAACTCCAGCTTTTATGCCAGTTCTGGCGTTTAACGCCAGAATAGGGTAGAAAGTTGCATTTAAACGCCATTTTGCATTATCAAAACTCGGGCAAAGTATGGACTATTATATATTGCTGGAAAGCTCAGGATGTCTACTTTCCAACACAATTGAGAGCGTGCCAATTGGGCTTCTGTAGCTCTAGAAAATCCACTTCGAGTGCAGGGAGGTCAGAATCCAACAGCATCTGCAGTCCTTTTTCAGCCTCTGAATCAGATTTTTGCTCAGGTCCCTCAATTTCAGCCAGAAAATACCTAAAATCATAGAAAAATACACAAACTCATAGTAAAGTCCAGAAATGTGATTTTTATTTAAAAACTAATAAAAATATAATAAAAAATAACTAAAACAAATTAAAAACTACCTAAAAACAATGCCAAAAAGCGTATAAATTATCCGCTCATCATGTGTCCACTATTCAAAATCAATAATTGAGAGTATTAGTCCCGAGTCATTCTCCTTAGGAGTTGCCTTAAGATGCACATCTTTGGTTAGGAGTTCTCTTGGTGTTTTGAGATTGGATACGAGAAATGCAAATAGACTTGAATTAAAACAATGAACAAGTAACAATGAGACTAAGGGACACAAGTGAGAATTGGCTAGGGGTGAGAATTGGAATTCCTATCCTCGTTGCCTCCATCAATTGTGATAAGAATTGGTTATTGCTCCACTTAGTTAACCTCTAACTATGAAGGAAAGTCAAGCGGAGGTAATCAATTTGAGTCCACAAGTCCTAGTCAAATCCTAAGGAAAGACTAGAGTTAGTGTCATTCAAATCAATTAGCAATTTCCAATTATTAATCAACAAAACGCTTTGACAATTCAAGTGTTTCCAATTACCCAACCCCCAAGCCAAGAGTGAAGATCTACTCTATAACTATAGTAGACATTTTCTCAAGCAATGATAAACCCCATTTTTAGGGTTTATCTTGTGTTGAATTTAGAGGGTTTTGTCAACTTGTGTTGACTTTCCTTCATAGTTAGAGGTTAACTAAGTCGGAGCAGTAAACAATTCTCATGTCACAATTGATGACGATAATTAGGATAGGACTTCTAATTCTCATACCTTCCCAAGAGCTTCCTTAATTGTTAGTTTACTTCTTTTGCCATTTACATTTCTTGTTTCATATCTCAAAAACCCCAAAAGATACTTCATAGCCAATAATTGAACACTTCATTACAATTTCTAGGTAGAACGACCCGAGGTTTGAATACTTCGATTATTTTTATAGGGGTTTGTACTTGTGACAACCAAATGTTTGATGTGAGGAATTGTTTGTTGGTTTAGAACTATGCTTACAACGAGATTTCTTTAAGAAATTATTTACCAACGACAATTTCTCTCTCATCAAGCACTTAGTGAGCAATAATGCAAGACATTGTGAAATTGAGAAGAGGATTCAAAATTAGAGCTATGTACTACAAGCAATCAACAACCATAAAGCAATTAACAACAATGAACATGAAATTCCTCAATGCATTAATAGAAATCAAAGTAACAAGATCCAAATCCAAGATCTACAATGCTAGAGTAACAAGAACACTAAAATGAGAGTAGAAGAATGAGATCTACAAATTAGAACAATGTAAAATTGAATTAAAATCATATATAACCAAAGGATCCAAGTGAAATTGAAAATGAGAAAGCCAAAACCAAGAGAGAAGTTGGAGTTTCTCTCTCTAAAAACATAAACTCCAAAAACTAGCTAAGAAAGTGTGTAATGTGTGAATCCCCTTCATGTCTTAGTCCCTTAGGTCTTTTTCCCTCTAGAATTCAACTCAAACTGGGCCTGGAGCTCCCCTAAAATTTTCAGCCACAATTTCATTAAAGAAGTCATGTGCCGAGCGTCACGCGTACGCATGGGTCACGAGTACGCGTCATCTGGGTTTTTGCGATCCACGCGTACGCGTCAAACGTGTGTATGCATCGATGAGATTTCTGCCCAGCCACGCGAAGGCGTCACTTTCGCGTGCCAATCCCAGGTCCAAGCTCTGATGCCAGGGCATTTTGGCCAGTTTAACTGACCTTTTCTTTACTGTTTTTAAGGTAGTTTCATGCATTTTCTTAAAAAATAAGCTAGTTTTGGGTAGATATTAACTTACATCTTGATTCAAGCATACATTGTGCACTTTACATGATTTCATGAGAATTTTGCATGAATTATATGATAAATTGGATGATGCATGATCCCATGATTAAGAGCAAGACTTTGATGCACTTTGTTTGATTGATTTCAGGCCAAAAGAAGAAGAGAAGAGCCACGTTAGTAGCTACGTTAGTTACACTAACGTGGGCACTAACGTGGAAGGAAGGAAAGCCACAACGTTAGTGAGAGAAAAGTTAGTGGCATTAACTTTGAAGAAAGGAAATGGAGCCAATGTTAGTGACACTTAACATTATCACTAACGTTGGACCAAGCTCATAAGTGGCCACGTTAGTTGCCACGTTAACTTAGTTAACGTGGCCTCTAACGTTAAGAAGTAAAGGGGAAGCCAGCGTTAGTGACATTCAACTTTATCACTAACGTTGGCCAAGTCACAATAAGCCACGTTAACTCCCACGTTAACCTAGTTAACGTGGAAGCTAACGTGAAGAAACAAGGTGGTCGACAACGTTAGTGACACCAAACATTGTCACTAACGTTGGAAGGAACCCACACAAGCCCCAATAAGCCACGTTAACTCCCACGTTAACCTAGTTAACGTGGAAGCTAACGTGAAGAAGGGAGGTGATCGCCAACGTTAGTGACACCCAACATTGTCACTAACGTTGGAATGAGCCAAACAAGCCACTATGAGCCACGTTAACTCCCACGTTAACTTAGTTAACGTGGAAGTTAACGTGGGCAAAAGTCCCACCTGACAGCCTGACCATGCCTTCTTCAAACACGCATAACTTGAGCCACAAAGCTCCAAATGAGGTGATTCCAGTGGCATTGGAAAGTAGGATTCCAGAGCTTTCCAAGCATATATGGCGCTACATGGTTGACACTAAATTTGAGGGAGAAAACCTGCCCCGAAAGTGCAATGATGAACATGGTATCAACCTGTATTAAGGCCAACTGACCTCTTCACCTTCCAAGAAGTATAACTCGAGTTGTAGAGCTCCAAATGATGCGCTTCCAAAGGCATTGGAAAGTAGACACCCAGGATTTCCAACAATATATAATAGTATGGGGTGGACACTAAGTTTGAGCTTCAGAAACTGGCAATAATAAAGCCTTGATCGCTAGCGTTAATGGCACTCAAGTTTTCCATTAACGCTAGCAACTATGCCAGCAACCATGTCCACTTCAAAGGGGCATAACTTGAGCTACAGAGGTCCAATTGAGGTGATTTCAGTTGCGTTAGAAAGCTGACATTCAGAGCTTTCCAACGATATATAATACTCTATATTAGGCATGAAATTGGAGCACAAACAAGAGGCATATTTTAAGCCCCAAAAACACCAACTGGGCAGCAAGTGCAACGTTAGCCACAATAACTTTAACACTAACGCCACACTTGTAACGTTAGAGTGGCTAACTTTAGCACTAACTTTAGCACCTGGACCTCAACTTGACTCACTCTCTCTCAAGTCCACTTCAAAGCTCAAGCAAGTAAGCCCATAATTGTCAACCAATCAAGTCCATAAGAAGCATCTAGAATAGGAATTTTCATTTAATTGTAATTTGCTTTTAATTTCATTTTGTAATTTAGGAGAGCCTATATAAAGGCCTTAGTTTTTACATTGAAAGGAAGCTTGAAAAGGGGGGACTGAATTCTGGAATGGGGGATTGAAGAGGGGTCTTCGGACTCCCTCCCCTCACACACTTTTCCTTCTCTTTCTTTTAGTTGTAATTTTCATTTATGAATGTTGAATTTTCAATTTCAGTTTTTATCTTCATCTTTACTTTTCTGCACTTTCTTTCTTTTCTATTTTTGTAGAGCAATGATCAACTAACTCTTTATATTGGGTTAGAGAGCTCTATTGTGATTCAATGGATTAAGTGTAGTTCTTATTCTTCTTCTTCTTTCTTTCCTCTTGATTTTACTAGAGAGCTTTCGATCTTCATCCAATTGGGTAGTTATCTTGAAAAAGAAACTATTTATACTTGGATCTCTTCTGAACCTTGGAAAAGGAATGAAGAGATCATGCTAGAAATGCTTTTTCATGCTGGACCAAATTGGGTGTGGATGGATATGTGACTATAATCCTTCCAACACTTGATTTGGGAAATGCATGTGGTATAATCAGTGACCATACTTCATCTCTTCTCATGAGCAATTGACCAAGGAATTGGCTATTGATCAAGATTTGAGAGATTGAATTCCAAGAAATTAGAATTCGATCAATTAAGATTTCCAAGGAGATCAATGAATGCATTGATTGAGGAAGAGATGAGAATGAACTTGATCCGGAGGATTGCAATATCTCTTGATCCCAATGTTCATTTTATTTTTTTTAGTTCTTACATTTTATTTTCTTGCCATTTTACTTCTCTGCACTTTATCGCTTTCTTTACTTTCATGCAATTTACATTTCCTTGCTGCTTATCACTCCAATATGATTCGTCTAACTAGAATAATCAATTAACCATTGATTGCTAAATCCGTTAATCTCTGTGGGATTCGACCTCACTCTATTTTGAGTTTTTACTTGATGACAAATTCGGTACACTTACCGAAGGGAGATTTGTTGAGAGACAAGTTTTCCGTGCATCATGTTTATGGCGCCGTTTCCGGGGATTAATTATGATTAACAAACTACCGGTTGATTGATTTACTAGATTAGACACTTTTCTTTTGTCTTTATTTTCTTTTGCTTCTTTATTTTCTTTTGCTAACTAACTGTTTGTGATATTGCCTCACTGGGAATTTCCTAATCTGTGACAATGGAGATTCCAATTTCTTTTGGTGATTATTGTTTGAGACAGAGCTTTCTGCAGGAAAGAAAGGAGCATCCATCATATTTTAGTCAATCAAATTTCATGGGAAACTCTCCACCACCACAGAATGATTCATTTTACTATGCTCATGGTGGGTGGGAGTATCAAGAACATGAAATGGGGTACTTTCCAGAGCCACAAAATGGTCCATATTTTGGTGAAATTGATCACTACTCAAGTTGTGGCTGGGAATATCAAAATCAAAGAGATTTCACTCATTCATACCCCAGTCATCAAGAGCCATCACCTCTCAATTATACAATCTCACCTCCAAGTTTTACATGCCTGAATTCTTCATCATTTGAGTATACCTCAGCACAAAAGTCTATCCCAAATCCATACAATTCATTTCACCATCCACAAAACTCAATCCACTACCCACAAGAGTCATACCACTTTCAGAACACACAACCACAAAACAACCAATTCCATTCACAAAGTAGCCACCCTCAACCTCCAAATTTCACCCCAGCTGCACACCCTCCCCTCGAGGATAAGCTATCAAAGATAGAGAACCTACTGGCAATGCTCTTGAAAGAATCTAAGGACACAAGGATTTTCCAAGAGGAAGTAAAAACCATTATGCAGAACCGGTGGGTTGCCATTAAGAAGCTTGAGGCACAAGTTGGATATCTATCAAAGCAAATTACTACCCACAATTCTCTCAGTGATACCATGGCAAACCCAAGGGAGGAATCAGAAGAACAAGAGAAAGAGACACCCATACCAAGTGAGATTTCTATGAAGAAGGAGGAGGTTATGAGAGTATATAAGCCTAAGGCTCCATACCCACAGAGGTTACTAGTGGTGACAAAGGAACATGCAAACTCATTCCCAAAAGACTCAATGCAACATCATGTAGAAGAAAGGGAGGAAGTCAATCAAGGGAGTCCACACTCTAAGGAAACAGAGAGTTGCATAGAGGGTGAGTTCATTGAACCACCAATTCAAGAAGTTCTTGATGAAGAGGATGCTCCAACCATCATACAATACCCAAGTCCTGAAATCAAGGTGGTAAAGGCAATCAACATGAACACTAACAAAAGGATGGTGATCAAGAAAAGAAGGACAATATTCATGAAGAAGAAAAGGTCAACCAAAAGCCATCCCACCCCTACCCCCAACAAGCAAGTTTACTCAAGCTAACAACAGAAGAAGGCTTGCTGGGGAGAGGCACTCAAAACAAGGGGCATTAACTGGCTCCTCTTTCCTCTTGAGGTCATTCCTCTTAACAAACTGGAAGAAGAGGAAGAAAGTCGTGAATAACATGTCAAGCTAATGACATTAAAAGAGCGCTTGTTGGGAGGCAACCCAACCGTAGGTAACATTTCCTTGCTTTGCTTAGTTTACTTTCAATAATTTGGCATATGATTGCACTCTAAGTTTGGTGTTGCCATGCAACAATTTGAATTTCAATCTTCATTGGGTACTTGCAACATTCTAGATTGACAGTGGCACACTAAGTTTGGTGTTGCCACTTAACTTTCATGCAAAGTACCATGCCAACACCACTTATTAATGCAATCAAAATTGTTTCTGTTTTACTTCTTGTGCTTTTGTTGTGATCCATAATCTTGCTTGCTGAAACACATGCATACTCACACTTTATTTTAAGACATTCATGATCCATCATAAACCCCGTCACCACTGTTTTAATTGTTGCTTGAGTATAAGCAATCATTCTATGTCTGGTGTGGGAAGGGGAAGAATAGGAGGAAAAAAGCAACAACAATGAAGATAAAATACAAGGTGGTAAAGTTCCTTTCTCCTCTTACTTATTTCCAGCACTTTAATTTGCATGATTGTCTTCTATGTTCTTTGTATGTATGTGTGCTTTCTCCTTGTGAATAAGCATGTCAATTCTGTCTTTTAAACTTTCTATTGATTAAGGCTGTGTTTTCTAGTCTGAATGTCATTACTGCATCCTTACTTTGCTTACTAGTATGCTTGTCCCTTTTGAATCAAATGAAAAGAGAATGAGTGTTTTATAAACGACCAGAGTGGAGTTCATACTATTGAGTAAGTTCCTGAGTTTGTGGTGTGGTCATAAGTTAGCTAAGTTGGTTCAACCACAAGGTGGGAAGACAACTATCTGTCCTGAATCATATGCTTTGAACACACCCCATGAGACTAGCTAAATAAGAAGATCCTAATAAGAAAAAGGGAAAGAACAATAAAGGTTGAAAAAGAAAAGAAAAAGAGTAAGCAATAAGGCTGGGCACCAATGGTTTTAATCTCGAGGCATGTGTCTGTGGTGCTCCTGTGTGAGGGATCTACTTGGATGAATAAGCTCTTAGGAGTGCCTTATCACTTGGTAACTTGGGTTAACTAACTCGGGATTATCAGCTGAAAGTCCACTATCAAGAGTAATCCTCAATACAGAGCATTTAGTAACCCAAAGAGGTGCTGGACACCAAGGTCTCAAGAAAAGAAAATAAATAAACTATGTGCCTGTGGTGTGTATGTATGGGGGAGAGACTTGAGCAAGTAAGTCCTTAGGGGTGCTTCAACACCTAGCACCTTGAACCAACTGGTTCGGGAGTGTTGGCTGAAAGCTTATTTTAAAGAGTTGTCCCCTTACAGAGCACTTAGCTTAAGAACAAAAATAAGCCCTGAAATGACAACAAAAGGATCAATGAATAAAAGTCTCATGGGATGCAATCACAGTGAGTATTCTAGGACATGATAAAGGTCTGAAAGCCAGGAATGAACCTAAGTTGCTATGCATGAAACCACCATAAAACCAGGGACATGACTTCCACAAGAATGACTCATTTCTCTTGGCATTCCATTCATCATTCTCTTGTTCCAGTACTTGCTTAGAGACAAGCAAGCTTTAAGTTTGGTGTTGTGATGCCAGGGCATTTTGGCCAGTTTCACTGATCTTTTCTTTACTGTTTTTAAGGCAGTTTCATGCATTTTCTTAGGAAATAAGCTAGTTTTGGATAGATATTCACTTACATCTTGATTCAAGCATACATTGTGCACTTTACATGATTTCATGAGAATTTTGCATGAATTATATGATAAATTGGATGATGCATGATCCCATGATTAAGAGCAAGACTTTGATGCACTTTGTTTGATTAATTTCAGGCCAAAAGAAGAAGAGAGGAGCCACGTTAGTAGATACATTAGTTACACTAACGTGGGCACTAACGTGGAAGGAAGGAAAGCCACAACGTTAGTGAGAAAAGTTAGTGGCATTAACTTTGAAGAAAGGAAATGGAGCCAACGTTAGTGACACTTAACATTATCACTAACGTTGGACCAAGCTCATAAGTGGCCACGTTAGTTGCCATATTAACTTAGTTAACGTGGCCTCTAACGTTAAGAAGTAAAGGGGAAGCCAGCGTTAGTGACATTCAACTTTATCACTAACGTTGGCCAAGTCACAATAAACCACGTTAACCTAGTTAACGTGGAAGCTAACGTGAAGAAACAAGGTGGTCGACAACGTTAGTGACACCAAACATTGTCACTAACATTGGAAGGAACCCACACAAGCCCCAATAAGCCACGTTAACTCCCACGTTAACCTAGTTAACGTGGAAGCTAACGTGAAGAAGGGAGGTGATCGCCTACGTTAGTGACACCCAACATTGTCACTAACGTTGGAATGAGCCAAACAAGCCACTATGAGCCACGTTAACTCCCACGTTAACTTAGTTAACGTGGAAGTTAACGTGGGCAAAAGTCCCACCTGGCAGCCTGACCATGCCTTCTTCAAACACGCATAACTTGAGCCACAAAGCTCCAAATGAGGTGATTCCAGTGGCATTGGAAAGTAGGATTCCAGAGATTTCCAAGAATATATGGCACTACATGGTTGACACTAAATTTGACGGAGAAAACCTGCCTCGAAAGTGCAATGATGAACATGGTATCAACCTGTATTAAGGCCAACTGACCTCTTCACCTTCCAAGAAGTATAACTCGAGTTGTAGAGCTCCAAATGATGCGCTTCCAAAGGCATTGGAAAGTAGACACCCAGGGCTTTCCAACAATATATAATAGTATGGGGTGGACACTAAGTTTGAGCTTCAAAAACTGGCAATAATAAAGCCCTGATCGCTAGCGTTAATGGCACTCAAGTTTTCCATTAACGCTAGCAACTATGCCAGCGACCATGTCCACTTCAAACGAGCATAACTTGAGCTACAGAGGTCCCATTGAAGTGATTCCAGTTGCGTTAGAAAGCTGACATTCATAGCTTTCCAACAATATATAATACTCTATAGTAGGCATGAAATTGGAGCACAAACAAGAGGCATCTTTTAAACCCCAAAAACACCAACTGGGCAGCAAGTGCAACGTTAGCCACAATAACTTTAACACTAACGCCACACTTGTAACATTAATGTGGCTAACTTTAGCACTAACTTTAGCACCTGGACCTTAACTTGACTCACTCTCTCTCAAGTCCACTTCAAAGCTCAAGCAAGCAAGCCCACAATTGTCAACCAATCAAGTCCACCAGAAGCATCTAGAATAGGAATTTTCATTTAATTGTAGTTTGCTTTTAATTTCATTTTGTAATTTAGGAGAGCCTATATAAAGGCCTTAGTTTTTACATTGAAAGGAAGCTTGAAAAGGGGGGACTGAATTCTGGAATGGGGGATTGAAGAGGGGTCTTCGGACTCCCTCCCCTCACACACTTTTCCTTCTCTTTCTTTTAGTTGTAATTTTCATTTATGAATGTTGAATTTTCAATTTCAGTTTTTATCTTCATCTTTACTTTTCTGCACTTTCTTTCTTTTCTATTTTTGTAGAGCAATGATCAACTAACTCTTTATATTGGGTTAGAGAGCTCTATTGTGATTCAATGGATTAAGTGTAGTTCTTATTCTTCTTCTTCTTTCTTTCCTCTTGATTTTACTAGAGAGCTTTCGATCTTCATCCAATTGGGTAGTTATCTTGGAAAAGAAACTATTTATACTTGGATCTCTTCTGAACCTTGGAAGAGGAATGAAGAGATCATGCTAGAAATGCTTTTTCATGCTGGACCAAATTGGGTGTGGATGGATATGTGACTATAATCCTTCCAACACTTGATTTGGGAAATGCATGTGGTATAATCAGTGACCATACTTCATCTCTTCTCATGAGCAATTGACCAAGGAACTGGCTATTGATCAAGATTTGAGAGATTGAATTCCAAGAAATTAGAATTCGATCAATTAAGATTGCCAATGAGATCAATGAATGCATTGATTGAGGAAGAGATGAGAATGAACTTGATTCGGAGGATTGCAATATCTCTTGATCCCAATGTTCATTTTATTTTTTTTTAGTTCTTACATTTTATTTTCTTGCCATTTTTCTTCTCTGCACTTTATCGCTTTCTTTACTTTCATGCAATTTACATTTCCTTGCTGCTTATCACTCCAATATGATTCGTCTAACTAGAATAATCAATTAACCATTGATTGCTTAATCCGTTAATCTCTGTGGGATTCGACCTCACTCTATTGTGAGTTTTTACTTGACGACAAATTCGATACACTTGCCGAAGGGAGATTTGTTGAGAGACAAGTTTTCCGTGCATCAAGCTCCCACGCGTGCGCGTCGATGCTAATACTCCAAAGCTCCACTTTTCATGCTCCTTTTACTTATGCATGCTTCCTTCCTCTCTTCTAGACCATTCTTACCTCTATAAACTCTGAAATTACTCAACAAACAGATCACGGCATCGAATGGTAATAGAGGGAGATAAAAATATAGCATATTTAAGGCCTAAAAAGCATGTTTTTAATCATCAAGCAAAATTAGGAAGGAGACACAAAACTATGCATTTTATGTGGATAAGTGTGATAGAATATTGATAAAACCCCCAAATTCTATACAAAATAAAACCCTAAAATTGGGGTTCATCAAATCTCCCCAAACTTAAACCAAGCATGTCCTCATGTTAAAAGGAATTGAAAGACCAAAAAATTATAGGAGAATGGGGATTTATTAAATGCAAATTACCAATATGGATGCAACTAATGCTAATGTATCTATCTACTTGGTCAAAGGTAAATCAACTTCCAAAAATATATATGAGCACATAGGGCCAAAATGACAAAATAATTCATGACTCTACCAATTCAAACATCAAAGTGGAGTGTGTATACTTGCATGAAGAAAGCTCATGAAAGCCGGGAACAAGGAATTTAGCATTAAACCCTCAACGGAAGTGTTTGCACTCTAGTCGCTCAAGTGTTTAGGGTTGATTCACTTAATTCTCCTCTAATCATGCTTTCTAAAATTTGTTTTTCATCTAATAACAATCAACACTTATTCAATGCATGCATACATATATCATGAGGTCTTTTCTTAGGTTGTAATGGGGCTAGGTCAAGGTAAGGTTATATATAGCTAAGTGAGCTCGAAATTTGAATCTTTGATTAACATAAACTTCCCACCTAACCTATATAACAACCTATAGAGACCTAATATAAGCCTAACTACCCATTCTTCTCTTCTTCACACATTCATGCATTTTCTTTTCTTTATCACCTCCCATATGCATTGATTATTATTGAACCTTACTTTGGGGCATTTTGTCCTCTTTTTATTTCTTTCTTTTTCTTTTTCTTTTCTTTTTTTTCCCTTTGTATATTTTTTCTTCTTTTCTTTCTTTTCAAACTACAAAAATGTACAAGAGCATCAACGCATATGGCTTCACATTTAATGCATGAATATATACCCAATTCCCAAGATCTTCAATAAAAGCTATAAACACCCTTTTACCTCAACCAATGTCCCAAGTTTCCCCACACTTGAATGATACACACACTCACTAGCCTAAGCTAATCAAAGATCCAAAGAAGGACATTTATTGTTTTTCGCTTAAAGGCTTGTAATGTGCTAAAATTAAAAATAAGTGGGTTTATCATAGGCTCAAAGTTGGCTAACAATGGTTGATGAAAGGTAGGCTATTTGGGTAAGTAAGCTAAATAAAATGATAGTCTCAATCATATAAATGCATGTATACATGGAATAATGAACATAAAGAATCAAACAAATCAAAGATCAAAATCATAGAAAGAGAGCAACCACACACAAGAATGAAAATAAGTAGTTATAAGATGTAACTACACAATTAGGCTCAAATCTCACATGCTTGTATTCTTAGCTCAAAAACCATGTTCCAAAATAAATTCTTCAAGCAAGATTGACAAAAAAAATTTTCAAATTGGTAGGGTGCCCTAAAGATTATTTCTGGGAAGATAAGTCATCACCCTAACCAAGTAGTCCTAACATGCAAAAAGTGTTCAAATACAAAAACTAATCATGCAATTTATTCTAACTAATGAAAGAAAAATCAAAATCATAGGTGTTGAAAATAAAAGGGTACCTACAGAAGTCGATAACCGACCTCCCCACACTTAGAAGTTTGCACGGTCCTCCGTGCCAATGGTGATAAGCAAGGTGGGATCGGGGTCACCACCTCCACCGTCCATGTCCTGAGTACTTGCGCCACTGTGGTCTGAGGCAGATGTGGAAATGTCTGGTTCTTCTGTAGGCTGGTTGACACAACCCCAAAACTTCTTCATGTAAGCAAATCGGCTTTTGTTTCACCGTTCATATCGATCTATCTTCTCATGGAGCTCCACAAGCAATTGATGGGTTGACATTGGTAGTGTAGATGAAGTGGTAGAAATGGTGGAGGAAGGGGCTTTATCTAGGCTCGTGGTGTTCATAAGAGGCCAAAGAAAATTCCCACTCGGGATGATAGTGCCCTTTGCCAGAATTATAGCTTTCATGTCCTTAGCCTCACAAGGGATACCAACAGCAGCAACCAAATATGATACCAAAGCGGAAAATGGTAGATTACCCTTGGCATGGACCCGACCCATCGCTTGTCAGATGAGGAGAGGGATGTTGACTGGCCTCTCCGTGAGTATGCACCAGACTAGGAGGGCTAGGTCCGCCGTGATGGATGACTTATGGGTGCTTGGAAGCACGTAGTGAGATAAGATCTGGGCCCATGCTCGAGCCTCCACTGTAAGTGCGCGTCCGTCAAGGCACTTAGGTCGCATCTTGAGTCTCCCTTTAGTCTAAAATATCTCTGGTTGACCAATGACTCAAATGATCGAGTACCAATCAAACCCAAATTCATTCCGTTGACGTAGAACCTCTTGGTAACCATCCATTTCCCCAGTACCGATAAAACATTAAGCACCTCTTGAATAGCTCCTTCCGAAACTGGGACTTGCTTCCGGCGCACATAGACTGACTGAAGAGAAGGGGAGTGGTAATTGGAGTAGAACTCTACCACCCAAGAAAGGTTGGCCTCCTGTGACCTCCGCATTAGAAATCCCCATTGTCGCCGCTCAATGCAGGGCATCACATACTGAACAATGTGATCCGGAGGGGTGAGTAGATACTCAGAATGATAGTTCCTCTCAACTATAGCAGGGAACATGAGCTCACAGAAGCGGTTGGGGAACCTTGTAGGGTCCTTTACCGGATTGCCCTTCTCTTGTTCATCAATATGAACGATTGTCTTCGCCTTCTTTGAGAGGGGCTTAGCTCTTAGTGTAGGGTACACCTTGGAGGTTGATTTTTGGGGTGCCCTTTTTGTGGCCAGTTTCTTCGACGCCCTCTCCTTGCCTTTTTTGGTGGCCATCCAAAAAAAAGAAGGAAAAGAGGAAACATTAAACCTAAAGAATCAACACTCGAAAAATAACTTGCAAGTGAAAAATAATGCCCAAAAAGCAATAGTGCGTCTTGAGGACATGACAGCTGTAACATGTGAACAAGACAAGAATAAAATCATGGGCTATAACACTTAGCATGGGATGCAAGAGTGAGTGAAGCATGCAATAAGGCATGAGAAGGGTAAACTCAAGCATCAATAAGCACACAAGGTAGCATATGCAAGAAAGATAGTAAGCACAAGACAATCATTCACCTAGTCTAACTCTAAGACACTAAAGCATGCAATGGAAGAAAGTAGAGTCAGAAAGAGTGAGATGAATAATCTTGCAATATGCAATATGTAAGAACTGAAGTTTTCACGAATAAAATAATTTAAATGCCCAAATTAAGTTTCGAAAAGTTAGAATGAGAATTTGGGGATTTAAATATGATTTTTGGACTCAGTAGGCCTTTCCGAGTCAAAAAATGTGTTTTTTGCGAAAAATCGTGAGAAACTACGAACCAGAAGATGAACCGGTCAAACTAGTTTAAGTTTGCCCGGTTCTATGTGAGAAAAAGTGAAAACAGTCGAAAATCCTAGAAACATATTAGAAATGAAAAACCGAGCGTTAGTGTTAAATGTTTGGCCCAAAGTTAGGCCGAACGGGCTACAATCGCTAATGGGTTTGACCGGGCCCAAGTTGGGCCCAAACCCAACATATATAAGGGTTCATTAATGAACCCATTCAGCACAACACACCCATAAACACACACACACCAGCTGCAAGAAGGAGAGAGGAGAAGAGAGAAGAAACACTATTCACCTCCTTCTTCAAAGCTCCATAACTTTTGATCCGGAGCACCGATTGACAAGCCGTTTCTAGCCACGCAAAGCTCCCGTCGAGCTCTACGTTTCTATCTAAGTAAATCTGGTAAGAAACCACATCTCACTTACCAATTTCGTGCCCTAGATTTCTGCATTTTGAGGTTATAGTTTTGAGTAGATTTTGTGGTTTTGCTTGTTTAGGTGATCTCTAGTAGCGGATAATTGTTGGATTTTACCCTTAATCTCGTTGGGTAAGGTAAAGTTTCACTAAACCCTTGTGTTTAGTTATTTTATGTATCTTAGGTTTTGTTTTTGGTGATATATGTGTTGTTAGTTTGAGCTTTGGTGTTTGTTGGAGTTGGTTGAGGCTTTGGATCAAGTTTGGTGGTTTTGTTTTGGTGTTTGCAGCGTTTGAGAATCGGCCAAGGTATGGTTTCGATTTTCTTTATGTAATATGTAATGTTTATGGACACTTAGGCTAGTTGACCCTAAGATAGGATTGAATGTTATTGGTGTATGAATATTTAAATGTGAATTAATGTTAATTGTTAGTTGTAGTGGATTAGTGTGGTTGGTGATGATTATTGGGAATTGTTGGTGTTAATGAGGGTTGGTTGATGATGATTATTGGGAATTGTTGGTTGATGATGATTGGTGTTGTGGATGAGGGTAGTTGATATGGTTGTTGAATTGTTAAATGTTGAGCTATGATGAATTATGATGAATGGATGAACTTTGTTTATGTTGATGAAAGTGTTGCATGGTAATTGATGATTTGGAATGGGTGATAAATGGCTATATTGATGTTAATAGTTGGATATCGGAGATTGATATTGAATTTGATGAGAGAATAATGATTGTGAATGTTTTGGTTGGAAAATTGTTTGTAAAGTTATATGTTTGAGAATTGAGATTGAGAATGTAGAAGTGTGATGGAAAAATTGGTGTGAATGATGAATGGTAAACCAAAGGGGTAGATTGTGTTGTAATTGGAAGTTTGATCTTGTTTTGGTTGGATGTGGTTTGTGAAAGTTGGTAAATTGAGATATGTGAATTGGGTTGGGTTTAGAGTTGTTGAATGGCTTAGAGGTTTTGAGTTTGAGAAATGGTTGAAGTAGTATTTGGTATGAATTTTGGGTTGTTATGGTAGGGTTGATATGTGATTGATTTGGTTTTGGATTGAGATTGGTTAAAAATTTGAGGTTATGAGGTTTTGCGTAAAAATGGATTTTCGGTGAACTTTGTCTGATCATAACTTTTGTCTCATTTTTCAAAATCTGTTGAATTTGGTTTAGAATTAAAAATTATTGAAAACCCTTCGATTTGATATAAAGTTTGTAAAATTTGGAATTTTTTAGAGGAAGTTATGATCATTCAAAGATTGGTGTCAAAATCTGAAATTTTGCAGAGTTGTAGAATTTTGTGATTTCTGGTATGTGCGCATGCACACACCAATGGAGTTTTACAACCTGTGCATAAGCATAGCCCTGTGTGCACGCACACGTTGGGAAGGTCAGTCTGTTGGGGGTGCTAGCACAGCTTGTGCGAGTGAACAGACTTGTGAATTTTCGTACCTGTGCGTACGCACACCCCTGTGCCTACGCACACTTTAAAAATCTGCCTGGGCGTGCGCACGCACACCCCTGTGCGTACGCATATGCCCTGTTTCAAAAATTTAAAACTTGTTTTCAACTATTTCACCTTCCTAGCAAGCTTGTAAGCCTTTGTAACACCATTTTAAGACTCTTGGGCTCAATTTTGGATATTAGAACATGGGAAAGGTCCTAGGAGGTTTAGTTTGTGTTTTACTTTGATAAGTTAGCAAACGGAGGTTTAGGTTTCTGGTGTAGTGAGGACGAGTTGGTTGAGAGAGAAGGAAGAGTGGTGAATATGGTGATTGCTGACAACGAATTTGAGAAACTAATGTACTAAGGAGTTCGGAATGGAATTTATTAAGTAATGATGGTTGTGACGAGTATGAGTGGAAGGGTATTATGAGCAGTGGCCTCTGAGATTGAATATGTGATTATGATATGCATTGTTCTCCGTTGTAGGGGATGTGGCAGTCTCCCGCCTATGTTCGGATGTGAGGGTTGAAGCTAGGTGGTGCACGGAAATCGTGATTCACACTTTTCACATCTCCGCACAACTAACCAGCAAGTGCACTGAGTCATCCAAGTAATAAACCTTACGTGAGTAAGAGTCAATCCCACGGAGATTGTCGTCTTGAAGTAAACTATGGTCATCCTTGTAAATCTCAGTCAGGCAGATTCAAATGGTTATAAGGTTTTGATAATTAAAAGATAAATAAAACAGAAAATAAGATAGAGTTACTTATGTAATTCACTGGTGGGAATTTCATATAAGCGTATGGAGATGCTTTGTTGCTTCTGAACCTCTGCTTTCCTATTGCCTTCTTCCAACCATGTGTTACTTCCTTCCATGGCAAGTTGTAAGATCCTCTCAGTGAAAATGGTCTTCTACAGTTTCTGCACAGCTAATCAACTGTCGGATTTCTCGTCTCGGATGAAAAATACCAGGTACAGCTACCGCATGGCTAATCATCTGTCGGTTCCCGCTAGCATCAGAATAGGATCCATTGATCTTTTTGCACACTGTCACTTGTGCCCAAAATTTGCAGGTTTGCAGCTCGTCACAGTCATCCCTTCCCAGATCCTACTCGGAATGCTAAAGACTTTCCGGATCCCAGGAATGTTGCCAATTGTTCTAGCATATACCACGAAAATACTAATCTCACGGACTCGGTCCGTGTATTAGATACCCAAGAGAATATACTCTGGCTGTCATCCAATGACAATGTTAAACATCATGTAGACCGCTTTGTGGTTGTCAGGGATGCGGATCTTAGCTAAGCGAGTAACGAAGATAGTGGGTGATTGTCACGGGTCACCCCTTCATTCTGACTTAACTGAATTAAGTACGAGAGCATATCTTGGAGAAGAAGTAGGCATGAATTGAATAGAAAAATAATAGTACTTTGTATTAATTCATGAAGAACAACAGAGCTCCACACCTTAATCAATGGGGTGTAGAAACTCCACCGTAGAAAATACATAAGTGAAAAAGGTCTAGGCATGGCCATGAAGGCAACCTTCAAACATGACAACAATGATAAAAGTTTCGTCCAAAGATCAACAGTTGATAAAAGATATAAAATAAATCTCTAAAAGTAGTTTTTATACGAAACTAGTAACCTAGGGTTACAGAAAATGAGTAACTAAGTGCAGATAGTGCAGAAATCCACTTCCGGGGCCCACTTGGTGTGTGCTTGGGCTGAGCATTGAAGCTTTTTCGTGCATAGGCTGTTCCTGGAGTTAAACGCCAGCTTTGGTGCCAGTTTGGGCGTTTAACTCCAATTCTAGTGCCAGTTTGGGCGTTTTACGCCAGAAAGTTTTAGGCTGGATTTGGACACCAGTTTGGGCCATCAAATCTCGGAAAAGTATGGACTATTATATATTGCTGGAAAGCCCAGGATGTCTAATTTCCAACGCAATTAAGAGTGCGCCAATTAGGCTTCTATAGCTCTAGAAAATCCATTTCAGGTGCAGCAGGGTCAGAATCCAACAGCATCTATAGTCGTTTTTCAGCCTCTGAATCAGATTTTTGCTCAGGTCCCTCAATTTCAGCTTGAAAGTATGTGAAATCACAGAAAAACACACAAACTCATAGTAAAGTCTAGAAATGTGATTTTTGAATAAAAACTAATAAAAATATAATAAAAAGTAACTAAAACCTACTAAAAACTATGTGAACAGTTTTGGCATCTCACTTTATCCTTTGAAGTTCAGAATGATTAGCTTCCATAGGAACTCAGAATTTAGATAGTGTTATTGATTCTCGTATTTTAGTATGTTGATTCTTGAACACAGCTACTTTATGAGTCTTGGCCGTGGCCCTAAGCACTTTGTTTTCCAGTATTACCACCGGGTACATAAATGCCACAGACACATAACTGGGTGAACCTTTTCAGATTGTGACTCAGCTTTGCTAGAGTCCCCAATTAGAGGTGTCCAGAGCTCTTAAGCACACTCTTTTTGCTTTGGACCACGACTTTAACCGCTCAGTCTCAAGCTTTTCACTTGACACCTTCATGCCACAAGCACATGGTTAGGGACAGCTTGGTTTAACCACTTAGGCCAGGATTTTATTCCTTTGGGCCCTCCTATCCATTAATGCTCAAAGCCTTGGATCCTTTTTACCCTTGCCTTTTGGTTTAAAGGGCTACTGGCTTTTTCTGCTTGCTTTTTCTTTTTTTTTTCTTTATTTTTCTTCTCTTTTTTTCACCACTTTTTTTAGAAAGCCTTTGTTTTTCATTGGAATTTCTTGCTTCAAGAATCCTTTTTATGATTTTTCAGATTATCAATAACATTTCTCCTTTTTCATTATTCTTTTAAGAGCCAACAATTTTAACATTCATAAACAACAACATAAAAAATATGCACTGTTCAAGCATTCATTCAGAAAACAAAGAGTATTGCCACCACATCAAAATAATTAGATTATTTTCAAGATAGAATTCAAAATTCATGTACTTCTTTTTCTTTTGAAATTAAAAACATTTTTCATTTAAGAAAGGTGAAGGATTCATAGGACATTCATAGCTTTAAGACATAGACACTAGACACTAATGATCATGTAATAAAGACACAAACATAGATAAAACATAAATCATAATTCGAAAAACAGAAAAATAAGAACAAGGAAATTAAAGAATGGGTCCACCTTAGTGATGGCGGCTAGTTCTTCCTCTTGAAGATCTTATGGAGTGCTTGAGCTCCTCTATGTCTCTTTCTTGCCTTTGTTGTTCCTCCCTCATGGCTCTTTGGTCCTCTCTAATTTCATGGAGGATGATAGAATGCTCTTGGTGCTCCATCCTTAGTTGCCCCATGTTGGAACTCAATTATCCTAAGGAGGTGTTGATTTGTTCCCAATAGTTGTGTGGAGGAAAATGCATCCCTTGAGGCATCTCAGGGATTTCATGATGAGGAATTTCCTCATGCTCTTGTTGAGGTCCATGAGTGGGCTCTCTTGTTTGCTCCATCTTCTTCTTAGTGATGAGCTTGTCTCCTTCAATGAGGGTGTCTTCTTCTATGACAATTTCAGCTGAATTGCATAGGGTACAAATGAGATGAGGGAAGGCTAACCTTGCCAAAGTAGAGGACTTGTCTGCCACCTTGTAGAGTTCTAGAGATATGATCTCATGAACTTCTACTTCCTCTCTATTCATGATGCTATGGATCATGATAGCCCGGTCTATTGTAACTTCAGACGGTTGCTAGTAGGAATAATAGAGCATTGGATGAACTCCAACCATTCCCTAGCCACAGGTTTGAGGTCAAGCCTTCTTAGTTGAACCGGCTTGCCTCTCAAGTCTCTCTTCCATTGAGCTCCTTCCACACAAATGTCCCTAAGGACTTGGTCCAATCTTTTATCAAAGTTGACCCTTCTAGTGAAAGGGTGAGGATCTCCTTGCATCATTGGAAAGTTGAATGCCAACCTCACATTTTCCGGACTAAAATCCAAGTAATTCCCCCGAACCATTGTGAGCCAATTCTTTGGGTTCGGGTTCATACTTTGATTATGGTTCCTAGTGATCCATGCATTGGCATAGAACTCTTAAACCATTAAGATTCTAACTTGTTGAATAGGGTTAGTGAGTGTTTTCCAACCTCTTTTTTGAATTTCATGTCGGATCTCTGGATATTCACTCTTTTTGAGCTTGAAGGGGAACTCGGGGATCACCTTTTACTTGGCCACAACTTCATAGAAGTGGTCTTGATGGACATTTGAGATGAATTTCTCCATCTCCCATGACTCGGAGGTGGAAGCAATTACCTTCCCTTTCCTCTTTCTAGAGGTGGAAAAATAAAAAAAGCAAAGCTTTTTCCACACCAAACTTAAAAGTTTTGCTCGTCCTCAAGCAAAAGAAGAAAGAAAGAGGTAGAAGAAGAAGAAATGGAGGAGATGGAGGGAGTAGTGGTTTCGGCCAAGGGGGTAGTAGTGTGTATGATGTGTGAGATTGAAGGTTGTAAGGAGGGGTATTTATAGGGTGATAAATCCATATTTTATGATATATATTGTGCTCAATTCAAGAGATTTATTCAATCCTTCACCCACTTATTCATGTAAATTGCATGGTTTTACTTTCCCTTCCTTATTATGTGATATATGTGAAATACATGTTTCTTATGCTTTGAAATTATTTATTTTTAATTACCCTTTATTACCATTCGATGCCGTGATTTGTGTGTTGAGAAGTTTCAGATCTTCTAAGGTAGGAATGACTTAAAGGATGGAAAGGAAACATACAAAAATGGAAGGAAAGCACAAAATGGAGTTTTTGAAGAAACTGGCAGCGACGCGAACGCATGGAAGACGCGGCCGCATGCCCAGTGCGAAAAGGCACTGACGCCAATGCGTGACTGACGCGGACGCGCACTATGAGCAGAACACAGATGACGCAGACGCATGACCTAAGCGAACGCGTGACAAGGAAAACCCCAGATGACGCGACCGCATGACCCACGCGGACGCGTGACAGACGCCACGCACCAGAAATTACAGAAAATGCCCCCAGCGATTTCTGAAACCCTTTTTGGCCCAGATCCAAGTCCAGAAGGCAGAGATTAGAGGTTATAAAGTGGGGGAATGCATCCATTCAGGGGGAGCTCTCAAATTATTCACTTTTCATAGTTTAGATGTAGTTTTTAGAGAGAGAGGTTCTCTCCTCTCTCTTAGGTTTTAGGATTAGGATTTCTTATTATTTCAATTTAGTATTCCAACTCCTTATCAGGTTCAGTATTCCTTTTACTTTATATTTCTCTTTTACTTCCAGATATTTTAATGCTTTCATTTAATTACTTTTGTTGCCAAATTGGCTTATGAACCATTCATGTTCAGATTTGTTTTTCTATTTAATATAATTTGAGGTATTTCAGAATTATGATTGCTTTTCTTTATTTACATTAATAATTTGTATTTTCTTCCTCTTGGCTTTGGTTGATTAATTGGCAACTCTTGAGTTATCAAACTCAACGTAATTGATAATTGTTATCTTTGCTAATTGAATTGAACTTCAATAAACTCCAGTCCTTTCTTAGGAATTGACTAGGACCTGAGGATCAAACTAATTGGTCTACTTGACCTTCCTTTGCTTTAGCAAAGGCTAACTAAGTGGGATTAAAACTCAATTCTCATCACCATTGATAAGGATAACTAGGATAGGACTTCCAATTTCTCATACCTTACCAAGAGTTTATTTTACAGTTATTTATTTATTTTATTTGTCATTTAAATTACTTATTCCTTACTTTCAAAACCCCAATTTACAAAACTCAACTAATAATAAGAACATACCTCCCTGCAGTTCCTTGAGAAGACGACCCAAGGTTTAAATACTTCGGTTATCAATTTATTTAGGGGTTTGTTACTTGTGACAACCAAAACATTTGTAAGAAAGGACTTTTGTTGGTTTAGAAGCTATACTTGCAACGGGAATTTATTCTGAATTCTAGACCACGCAAAAGTTCTCTCTTCAAAATGGCGCCGTTGCCGGGGAACTGCAAACGTGTGCCTTATTATTGGTTATTGTAAATATTTTTCTTTTACTTGTTTATTTGTTTTTGTGTTCTCCTTTTATTTCCATTAGCTACTATGAATTCTCACCCCTTCTCGCTTTGAGTTTGGTTCTAATATTGTTGAAGGAAACGGAAGTTATAGCAGGAACATGCATCAAGGTCAGAGAAATAAAAGATGGATGGAGCCAAGAGGTTTTGATCAACCCTTTAGGCAACAACACCCTTCAAGATATTATTGACAAAGACCATTCTACAATGCATACCAAGCTGATAGATATGGTGGAAAACCTTGTAACCACCAACAAGCCCCACCCTGTGCCTATAGACCATCCTCTCAACATAACTTTGAACCACCACACTCACAAGCTCCTTTTCACCATTCACCACTATACGATCCTTATTTACCCCAATTCCAATCCAATTACTCCCAAACACCACCACTTCCCTATGTACCATGTCCAAATCCATCACCTCGAGAATCACAGGCTCGCCTCAAGGAAACAGTAGATCAACTTCATACAACCCTTCATCAACTGGAGCAAGCAATACATCAATTATCTTCCAGACGTTTAGACACTCAAGGAACTCTAATAGCTTTATGTGGAGAATCTAATGACAAACGTAGTATGAAGGAGAGACTAGAAGCCCAGAGGGCAGTAATGAGCACAACTTTGTTCTGGAACAATTGGAGAAAGCTCAAATTATCCAAGAAGAAGAAGTACTGATTGAAGATTTAGGAGATGCTGAACCTCCATGGGAATCCAGAGTTGTGAAAAATTCCGTCAAAGACGTTACAATTAATGCTAAGGAGGGTAGTGCACAACCCCCAAAGCAGGTGTTTCATGAAGAACTAGACGGAATAACCCAAGACGCACGTTTCCTTGATGATGATAGTCTCAAGTCAAGTTCTCCTAGTAATGAACTTGCATCCGCAAGTGAATTCTCTGAGATTGAAGAACCTTATCCAAGTGAATACGAAGATGATGTCGAGGTAGATTTTTCTCAACCTCCAACTTATGACTTGAGTGATGCGGAAGATGTCGAAGACTTTGATCAAGACATGGTTGCATTTGAAGAATTTTGCAAAAAAGTGTAGGAATTCACAGAAGATTACAAGGGAGTAGAACTTACAGAACCACTGGAAACACCTATCCCAAGGCCATTATCACCCAATACAAGCTTCAAGTGGGTACAATCCTTAACCTTTAACTTTATTTTTCCACTTGAATATGATTTGCTTGAAACAGATGGCCAGCTTAGAGCTCTCTGCAGCTTTAAGAGTAAGAGGGAAATGGCTCGTACTCAGAGTTGGTGCACAAGGTTCAATAAGGTTCCACGCTTCAACTCGAAGTGCACGGATTGGTATCATGTTCAATCGAATGGATCTCAGAAAATGTTTGGTCGTCTTGGTGAGAATCTAATTTCTAAACCACCCGGATGGAAAAAGATAGATCAAGAGGAAGGCGGATTTAAAAGCAAGGTTTGGGTTCCTGGAAAATATTCTGATATTCGTCACCCCGGAAACCTGAAAATCTGTGTGAAGCTGCTCAGAAGCTTTACATGCCTAGTTTGGGACCCCGGAGGCTATTGGCATTCCAAACATTGGTGGAGATTTCTGGATGAATTTAAGCATAAGCCGCCATAACAGGAAGCTCATCCAATGTCCAACTTAAGGACTTTAACTAAAAGTTCTAGGTGAGAGACAACCCATCATGGTATGATCGTTCCTGTTTCCATTTTATTTCGTTTTTGTTTATTTTTATCTTGTTTTATTTTCATTGAACCTGGATAGTATTCGTAAGCATTTGCATTTGCATTACATACTGCATAACTGCATAATTGCATATCAAAAAGAAAAAAAGAAAAAGGGAGGCGTGCGTCGCAACCGCATCGCTAAAGCGTTCGCGTCAGTTGCGAAAAATACCTCTCACGCGTCCGCATCAACCACGCGAACGCGTGAGCCGGAAATCGGCGTAAAAATCCAACGCCCAGAAATCTGGGCTAGAATCGTGCAGCTATTGTGTGTTTAGCACAAAACGGCCCACGCGTTCGCGTCCATCACGCGAACGCGTCACTTGCAAAACACCCATCCCATGCGAAAGCGTGAGCGACGCGTTCACGTCGGGTGAATTGCACAACACCCCAAAAGAGACAGAGAGTTGCGCTGAAACGACGCTGGAATTGTGCGTTTAGCACAATTTCCAACGACGCGGTCGCATTCCTCACGCGACCACGTCATTCACCCTTTTACCCATTCCATGCGATCGCGTCAACCCCCCGTCCACCCTAGCCACGCGACCGCGTGCCCCACGCGGACGCGTGGATTCAATTTCACTAACCCCCAGCGCTGCGAAACCCTAACCCCCCCGCGTCCCCATTCTTCTTCCCCAACCCCCTCTGTTCTCTCTCCCCCCTTCCTCTCCACCCATCGCCGCCGCCTACCACCCCTGACCACCATCTCTGGCGTATCTTTTTGGTGAACCACTACAGACTCTTTTATTTTATTTTGGTTATTTTTCTGTATTTTTATCTTTATTTTTATTTTTATCTTTCAGTACTTATACATTGTTCTTTTCATGTGTTTTTACTTTTATTTCTGCATTTTGCACTTTAGTTCATATTTTAGCCATTTAGTTTAGTTTGCAATTCTAAACTTATTAGTTATAGAATATGTGGATTAATTAGTATAGTTTATCCCTTTTAGCATATGATAGTTTGGTTTAAATTGAAAATAAAAAAGGAAGTAAATTAGAAACTTTAACATAATCAAAACAATCCACACCTTGTATATAGAACATAACATGATAGTTAGTTAACAACATTTCATCAAGGAGGAACACTAAAACTTTAAAGCCACCCAAAAATTTTTACATTGAGAATAATGGGAACTCTTAAATTCTACTTGCATGACATGTATAACTGATATATGAATTTTGAGCTAGAGAATACACAGCCTGTGAGTTTTGAGCTTAATTGTATAGTTACATTCAAACCATAATTTTTATTCCTGTGTGTTTCGCCCTTCTTTTTATTTTGATGTTCTTTGCTTTGTTTTAATCTATATGTCCAATATAGAATATAGATACATACTAAGAGATGATTGAGGCCATTGCTTGAAATATTTGCTCACTTATCCCAAATTAGCCTACCTTTTTACATCGCCCTTGTTAGCCCCCTTAAGCTTTTTAATCCCCTCTTGTTCAATAAACCACATTACCAGCCTTAAGCAGAAAAACAAAATAAAAATCCCAAGTTGAATCCTTGGTTAGCTTAAGATAGAAATTGTGTATTGTTTAAGTGTGGAAAACTTTATGGGAACATGGATGATAGAAACAAAGGTGGAAAGTTAAAAAGAATAAAAGATGTTTCAAAATAAAAATTTGGGAAGCATGCTCATGTGAAATCAAAACAATTGAATTACCATGTGCATTAAAAAAAATTATTTTCGGTATTTAATTAAAGGGGATACAAAAAAAATTCTCCAATTGTAAAATAAAAAAAAAAGAGAATCAATGCACATGGGATAAAATTTAAGTTAATGCATGAGCTTGCAATACAAAGTGAGAAAAGTTGGGCAAATAAGTAAAGAAACTTTGAATTACAAAATATGTATGTTAGGTGAGATCTTAAACTAATCAAGGATTCACTTATTATCTCACTTAGCCTTATACATATACCCTTACCTTTACCTTGGCCCCATTACAACCTTGAAAAAGACCTCATGATTTTTGTATGTCTGTATTCTATAATTGTTGAATGGTTAGATGAAGAACAAAGTTATAGAAAGTAAGGATAAAAGGAAGAATAGAGTGATTAACCCAATAAACACTGAGTGACTAGAGAGTAAACACAAAATCCAGTGAGGGTTCAATAGCTCATCACCATATATCTCTGCTTAAATTGTTAATTGTCTTGCAAGTTTGAAAAATATTTTTACCCATCTCAATTGTAAAAGTGCTTTAACATTATCTAGGGTTTGGCTATGCATATATGATTCCTTGAGAATGTGAATTAATTTAACTACATGTAAGTTTTATATACAAGTGAATAACAATTAGAAATGCATGATTCATTTAGGTAGTTGCATTTAAGATAGATTGCATTGCATGAGATTCCACCACTTTAACCTTACCTTATTCTTTATCTTGGACTTAGCATGAGGACATGCTATTGTTTAAGTGTGGGGAGGTTGATAAACCCATATTTTATGATATATATTGTGCTCAATTCAAGAGATTTATTCAATCCTTCACCCACTTATTCATGTAAATTGCATGGTTTTACTTTCCCTTCCTTATTATGTGATATATGTAAAATACATGGTTCTTATGCTTTGAAATTATTTATTTTTAATTACCCTTTATTACCATTCGATGCCATGATTTGTGTGTTGAGAAGTTTCAGATCTTCTAAGGCAGGAATGACTTAAAGGATGGAAAGGAAGCATACAAAAATGGAAGGAAAGCACAAAAGGGAGTTTTTGAAGAAACTGGCAGCGACGCGAACGCATGGACGACGCGGCCGCATGCCCATTGCGAAAAGGCAGCGACGCGAACGCGTGACTGACGTGGACGCGCGCTATGAGCAGAACACAGATGACGCAGATGCATGACCTAAGCGAACGCGTGACAAGGAAAACTCCAGATGACGCTACCGCGTGACCCACGCGGACGCGTGACAGACGCCACACACCAGAAATTACAGAAAATGCCCCTAGCAATTTCTGAAACCCTTTTTGGCTCAGATCCAAGTCCAGAAGGCAGAGATTAGAGGTTATGAAGAGGGGGAATGCATCCATTCAGGGGGAGCTCTCAAATTATTCACTTTTCATAGTTTAGATGTAGTTTTTAGAGAGAGAGGTTCTCTCCTCTCTCTTAGGTTTTAGGATTAGGATTTCTTATTATTTCAATTTAGTATTCCAACTCCTTATCAGGTTCAATATTCCTTTTACTTTATATTTCTCTTTTACTTTCAGATATTTTAATGCTTTCATTTAATTACTTTTGTTGCCAAATTGGCTTATGAACCATTCATGTTCAGATTTGATTTTCTATTTAATATAATTTGAGGTATTTCAGAATTATGATTGCTTTCCTTTATTTACAATAATAATTTGTATTTTCTTTCTCTTGGCTTTGGTTGATTAATTGGCAACTCTTGAGTTATCAAACTCAACGTGATTGATAATTGTTGTCTTTGCTAATTGAATTGAACTTCAATAAACTCCAGTCCTTTCTTAGGAATTGACTAGGACATGAGGATCAAACTAATTGGTCCACTTGACCTTCCTTTGCTTTAGCAAAGGCTAACTAAGTGGGATTAAAACTCAATTCTCATCACCATTGATAAGGATAACTAGGATAGGTCTTCCAATTTCTCATACCTTATCAAGAGTTTATTTTACAGTTATTTATTTATTTTATTTGTCATTTAAATTTCTTGTTCCTTACTTTCAAAACCCCAGTTTACAAAACTCATAACCAATAATAAGAACATACCTCCCTGCAGTTCCTTGAGAAGACGACCCGAGGTTTAAATACTTCGGTTATCAATTTATTTAGGGGTTTGTTACTTGTGACAACCAAAACGTTTGTAAGAAATGACTTTTGTTGGTTTAGAAGCTATACTTGCAACGGGAATTTATTCTGAATTCTAGACCACGCAAAAGTTCTCTCTTCATAGGGTAAGGGAGAGAGGGAATTCGGTTATGAATGGGTGGGTTTGGGACGGAAATAGTTTGAATTTGAATGGTGAGGTAGGTGGAGTTTTATGATGGATGGATGTGAGTGGTGAAGAGGATATGGGGAAGTGGATAAGATTTGATAGGTGAAGGGTATTTGGGGAAGAGTTATTGATGGGATTGGTCAAGGGTATTTGGGAAAGAGTGTTATAGAAAGGTGTGAAGAGGAGGGAAGAATAGGTGGGGTAGGTGGGGATCCTGTGGGGTCCACAGATCCTGAGGTGTCAAAGAATTCTGCTCCCTGCACCATTCTGGCATTCAAACGCCCACTGTGTGCCAATTCTGGCGTTAAACGCCTGCTCTGCTACCTTTCCTGGCGTTAAACGCCAGTCTGCTGCCCATTTCTGACATTTAACGCCAGCCAGATGCCAGACACCCCATTCTGGCGTTAAACACCCAGAATGTTGCCCATTTTGGCGTTTAACGCCCAAAATGCTACCAGGCTGGCCATTAAACGCCCATTCTGCTATCCTTACTGGCGTTTAAACGCCAGTAAGCCTGTCCTCCAGGATGCACTATTTTTCATGCTGTTTTTCATTTTTCTTTAATTCTGCAGCTATTTTTATGACTTCACATGATCATCAACCTACAGAAAATATAAAATAACAATGGAATATAAATAAATATAATTAACTAACATTGGATTGCCTCCCAACAAGCACTTCTTTAATGTCAATAGCTTGACAGTGAAGCTCTTAGAGCTTCGCAGAGACTCAGAGCTTAATGGTGGCCTCCTAACACCAAACTTAGAAGTTGAGTGTGGGGGCTCTATTTGACTATGTACTGAGAGAAGCTTTTCATGCTTCCTCACCATGGGTACAGAAGAAGATCCTTGAGCCTTAAACACAAGGTAGTCCTCATTCAATTGAAGGATTAACTCTCCTCTTTCCACATCAATCACAGCTCTTGCTGTGGCTAGGAAGGGTCTTCCAAGGATGATGGATTCATCTTCATCCTTCCCAGTGTCTAGGATTATGAAATCAGCAGGGATGTAAAAGCTTTCAACCTTCACTAAGACATCCTCTACAAGTCCATAAGCCTGTTTCCTTGAATTGTCTGCCATCTCTAGTGAAATTCTTGCAGCTTATACCTCAAAGATCCTTAGTTTCTCCGTTACAGAGAGTGGCATGAGGTTTATTCTTGACTCAAGGTCACACAGAACCTTCTTAAAGGTCATGGTTCCTATGATACAGGGTATTAAGAATTTTCCGGGATCCGGTTTCTTCTGAGGTAATTTCTGTTGAACCAAGGTATTCATTTCCTTAATGAGCAATGGAGGTTCATCCTCCCAAGTCTCATTACTAAATAACTTGGCATTCAACTTCATGGTTGCTCTTAGATACTGAGCAACTTGCTCTTCAATAATATCTTTATCCTCTTCAGAAGAAGAATACTCATCAGAGCTCATGAATGGCAACAATAAGTTCAGTGGAATCTCTATGGTCTCTATATAAGCCTCAGATTCCTTTGGTTCCTCAATAGGGAACTCCGTAATGGTCAGTGGACATCCATTAAGGTCTTCCTCATTGGAAATCACTGCATTTTTACTCTCTCCAGGTTCGACCATGTTGGTTATACTTATGGCCTTGCACTCTCCTCTTGGATTCTCTTCTGTATTGCTTGGGAGAATACTAGGAGGAGTTTCAGTGACTCTTTTACTTAGTTGACCCACTTGTGCCTCCAAATTTCTAATGGAGGACCTTGTTTCAGTCATGAAACTGAGAGTGGTCTTAGATAGATCAGAGACTATGGTTGCTAAGTCAGAGAGGCTCTGCTTAGAATTCTCTATCTATTGCTCAGAAGATGATGGAAAGGGTTTGCTATTGCCAAACCTATTTCTCCTACCATTATTATTGAAGCCTTGGTTAGTCTTCTATTGATCCTTCCATGAGAAATTTGGATGATTCCTCCACGAAGGATTGTAGGTGTTTCCATAGGATTCTCCCATGTAATTCACCCCTTCCATTGTAGGATTCTCAGGGTCATAAGCTTCTCCTTCAGGGGAGGCTTCTTTAGTACTGCCTGATGCAGCTTACATTTCAGTCAAACTCTGAGAAATCATATTGACTTACTGAGTCAATATTTTGTTCTGAGCCAATATGGCATTCAGAGTATCAACCTCAAGAACTCCTTTCTTCTGAGTTGTCACATTATTCACAGGATTTCTTTCAGAAGTGTACATGAACTGGTTATTTGCAACCATTTCAATGAGTTCCTGGGCTTCTGCAGACGTCTTCTTCAGACGAAAAGATCCACCAGCAGAGTGATTGATAAACCACTATTTTATGGTTTATCTTGTGCTCAATTGAGTGGATTTTATCAACTCTTTACCCACTTATTCATACTATTTGCATGGTTTTACGTTTTTCTTCCTGATTTTGTGCTATGATTGAAAACATGCTTCTTTGGCCTTATATTTGCTAATATTAATCCTCTCTTATTATCATTAGATGCCTTATTATGTGTGTTAAGTGTTTTCAGAGATTACAGGGCAGGAATGACTTAGAGGATGGAAAGGAAGCATGCAAAAGTGGAAGGAATACAAGAAGTTGAAGGAACTGCAAAGCTGTCAGTCTGACCTCTTCGCACTCAAATGGCTATAACTTTAGCTACAGAAGTCCAAATGATGCAGTTTCAGTTGCGTTGGAAAGCTAACGTCCGGGGCTTCGATTTGATATATAATATGCCATAGTTTCTTTGACGCTAGGTGACGCGAACGTGCGCTCCACGCGGACGCGTTGCAGTGACAAAAATCAGCGTGTTTGAATTCGCAACCAGCGAATTTTGGGCTGTTTCTGGCCCAGTTCTCGGCTCAGAAAACACAAATTAGAGGCTATAAAGTAGAGGAACGCATCCATTCATGAGACAACAATACATACAACATTCATTCACAATTTTAGGTTTTAGATGTAGTTTTAGAGAGAGAGGTTCTCTCCTCTCTCTTAGGATTTAGGATTAGGATTTCTCTTAATTTTAGGATTACTTCTCTTCAACTACAGGTTCACTATTACTTTAATTTATTTTCTATTTTTATTTATTCTATTACTTTAATTATTATTTATCTTTTCAACTTGACTTATGCTACATTCATGTTATGATTTTCTTATTTAATACACATTGTTGAGGTATTTCAGATTTAAGATTGTTTTATTTATGTTATGAATGCTTTCAATTTATCCAAATTATTTTCATTCAAATAGATTTTCCCCTTTTGGCTTTGGTTAAATAATTGGTGACGCTTGAGTTATCAAACTCGGGGTGTTGACTGAAAATTGGAATTCTTCAAGAATTAATTCGAGTTCCAATAACTCTAGCCTTTCCCAAGGAAAGACTAGGACTTGAGGATTCAAATTAATTCATCCACTTAACTTACCTTCATAGTTAGAGGTTAACAAAGTGGGAGAAAAATCCAATTCTCATCACAATTGATAAGGATAACTAGGATAGGACTTCTAGTTCTTATACCTTGCCAAGAGTTTTATTAGATATTAATTTATTAATTCCTGCAATTTATTTTCCTTGTTATTTAAATTACGTGTTCCTCACTTTCTAAACCCCCAATTTACAAGACTCATAACCAATAATAAGAACACCTCCCTGAAATTCCTCGAGAAGACAACCCGAGGTTAAATACTTCGGTTATCAATTTCAAAGGGATTTGTTACTTGTGACAACCAAAACGTTTGTAAGAAAGGATGATTGCTTGGTTTAGAAACTATACTTGCAACGGGAATTTATTCTGAATTCTAAACCGTCAATCATTCGCTTCTTCAAAATGGCGCCTTTGCCGGAGAATTGCAAACGTGTGCCTTATTATTGGTTATTGTAAATATTTGCTTTTTGCTTGTTTATTTGTTTTTATTTTTGTTTTTATTTTTACTTTTTCGTAAATTAAGAGGTTATTGGTTTTTATTTAGTTATTAAATTTTTTTTTTCAAAAATTTGTTCTTCGTGTTCATCTTGACCTTCAAGTTGTTCTTAGTTGTTTTCTTTGTTTCGATCTAAAAATTTTAAGTTTGGTGTCATTTTATTTTTTTTTCTCTTTCCTCATTTAATTCAAAAATATCTTTTCTCTTTATTTTTATTGAATTTTTGAAATTTCCATAAAAAAAAATTTCAGATTTTGATTTTAAAATTTTTATCTTATCTTATCTTAGTTTTAAATTTCAAAATTCAAATCTTTTTCAAAAATCATATCTTTTTCAAAATCTTATCTTATCTTATTTCAAAATCAAATTTTAAATTTCAATATTTAAATTCCAAAGTTCAAAATCCAAATTTAAAATTTTAAAAATCAAACCTTTTCAAAATTTAAATCTTTTTCAAATTTTTATCTTATATTGTTGACATTTTCAAAATTCAAATTTCAAAATTTAAAAATTCAAATTTAAAAATTTTCAAATTTCAAATTTCAAAATTCAAATTTCAAATTTCAAATTTCAAATTTCAAAATTTAAAATTCAAAATTTAATTTTCAAAATTTAAATTTCAATAACCTTTTAATTTAAATTTGTTTTTATTTTTGTTTTTAATTTTTATTTGTTATTATGAGTTCTTACCCCTCTCGCTTTGAGTTTGGTTCTAATGCTGTTGTAAGGAATAGAAATTATAACAGGAACACGCGTCAAGGTCAAAACAATCAGAGATGGAAGGAACCACGAGGATCTGATTAACCCTTCCGGCAGCAACACCTTCCACAATACCACAGACAAAGACCATCCTACAATGCATGCCAAGACAATAGATATGGTGGACCCCCTTGTAGTTACCAACAAGTCCCGCCATATGCCTATGAACCCTCTCCTCAACATGACTTTGGACCACCATACTCACAAGCCCCTTTCCACCATTCACCTCCATATGACCCTAACCCGTATCCACCATACCAACCACTTTATGAGCCAAATGAACTATACATAGAACTACCCCCATTCCAACAGAATTACTCTCATGAACCACCACCTCCATATACACCATGTCCAAATCCATTGACCCAAGAATCACAGGAGCGTCTCAAGGAAACAGTGAATAAATTTCATGAAACCCTTCACCAATTAAATCAAGCGATCAATCGATTACCTTCCCGACGTTCAGACACTCAAGGAATCCCCATGGCTTCATGTGGAGAATTTACTGAAGAACGCAGCATGAAGGAAAAGCTATAAACTCCAATGAACAGTGAGCAGCATGACTTTGTATTGGAACAATTGGAGGAAGCCGTGATCGTCGAAGAAGAAAAATTGGTTTAAGACTTAGGAGATGCTGAACCTCCATGGGAACCTGAAGTCATAGAACCTCCCTCCAAGAAGCTTGAAATTGATGTTGAGGAGGGTGTACAACCTCCAAGGCATATCATGGTTGAAGACTTTGAAGGGGATGATCAAGAGATGGATTCAATCATTGATGAATTCTTATCTACATTTGAATCCTCTCCCATTGGACTTGACATGGAGATTAAAGAAGAAGAAGCACAACCTCCCATGCCCTTGGTAAGCAATGAAGAAGAGACTAAATTGGAAGAAAGCTACTAAGAGGAAGAGGTTAAAATTGAAGAAGCTTGCAAAGAGGTGAAAATTGTCAGAAAAGAGCACAAGGGAGTGGAGCTTGCAAATTCGTTAGAAATACCTCCCCCTAAGTTGCCATCATCCTTCACAAAATTCAAGTGGGTAAAATTCATATCCCTTAGTTTTCTAATTCCACTTGAATATGGGCTACTGGAGACAGATGGTCGACTTAGAGCTCTTTGTGGCATTAAGAGTAAGAGGAAGATGGTCAGTGGTAAGAATTGTCCTGCAAGGTTCATTACGGTTGGAAGCTTTAAGTTTAAATGCAAAGGTTGGTGTAGAGTCCAATTGAATGGGTCTAGGAAGTTATTTGGACGCTTTAGTGAGAATTCTAAGGCTGAACCACTCGGATGGAATCATGATAATCAACTTGAAGATGGGTGTAGAAACAAGATTTGGGATCCAGGAATATATGAGGATCAACTTTGGGAGCTCAAGGCTTGTGAAGAACCCCATCAAAGCTTGAGGAATTTACTTAGTATTGATAGAGCTTATTGGAAGTCCAAGCATTGGTGGAAGTTTCAGGATGAGTTCAAGCACAAGCCGCCATGACAAGGAGCTCATCAAATGTCCAACTTAAGGACTTTAACTAAAAGTGCTAGGTGGGAGACAACCCACCATGGTATGATCGTTCCTTTTTCAATTTTAATTTTATTTAGTTTTGTTTGCTTTTGAATTTTATTTTATTTCATTGAACCTGGAATTATTCATAACATCTGCATACTGCATTCTGCATTTTGCATAAAAAAAAACACGCACGCGACACGACAGCGTTGCTGACGCGTCCGCGTCACCAATGCATTGTGAAGAAAAGAAAGTAAATAGAAAGTCACACGAAAGCGTGGCTGGAGGCGTGCCTTTAGCACAGATTGATCCACGCGACCGCGTCACTGACGCGTCCGCGTCATGTGGGAAAAATGCCTCCCACGCGTCCGCGTCACCCACGCGAACGCGTGGCTCTGTAAAATCGACGTAAATGGGTGTATGGCAGCAAGTTGTGATGGAGTAGGGCTGGACTCATGCTGGAAGCCCGAGCCCTCCCATGCGAACGCGTTCCCCACGCGTCCGCGTCATTTTTAAAAGAAAGGCCATTCACGCGATCGCGCCACCCACACGACTGCGTCACCCAATAATTTGTCAAAAAGAATTTTAAACAGAGAATTGCGCGACCGCGAGGCTGCCCTCGCGCCAATCGCACAAATCAGGCCACGCGATTGCATGACCCACGTGTCCGCGTCACTTGATAATTATTGCGCACCACGCAACCGCGTCACTCACGCGTCTGCGTCGCCTGTGCGGCACAACTCATCCAAATCAGCGCCAATTATCTTCTCTTTTCTTTTCTAATCCTAATTTCTTCTATCTTTTCTTCTTTCTTTCTTATTTTATTTCTTTCACTTCTCATTCCTTTTCACCTTCATTCTATTTTACTTAATTTATTTGCATATTTCATTCATTGCATCTTAATTTTGTGCATATTTTTCTTTTCTTTTCTAAATTCATTATTTTTCCTTTGGTGTTAATTTTCTTATTTAACGGTTGCATCTTCTCTTGAATTATTTTGGGTGCTTAGTGACTTGTTTTATTCTGGTTAGGTAATATTATTTAAATCAATGCCAATCTTTTATACCTGTATTACTTTTACATTGACATGAATTTATATTATCTCTCCTTACCCACACTCTCTTCCCTATTGTTGCAAATTTTTGCACTCTTGATTTACCATGTACTTCTATTATTTTCTCACTTGCATGTTGTAGCTACCATGTAATTGAGACCCTCATCATTTGGCATTAACCCAACTATATTTTATTTTATCTTTATTTCTGGGTTACTGTTCTTCTTTTTATCTTCTTTCAGGCTGGCCACCGAAGACGGAAAAAGGGAAAAACTTCTAAAAGGGGAGACAAACAAGTCCATCTGCACAATCCTTGAAGAAAAGCATCAGTTGGAACAACCCGTCCACCTGCACATCTCAGCATGCACCGAGGACGGTGTAATCTTTAAGTGTGGGGAGGTCGATACCGATCTCCATGGGTTAGCTATTTTCTTCTTTCCAACACCATTATTTTATTTTCTTTGTTTGTTCATTATTGCACTTGCATGTTTAATTGCATGTTTGTTTGATTTTATGCATTTAGCTACTGCTTGGTTAAAGTAATGAGTTTCTTCTAAGACCCTATTTTTGAAAAAAATTTCACTAATTTAAATCAAAATTTTTGTGTTAAATTTGTTTGAAGTTGTATTTGGAACATGGTTTTTGAGCCAAAGAACACACAACCCGTGAGATTCTGAGCTTATTTACATGGTTATATTATTTAACCATAAATTTTTATTCTTGTGTGTTTTCTTCTCTATGATTGCAATATTTGCTTTGTTTTAGTATATATGTCAAATATTTAGTGTATTTACATGCTTGCATATGATTGAGGCCATTACTTGTTATTAGCTCACTTATCCCAAATAAGCCTATCTTTTACATCACCCTTGTTAGCCACCTTGAGCCTTTTTAATCCCCATTTGTTCTATATTTTACCACATCACTAGCCTTAAGCAGAAAATAAATTAATTATTCCAATTGAATCTTTGGTTAGCTTAAGATAGTGTGTTAATTAAGTGTGGGAAAACTGTGGGAACATGGGTTAATAAGGGGATATGTTATGTTCTTACTTTAATAAAATATTGGGAATTTGGGTACCTACTCATGTAAAATAGAAAAATTAAAAAAATACATGTGCATTGATATGTTATTTTTGCTTTTATATATTCAAAAAAAAGAATAAAAAAAAGAAAGAAAAAAAGAAAAAAAAAAATATATATATATATAAGGGACAAAATTACCCCAATGCAAAGTAAGTTAATAAAAAGATCAATGCATATGTGATAAAGTTAAAAGAAAAGTTGATACATGAGTATGTAATGTAAAAATGGGAATTTTGGGTAGCTAGGCATGAATTTAAAAATATATAGAGTGTGTGTATAGGTGAAGAGCTTAGGTTAATTAAAGATTCATATTATATCTCACTTGGCCATACATATATCCTCACCCTTACCTTAGCCCCATTACAACCCTGAAAAGACCTCATGATGTTTGCATTGGTATACTAAATATGTGTCGATTGATTAGATGAAGAACAAGGTTGAAAAAGCATGACTAGGGAAGAGTAGAGTGATTGACCCTAGACACTTGAGAGTTAGAGTGATATACACTACCAGTAAGGGTTCAATGCTTGATTCTATATTCCCTGCTTTCATGAGCTATCTTCTTACAAGTTTACTTGTTTTTACTGTATGGTTTGAATTAGTGGAATTTGATTTATGTTTGTCTTGGAGAACTTATTTATTTTTAACCAAGTAGGTAGAAGCATTTCACATTTAGTTGCATTCATATAGATAGGATTGCATTTCATATATTCTACCATTCCTCTTCACCCCTTTATAGTTTCTCTTGAGCTTAGCATGAGGTGTAAGACCCAGAATCTTTGAAAAGTCTTTTTATGATCAAGTTTCAAATCATATCATTATTTATAGCCTTAATTTCAGAAATTATTTTATTAAAGATAATTAACGCAAGTTTTGATTTATTGAATTTGAGATAAGTTATGATTATTATCCAATTTTATAATTATTGAATTATTTTCTATATTTAAACCACAAAGTTGGTGGTTGTGAAATAATAAGGATTTTTATATGATTTTGGACTAAATAATTAATATTTTAGAATATTGATACTCCTGTTTTGAGAAAATAAAGGATTTAATTATATTATTTCTAATTATTTGATTTGGACAATTTATTGAAAATAATTTGTAAAAATGAGGAGCAAATAGTATTTTTCTATATACAATTAGTGTTGGATTTAATTTGGGTTTCAATTACTATATTACCCCTACTTTTATTTGAAATTACAAAATTACCCTTGAACCAAATTTTGCCATAATCCTAAAACTCAACACACATAACCCTAACCCTAAAAACTCTACCCGGTTCCCCTGACCCGGTACACCCCAGGATACCTAATGCAGCAGCAGCAGTTGCAAGCTGAATGAAAGAGAGAAAGAAACAAAGAGAGAAAGGGATCCGTGGAGTGAGAGGCAGGGGGCTGTGGCAGGAGAAGAGGAAGAGAGGAGGAGGACTTGCCGTCGTCGAGCTCGCGAAACAGGGAAAGGTGGACTCGCACTGCTGCCACCGTGCCTTGTTGTCGCGACCTAACCACGTTGCCGCCGACCCATGACGCTGCCTCCAGGACCGCGCAAAGGGCAGAGGGAGGAGAGAGAGTTCGCGTCGGAGGAGAGAGGGAGCGCGACCCACCAAGCAGAGCTGTGCCGCCGTGCATCCCTGCCGCCGTCACTGACCGGCTAGGCCGCTTTGCCATGGTCGCCGCCGTGGGTTTTGGTGCTGGTGTCGCCGAACCAGGCAGAGGAAGAGGGAGGCCGCGCGTCCCGTCGCGCACGTCACTACCCAAGAACCGCCGCTGATCCGAGTTGCACGAAGCTAACGCCGCCGTTCCTACCACCTACCTCCGCCTCTACTGACCTGCTGCTCCGCGGTGCTTGGCTGGTGCTTTTGATATTGTCGCCAGAGTTCTGAGGCCACCGGAACCACTGCCTGAGCTTCTGGCAACTTTTGCCGTCGCCAGAAAAATTGCCGGTAAGGGTTTTATTTGAGGTTTCTGCCTTTTTGGACTTTGAGAAGGTTTTGATGCTGCGCGGTTTTTATAGTTGATCCACCGGAGCTTCTGGCCGCCGCCGGAGCTGCTGCCGAGCCGGTTCAAAATCGCAGCTGCTTCGTGTTGAAATTCCGGTAAGAGATTATGTTTCGAAAGCCCTACGTTAGTGTCTCGTACGTGTATTAAAGCCTATACGTTATTAATATTCCTAGAGTTTAGTAACTGAGGTTGCTTGTTGTAAATTAGAGCTGATTATGCTACTGCAAAAATGTGTGGGGCTGTGCTTTGAAGCTGCCTTTGATTTCGAGTTGAGGCGAAAAGAACTTGATGAGGCGTTTGGGTTATGGAATTGCGTTTTGAGGTAGGGGCGCTTTCTGAAAACTATATTTTGTATATTGGAATTATTACATATGGGTACTGATGTGAGGATGTGTATTTAGTGATTGTATCAGTCCTATGTATTGTTTGGTTGTTTTGTATGATTATGGGTGTTTGTTTGACTCGACTGTTATGTGGCTTTGTGAAACGAAATGCTTTTGAAATCGATTCTTTTAAAGCTTTGAGATCGAGTTGGATCCGTTGGAAATTGATTTGAATTGAATGGATTTTCTTGAGAATGTGTAAAATAGAATACACTCTTGATTTCAGCCTGGCTGGCTTTAAATGATCTAGTTTTTTATAAACGATTGTTGCTGAACCGTTTCTTTGAAATTTTAGAAATGAGTTTATTCGGCAGATAAAGATTTGATTCTTGAAAAGGTTTCCTTGAAATATGGAATTGAGATGTGATGAGCGGATAATTTATACGCTTTTTGGCATTGTTTTTAATGAAAAATCACATTTCTAGACTTTACTATGAGTTTATGTATTTTTCTGTGATTTTAGGTATTTTCTGGCTGAAATTGAGGGAGCTGAGCAAAAATCTGATTCAGGCTGAAAAAGGACTGCTGATGCTGTTGGATTCTGACCTTCCTACACTCAAAGTGGATTTTCTGGAGCTACAGAACTCTAAATGGCACGCTCTCAATTGCGTTGCAAAGTAGACATCCAGGGCTTTCCAACAATATATAATAGTCCATACTTTGCTCAAGGATATATGACGTAAACTGGCGTTCAACGCCAGTTTCATGTTGCAGTCTGGCGTCCAGCGCTAGAAACAAGTTACAAGTTGGAGTTCAACGCCAAAAACAGGTTACAACCTGGCGTTGAACGCCCAAAACAGCCCAGGCATGTGAGAAGCTTAAGTCTCAGCCCCAGCACACACCAAGTGAGTCCCAGAAGTGGATTTCTGCACCATCTATCATAGTTTGTTCATTTTCTGTAAACCTAGGTTACTAGTTTAGTATTTAAACAACTTTTAGAGGTTTATTTCACACCTCATGACATTTTAGATCTAAACTTTGTACTCTTTGACGGCATGAGTCTCTAAACTCCAGTGTTGGGGGTGAGGAGCTCTGCTGTGTTTCGATGAATTAATGCAACTATTTCTGTTTTATATTCAAACACGCTTGTTTCTATCTAAGATGTTCATTCGTACTTCAATATGATGGATGTGATGATCCATGACAGTCATCACCATTCTCAACCTATGAACGCGTGCCTGATAACCACCTCTGTTCTACTTTCGATTGAATAAATATCTCTTGGATTCCTTAATCAGAATCTTCGTGGTACAAGCTAGAATCCATTGGCAGCATTTTTGAGAATCCGGAAAGTCTAAACCTTGTCTGTGGTATTCCGAGTAGGATTCAGGGATTGAATGACTGTGACGAGCTTCAAACTCGCGAGTGTTGGGCATAGTGATAGACGCAAAAGGATCAATGGATCCTATTCTGACATGATCGAGAACCGACAGATGATTAGTCGTGCGGTGACAGCGCACCTAGACCTTTTTCACTGAGAGGACGGATGGTAACCATTGACAACGGTGATCCACCAACACACAGCTTGCCATAGGAGGAACCTTGCCTGCGTGAAGAATAAGACAGGGAGAAAGCAGAGATTCAGAAGACAAAGCATCTCCAAAACTCCAACATATTCTCCATTACTGCATACCAAGTATTTATTTTATGTTCCCTTGTTCATTTGCAAGTCAACTGATAATTATAATTGACCTCCTAACTGAGATTTACAAGATAACCAGAGATTGCTTCAAACCAACAATCTCCATGGGATTCGACCCTTACTCATGTAAGGTATTACTTGGACGACCCAGTGCACTTGCTGGTTAGTGGTACGAATTGTGAAAAGTGTGATTCACAATTCGTGCACCAAGTTTTTGGCGCCGTTGCCGGGGATTGTTCGAGTTTGAACAACTAAAGGTTTATTTTGTTGCTTAGATTAGGAATAATTTATTTTGTTGCTATAGAGTCATCAAATCTGAGTCCTTTAATTTATTTTCAAAAAAAAAAAATTCTTCAAAAATATTATTTTTCTTTATTAAATTTTTATTTTTTTTTGTGAGTTTAGTGTCATGTTTTAAGTTTGGTGTCAACTGCATTCTTATCTTTTTCTCTTAAATTTTCGAATTTGTGTTCTTTATTCTTCCTTGATCTTCAAGTTGTTCTTGTTTATTTTTCTTGTTTGATCTTTGGTTTTTCTTGTTCTGTGTCTTTTCTTGTTTTACTTGTGCTTTCTCAAAACATCAGTTTTCAAAAAAAATTATTTTTAGTTATTAAAAATACCTCTTTAAAACAAGTGTTACATTTACTGCTCAATTGGCTAGAGTGTTGGTTTATGTTCTTGGTGATTGGGTATCTTCTTTTTAAAATCTTTTTCAAAAATAATTTTTCTTTGATTGAATCTTGTGCCAAACTTTAAGTTTGTTGTTTTCTTGTTAATCTTTTTATAATTTTCGAAAATTTTATTGAAGTTTTCTAAAAATTTTAAGTTTAGTGTTCTTTCTGTTGTTCTTGTTGTTCTTGTGAATCTTCAAAGTGTTCTTGAGTCTTCTTTGTGTTTAGATCTCAAAATTTTTAAGTTTGGTGTTCCTTGGTGTTCTCCCTCCAAAATTTTTGAAAACAAGGAGCATTAGATCTAAAAATTTTAAGTCTTGTGTCTTTTGTGTGTTTCTCTCTTTCATCATTAAATTCAAAAATATCTTTTCTCTTTATTTTAAGTAATTTTCGAAATTTTCCATTAAAAATTCAGATTTTTATTTTAAAACTTTTTGTTTCATCTTATCTTAGTTTTAAAATTTCAAAAATCATATCTTTTTCAAAATCTTATCTTATCTTATTCCAAATTAAAAATTTAATATTCAAATTTCAAATTTCAAATTTCAAAATTTCAAATTTCAAAATTTAATTTTCAAAATTTAATTTTCAAACTTAAAATTTAAATTTCAAAACTTCCTAACTACTTTCTCTCTCTTTATTTTTCGAAAATCCTCACCCACATCTTTTTAATTAATTAATTTAGTTTTCAATTTTCTTTTATTTCTTTTTCTTCTAATTTTCGAAATTATACTCAATTTTTCATTTATTTTATTTTATTTTAATTTCGAATTTCAAAAAAAAAATTTAATTTGCAATCCGCATCATCTCCCTTTTTCCATCATGGACATAAGTGGAAATGAACAGTCCAGAAGGACTCTGGGGTCATATGCTAACCCCACTACTGCTTCATATGGGAGTAGTATTTGTATACCCTCCATCGGAGTCAGTAGCTTTAAGTTGAATCCTCAGCTCATTATCATGGTGCAGCAGAGTTGCCAGTATTCCGGTCTTCCACAGGAAGAACCTACAGAGTTTCTGGCACAGTTTTTACAAATTGCTGACACAGTACATGATAAGGAAGTAGATCAGGATGTCTACAGATTATTACTGTTTCCATTTGCTGTAAAAGATCAAGCTAAGAGGTGGTTAAATAACCAACCTAAAGCTAGTATAAGGACATGGAAACAGTTGATAGAAAAATTCCCTAATCAATACTTCCCTCCAAAACGGATGACACAGCTAAGGCTGGACATCCAAGGCTTTAAACAAGGAGATAATGAATCTCTTTTATGATGCCTGGGAGAGATACAGAGAGATGCTAAGAAAATGACCCTCTGAAATGTTTTCAAAATGGGTGCAGTTAGACATCTTCTATTATGGGCTTACAGAGAAAGCTCAGATTTTTCTAGACCACTCAGCTAGTGGATCTATACATATGAGAAAAACAATTGAAGAAGCTCAAGAGCTCATTGATATAGTTGCCAGAAATCAGCATCTGTACCTAAGCAGTGAATCTTCCATGCAAGAAGAGGCTAAAACAGTAACTGCTGAACTCAGTCCTGCAGAACAAATTACAAAATTCAATCAGCAATTAGACTTTCTAACAAAACAGCTGGCCGAATTCAAGGAGATACTACAAGACACAAGAATGGGTAATCTGAATATGGAAGTACAGTTGAAGCAAACAGAACCGCAGTTATCAAAACAAATAACAGAAGATTGCCAAGCAGTTCAATTAAGAAGTAGAAAAACATTAAATACCTCACTTCAAGGCAGCAGGAAGCCAAGAAATGAACAACCGGCTATCCAAAATCCCTCTGAGGATAGTAAGAGCCCAGAGAGGAATAACTCTGGCGTTCAAACGCCAGAAACAGGCAAGGAGTTGGCGTCAAACGCCCAATGGAAGCTCTGTTCTGGCGTTCAAACGCCAGGAACAAGTAAGGAGTTGGCGTCCAACGCCACTCCAGCTTCCAACCCTGGCTTTCAAATGCCAGTGAGGGATCAGACACCTGCAAGTGCTGATAATAAATCCCTCAAGAAGGCTTCTCAACCTACCTCTGTAGGAAATAAACCTGCAGCAACTAAGGTTGAGGAATACAAAGCCAAGATGCCTTATCCTTAAAAACTCCGCAAAGAGGAGTAGGATAAGCAATTTGTCCGCTTTGCAGACTATCTCAGGACTCTTGAAATAAAGTTTCTGTTTGCAGAGGCACTTGAGCAAATGCCCTCTTATGCCAAGTTCATGAAAGATATCTTGAGTCATAAGAAGGATTGGAGAGAAACTGAAAGAGTTCTCCTCACTGAAGAATGCAGTGCAGTCATTCTGAAAAGCTTCCTAGAAAAGCTTAAAGATCCCGGGAGCTTTATGATACCATGCATATTAAAGGGTAACTGCACCAAGACAGCTCTATATGATCTTGGGGCAAGCATCAACCTAATCCCTGCATCCACTATCAGAAAGCTTGGCTTGACTGAAGAGGTCAAACCAACCCAGATCTGTCTTCAACTTGCTGATGGTTCCATTAAATACCCATCAGGCATAATTGAGGACATGATTGTCAAGGTTGGGCCATTTGCCTTCCCTACTGACTTTGTAGTGCTGAAAATGGAGGAGCACAAAAGTGCAACTCTCATTCTAGGAAGACCATTCCTAGCAACTGGACGAATCCTCATTGACATCCAAAAAGGGGAGATAACCCTGAGAGTCAATAAGGATGAGTTTAAGTTGAATGTTGTCAAAGCTATGCAACATCCAGACACATCAGACGACTGCCTGGGCATTGATATTATTGACTCCCTGGTGGAAGAGGTCCATATAACTGAGAGTCTCGAATCAGAGCTAGAGGACATTTTTAAAGATGTTCAGCCTGATCTGGAGGAACCAGAGGAAATAAAAGAACCTCTGAAAACTCCTCAGGAAGAGGAGAAACCTCCTAAACCCGAGCTCAAACCACTACCACCATCCCTGAAATATGCATTTTTGGGAGAAGGTGACACTTTTCCTGTAATCATAAGCTCTGCTTTAGGGCCACAGGAAGAGAAAGCACTAATTCAGGTGCTAAGGACACACAAGATAGCTCTTGGGTGGTCCATAAGTGATCTTAAGGGCATTAGCTTAGCCAGATGCATGCACAAGATTCTATTGGAGGATGATGCTAAGCCAGTGGTTCAATGACAGAGGCGGCTAAAACCTGCCATGAAGGAGGTGGTGCTGAAAGAGGTCACTAAGTTACTAGAGGCTGGGATTATCTATCCTATTTCTGATAGCCCCTGGGTGAGCCCTGTCCATGTTGTCCCTAAGAAGGGAGGAATGACAGTGGTTCATAATGAAAAGAATGAACTGGTTCCTACAAGAACAGCTACAGGGTGGCGTATGTGTATTGACTACAGAAGGCTCAATACAGCCACCAGGAAGGATCATTTTCCTTTACTATTCATAGACCAGATGCTAGAGAGACTAGCAGGTCATGAATATTACTGCTTTTTGGATGGCTATTTAGGTTATAACCAAATTGCAGTAGATCCTCATGACCAAGAGAAAACAGCATTCACATGTCCTTCTGGAGTGTTTGCCTACAGAAGGATACCTTTTGGTCTGTGTAATGCACCTGCAACCTTTCAGAGGTGCATGCTCTTTATCTTCTCTGATATGGTAGAGAAGTTTCTGGAAGTCTTCATGGATGACTTTTTAGTATTTGGAGACTTATTCAGCTCCTGCCTTAACCATTTAGCACTTGTTCTGAAAAGATGCCAAGAGACCAACCTAGTTTTAAACTGGGAAAAATGTCACTTTATGGTGACTGAAGGGATTGTCCTTGGGCATAAAATTTCAAACAAGGGAATAGAGGTGGATCAAGCTAAAGTTGAAGTAATTGAAAAATTACCACCACCTGCCAATGTTAAGGCAATCAGAAGTTTTCTGGGGTATGCAGGATTCTATAGGAGGTTTATAAGGATTTTTCAAAAATTGCAAAACCTCTGAGCAATCTGCTAGCTGCTGACACACCATTTGTGTTTGACACAAAGTGTCTGCAGGCGTTTGAGACCCTGAAAGCTAAGCTGGTCACAGCACCAGTTATTTCTGCACCAGACTGGACATTACCCTTCGAACTAATGTGTGATGTCAGTGACCATACCATTGGTGCAGTATTGGGACAGAGGCATAACAAGCTTCTGCATGTCATTTATTATGCTAGCAGTGTTTTAAATGATGCCCAAAAAAATTACACAACCACAGAAAAAGAATTACTTGCAGTGGTTTATGCCATTGACAAGTTTAGATCCTACTTAGTAGGATCAAAAGTGATTGTGTACACTGACCATGCTGCTCTTAAATATCTACTCACAAAGCAGGATTCAAAGCCCAGGCTCATATGATGGGTGTTGCTTCTGCAAGAGTTTGATATAGAAATAAGAGACAGAAAAGGGACAGAGAATCAAGTAGCTGATCACCTGTCCCGGATAGAACCAGTAGCAGGAGCATCCCTCCCTCCTACTGAGATCTCTGAAACCTTTCCGGATGAGCAATTGTTTGCTATTCAGGAAGCTTTGTGGTTTGCAGACATTGCAAACTATAAGACACAAGGTTCTCCTTCTGTAACCATGGAGAGGAAGCATGAAAAGCTTCTCTCACTGTAGAGTCAACCAAAGCCCCCACAGTCAAACTCTAAGTTTGGTGTTGGGAGGCCACAACCAAACTCTAAGTTTGGTGTTGAACCCCCACATTCAAACTCTAAGTTTGGTGTTGGGAGGTCCCAACCTTGCTCTGATTATCTGTGAGGCTCCATGAGAGCTCACTCAAGCTATTGACATTAAAGAAGCGCTTGTTGGGAGGCAACCAAATGTTATTTAATTATATCTATTTATTTTCCATGGATATTTTATGTTTTCGTTAGGTTGATGATCATGTGAAGTCACAAAAATAAATGGAAAATAAAAAATAGAATGAAAATAGCATGAAAAATAGCACACCTGGAGGAAGATCATTCTGGCGTTTAAACGCCAGAAACAAGCATCTGTCTGGCATTTAACGCCAGAAACAAGTACCAAGCTGGCGTTTAACGCCAGAAACAAGCATCAGTCTGGCGTTAAACACCAGAAACAGGCTACATTTGGGCGTTTAACGCCAGAAACAGGCAGCAGTCTGGCGTTAAACGCCAGGATTGCACAGTAAGGGCATTTTGTATGCCTAATTGGAGCAGGGATGCTAAATCCTTGACCCCACTGGATCTGTGGACCCCACAGGATCCCCACCTACCTCACCATTCAAATTCAAACCATTTCCCTCCCAAACCCACCCATTCACATACTTCCATATCCTCCATCTTCTCCACTTCTTTCTTCTTTTGCTCGAGGACGAGCAAACCTTTTAAGTTTGGTGTGGTAAAAGCATTGCTTTTGTTTTTCCATAATTCAGTGGTAGAGCAATTGATTGCAGATTAAAGAGCTATGAGGAAAGAGCAACAAAGGCAAGGAAGAGACATAGAGGAGCTCAAGAGCACCATTGGTTCTTCAAGAAGAGGAAGACGCTACCCTCATTAAGGTGGACCCATTCCTTAATCTCCTTGTTCTTATTTTCCTATTTTTCCTTTACTATGCTTCATGTTTAATTATGTTTGTGTCTTTACTATATGATCACTAGTATCTAAGTGTCTATGTCTTAAAGATATGAATGTCCTATGAATCCATCACCTTTCTTAAATAAAAATTATTTTCTGAAAAAGAAAAAGAAGTACATAAATTTTGAATTTTAAAATAGTTTAATTATTTTGATGTGGTGGCAATACTTTTTATTTTCTGAATGAATGCTTGAACAGTGCATATGTCTTTTGAATTTGTTGTTTATGAATGTTAAAATTGTTGGCTCTTGAAAGAATGATGAAAAAGGAGAAATGTTATTTGATAATCTGAAAAATCATAAAAATGATTCTTGAAGCAAGAAAAAGCAGTGAAGAACAAAACTTGCAAAAAAAAAAAAAAAGAGAGCAAGAAAAAGAAAAAGCAAGCAGAAAAAGCCAAAAGCTCTTTAAACCAAAAGGCAAGAGCAAAAAGCCAATAGCCCTTAAAACCAAAAGGCAAGGGTAATAAAAAGGATCCAAGGCTTTGAGCATCAGTGGATAGGAGGGCCTAAAGGAATAAAATCCTAGCCTTAGCGGCTAAACCAAGCTGTCCCTAACCATGTGCTTATGGCGTGAAGGTGTCAAGTGAAAATTTGAGACTGAGCGGTTAAAGTCGAGGTCCAAAGCAAAAAACAGAGTGTGCTTAAGAACCCTGGACACCTCTAATTGGGGACTTTAGCAAAGCTGAGTCACAATCTGAAAAGGTTCACCCAGTTATGTGTCTGTGGCATGTATGTATCCGGTGGTAATACTGGAAAACAGAGTGCTTAGGGCCACGGCCAAGACTCATAAAGTAGCTGTGTTCAAGAATCAACATACTGAATTAGGAGAATCAATAACACTATCTAAATTCTGAGTTCCTATAGATGCCAATCATTCTGAACTTCAAAGGATAAAGTGAGATGCCAAAACTGTTCAGAAGCAAAAAGCTAATAGCCCCGCTTTTTGGAATTCATTGTATATTCTCTTCTTTTTATCCTACTTTGTTTTTAGTTGCTTGGGGACAAGCAACAATTTAAGTTTGGTGTTGTGATGAGCGGATAATTTATACGCTTTTTGGCATTGTTTTTACTTTGTTTTTAGTAAGATTTAGTTGGTTTTTAGTATATTTTTATTAGTTTTTAATTAAAAATCACATTTCTGGACTTTAATATGAGTTTATGTATTTTTCTATGATTTCAGGTATTTTCTGGCTGAAATTGAGGGAGCTGAGCAAAAATCTGATTCAGGCTGAAAAAGGACTGCTGATGCTGTTGGATTCTGACCTCCCTGCACTCAAAGTGTATTTTCTAAAGCTACAAAACTCCAAATGGCGCGCTCTCAATTACGTTGGAAAGTAGACATCCAGGGATTTTCAGCAATATATAATAGTCCATACTTTGCTCAAGGATAGATGACGTAAGCTGGCATTCAACGCCAGTTCCATGTTGCAGTCTGGCGTCCAACGCCAGAAACAAGTTACAAGTTGGAGTTTAACACCAGAAAAAGGTTACAACCTGGCGTTGAACGCCCAAAACAGCCCAGGCACGTGAGAAGCTTAAGTCTCAGCCCCAGCACACACCAAGTGGGCCCTAGAAGTGGATTTCTGCACCATCTATCATAGTTTGTTCATTTTCTGTAAACCTAGGTTACTAGTTTAGTATTTAAACAACTTTTAGAGGTTTATTTCGCACCTCATGACATTTTAGATCTGAACTTTGTACTCTTTGACAGCATGAGTCTCTAAACTCCATTGTTGGGGGTGAGGAGCTCTGCTGTGTTTCGATGAATTAATGCAACTATTTCTGTTTTCTATTCAAACACGCTTGTTTCTATCTAAGATGTTCATTCGCACTTCAATATGATGGATGTGATGATCCGTGACAGTCATTACCATTCTCAACCTATGAACGCGTGCCTGACAACCACCTCCGTTCTACTTTCGATTGAATGAATATCTCTTGGATTCCTTAATCAGAATCTTCGTGGTATAAGCTAGAATCCATTGGCAGCATTTTTGAAAATCCGGAAAGTCTAAACCTTGTCTGTGGTATTCTGAGTAGGATTCAGGGATTGAATGACTGTGACGAGCTTCAAACTTGCGAGTGTTGGGCATAGTGACAGACGCAAAAGGATCATTGGATCCTATTCTGACATGATCGAGAACCGACAGATGATTAGCCGTGCGGTGATAGCGCACCTGGACCTTTTTCACTGAGAGGACGGATGGTAACCATTGACAATGGTGATCCACCAACACACAACTTGCCATAGGAGGAACCTTGCGTGCGTGAAGAAGAAGACAGGGAGAAAGCAGAGATTCAGAAGACAAAGCATATCCAAAACTCCAACATATTCTCCATTACTGGATACCAAGTATTTATTTTATGTTCCCTTGTTCATTTGCAAGTCAACTGATAATTATAATTGACCTCCTAACTGCAATTTACAAGATAACTAGAGATTGCTTCAAAACAACAATCTCCGTGGGATTCGACCCTTACTCACGTAAGGTATTACTTGGACGACCCAGTGCACTTGCTGGTTAGTGGTACGAATTGTGAAAAGTGTGATTCACAATTCGTGCACCAAGATGACTGTTGGATTTGGGCTTGCCTTGAACTGATTTTGGATTTTGGGTTGTTAAAAAGGATTGTGGAATGGTTTTGTTGGGACCCGAACCAGGTGGCAAAGTCCAAGTTTTAGGGGAGATACTGCCGGAATTTCTATAAAATCCGAGTCTTTATTAAAATATTGTTTGGAAAAATGATGAGTTAAAGACTTCTACTATTGTATTTGAATTATCAAGAAAAGGATGATTCATGCTTTTGAAATGAATTATTAAAGAGGAAATTGTGATTTAGTCTTGCTTCTTAAGAAAGGCATTGTATCTCTTTTAGGAAAAAGTTATTCAGATGAAACTTATGTTTTAAAGCTGTTTTAAATGTGACAAGGGCAATGCCTTTGAATTTGACTTGAAGGTTTCAATTAGAGGACTTTCAATGACTTTGAAAGAACCCGAATGTCTATTGACAAGTTTCATTTTGAATTGTTTCGAGAAAGGTTTGAAGTACTCTTTGAATTTTGAATTCTTGCAAGACTAAGGCAATTTTGAACAGTTGAAACGCTTTAGAATTTATCATGGGGGTTGAAGTTGGTTTTGCCTAAGTAAAGGAAACGGCTTTGAAAGAAGTAAATGATTACGTGACTCGGTTTGGCTTAGATCCTATTTTATTACTCAAATCAGAAAGCCAAGGTTTTAATGATTTTAAATGAATTTGGCGAAATGAGTTATGTTATTCTCCCCTAAAGACTTGGGACTCTGCCGAGGAACTTTGTTATAAAATCCCATTGATTAGATGGATGATTTTGAATGTTTCAAAATGAATCTTTAACTTTCCATGGTTATGGAAGTTTTGAAAAGAGGATGCCGAGAGTGGCATGGTTTTAAAAGGGGAATTTACCTTGAGAAAAAGTGGCTTATGAGCCTGAGATGATTTGAGGAATGAGATCTTTAAAGCCAAGGCTGAAAAGAGTTGAAACTTGATTTCAAAGTGAAATGATTTGAGAAAAAATGATTTATGGCTTAAATGCCGATTTTATGAATTTGATGATTTTAAATGGTGGAAGTGCTGTTTTTATTATGGGCCGGAATGGCTGTGTATGATTATGAATATTGGCTGGTTTTGGATTGAACCGTGAGCCGGAATGGCTGTGTATGATTATCAATATTGGCTGGTTCTGGATTGAACCGTGAGCCGGATGGCTGAGATGGATGTTGATCCATGGCTGAGAATGAATGCATATATGCTGAGATATTGATAATTGTGAATGTTTGCACTTCCACTATCGGAGACGAGGGTTTCCCTGGGAGGAAGCAGTGGCTAGCCACCACGTGCTCCAGGTTGAGACTCGAAGCTCTTTTGACCCTATGTCGTAAGTGTGGCCGGGCACTGTGAAAGCCCGGATGAGCTCGCCCCCGTGAATATACACCAGTGAGGGTGTTGGATATGGATCATGATTATGATCAAGTTTATATTGAGTATAACTCGAGTTGGGGATACACGACAGAGGGACAGTCCAATGGTTAGCTACCAGGACTTGTCGGGTTGGCTCTATAACCGACAGATGATATCATCAGCCACTAGGGACAGGCATGCATCATATGCATCTATGTGACATTGTTTGGGTGTGCATATTATACTTGGTTTGCCTATGTGAATAATTGCTAATTGTTCTACTTGCAATAACTGTTTGTTTGTGCTTGCATCTTCCTATTTGTGTTTGCTACTGGGACTCTGTTGGACTGTGGTGATTGGTTGATGGTTGGATTGTTTGGGCCTAGAGCCGTGGTTGAAATGAGATGAACCGATGGTTGCTTTCGGTTTTGTGTTTCTGGTTTGGAATAAAATATGAAAGGCTGTTTTGGTTCAGCATAGATAAACTGTTTTGAAAGGCTTTTGAGTTTTTGAGAATTGAACGGTTCTTCCTTCAGAAAAGATTTTTAGACTTTACTTTTACTGTAAACCGTTGTTTTTGAAAAGGAGGCATAAGACGGTTATTAATCACTAGTACGGTTTATCTTCACGTATCCTATTACAGTAATTCCCAAAAACCCTCTACTGAGAACCCTTTCGAGGATGATGTTCTCACCCCCCTACATTTTTTCCCTTTCAGGATATGGGCGCAGAAGTTACGAAGAGCTTATTTAATTGTTGTTGTGATGCTCTGTATTGTTTTAATTATGGCCTATTGTACCCTCGCCTTTATCTTGATATAATCTGTAAGAGGGATAGGAATTGTATTGGATTATGCTTGTAATATTATATATATATATATATATGTGTGTGTGTGTGTGTGTGTGTGTGTGTGTGTGTGTGTGTGTGTGTGTGTGTGTGTGTGTGTGTGTATGGATGTACTCTTTATGAGTTGTTGTAAGTTGTATGGTATTTATGGATGTACGTTATCGAACGAAGGTATTTTGGGAGCGGTATTACAGTTTAAAGTTTTAAACAGGCTCATATTTTAGTATTAAATAATATAGAAGTCGTCGTAATGTCCGAACTATCAGAGTCGCGCAGCCGGAAGCGTTAACTTTGGTAGTTAGGGTGTTACATGAGGACATGCTATTGTTTAAGTGTGTGGAGGTTGATAAACCACTATTTTATGGTTTATCTTGTGCTCAATTGAGTGGATTTTATCAACTCTTTACCCACTTATTCATACTATTTGCATGGTTTTACGTTTTCCTTCCTAATTTTGTGCTATGATTGAAAACATGCTTCTTTGGCCTTATATTTGCTAATATTAATCCTCTCTTATTACCATTAGATGCCTTGATATGTGTTTTAAGTGTTTTTAGAGATTAGAGGGCAGGAACGACTTAGAGGATGGAAAGGAAGCATGCAAAAGTGGAAGGAATACAAGAAGTTGAAGGAACTGCAAAGCTGTCAGCCTGACCTCTTCGCACTCAAACGGCTATAACTTTAGCTACAGAGGTCCAAATGATGCGGTTCTAGTTGCATTGGAAAGCTAACATCCGGGGCTTCGAATTGATATATAATATGCTATAGTTGCCATGACGCTAGGTGACACAAATGCGCGCTCCACGCAGACCCGTCGCACTGACGAAAAATCAGCGTGTTTGAATTCGCAACCAGCGAATTCTGGGCTGTTTCTGACCCAGTTCTTGGCCCAGAAAATACAGATTAGAGGCTATAAAGTAGGGGGAATGCATCCATTCATGAGACAACAATACATACAACATTCATTCAAAATTTTAGGTTTTAGATGTAGTTTTAGAGAGAGAGGTTCTCTCCTCTCTCTTAGGATTTAGGATTAGGATTTCTCTTAATTTTAGGATTACTTCTCTTCAAGTACAGGTTCACTATTCCTTTAATTTATTTTCTATTTTTATTTATTCTATTACTTTAATTATTATTTATCTTTTCAACTTGACTTATGCTACATTCATGTTATGATTTTCTTATTTAATACACATTATTGAGGTATTTCAGATTTAAAATTGTTTTATTTATGTTATGAATGCTTTCAATTTATCCAAATTATTTTCATTCAAATAGATTTTCCCCTTTTGGCTTTGGTTAAATAATTGGTGACACTTGAGTTATCAAACTCGAGGTGTTGACTGAAAATTGGAATTCTTCAAGAATTAATTCGAGTTCCAATAACTCTAGCCTTTCCCAAGGAAAGACTAGGACTTGAGAATTCAAATTAATTCATCCACTTAACTTACCTTCATAGTTAGAGGTTAACAAAGTGGGAGAAAAATCCAATTCTCATCACAATTGATAAGGATAACTAGGATAGGACTTCTAGTTTTTATACCTTGCCAAGAGTTTTATTAGATATTAATTTATTAATTTCTGCAATTTATTTTCCTTGTTATTTAAATTACCTGTTCCTCACTTTCAAAACCCCCCAATTTACAAGACTCATAACCAATAATAAGAACACCTCCCTGCAATTCCTTGAGAAGACGACCCGAGGTTAAATACTTCGGTTATCAATTTCAAAGGGGTTTGTTACTTGTGACAACCAAAACGTTTGTAAGAAAGGATGATTGCTTGGTTTAGAAACTATACTTGCAACGGGAATTTATTCTGAATTCTAAACTGTCAATCATTCGCTTCTTCAATGATCCAATGACATCTTGGATAATTCAGACAGACCATCATAAAATATACATAAGATGCTCCATTCTGAAAGCATGTCAGAAGGACACCTTCTGATCAATTGCTTGTATCTTTCCCAAGCTTCATAAAGGGATTCACCTTTCTTCTGTCTGAAGGTCTGGACTTCCACTATAAGCTTGCTCAACTTTTGAGGTGAAAAGAATTTGGCCAAGAAGGCATTGACCAACGTTTTCCAAGAATTCAGGCTTTCTTTAGGTTGTGAGTCTAACAATATCACAGATTTGCAAGAATTCAGCTAAGAACTGATGAGGATCTTCCAATGGAAGTCCATGAAACTTGCAATTCTGCTGCATTAGAAAAACTAATTGAGGCTTAAGCTCAAAGTTGTTTGCTCCAATTGCAGGAATTAAGATGCTTCTTCCACAGAAGTCAGAAGATGGTGCAATAAAGTCACCAAGCATCTTTCTTGCATCTCCACCATTGTTATTATTTTCGGCTGCCATCTCTACTTCTTTTTCGAAAATTTCTATTAGGTTCTTTCTAGAGTGTTGTGCTTTAGCTTCTCTTAGCTTCCTCTTCAGAGTCCTTTCAGGTTCCGGATCAGCTTCAACAAGAATGTTCTTATCCTTGTTCCTGCTCATATGAAAAAGAAGAGAACAGAAAAGAAGAGGAATCCTCTATGTCACAGTATAGAGATTCCTTTATGTGAGTAGAAGAATAGAAGAATGAGGTAGAGATAGAATAAGAAGAATTCGAATACAGAGAGAAGGAGAGGGTTCGAATTATAAGAAGAAGAGAAGTGTTAGTAAATAAATAAAATAAATAGAAGGAGATGAAAGAGAGAAGAATTTTGAATTTTAAAAGAGGGAGAAGAAAAATATTTTTATTTTTATTTAATTAATTAAGTTAGAATTCGAAAATAAGAAAAGAAAAAATAGAAGAAAATTAAAACAAAGATAATTAATTAATTGAAAAAATTTTTGAAAAATAGTTAGTTGATTAAAAGGAATTTTGAAAAAGTTGTTACTGGTTTTCGAAAATTAGAGAGAGAAAAGTAGTTAGCTAGTTTTGAAAAAGATAAGAAATAGTAAGACAAACAAAAAGTCAAATAGTTAATTTGAAAAAGATTTGAAAATCAATTTTGAAAAGATAGGAAGTTAGAAAAGGATTTTGAAATTAAATTTGAAAAATATATCATTGAAATCTATTTTAAAAAATATTTGAAAAAGAAATTAAAAAATATTTGATTTTTAAATTTAAAGTTGATTACTTAACTAGCAAGAAACTAAAAGATATGATTCTAGAATCTAAACATTGATCCTTTCTTAATAGGCAAGTAACAACTTGAAATTTTTTTGAATCAAAATATTAAATGCTAGCAATAATTTCGAAAATATGAAATAAAAATAAGAAAAAGATTTTGAAAATTAATTTTAAAATTTTCGAAAAGATTAAGAAGAAAAATGAAAAAATTTGATTTTTGAAAAAGATTTGAAAAGATAGGATTTTTAATTTGAAATTTTGAATTAACTAACAACAAACAACTAAAATTTAAAACTTTTGACTAAATCAACCCAAAATTTCAAAATTTATTAGTAAGATAAGGGAAAGATATTATTTTTTATTTTTTTGAATTAATGAAGAGAGAGAAAAACAACTAAAAGACACAAAACATAAAAAAAATTAAGATCAAAACAACTAATGCATACAAGAACACCTTGAATGTTAAGATGAACACCAAGAACACTTTGAAGATCATGATGAACATCAAGAACATATTTTTGAAAATTTTTAAGAAAATAAAGACATGCAAGACAATAAACTTAAAAATTTTTAAATTTTAGACACTAATAATTCGAAAATACATATGAAAAACAAGAAAAGACACAAAACAAGAAAATGAAAAGATCAAATAATGAAAAACATCAAGAACAACTTGAAGATCATGAAGAACTCAATGCATGTATTTTTCGAGAATTTAAAGAAAAATCAAAATATACAATTGACACTAAACTTAAAATTTGACAATAGACTCAAACAAGAAACACAAAATATTTTTGGTTTTATGATTTTATTAAATTTTTTCTTGTATTTTTCGAAAATTATTTTGGAAAAAGAGAATAAAGAAATTCAAAATTTTTAATAAGAATTCCAGGAATCATGTAATGTTAGTCTAAAGCTTCGGTCCAATAGAATTAGAAATGGCCAAATGGCCAGCCAAGCTTCAGCAGAACATTACATACAACAGCCAGATTGATAGAAATACAAAGAGGCTCTTGCAAAGATAAGTGAAAACCTCGGTCCAAAAGATTAGACATGGCTTAACAGCCAGCCAGGATTCAACATGTCTCATGAAACTCTAGGATTCGTTCTTAAAAACTTTGAAGAACAAAATATCTTTTTTTGAATTTTTTCAAAAATTAAAATAAAATGATTAAACATAAAATAAAATTACCCAATCTAAGTAACAAGATAAACCGTGAGTTGTCCAAACTCGAACAATCCCCGGCAACGGCGCCAAAAACTTGTTGTACAGAAATCATGATCCACACTTTTCACATATCCGCAGAACTAACCAGCAAGTGCACTAGGTCGTCCAAGTAATAAACCTTACGTGAGTAAGGGTCGATCCCACAGAGATTGTCGGCTTGAAGCAAGCTATGGTCATCCTTGTGAATCTCAGTCAGGCAGATTCAAATGGTTATAAGGTTTTGATAATTAAAAGATAAATAAAATAGAAAATAAGATAGAGTTACTTATGTAATTCACTGGTGGGAATTTCAGATAAGCGTATGGAGATGCTTTGTTGCTTCTGAACCTCTGCTTTCCTATTTTCTTCTTCCAACCATGCGTTACTTCCTTCCATGGCAAGCTGTAGGATCCTCTCAGTGAAAATGGTCCTCTACGGTTTCTGCACGGCTAATCAACTGTCGAATTTTTCATATCGGATGAAAAATACCAGGTACAGCTACCGCATGGCTAATCATCTGTTGGTTCCCACTAGCGTCAGAATAGGATCCATTGATCCTTTTGCACACTATCACTTGGGCCCAAAATTCGTAGGTTTGAAGCTCGTCATAGTCATCCCTTCCTAGATCCTACTCGGAATACCACAGACAAGGTTTAGACTTTCTGGATCCCAAGAATGCTGCCAATTGTTCTAGCCTATACCACGAAGATACTAATCTCACGGACTCGTTCTGTGTATTAGATACCCAAGAGAATATACTCCGGCTGTCGTCCAATGACTACATTGAACATCATGGAGACCGCTTTGTGGTTGTTAGGCACGCGGATCTTGGCTAAGCGAGTAACGAAGATAGTGGGTGATTGTCACGGGTCACCCCTTCATTCTGACTTAACTGAATAAAGTAAGAGAGTATATCTTGGAGAAGAAGTAGGCGTGAATAGAATAGAAAAACAATAGTACTTGTATTAATTCATGAAGAACAGCAGAGCTCCACACCTTAATCTATGGGGTGTAGAAACTCCACCGTAGAAAATACATAAGTGAAAAAGGTCTAGGCATGGCCGTGAGGCCAGCCTCCAAACATGAACAACAATGATAAAAGTTCTGTCCAAAGATCAACAGTTGATAAAATATATAAAATAAATCTCTAAAAGTAGTTTTTATACTAAACTAGTAACCTAGGGTTACAGAAAATGAGTAACTAAGTGCAGATAGTGCAGAAATCCACTTTCGGGGCCCACTTGGTGTGTGCTTGGGCTGAGAATTGAAGCTTTTTCATGCATAGGCTGTTCCTGTAGTTAAACGCCAACTTTGGTACCAGTTTGGGCGCTTAACTCCAATTCTGGTGTCAGTTTGGGCGCTTTATGCCAGAAAGTTTTAGGCTGGCTTTGGCCGCCAGTTTGGGCCATCAAATCTCAAAAAAAGTATGGACTATTATATATTTCTGGAAAGCCCAGAATGTCTACTTTCCAACTCAATTGAGAGTGCACCAATTGGGCTTCTGTAGCTCCAGAAAATCCATTTCGAGTGTAGCAGGGTCAGAATCCAACAGCATCTACAATCCTTTTTCAGCCTCTGAATCAGATTTTTGCTCAGGTCCCTCAATTTCAGCCAGAAAGTATCTGAAATCATAGAAAAACATACAAACTCATAGTAAAGTCCAGAAATGTGATTTTTGAATAAAAACTAATAAAAATATAATAAAAAGTAACTAAAACATACTAAAAACTATGTAAAAACAATGCCAAAAAGGGGATAAATTAACCCCTCATCACTAGGCTTCTCACTCCTATTTCTCGCAACCAGAGGAAGGTGGTAGGGCACGCTCCCTCGGGATATTTCCCTCTGAAAGGAGAAGGTGGTAGGGCACTCATCCCTCAGAATTATTCCTCCTGAAAATGCGATTTCTCTCTGATTACAAGGTGGTAGGGCACTAACCCACGGAATCATGCGGCAACCAGAGGAAGGTGGTAGGGGACGCTCCCTCGAAATATTTCCCTCTGAAAGGAGAAGGTGGTAGGGCACTCATCCCTCGGAATTATTCCTCCTTATGCGCAATAGAGAGACTAATCCAGGAGTTGTCGACCAGATTTTCTGTCGTGTTTGGCCATAACCGACATGTGATATCACAGCCAATTGGACAGACATTCATCATATGCATCTTCTATATGATTTCTTGCTTTGTTTACTTGAGTTTGCCTAATTTTATAACATGCCTACCTGCTTCTTGAACTACTTGTTGTATATGAATATTATTTGTGTTTTACTTGTTTGCATTAATTGTGATTGTCTGATGCTGAGGAGGTTAGGTAGGCAATGGTGATGGGATCGCACGGAGGTTAGGTTGGCGAGGGCTGTGGGATACAGCGGTGTGATTAGTATTAGTTAGAATTCTCCTAAGTTTAGATAACCCAGTTTATGGTTTAAGTTCTTTAAATATTTATTTATTTTGTTCTAAGCTTGAATATCCGTATGTGATGTGAAGTTCTAGGATTGCCTTCGGTGTCCCAGAGCCTTACATCTTACATCATTGGGCACTGTTACCATACTGAGAACCTCCGGTTCTCATTCCATACTTTGTTATTATTTTTCAGATACAGGTCACTACCCACGTCGGTGAGTTGTCTGGATGGTGACAGAAGCGGAGGATCCGGATACCTTTTGAGTCTCTTCATTTATTGTGCTATACATCTCTCACTTTTATATTTTTGTTAGCCTAGAGGCATGTATTGAGAGAACAAAACTTGTATAAGCTGTTTTTACTGTCTGGTTTCATGTATGGTCTGTATATGGCTAGCCAGCTTAAACTCCGCGAGCCGTGGCTAGATTCTTATGATATTATACTATGATATTTTGTTATATGGTATCTATTTCTTGTACTTTAAGTTTGTAGCTTCGCTAGTACGTTTTGCGCTTTTCAAATCCTGTTAAATGAGCTATATCCTTCATCAGGCTTCTAGAATATATTATTTCCTTCTATATATAAATATGTATAAGCCTTAGGACTGTCATAACCTCTTATTAACCTTGGCTTTACGGCTAGAGGTAAGGCTTAGGGTAATTGGGATGTTACATTTAGTGGTATCAGAGCGGTTCATCCTCGTGAGCCTGAGGGATGGACCGATTGTGCCTCGTTGCATACTCTGTGTGTCTTTTTCTTTGATGTTATTAGGTTATCCACTTGATATTGTATAACATGCTTGTTTGTGAGTGCCTGTTTGGGATAATAGAAGCACTAGGCTTTTGATATTGAGACTGATCACCTTGATATCGATTGTTTGGTATAGACAGGAACCTGGCTACTCGCGGACGAGGTCGTATACGTTCATGAAGAGAGAGTAGAAATGAGCAACTGGCTGATAACCCTGCCAAGTTCATGGCAGCAATGGCGAATCTTGGGAACACCATGGAGGCAAATGCTGCTGTGACTTTGCAAGCTGCGTAGAGGTTAGGCCAACCGGCAGAGAATGGAGACGGAAAAGATGATGACTTAGGAGGTGCTCCGATAACCCTAGCTACGTTTCTGAAAGTTCACCCACCGACCTTCAGAGGATCGACCAATCCCATGGAAGTTGATAACTGGTTCCAAGCTATGGAGCGCGCACTGCAAGCACAGTATGTCCTGAACAGCCAATACGTGGAGTTTGTTGCTTATCAGCTTCTGGAAGAGGCCCAGCATTGGTGGCAGGCAGAATGCCGCTTGCTCCAACTTTAAAACTCTGATGTTTCTTGGGATGTATTCCGGATGACCTTCTACAAGAAGTACTTTCCTGAGTCTGCAAGGGAAGCAAAGGAGATGGAACTTTTGCAGCTGAAGCAAGGTTCATTATCTGTGGCGGACTACACCAGCCGATTTGAGGAACTCTGTAGGTTCTCTAGGGCGTGTCAGGGTGCCCCGGAGACCTATGAAAGTTGGAAGTGTGTCCAGTATCAAAGGGGCTTGAAGGATGACATCATGACTGTTGTGGCTCTTACGAAGATTCAGATTTTCTCCGATCTGATGAACAAGACAAGAGTGGTTGAGGAATACGCAAAGACGGTAGCCTCGTCAAGAGACACTCATGGAGGAAACACTATAGAGAACGCGACGATTACCTTGGGCCGAAGGGACAGATCTTCAAGAGATATAGTGAAGGGAAGCGGTCAAGAGCTTACTCCCCTGATATGAAATGTCAGGAGTGTTGGAACTACCATCCGAATAGGCCATGCCAGTTGGGTAAGAAACTATGTTACAAGTGTGGCGCACTGGGACATTTGGTTAGAGATTGTGCACACCGAGGAACACGTGGGGCGGATAGATCACAACAACAGGGTTGAGGTAATTATGAAGTCGACGACCAAATCTCAACTTATCTTCATAGTATAGGCTATCGTCGTTTGTATTGAAAAAGTTTTAAAGCATAGAATGATTTTTAAACTTGGTTTGGAACTCTGATTTGATTGATTTGGTTTTGAAACTAGGACTGGAACTTTTGGTCAAATGATATGATTTAAAAAGGGAAAATGAGTCCTAAGATTTTGTTAACTTGTGATTTTGGTTTGCAAATTTGATTTATCAAAAGGGATTCAAATCGAAAGGTTTTTGATTTAAGGATTTTAATTAGTTTAGGAAAAATCGTGTTTCAAAGTGATTGGTTTACACATACAAGGTTTTTGACTCTTTTGATAAGGTTTTAACAATGGACTCATTTAGATTGAACTTGTTTTAAAGGTTTTGAAAAATATTACAAAATCAGTATTTTGTTTAAGGAAAATTTTCAAATTCTTAATGACGATAATCAGAGTGACGCAGCGGAAGGCAAGAGAGCACATCGACACGGTAGGGTGATGGTGAACGAGATTCTTTGGCAACTTGTCGGGTTGATAACGTTGAAAGGAGAATGCTTCGTGGAGAATATATATATATTACATCGCGTGATACGATTTTCGAGGGCAAAAATCTTTTTAAGGAGGGGAGAATGTAAGAACCAGAGTTTTCACGAATAAGATAATTTAAATGCCCAAATTAAGTTCTAGAAAGTTAGAATGAGAATTTGGGGATTTAAATATGATTTTTGGACTCAGTAGGTCTTTTCGAGTCAGAAAATGTGTTTTCTGCGAAAAACCGTGAAGAACCACGAACCGGCAGTTGAACCGGTCAAACCAGTTTACGTCTGCCCAGTTCTGTTGATGACAAGTCATTTTATGCTAGTTTCACAAGCATTTTTCATTTGTTTCATTAGGTTTTATGCACTTTCTTGCACAATAAGTAAGTGGTTGGAATGGAATTTCATAATTATTGTGATTCAATCAAACATTATTTAATTTATACAAAATTATGAGATTTATGCAAGAATTAAGTGATTAGTATGAATGATGCGAATTCTTATGATTTTGGTGAGACTTTGATTGCTGTTTTGATTGAATACAGGTGAGAAAATGAAGAGAAAGAGGGTCAGCACAGAGCAACGTTGCGTTCAAACAAAGAACGCCACGCTCAGTAGCGACGCGCACGCGTACGGGATGCCTACGCACCAGGGAAGAATCTTCGAAGACCCACGCGTACGCGTACATGACGCGTACGCATGGAAGTGGTTGGCGCTCATTTTTGAAGAGAGCGCTACGTTTAGTAAGCCAGCATTTTCGGGCATATTAAAATTTGGAGGCAAAGTTTTGCAAACGACGTGCACGCATCGATGGTGCACCTGGGACAAAGCACGCGCACGCGTGGCTGGCGCTGAAGCCTGAATTGAGATTTTGATACCCACGCGCACGCGTACATGACGCGCACACGTTAGGAAGCGTTCATTAAGCAAATGTAGCACTCAATAAGAGAACACTACTGAGGATGCGTACGCGTGAAAGGGGCGCGCAAGCATGTTTGGAGCTGAAGTTGATAGTGAGGCATATGCGTCAGTCGATGGACAAAAGCGCAAAAGGACGCACAAGCGTCAGAGACGCATACGCATGGAAAAGTGAAAGCTGCACTCACTTTGAGAACGCAACGTTCCCCTGGAAGCTGCAATTCTGATCCACTTCATACAAGGCCAAAAAGCCCACTCCAAGTACGGGAAGCCAGAATTGGAAAGTGTATAAATAGATCGGAATTTGATTTCATTAGGGACCTCTTTTAGTTTTCCTTTTATAATTTGAGAATTGAGATCAGATCTGAGTTTTCCTTTCTATTTTTTTTTTCTCTCTTTTGCAACTTTTTATTTTCTGCGTTAGGTCTTGGACTTCGGATTAAGGAATTCATCTGAATTCCTTCATCATGGAGTTTCTTTTATTTTTTCCTTTCATAGTTTTATGAGTTGGAGATCTGATCATAGTTTACTTGCTATTTTTATTTCTTCTGCATTTTCTTCATTTCTGTTTTGTTAAGAGAGCAATTGAGATTTAGTTTCCTTTCTGTTTTGTTATTGTTCTACAATTTCTCATTTCTGTTTTGGTACTGAAATTCTGATTGATCTATTTTCTGAATTTTGTCATCTGAGAGTTCTTTAGTTTACTGCACTTTACATTTTCCAGTTCTCTTTTGATTCTCATCACCCAAATCCCTTTATTCTTCATGCAATTTAAGTTTCCTGTCAATTTAGATTCAGCAATTTAAATTACTTGCACTTTAAGTTTCAGTTATTTACCTTTCTTACAATTTAAGTTTCAGCTCTTTTAATTTCTTGCACTTTAAGTTTCTGCAATTTAAGATTCTACTAATTTACCTTATGCATTTTATTTTCATGCAATTTATTGTCTGTTAATCGAAATTTCACCAAATTCATCAAATATTCGCTTAACTAAATTCATCAGCAAACCAAAGTTGCTCAATCCATCAATCCCTGTGGGATCGACCTCACTCATGTGAGTTATTACTACTTGATGCGACCCGGTAAACTTGCCAGTGAGTTTGTGTGGAATCGTTTTTCCCTGATCATCTATTCGAGAAAAAGTGAAAACAGTCAAAAATCCTAGAAACTTATTAGAAATGGAAAACCGGGCGTTAATATTAAATGTTTGGCCCAAAGTTGGGGCAAACGGGCTAAAAACGCTAACGAATTGGACCAGACCCAAGTTGGGCCCAAACCTAACATATATAAAGGTTCATTAATGAACCCATTCAACACAACACACCCATAAACACACACACACACACTAGCTACAAGAAGGAGAAGGGAGAAGAGAGAAGAAACACTATTCACTTCCTCCTTGAAAGCTCCATAACTTTTGATCCGGAGCTTCGATTGACGAGCCGTTTGCAGCCATGTGAAGCTCTTGTTGAGCTCTACATTTTTATCTAAGAAAATATGGTAAGAAACTGCATCTAACTTCCCAGTTTTGTGCCCTAGATTTTTGTATTTTTTAGGTTATGGTTGAGTAAATTTTGTGATTTTGCTTGTTTAGGTGTTCTCTAGTAGTAGATAATTATTGGATTTTACCCTTAATCTCGTTGGGTTACATAAGGTTTCACTAAACCCTTGTGTTTAGTTATTTTATGTATCTTAGGTTTTGATTTTGGTGATATATGTGTTGTTAGTTTGAGCTTTGGTGTTTGTTGGAGTTGGTTAAGGCTTTGGATCAAGTTTGGTGGTTTCGTTTTGGTCTTTGGAGTATTTGGTAATCGGCCCAGGTATGGTTTCGGTTTCCTTTATGTAATACATAATGTTTATGGACACTTAGGCTAGTTGACCCTAAGATAGGATTGAATGTTATTGGTGTATGAATATTTAAATATGAATTGATGTTAATTATTGGTTGTATTAGATTAGTGTGGTTGATGATAATTATTGGGAAATTTTGGTATTAATGAGTATTGATGATTGGTGTTGTGGATGAGGGTTGTTGATATGGTTGTTGAGTTGTTAAATGTTGAGGTATGATGAATTATGATGAATGGATGAACTTTGGTTATGTTGATGAAAGTGTTGCATGGTAATTGATGATTTGGAATGGGTGATAAATGGCTATATTGATGTTAGTATTTGGATATAGGAGATTGATATTAAAATTGATGATAGAATAATGATTGTGAATGTTTTGGTTGGAAAATTGTTTGTAAAGTTATATGTTTGAGATTTGAGATTGAGAATGTGGAAGTGTGCTGGAAAAATTGGTGTGAATGATGAATGGTAATCCAAAGGGGTAGATTGTGTTGCAATTGGAAGTTTAATATTGTTTTGGTTGGATGTGGTTTGTGAAAGTTGGTAAATTAAGATATGTGAATTTTGTTGAGTTTAGAGTTGTTGAATGGCTTAGAGGTTTTTGAGTTTGAGAAATGGTTGAAGTAATATTTGGTATGAATTTTGGGTTGTTATGGTAGGGTTGATATGTGATTGATTTGGTTTTGGATTGAGATTGGTTAAAAATTTGAGGTTATGAGGTTTTGGGTAAAAATGAATTTTTAGTTAACTTTGTCTGATTATAACTTTTGCCTCGTTTTTCAAAATCTGTTGAATTTGTTTAGAATTAAAGATTATTGAAAACCCATTGATTTGATATAAACTTTGTAAAATTTGGAATTTTGTAGAGGAAGTTATGATCATTCAAAGATTGGTGTTGAAATCTGAAATTCTGCAAAGTTGCAGAATTTTGTGATTTCTGGTACGTGCACGCGCACACGTTGGGAAGGTCAGTCTGTTGAGGGCGCTAGCATAGCTTGTGCGAGTGAACAGACTTGTGAATTTTCGTACTTGTGTGTACGAACACCCCTGTGCGTACGCACACTTTAAAAATCTGCCTAGATGTGCGCATGCACACTTGTGCATGAAATTGTAATCACACTTTTGCAACTCCGCACAACTAACCAGCAAGTGCACTAGGTCGTCCAAGTAATACTTTACGTGAGTAAGGGTCAATCCCACGGAGATTGTCGGCTTGAAGCAAGCTATGGTCATCCTGTAAATCTTAGTCAGGCGGATTCAAACGGTTATGAGTTTTTTATAATTAAAAGATAAATAAAACATAAAATAAGATAAAGATACTTATGTAATTCACTGGTGGGAATTTCAGATAAGCGTTTGGAGATGCTTTGTTGCTTCTGAACCTCTGCTTTCCTATTGTCTTCTTCCAATCATGCGTGCTCCCTTCCATGGCAAGCTGTATCATCCTCTCGGATGAAAATCCCAGGTACGATCTCTGTACGGCTAATCAACTGTCGGATTTCTCGTCTCGGATGAAAAATACCATGTACAGCTACCGCACGGCTAATCATCTGTCGGTTTTCGCTAGCGTCAGAATAGGATCTCTCTATCCTTTTGCACACTGTCACTGCGCCCAAAATTCACAGGTTTGAAGCTCGTCACAGTCATCCCTTCCCAGATCCTACTCGGAATACCACAGACAAGGTTTAGACATTTCAGATCTAAGGAATGCTGCCAATGGTTCTAGCCTATACCACGAAGGTTCTAATCTTAGATTCAGATGCTCTGTTGTCAAGAGAGATTATGCAAATCGCGGATTAGAAACCCAAGAAAATATACTCCGGTTGTCGTCCAATGACTAAGTTGAACATCATGTAGACTGCTTGTGGTTGTCAGGCACGCGGATCATGGCTAAGCGAGTAATGAATATAGTGGGTGATTGTCATAGGTCACCCCTTCATTCTAACTTAACTGAATTAAGTACAAGAGTATATCTTGGAGAAGAAGTAGGCGTGAATTGAAAGAAAAACAATAGTACTTGCATTAATTCATGAAGAACAGCAGAGCTCTACACCTTAATCTATGGCATGTGGAAACTCCAGCGTAGAAAATACATAAGTGAAAAAGGTTTAGGCATGGCCCTGTGGCCAGCCTCCAAGTCCAAGGATGATAATATGATAAGGCATCCAAATACAATAGTAAAAAGTGCTATTTATACTAAACTAGTAACTTAGGTTTAGAGAAAATGAGTAACTAAGTGCAGATAGTGCAGAAATCCACTTCTGGGGCCTACTTGGTGTGTGCTTGGGCTGAGCATTGAAGCTTTCACGTGGATAGGCCATTCTTGGAGTTAAACGCCAGCTCGGGTGCTAGTTTGGGCGTTTAACTCCAGTTTTAGTGTCATTTCTGGCGTTTTACACCAGAAAGGTTTTGACTGATTTTTAACGCCAGTTTGGGATATCAAATATCAAACAAAATATGGACTATTAAATATTGCTGGAAAGCCCACGATGTTTACTTTGCAACGCAATTGAGAACGCACCAATTGGGCTTCTATAGCTCCAGAAAATCCGCTTCGAGTGAAGGAGGGTCAGAATCCAACAGCATCTGTAGTCCTTTCTTAGCCTCTGAATCAGATTTTTGCTCAGGTCCCTCAATTTTAGCCAGAAAATACCTGAAATCACAGAAAAACACACAAACTCATAGTAAAGTCCAGAAATGTTATTTTTTCATAAAAACTAATAAAAATATAATAAAAAGTAGCTAAAACATACTAAAAACTACCTAAAAACAATGCCAAAAAGGGTATAAATTATCCGCTTATCACAACACCAAACTTAAATTATTGCTTGTCCCCAAGCAACTAAAAACAAAATAGGATAAAAAAAGAAAAATACAATAAATCTCAAAAATATCAATGAAGATTAGTTTTAATTAGATGAGCGGGAGTAGTAACTTTTTGCTTCTGAACAGTTTTGGCATCTCACTTTATCCTTTGAAGTTCAGAATGATTGGCATCCATAGGAACTCAGAATTCAGATAGTGTTATTGATTCTCCTAGTTCAGTATGTTGATCCTTGAACACAGCTACTTTATGAGTCTTGGCCGTGACCCTAAGCATTTTGTTTTCCAGTATTACCACCGGATACATAAATGCCACAGACACATAACTGGGTGAACCTTTTCAGATTGTGACTCAGCTTTGCTAGAGTCCCCAGTTAGAGGTGCCCAGAGCTCTTAAGCACACTCTTTTTGCTTTGGACCACGACTTTAACCGCTCAGTCTCAAGCTTTTTACTTGACAGCTTCACACAACAAGCACATGGTTAGGGATAGCTTGATTTAGCCGCTTAGGCCAGGATTTTATTCCTTTGGGCCCTCCTATCCATTAATGCTCAAAGCCTTGGATCCTTTTTACCCTTGCCTTTTGGTTTAAAGGGTTATTGGCTTTTTCTGCTTGCTTTTTTTTTCTTTTTTCTTTTTTTTTTTTCGTCATTCTCTTCTTTTTTTTCACAAGCTTTTGTTTTTCACTGCTTTTTCTTGCTTCAAGAATCAATTTTATGATTTTTCAGATTATCAATAACATTTCTCTTTTGTCATTATTCTTTTAAGAGCCAATAATTTTAACATTCATAAACTTCACTATAAAAAAATGCACTGTTCAAGTATTCATTTAGAAAACAAAAAGTATTACCACCACATCAAAATAATTAAGCTAACTTCAAGATAATTTGCAATTAAAAACATTTTTCATTTAAGAAAGGTGAGGGATTCATGGAATCATTCATAGCTTTAAGACATAGACACTAAACACTAATGATCATGTAATGAAGACACAAACATGGATAAAACATAAAGCATAGAAATCAAAAAATAGGAAAATAAGAACAAAGAAATTAAAGAATGGGTCCACCTTAGTGATGTCGGCTAGTTCTTCCTCTTAAAGATCTTATGGAGTGCTTTAGCTCCTCAATATCTCTTCCTTGCCTTCGTTGCTCTTCTCTCATGGCCTTTTGGTCCTCTCTGATTTTATTGAAGATAATGGAGTGCTCTTGGTGCTCCATTCTTAGTTGCTCCATGTTGGAACTCAAATCTCCTAAAGAGGTGTTGAGTTGCTCCCAATAGTTGTGTGGAGGGAAATGCATCCCTTGAGGCATCTCAGGGATTTCTTGATGAGGAATTTCCTCATGATCTTGTTGAGGTCCATGAGTGGGCTCTCTTGTTTGCTCCATCCTTTTCTTAGTGATGGGCTTGTCTCCTTCAATGAGGATGACTTCCTCTATGACAACTCCAGCTGAATTGTATAGGTGACAGATGAGATGGGGAAAGGCTAACCTTGCTAAAATGGAGGGCTTGTCAGCCACCTTATATAGTTCTAGAGATATGATCTCATGAACTTCTACTTCTTCTCCAATCATGATACTATGGATCATGATAGCCCAGTCCCCAGTAACTTCAGACCGGTTGCTAGTAGGAATGATAGAGTGTTGGACGAACTCTAACCATCCTCTAGCCACGGGTTTGAGGTCAGGCCTTCTCAATTGAATCGGCTTGCCTCTTGAGTCTCTCTTCCATTGTGCTCCTTCCACACAAATGTCCATGAGGACTTGGTCCAACCTTTGATCAAAGTTGACTCTTCTAGTGAAAGGATAAGGATCTCCTCTTATTATTCGCAAGTTGAATGCCAACCTTACCATTTTTGGACTGAAATCCAAGTATTTCCCCCGAACCATTATGAGCCAATTCTTTGGGTTCGGGTTCACACTTTGATCATGGTTCTTAATGATCCATGCATTAGCATAAAACTCTTGAACCATTAAGATTCCGACTTGTTGGATGAGGTTGGAGAGAGTTTCCTAACCTCTTCTTCGAATCCCACGTCAGATCTCCGGATATTCACTCTTTTTGAGCATGAAGGGGACCTCGGGGATCACCTTTTTCTTGGCCACAACTTCATAGAAGTGGTCTTGATGGACTTTTGAGAAGAATCTCTCCATCTCCCATGACTCAGAGGTGGAAGCAATTGCCTTCCCTTTACTCTTTCTAGAGGCTTCTCCGGCCTTAGGTGCCATTAATGGTTATGGAAAAACAAAAAGCAGAGATTTTTTCCACACCAAACTTAAAAGGTTTGCTCGTCCTCGAGCAAAAGAAGAAAGAAAGGAGGAGAAGAAGAAGAAATGGAGAAGATGGAGGGGTGTTTTGAATTTGGCCAAGGGGGGTAGGAGTGTTTATCATGTGTGAAATTGAAGGTGGTAAGGAGAAGTATTTATAGGGTAAGAGAGAGAGGGAAGTCGTGTATGAGGGGTTGGGTTTGGGAGGGAAATGTTTTGAATTTGAATGGTGAGGTAGGTGGGGTTTTATGATGGATGGATGGTAGTGGTGAAGAGATTATGGGGAAGAGAGTAGGATTTGATAGGTGAATGGTGTTTGGGGAAGAGTGTTATGGAAAGGTGTGAAGAGGAGAGAAGAAGAGGTGGGTAGGTGGGGATCCTGTGGGGTCCACAGATCCTGAAGTGTCAAGAAATTCTGCTCCCTGCACCTTTCTAGCATTAAACGCCCTCTGTGTGCCATTTTTGGCGTTTAATACCAACTCTGCTACCTCTTCTGGCGTTAAATACCAGGCTGATGCCCTTTTCTGGCGTTTAACGCCAACCAAACACCCTTTTTTGGCGTTAAACACCAGTCTGTCTGCCAATTCTGGCGTTTAACGCCAGCCAGACAGCCAGACACCCTTTTCTGGCGTTAAATGCCAGTCTGTCTGCCAATTCTGGCGTTTAAAGCCCAGAATGCTACCAGACTGGGTGTTAAACGCCCATTTTGCTATCCATACTAGCGTTTAAACGCCAGTAAGCCTGTACTCCAGGGTGTGCTATTTTTTATGCTGTTTTTGATTCCGCTTTAATTCTGCAACTATTTTTGTGACTCCACATGATCATCTACCTAAGGAAAATATAACATGACAATGGAAAACAAATGTCTAGAAAATAAATATAATTAAATAACATTGGGTTGCCTCCCAATAAGCGCTTCTTTAATGTCAATAGCTTGACAGTGAGCTCTTAGAGAGCTTCACAGAGATTCAGAGCTTAATGGTGGCCTTCCAATACCAAACTTAGAATTTGAGTGTGGGGGCTCTGTTTGACTCTGTATTGAGAGAAGCTTTTCATGCTTCCTCTCCATGGTTACAGAAGAAGATCCTTGAGCCTTAAACACAAGGTAGTCCTCATTCAATTGAAGGACTAACTCTCCTCTGTCCACATCAATCACAGCTCTTGCTGTGGCTAGGAAGGGTCTTCCCAGGATAATGGATTCATCCTTATCCTTCCCAGTGTCTAGGACTATGAAATCAGCAGGGATGTATAGGCCTTCAACCTTTACTAAGACATTCTCTACAAGTCCATAAGCCTATTTCATTGATTTGTCTGCCATCACTAGTGAGATTCGTGCAGCTTGTACCTCAAAGATCCCTAGTTTCTCCATTACAGAAAGTGGCATAAGGTTTATACCTGACCCCAGGTCACACAGAGCCTTCTCAAAGGTCATGGTGCCTATGGTACAAGGTATTAAGAACTTTTTGGGATCTAGTTTCTTCTAAGGTTATTTTAGTTGCACCAAAGCATTCAGTTCATTGATGAGCAATAGAGGTTCGTCCTCCCAAGTCTCATTACCAAATAACTTGGCATTCAGCTTCATGATTGCTCCTAGATACTGAGCAACTTACTCTTCAACGATATCTTCATCTTCTTCAGAGGAAGAATACTCATCAGAGCTCATGAATGGCAATAGTAAGTTCAGTGGAATCTCTATGGTCTCTGTATGGGCCTCAGATTCCTTTGGTTCCTCATTAGGGAACTCCTTAGTGGTCAGTGGACATCCATTGAGGTCTTCCTCACTGGAAATCACAGCCTTTCCTTTTTCTACAGGTTCGGCCATGTTGGATGTGTCGATGGCCTTGCACTCTCTCTTTGGATTCTCTTCTGTATTATTTGGGAGAGCACTTGGAGGGAGTTCAGTAACTCTTTTACTCAGCTAACCCACTTGTGCCTCTAAATTTCTAATGGAAGACCTTGTTTCAGTCATGAAACTGAGAGTGGTCTTAGATAGATAAGAGACTATGGATGCTAAGTCAGAGAGGCTCTGCTTAGAATTCTCTGTCTGTTGCTGAGAAGATGATGGAAAAAGTTTGCTATTGCCAAACCGATTTCTCACACCATTATTATTATTGAAGCCTTGATTAGGCTTCTGTTGATCCTTCTATGAGAAATTTGGATGATTTCTCCATGAAAGATTATAGGTATTTCTATAGGATTCTCTCATGTAATTCACCTCTTCCATTCCAGGATTCTCAAGGTCATAAGCTTCTCCTTCAGATGAAGCTTCTTTAGTACTGCCGGATGCAGCTTGCATTCCAGTCAGATTCTGAGAAATCATATTGACTTGCTGAGTCAATATTTTATTCGGAGCCAATATGGCATTCAGAGTATCAATCTCAAGAACTCCTTTCTTCTGAGTCATCCCATTATTCACAAGATTTCTTTCAGAAGTATACATGAACTGGTTATTTGCAACCATCTCAATGAGTTCCTGGGCTTCTGTAGGCATTTTCTTCAGATGAAGAGATCCACTAGCAGAGTGGTCTAATGACATCTTGGACAATTCAGATAGACCATCATAGAATATACATAAGATGCTCCATTCTGAAAGCATGTCAGAAGGACACCTTCTAATCAATTGCTTGTATCTTTCCCAAGCTTTATAGAGGGATTCACCTTCCTTCTGTCTGAAGGTTTAGACTTTCACTCTAAGCTTGCTCATCTTTTGAGGTGGAAAGAATTTGGCCAAGAAAGCATTGGCCAACTTTTTCCAAGAGTTCAGGCTTTCTTTAGGTTGTGAGTCCAACCATATCCTAGCTCTGTCTCTTACAACAAAGGGGAAAAGCATAAGTCTGTAGACTCGGGATTAACCCCATTGGTCTTAACAGTGTCACATATTTGCAAAAATTCAGCTAAGAACTGATGAGGATCTTCCAATGGAAGTCCATGAAACTTGCAATTCTGCTGCATTAGAGAAACTAATTGAGGCTTAAGCTCAAAGTTGTTTGCTCCAATTGCAGGAATTGAGATGCTTCTTCCATAGAAGGCAGAAGATGGTGCAGTAAAGTCACCAAGCATCTTCTTTGCATCTCCACCATTGTTATTGGGTTCGGCCATGTCTTTTTCTTTTTCAAAAATTTTTGTAAGGTCCTCTCCAGAGTGTAGTGCTTTAGCTTCTCTTAGCTTCCTCTTCAAAGTCCTTTCAAGTTCAGAATCAGCTTCAACAAGAATGTCTTTATCCTTGTGCTTGCTCATATGAAAAAAAAGAGAACAGAAAAGAAGAGGAATCCTCTATGTCACAGTATAGAGATTCCTTTATGTGAATAGGAGAATAGAAGAATGAAAATAGAGAGAAAATAAGAGGAATTCGAACCCAGAGAGAGGGAGAGGGTTCGAATTTTAAGAAGAAGAGAAGTGTTAGTAATTAAATAAAATAAATAGAAAGAGATGAGAGAGAGAGAGAATTCGAATATTAATTATAAGAAAAGAAAATTATTTTTATTTTTATTTTAATTATAAGTTATTATTTGAAAATTAAAAGAGATAAAATAAAATTAGAGTTTAAAATAATTAGTTAATTAAAAGGAATTTTGAAAAAGAGGTTAGTGATTTTTGACAATAATGAGAGAGAAAAGTAGGTGGTTTTGAAAATGATAAGACATAGTAAAACAAACAAAAAGTCAAGTAGTTGACTGAAGAAGATTTGAAAGTAAATTTTGAAAAGATAAGAAGTTAGAAAAAGATTTTGAAATTAAAGTTTTAAAAAAGTTATGATTTGAAATTTATTTTGAAAAAGATTGAAAAGGAAATTAAAAAGATTTGATTTTTAAAATTAAAGTTGATGACTTGACTAAAAAGAAACTAAAAGATATGATTTTAGAAATTAAAGATTGAACTTTTCTTAACAGGAAAGTAACAAACTTGAAATTTCTGAATCAAAACATTAAATGTTAGCAATGATTTCGAAAATTATGAAATAAAATTAAGAAAAAGATTTTGAAAATTTATTTTGGAGAATTTTCGAAAAACATGATAGAAAAATGAAAAAGATTTGATTTTTGAAACAGATTTGAAAAGATAGTATTTTTAAATTGAAATTTTGGCTTGACTAACAAGAAACAACTAAATTTTAAAAAATTTAAAATTTCGAAATTTATGATTGAAATGAGGGAAAGATATTATTTTTGATTTTTTTTGAATTAATGAAGAAAGAGAAAAACAACAAAAAAGACACAAGACATAAGAATTTAAGATCAAAACAAATAATTCATGCAAGAACACTTTGAATGTCAAGATGAACACCAAGAACACTTTGAATGTCAAGATGAACACCAAGAACATATTTTTGAAAATTTTTAAGAAAAGAAACACATGCAAGACACCAAACTTAAAAATTTTTAACTTTTTAACACAATGAATTCGAAAATGCACAAGAAAAACAAGAACAGACACAAAATAAGAAAATTTAAAGATCAAACAAGGAAAATCATCAAGAACAACTTGAAGATCAATGAAGAACACAATACATATATTTTCGAAAATTAAAGAAAGATTAAAACATGCAATTGACACCAAACTTAAAATTTGACACTAAACTCAAACAAGAAACACAAAATTTTTGGTTTTTATGGTTTTATTAATTTTTTTTGTATATTTTTCGAAAATAATTTTGGAAAAAGAAAATAAAGAAATTCAAAATTTTTAATGAGAATTCCAGGATTCCTTTAATGTTAGTCTAAAGCTCCAGTTAAAAAGAATTAGACATGGTCAATGGCCTGCCAAGCTTCAACATAGAATTTTAAATGAGAATCCAAAGGCTCATGCAATGTTATTTTAAAGCTCCGATACAAAAGAATTAAACATGGCCAAATGGCCAGCCAAGCTTTAACATAACACATACAAGCATGTCCTTTTTGCAATGGAAAGTGAAAACCTCAGTCCAAAAGATTAGACATGGCTTAACAGCCAGCCAGGTTTCAACATATCTCATGAAGCTCTAGAATTCATTCTTAAAAATTCTGAAGAATACATTTTTTTTGAATATTTTGAAAACACATATGTATATATATATATATATATATATATATATATATATATATATATATATATATATATATATATATATATATATATATATATATTTTGAATTTTTTGAAATTAAAAATAAAAAGCTTAAACAGAAAATAAAATTACCTAATCTAAGCAACAAGATGAACTGTCAGTTGTCTAAACTAGAACAATCCCCGGAAACGGTGCCAAAAACTTGGTGCATGAAATTGCAATCACACTTTTGCAACACTGCACAACTAACCAGCAAGTGTACTGGGTCGTCCAAGTAATACCTTACGTGAGTAAGGGTCGATCCTAAGGAGATTGTCAGCTTGAAGCAAGCTATCGTCATGCTGTAAATCTTAGTCAGGTGGATTCAAATGGTTATGAGGTTTTGATAATTAAAAGATACATAAAACATAAAATAAGATAAAGATACTTATGTAATTCACTAGTGGGAATTTCAGATAAGCGTTTGGAGATGCTTTGTTGCTTCTGAAGCTCTGCTTTCCTATTGCCTTCTTCCAATCATTCGTGCTCCCTTCCATGGCAAGCTGTATGATCCTCTCGGATGAAAAATACCAAGTACGATCTCTGTACGGCTAATCAACTGTCGGATTTCTCGCTAGAGTCGGAATATGATCTCTCTATCTTTTTGCACACTGTCACTGTGCCCAACATTCGCAGGTTTGAAGCTCGTCACAGTCATCCCTTCCCAGATCCTACTCGGAATACCACAGACAAGGTTTAGACTTTCTGGATCTCAGGAACACTGCCAATGGTTCTAGCCTATACCACTAAGGTTCTAATATTAGATTCAGATGCTCTATTGTCAAGAGAGATGATGCGAATCGCGGATTAGAAACCCAAGAGAATATACTCTGGCTGTCGTCCAATGACTACGTTGAACATGATGTAAACCGCTTGTGGTTGTCAGGCACGCAGATCTTGGCTAAGCGAGTAACGAAGATAGTGGGTGATTATCACAGGTCACCCCTTCATTCTGACTTAACTGAATTAAGTACAAGAGTATATCTTGGAGAAGAAGTAGGCGTGAATTGAAAGAAAAACAATAGTACTTGCATTAATTCATGAAGAACAGCAGAGCTCCACACCTTAATCTATGGCGTGTAGAAACTCCAGCGTAGAAAATACATAAGTGAAAAAGGTTTAGGCATGGCCGTGTGGCCAGCCTCCAATTTCAAGGATGATAATATCATAAGGCATCCGAATACAATAGTAAAAAGTGCTATTTATACTAAACTAGTAACTTAGGTTTACAGAAAATGAGTAACTAAGTGCAGATAGTGCAGAAATCAACTTTTGGGGCCCACTTGGTGTGTGCTTGGGTTGAGCATTGAAGCTTTCACATGCATAGGCCATTCTTGGAGTTAAACGCCAGCTCGGGTGCCAGTTTGGGCGTTTAACTCCAGTTTTGGTGCCAGTTCTGGCGTTTTACGCCAGAAAGTTTTTATCTGGATTTTAACGCCAGTTTAGGCCATCAAATCTCAGGCAAAGTATGAACTATTATATATTTTTGGAAAGCCCAAGATGTCTACTTTCCAACACAATTGAGAGCGCGCTAATTGGGCTTCTGTAGCTCTAGAATATCCACTTCGAGTGCTAGACGGTCAAAATCCAACAGCATCTGCAGTCCTTTCTTAGCCTCTGAATCAGATTTTTGCTCAGGTCCCTTAATTTCAACTAGAAAATACCTGAAATCACAGAAAAACACACAAACTCATAGTAAAGTCCAGAAATGTAATTTTTTCATTAAAACTATAAAAATATAATAAAAAGTATCTAAAACATACTAAAAACTACCTAAAAACAATGCCAAAAAGGGTATAAATTATCCGCTCATCACAATACCAAACTTAAATTGTTGCTTGTCCCCAAGAACCTAAAAACAAAATAGGATAAAAAGAAGAGAAAATACAATAAATCTCAATTTAATTGTGAATGTGATTTGGTTATGATTGCTTTAGCCCTTGTTTTTGTATGGATGCTTTCTTGGAAATTGATTTACTTGGACTAATTAACTACATATAGATAGTTAGATAGTATAGTTACATACATATAGATAGATTGCATATAGATAGTTACATTGAATAATTGTTGATTCCCCTTCTTCTCTTCCTTTGGTATAGCATGAGGACATGCTATTGTTTAAGTGTGGGGATGTGATGGATCCACATTTCATGGTATTTATTTGCTCTATTTGGCTGGATTTCATCAACTTTTCTTGCATTTATCCATTGAAATGGCATAGTTTCATAATTTCTCCCTAAATTGTGCTTGAAAATGAAAACATGCTTTTTAAGCTATATAATTGCTAAAGTTTATTCACTTTAATTCCATTTGATGCCTTGATGTGTTTGTTGAGTAATTTTAGGCTTACAAGTAATCATAACTTAAGCTACAGAGGTCCAAATGAGGCGGTTTCAGCGGCATTGGAAAGCTAACGTCCGGGGTTTCAAATTGATATATAATTTGCTATAGTGGACATAAGTCTAAGTGTGCAGACGCACACAATTTGTGCGTACGCCCAGGTCAGAAAATAACAAGTGTGCGGACGCACACATCTGTGCGTCCGCACAGGTCCTGGCACGTGAGCTCATTAACTGCGAACCGCTGGGGGCGATTTTTGGGACCCCAAAACCCAACCCAACTCATTTCTGAAGCTATTTCAAGCCAAATTGAAGAGGAATGAAGGGGGGAGCACTTAGGTTTAGGTTTTTACATGTTTTTGTTAGTTTTCTAGAGAGAGAACCTCCCTCTTCTCTCTAGAATTAGGGTTTTTAGCTTTATTCTCTCTTTAATTTCTCTCTTTAATTCTTGTTCTATTGTAGTTTTATTTACATCTTCTTGTTCTATTGCCTTTAATCTCTTAGTTTTCTTTGTCAATTTCTCTTTTATGCCCATTTTAGTTGTATGAACACTCTTGTTACTTTTGATTTCTTTTAATGCAATTTTGATGTTCTATGTTTCTTTGATGTCCATTAAAGTTGTTATTTTCATTTTCATGCAATTGGTAGTTATAGATTTCATTATTGTTGCAATTTAATATGCTTTCCCCTTTTATGCATGCTAAGTATTTGATAAAATGTCTCTTATAGTTTTTATATAGTTTTTCACACTCTTAGCTTGGAATTAGATAATTAGGTGACCTTGAGTCATAGATGTCCATTCGATATTGTGATTAGGATTGTTAGTTGGTTTGGTTTCCACTAACGCTAGTCTTTAACTAAGTTAATTAGTGAGTTGATTAGGACTTGTGGATTGAGATCAATTATGCCCTTTTGACTTATTTCCGATGTTAGGATAGACTAATTGGGATTAATTCTTAGCAATTATCATGTTTGTGGTCTATGATTATGATAGGAATCCTTAATATCCAATCCTTGCCAAGAGTTCGTCTTTTTTGCCACTTGAATTACATTTTTGATTTACTTACTTTGAGCTTTAATTCCTTGCATGCTTCTTTACTTTCTTGTCCTCTAATTTTCTTGTCACTTGCAATCAAAACCCCCTTGCTTTCCTCATAGCCAATAATATGACACTTAATTACAATTCCTAGGGAGGATGACCCGGGAGCTAAATACTCTTGGTTATTATGTATTGAATTTAACATTTGATATTGGGAATTAATTGTTGGTCTAGACTATACTTTCAATGATAGAATTCTATTTTGTGAAGATCTAGACTAACAGTAGTTCTCTTTATCAAATTTTGGCGCCGTTGCCGGAGAATTACAATGGTGTTACATTGTTGGCTATTATTAATATGTGAATATGTGAATAGTTTGTTTTGATTGGTTGCTTGTTTTTGCTTGTAAATATTTCTCTTGGTTGTTAGCTTGCCTTGATAAATTTTTTTTTTAAAATGCATATGTGAATAGTTAGTAATTTTGTTTTAAATTGCCTTTTTGGATTGAATTGTATGTTTAAAATTTTTCAATTAGTTTTTTTGGATGGTTGAATTAATTTTGGGTAGATTTTTTGTTTGTAAATAGTCCATGATTTTGATTTGGAAGATGGAACTTTGGACTAATTTTAAAGTTTAATGTATAGTTGCATATTTTTGTTAATTTCTTGTTAAAAAAATAAATAATAATAATAATAATAAAATCCACTCTGTGCGTACGTACATGCCTGGTACGTACCCACACTCTCATAGACACTCTTTGCTCGCAGCATTTGCACAACATATGTGTACGTATATTTGCCCATTTTCCTATCCGTGCGTAAGCACACAAGAGCCTGAGTTCACCCCGTTCTGCTGGGAGCAACCGCACAGTTGGTGCGTCTGTACCACCCCTACTCTTCCTTCCCTTCTCTTTTCCAATTCCCCAACGTTCATCCATCTCCTTCTCTGTTCCAACATCCACCACCACCATCACCCACCAACGTCCACCAACGACCACCACTCCTGACGACCGGCGACCACCGAACCGTCGTCTCCTTTTTCCCCTCTCTTCTCCCTCCTCACTCTTCTCTCTTTCCTCGTCCCTCACCCCTTCTCTCGCGCTAATCCACAGCCCCGCAACCCTCCTCTTCGCGATACCCTAGCACCACAACACTCTCCTTCCCTGCCTCAGACCACCTTCGCGTCAACCACCACCACCACGCCAGCAACCCCAATCGCCGTCCACCCACCTCTAACCACCGGTGACCCAACCCAGCCGCCACAACCGCCGCACCCCTCTCTTTTCTTCTTCCCCTCTGTCTTCCTCAGCCGAACCGTGCTCTACAGCCGCGACCTCCACCTTCCCCTCCCTCTCTCTCACTGGCCAAACCATCGCGCCGTCGACAAGACGCCGCGCCCCTTTCCCCTTTCTTCTTCCTTCTCTCTCATCCTGTCTCACTATCGTGGACCAGCCTAGCACTGTCGCAATTCCAGCCCCGTTTCCCGTTCTCTCATGGAACAACCAGAACAGGGTGCAGCCCCTGTGTCTTCCATCGCCTCCGTTTTCCCCTGTTTTATGGCTGCGTCCACTCTCCGCTGTTGTAATTGAAGGACCGCAACTACCAGGCCACTGCTTCTGCCCAGCCAATTCAGCCACCACTATCCCTTTCCCTTCTACCCTGTCCATTCTCTGGTTTTCAGGTTCCCATTTTTCATTCATTGAATTCTGTTTTGTTCATTAGTTTACTGCTTATAGTTAATTTTGCTTAATTTAGTTTGTTAGAAATGCATGTTAGTTGCTTAAGTTGTTAGAGAATCTGGCGTGGATAGTGGATTTAGGCTTGTTTGAATTGATGATGCTGTAAAAGTATTGCTGTTTAATTAATTTTTCTTGGCTTGTTGTTGCTGAGTGTTGCTTTGCTTGTTGCTTTGACCAAGTTATTATATGATCTACAATGATTTAGGTTTGTTTTTGTTTAATGCTGTTGTTTCTCTGGTTTTCTTTGGCTTGTTTGTTGCTGGTGATGACTTGCCCCTATGCTGATTTGATTTCTTGATGCTGCATAGTGTTTTTGTTGTGTTATTCTTGCTGACGGCTATTATGAATTTAAGTTGTTATTGCTGTTGAGTTCTTGTTTCAATTTAAACTTCATTGTTGGATTCAGTTATGAGTAACCGTGCTGTTGGTTGTTGCTGATTTTTCCTTCTCAGTGCTTGCTTGTTGAATGATTGTTAAATTCAATGAGAAAGGAAATGCTGCCTGAGTCGATCATCATGAGTTCTAGTTGGATTGTTAATAAATTGGTCATTGCTGCTGCTTTAATGCTATGTGTTAGTAAATTGTTTGCTCATTGTAACTCTTTGTGCTTATCACGCATTTACGTTCATTACATTGTTGATTATGCCTTCTGCTGTTCAGAATGAGTTGATCTTTTCTTGGAATGTTGCCCTGGATGATGATGACTTTGATGAATTTCTGAATTTGAGAGATCACTACTGCTGTATTTTTTTGTTCCAATTTGAACTTAATCACTTGATTCAGGATGCTTAATTGTTTGAATTCATGTTGAATGCTTGTGATTGGTTATGGAATTCAAAGAAAAAAATGCTGATTGAGTACATTATTTTTCTGTATTGTTGCTGTCATGGTGCTATATGTTTGGCCATTATTTGCTCATGGATGCTGGTTGCTTAATTATTCATTGCTGCTTGCTGTTGGTTGGCTTGGTTTGAATTGCTTATTGATATTTTGTTGCTGTCTGTTGGCTTACATGTTTATTTCATATGAATTCACATATGGTTTTTGTGTTTAATTATAATGCATTCATATGGAATCTGAATTGTTTGATTGAGTTTGGGAAATAGCCAATTTACTGCTGAAATACTATCGAATTTTTCCTAATCATGTTTCATGAAATAACATTGTTTTATTTGGTGCAACAAGCTTCTATTTGACGAAATTCTGTGTCAATAGGATTTTATTTGGTAAATGGCTTTGGAAAACTCCTCAAGAACTTGTTTACAAGTTTTGGTCATGCTTATAACATTCTTTGCTTATTTATAATGCTGATTTACTTCTATGCATTGAATAGTTCAAGTGAATTTTCAGATTGACCATAAACTTGGTTTTCATTTGAATTTGAGCCTGGTGCACGAATTTGTATATGTCAATGTTAATACTACTATTTCTTACAAATTCGCACAACTAACCAGCAAGTGCACTGGGTCGTCCAAGTAATACCTTATGTGAGTAAGGGTCGAATCCCACGGAGATTGTTGGTTTGAAGCAATCTATGGTTATCTTGCAATTCTTAGTCAGGATATAATATCAATAATAATTCTTAGTTTAAATTGTAAAAAGTGAAAGGGCATAAAATAAATACTTGTTATGCAGTAATGAATAATATGTTGGAGTTTTGGAGATGCTTTGTCATCTGAATTTCAGCTTTCCTCTTGTACTCCTCTTCAAACACGCAAGTTTCTTCCTATGGCAAGCTGTGTGTTGGTGGATCACCATTGTCAATGGCTACCATCCGTCCTCTCAGTGAAAATGATCCAGGTGCACTGTCACCGCACGGCTAATCATTTGTCGGTTCTCGATCATACTGGAATAGGATTTACTATCCTTTTGCGTCTGTCACTAGGCCTAGCACTCGCGAGTTTGAAGCTCGTCACAGTCATCCAATCCATGAATCTTACTCGGAATACCACAAACAAGGTTTAGACTTTTCGGATTCTCATGAATGCTGCGAATGGATTCTAGCTTATACCACGAAGATTCTGATTAAGGAATCTGAGAGATACTCATTCAATCTAATGTAAAACGGAGGTGGTTGTTAGGCACGCGTTCATAGGGAATGATGATGATTGTCACGTTCATCACATTCAGGTTGAAGTGCGAATGAATATCTTAGAAGCAGAATAAGTTGAATTGAATAGAAAAACAGTAGTACTTTGCATTAATCTTTGAGGAACAGCAGAGCTCCACACATTAATCTATGGAGTGCAGAAACTCTACCGTTGAAAACAGAAATAGTTGCATTAATTCATCGAGACACAGCAGAGCTCCTCACCCCCAACAATGGAGTTTAAAGACTCATTCCGTCAAAGAGTACAAAGTTCAGATCTAAAAATGTCATGAGATACAAAATAAATCTCTAAAAGTTGTTTAAATACTCAACTAGTAACCTACGTTAACAAAAAATGAATAAACTATGATAGATGGTGCATAAACCCACTTCTGGGGCCCACTTGATGTGTGCTGGGGCTGGGACTTAAACTTCTCACGTGCCTAGGCTGTTTCTGGAGTTAAACGCCAGGTTGTAACCTATTTCTGGCGTTCAACTCCCATTTATAACCTGTTTCTGGCGCTGAACGCCAGACTGCAACATGGAACTGGCGTTGAACGCCAGTTTACGTCATCTATCCTTGAGCAAAGTATGGAATACTTATATATTGTTGGAAATCCCTGGATGTCTACTTTCGAACACAATTGGAAGCGCACCAATTGGACTCCTATAGCTCCAGAAAATTCATTTCGAGTGCAGAGAGGTCAGAATCCAACAGCATTAGCAGTCCTTTTTTCAGCCTGAATCAGATTTTTGCTCAACTCCCTCAATTTCAGCCAGAAAATACCTGAAATTACAGAAAAACACACAAACTCATAGTAAAGTCCAGAAATATGAATTTTGCCTAGAAACTAATGAAAATAAACTTAAAACTAACTAAAACATACTAAAAATTACATGTAATTAACCCCAAAAAGCATATAAAATATCTGCTCATCACAACACCAAACTTAAACTGTTGCTTGTCCCTAAGCAACTAGATAAATAAAATAGAATACAAATAAGTCACGAAGCAATAATATCTCAGAGTTTTTGAGTGAAGCTCAGATTCTAATTAGATGAGCGGGACTAGTAGCATTTTGCTTCCAAACAGTTTTGGCATCTCACTTTATCCATTGAAGCTCATAATGATTGGAATCTATAGGAACATAGAATTCAGATAGTGTTATTGATTCTCCTAGTTCATTATCTTGATTCTTGAACACAACTACTTTATGAGTCTTGACCGTGGCCCTAAGCACTTTGTTTTCCAGTATTACCACCGGATACATAAATGCCACAGACACATAATTGGGTGAACCCTTTCAGATTATGACTCAACTTTGCTAAAGTCCCCAATTAGAGGTGTCTAGGGTTCTTAAGCACACTATTCTTTTTGCTTTGGACCTTGACTTTAACCGCTCAGTCTCAAGTTTTCACTTGACACCTTCACGCCATAAGCACATGGTTAGAGACAGCTTAGTTTAGCCGCTTAGGCCAGGATTTGATTCCTTTAGGCCCTCCTATCCACTGATGCTCAAAGCCTTGGATCCTTTTTATTACCCTTGCCTTTTGGTTTTAAGGGCTATTGGCTTTTTCTGCTTACTTTTTCTTTTTCTTTTATTTTCGCTCTCTTCTTTTTTTTTTTTCTGCAAGCTTTTGTATTCACTTCTTTTTCTTGCTTCAAGAATCATTTTTTATGATTTTTCAGATTATCAAATAACATTTCTCCTTTTTCATCATTCTTTCTAGAGCCAACATATTTAACATTCATAATCATCAAATTCAAAAGACATATGCACTATTCAAGCATTCATTCAGAAGATAAAAAGCATTGCCACCACATGTAAATAATTAGAATTTTTCTTATTAAAAACTCGAAAGAAAATTGCCTCCTTATTCTAAAGAAAATCTGCTATTTTATTCATGTTTAATGATGATGAGAAAAATAACTTATAGCTTAATTGGAGATAAAATCAAAATATAGATACTAATTACTACTATTTATATATAACTTCTAAGGTAAAACTCAAATAAGAACAATTATCACAGAGTTAAGGCTAAGATTAGAACTCAACAACCTTGAAGTTGGGATGTGGATGCCTCTTTAATCTGTGGAGTGCTTGGCCCTTCAGGAGATAGTTTCTGACGCTTTAATTCCTTCAGTTCACGCCCTTGCTCTTCTTGTTCTCTGAGCAGTTTGCAGAGCATGCTGTTTTGATTTTGCTGTTCTTCCTTTATTTGGTCTATAGCTTCTTGCAACTTAGTAACAGATGCTTCAAGATGTTCCCAATATTCAAATTGAGGGATTTCCGGGAGAAATTCCTGTGCTCTTCTTTTGATGGGGTCATCCTGCACTTGTTGTTTTTTCATTGTGGTTTTAGTGATTGGTTGCTCCACTGAGATATACTCCATTATTCCCATCCTTACTCCAGCATCTTTGCAGAGCATAGAGATTAAGCTTGGATAAGCCAACCTGGCATCTTTGGAGTTCTTGTTTGCAATTATATAAAATTCACATGAAATCAGTTGATGAACTTCCACTTCTTTTCCCAATATAATGCAATAGATCATCACTGCTCTTTTGACGGTGACTTCAGAACGGTTGCTAGTGGGCAATATAGAGCCGCCAATGAAGTCCAGCCATCCTCTGGCGACTGGTTTGAGATCTTCTCTCTTGAGTTGATTTGGGACGCCCTTGCTGCTGGTGGTCCACCTGGCTCCAGGGATGCATATATCCTCTAGAATCTTATCCACGCCCTTGTTTGTTCTCATCTTTCTCCTATTGAAGGAGTCTGGGTCATCTTTCAGCTGAGGTAGCTTAAAGATCTCCCTGATTTTGTCAGGGTGAATGTGAACAATCTTTCCTCTGACCAAAGTCTGATAGTCATAGAGGGCAGTTCCAGATATTCTCTGCCTGTCTGTTTGCCACAGATTAGCATAGAACTCCTGAACCATATTCCTTCCCACTTTTGTTTCAGGATTAGCTAGGATTTCCCAGTTCCTGTTTCGAATCTGCTCTTGGATCTCTGGATATTCATCTTCGTTCAGATCGAACTTGACTTCCGGGATCACTGATCTTAGACCCATTATTTTGTAGTAATGGTATGAATGTTCTTTGGTTAAGAACTTCCCTTGATTCCAAAGTGGTTTTGGAATACTCTCTTTCTTGCCTCTTGGAGTGGGTTGTTTTCCTTTAGGAGCCATGATCTTAGTGGGTATGGTTTAGTGATCATGGATAAACACACCAAACTTAGAGGTTTGCTTGTCCTCAAGCAAAAGAAAAGAAAAGAGAGGGATAGAAGGAGAGCTAGGCGCAACTTGTGGAGGAGAGGGGGAGAGGCCGAGCCAATATTTAAGGGGTAGGGGTGGGTTTCGAAAATCATTTGAAAAAGATATGATAGAAAAAGTGATTTGAAAAAGATAAGTATGATATGAAAATATGTGATTTAAAATTGAAAAGATATGAAAGATATTTGAAAAAGATAAATCTGGATTTTGAAAAAGATAATGTGGAGATTTGAAAAAAAGATATTGATGAGTTGAGAAGATTTCAGAAGGAAAAGAGATAGATTTATTTTGGAGAATTTGAAAAAGAGTTGGATTGGATTGAAAAAAAAAAGGATTTGTGTTTATGGATTAAGATACATTTGATATTTTTGAAATAGGGTTTTTAGAAATTAGGGTTAAAAGATTTTTGGAATTGAGAGTTTGTAACATGTTTATGCAAGAAATCATGAACTGAAACATGAAAATTAAAATTAAAATAAAAATTGTGAAGTAAAAACGAATTTACCTCCTCCCCACCATCCTGGCGTTAAACGCCCAAATGCTGCATGTTTTGGGCGTTTAACACCCAAATGCTGCTTCTCCTGGGCGTTCAACGCCCAACTGTTGCTTCTTTCTGGCGTTGAACGCCAGGAACTCCTTTGTCACTGGGCATTTTTCTAAACGCCCATGATGCTGTAAATCTAGCGTTAAACGCCCAGAAGGTGCTTCTTTCTGGCGTTCAACGCCCAGAAGATGCTTCTTTCTGGTGTTTAACGCCCAGATGGCTATCCGTACTGGCGTTCAACGCCCAGTGGATGCTTCTATTGGGCGTTGAACGCCCAAAACGGCCTTTTACTGGCGTTTTCTTGCCAGTGAGCTCCTTTTTTCTGTTTTGTGCTCTGAATCCTTCTGTAGTCCTGTGAACTTATGCAATTGATTCTTTACCATGTTAATATTAAGCTCATGTAATTAAAATGAAAAATAAAATAAAATAAAATAAAATAAAATAAAATAAAATAAAATAACAGAAAAAGTTAGCTAATGGCTGGGTTGCCTCCCAGCAAGCGCTTCTTTATTGTCTTTAGCTGGACCTTGCTGAGATTTTAATCTAGCCTCAGCCTTGAGCACTGTTGCTCAACATTGCCTTCAAGATAGTGCTTGATTCTCTGTCCATTAACAATGAACTTCTTATCAGAATCAATGTCTTGAAGCTCCACATAACCGTATGGTGATACACTTGTAATCACATATGGTCCCTTCCATCGGGATTTCAGTTTCCCGGGGAATAGCCTGAGCCTAGAGTTAAACAACAGAACCTTTTGTCCTGGTTCAAAGATTCTAGATGACAACTTTCTGTCATGCCACCTTTTTTATTTCTCTTTATAAAGCTTGGCATTTTCGAAAGCAGTGAATCTGAATTCCTCTAGCTCATTCAACTGGAGCAATCTTTTTTCTCCAGCTAATTTGGCATCAAAGTTTGGGAATCTGGTTGTCCAGTAGGCCTTATGTTCCAGTTCCACGGGCAGGTGACAAGCCTTACCATACACAAGTTGGTATAGAGAGGTCCCTATAGGCATCTTGAATGCTGTTCTGTAAGCCCACAAAGCATCATCCAAGCTTCGTGCCCAATCCTTTCTACGGGTACTTACAATCTGTTCCAGGATTCTTTTTAGTTCTCTGTTAGAAACTTCAGCTTGCCCATTTGTCTGTGGATGATATGGAGTCGCCACCTTGTGGCGAATCCCATACCGGACCATGGCAGAGTAAAGTTGTTTGTTGCAGAAGTGAGTGCCCCCATCACTGATTAGTACCCTAGGGACACCAAACCTGCTGAAGATATGTTTCTGGAGGAACTTCAGCACTGTTTTAGTATCATTGGTGGGTGTGGCAACGGCCTCTACCCATTTTGATACATAGTCGATTGCCACCAGAATATAAGTGTTTGAGTATGATGGTGGGAAAGGTCCCATGAAGTCAATTCCCCACACGTCAAACAACTCAATCTCCAAGATTCCTTGTTGAGGCATGGCGTAACCATGAGGCAGATTACCAGCTCTTTGGCAACTGTCACAGTTACGTACAAACTCTCGGGAATCTCTATAGAGTGTAGGCCAGTAGAAGCCACATTGGAGGACCTTGGTGGCTGTTTGCTCACCTCCGAAATGGCCTCCATATTGTGATCCATGGCAATGCCATAAGATCCTCTGTGCTTTTTCTCTAGGCACACACCTACGGATTATTCCGTCTGCACATCTCTTAAAGAGATAGGGTTCATCCCACAAGTAGTACTTTGCATCAGTAATTAATTTTTTCTTTTGTTGCCTGCTGTATTCCTTGGGTATGAACCTTGCAGCTTTATAGTTTACAATGTCTGCAAACCATGGTGTTTCCTGAATGGCAAACAAATGCTCATCCGGAAAGGTTTCAGAGATCTCAATAGAGGGAAAGGACGCCCCTTCTATTGGCTCTATCCGGGACAGATGGTCAGCCACTTGGTTCTCTATCTCTTTTCTGTCTCTTATTTCTATAACAAACTCCTGCAGAAGCAACACCCATCTTATGAGCCTGGGTTTTGAATCCTGCTTTGTGAGTAGATATTTAAGAGCAGCATGGTCAGTGTACACAATCACTTTGGATCCTACTAAGTATGATCTAAACTTGTCAATGGCATAAACCACTGCAAGCAATTCTTTTTCTGTGGTTGTGTAGTTTTTTTAGGCATCATTTAAAACGTGGCTAGCATAATAAATGACATGCAGAAGCTTGTCATGCCTCTGCCCTAGTACTGCACCAATGGCATGGTCACTGGCATCACACATTAGTTCAAATGGTAATGTCTAGTCTGGTGCAGAGATAACTGGTGCTGTTACCAGCTTAGCTTTCAGAGTTTCAAACGCCTGCAGGCACTCTGTGTCAAACACAAATGGTGTGTCAGCAGCTAGCAAATTGCTCAGAGGTTTTGCAATTTTTGAAAAATCCTTTATAAACCTCCTGTAGAATCCTGCATGCCCCAAAAAGCTTCTGATTGCCTTAACATTAGCAGGTGGTGGTAATTTTTCAATTACTTCCACTTTAGCTTGATCCACCTCTATTCCCTTGTTTGAAATTTTATGCCCAAGAACAATCCCTTCAGTCACCATAAAGTGACATTTTTCCCAGTTTAAAACTAGGTTGGTCTCTTGGCATCTTTTCAGAACAAGTGTTAGGTGATCAAGACAGGAGCTGAATGAGTCTCCATATACTGAGAAGTCATCCATGAAGACTTCCAGAAATTTTTCCACCATATCAGAGAAAATAGAGAGCATGCATCTCTGAAAGGTTGCAGGTGCATACACAGCCCAAATGGCATCTTTCTGTAAGCAAACACTCCAGATGAACATGTGAATGCTGTTTTCTCTTGATCCTGGGGATCTACTGCAATTTGGTTGTAGCCTAAATAGCCATCCAAAAAGCAGTAATAATCATGACCTGCTAATCTTTCTAGCATCTGGTCTATGAATGGTAAAGGAAAATGATCCTTTCTGGTGGCTGTATTGATCGTTGTGTAGTCAATACACATGTGCCACCCTGTAACTGTTCTTGTAGGAACCAGTTCATTTTTTTCATTATGAACCACTGTCATGCCTCCCTTTTTGGGGACAACTTGGACAGGGCTCACCCAGGGGCTCACCCAGGGGCTATCAGAAATAGGATAAATAATCCCAGCCTCCAGTAATTTGGTGACCTCTTTCTGCACCACTTCCTTCATGGCTGGATTTAGCCGCCTCTGTGGTTGAACCACTGGTTTAACATTGTCCTCCAATAAGATCTTGTGCATGCATCTAGCTGGGCTTATGCCCTTAAGGTCACCTATGGACCACCCAAGAGCTGTCTTGTGTGTCTTTAGCACTTGAATTAGTGCTTCCTCTTCCTGTGGATTTAAAGCAGAGCTTATGATCACTGGAAAAGTGTCACCTTCTCCCAGAAATGCATATTTCAGGGATGGTGGTAATGATTTGAGCTCGGGTTTAGGAGGTTTTTCCTCTTCCTGAGGAAGTTTCAGAGGCTCTTTCAATTCCTCTAAATCCTCTAGATCAGGCGGAACATCTTTAAAGATGTTTTCCAGCTCTGATTCGAGACTCTCAGCCATGTTGATCTCCTCCACCAGAGAGTCAATAAGATCAACTTTCATGCAGTCTTTTGGTGTGTCTGGATGCTGCATGGCCTTGACAGCATTCAACTTAAACTCATCCTTATTGACTCTCGGGGTTACTTCCCCCTTTTGGACATCAATGAGAGTTTGTCCAGTTGCTTGAAAAGGTCTTTCTAGAATGAGAGTAGCACTCTTGTGCTCCTCCATTTCTAGCACTACAAAGTCAATGGGAAAGGCGAATGGCCCAACCCTGACAATCATGTCCTCAATCACGCCTGATGGGTATTTAATGGAGCCATCAGCAAGTTGGAGACATATCCGGGTTGGTTTAACTTCTTCAGTTAAACCAAGCTTTCTGATAGTGGATGCAGGTATTAAGTTGATGCTTGCCCTAAGATCACATAAAGCTGTCTTGGTGAAATTACCCTCTAAGGTGCATGGTATCAGAAATCTCCCAGGATCTTTAAGCTTTTCTGGAAAGCTTTTCAAAATGGCTGCTCTGCATTCTTCAGTGAGGAGAACTCTTTCAGTTTCTCTCCAATCCTTCTTACGACGCAAGATCTCCTTCATGAACTTGGCATAAGAAGGTATTTGCTCAAGTGCCTCTGCAAATGGAATCTTTATTTCAAGAGTCCTGAGATAATCTGCAAAGCGAGCAAATTGCTTATCCTGCTCCTCTTGGCGGAGTTTTTGAGGATAAGGTATATTGGCTTTATATTCCTCAATCTTAGTTGCTGTAGGTTTATTTCCTACAGATGTGGTTGGAGAAGCCTTTTTAGAAGGGTTGTTATCAGCACTTGTGTGTGTCTGATCCCTCACTGGCATTTGAATGCCAGGGTTAGAAGCTGGAGTGGCATTGGACGCCAACTCCTTACTTGTTCCTGGCGTTTGAACGCCAGAACTGAGCTTCCATTGGGCGTTTGACGCCAAATCCTTGCCTGTTTCTGGCGTTTGAGCTCCAGAGTTATTCCTCTCTGGGCTCTTACTGTCCTCAGAGGGATTTTGGGTAGCAGTTTGTTCTTTTCTTAGCTTCCTGCTGCCTTGAAGTGAGGTATTTAATGTTTTTCCACTTCTTAATTGAACTTCTTGGCACTCTTCTGTTATTTGTCTTGATAACTATTTTTCTGTTTGCTTCAACTGTACCTCCATATTTATATTAGCCATTCTTGTGTCTTGTAGTATCTCCTTGAATTCGGCCAGCTGTTTTGTTAGAAAGTCTAATTGCTGATTGAATTAAGTAATTTGTTCTGCAGGACTGAGTTCAGCAGTTACTGTTTTAGCCTCTTCTTTCATGGAAGATTCACTATTTAGGTACAGATGCTGATTTCTGGCAACTGTATCAATAAGCTCTTGAGTCTCTTCAATTGTCTTTCTCATGTGTATAGATCCACCAGCTGAGTGATCTAGAGAAATTTGAGCTTTCTCTGTAAGCCCATAATAGAAGATGTCTAACTGCACCCATTCTGAAAACATTTCAGAGGGGCATTTTCTTAGCATCTCTCTGTATCTCTCCCAGGCATCATAAAGAGATTCATTATCTCCTTGTTTAAAGCCTTGGATGTCCAGCCTTAGCTGTGTCATCCGTTTTGGAGGGAAGTATTGATTCAGGAAATTTTCTGACAGTTGTTTCCATGTCCTTATGCTAGCCTTAGGTTGGTTATTTAACCACCTCTTAGCTTGGTCTTTTACAGCAAATGGAAACAGTAATAATCTGTAGACATCCTGATCTACTTCCTTATCATGTACTGTGTCAGCAATCTGTAAAAACTGTGCCAGAAACTCTGTAGGTTCTTCCTGAGGAAGACCGGAATACTGGCAACTTTGCTGCACCATGATAATGAGCTGAGGATTCAACTCAAAGCTACTGACTCCAATGGAGGGTATACAGATACTACTCCCATATGAAGCAGTAGTGGGGTTGGCATATGACCCTAGAGTCCTTCTGGACTGTTCAATTCCACTTAGATCCATGATGGAGAAAAGGGAATTGATATGAATAGCAAATAGAATATATTTTTATTTTTTTTCTTTTGTAAAAGGGGAACGAATAAATAATAAAAGAAAAGAGAATAAAATAGTTTGAAATTAAATATAGAATTCGAAAATTAAGAACAAAAAATTTAAGACTAAAATAATTACTTAATTAAGAAGATTTGAAAAATTTTGGAAATGATTTTTGATAAAGATTTGAATTTTGAAATTTTAAAACTAAGATAAGATAAAATAAAAAATTTAAAAAAAAATCTGAATTTTTAAAAGGAAAATTCGAAAAATCAATAAAAATAAAGGAAAAGGATATTTTTAAATTCAATGAGGAAAGAGAAAAACAATAAAAAGACAAAAAACTTAAAATTTTTAAATGTAATGCTCCTTATTTTCGAAAACTTTTAGAGAAAAACACCAAGGAACACCAAACTTAAAAATTTTAAGATCAAAACACAAGGAAGACTCAAGAACACTTTGAAGACTCACAAGAACAACAAGAACATGAAGATAGAACACCAAACTTAAAATTTTTAGAAAACCAAAACAAAATTTTCGAAAACTAAAGAAAAATCAACAAGAAAACACCAACTTAAAGTTTGGCACAAGATTTATTCAACGAAAGATTAATTTTGAAAGAGTTTTTAAAAAGAAGATAGCCAATTACCAAGAACATAAGCATCACGCTCTAGCCAATTGAGCTATAAATTTAAAGTGTTTTAACAAGGTATTTAATAAATAAATTTTTTTTAGATACTAATAATTCGAAAATGCACAAGAAAAACAAGAAAAATCACAAAACAAGAAAAACTAAAGATCAAACAAAGAAAATAAACAAGAACAACTTGAAGATTAAGAAAGAACAATGAACACAATTTTGAAAATTTAAAAGAAAATAAAAACATGCAATTGACACCAAACTTAAAATATGAAACTAAACTCAAATAGAAAAACTCAATTATTAGTTTATAAAAATTTTTCGAAAAATTTAAAAAGAGAAAATAAGGATTTAAAAAAGAAAATTTCAACCAAAAACAATAATGTAAGACTCTAAACCAAAAAGAAAAAAAAAATTTCCTAATCTAAGCAACAAAATAAACCGTCAGTTGTCCAAACTCGAACAATCCCTGGCAACGGCGCCAAAAACTTGGTGTACAAATTTGTATATGTCAATGTCAATATTATTATTTCTTACAAATTCGCACAACTAACCAGCAAGTGCATTGGGTCGTCCAAGTAATACCTTAAGTGAGTAAGGGTCGAATCCCACGAAGATTGTTGGTTTGAAGCAATCTATGGTTATCTTGCAATTCTTAGTCAGGATATAATATCAATAATAATTCTTAGTTTAAATTGTAAAAAGTGAAAGGGCATAAAATAAATACTTGTTATGCAGTAATGAATAATATGTTGGAGTTTTGGAGATGCTTTGTCATCTGAATTTTAGCTTTCCTCTTGTACTCCTCTTCAAACATGCAAGTTTCTTCCTATGGCAAGCTGTGTGTTGGTGGATCACCGTTGTCAATGGCTACCATCCGTCCTCTCAGTGAAAATGGTCTAGGTGCACTGTCACTGCACGGCTAATCATCTGTCGATTCTCGATCATACTGGAATAGGATTTACTATCCTTTTGCGTCTGTCACTACGCCCAGCACTCGCGAGTTTGAAGCTCGGCATAGTCATCCAATCCCTGAATCCTACTCGGAATACCACAGACAAGGTTTAGACTTTCCGGATTCTCATGAATGCTACCAACGGATTCTAGCTTATACCACAAAGATTCTGATTAAGGAATCTGAGAGATACTCATTCAATCTAATGTAGAACGGAGGTGGTTGTCAGGCACATGTTCATGGGTTGAGAATGGTGATGAGTGTCACGGATCATCACCTTCGTCATAATGAAGCGCAAATGAACATCTTAGATAGGAACAAGCGTATTTGAATAGAAAATAGAAATACTTGCATTAATTCATCGAGACACAGCAGAGCTCCTCACCCCCAACAATGGAGTTTAGAGACTCATGCCGTCAAAGAGTACAAAGTTCAGATCTAAAAATGTCATGAGATACAAAATAAATCTCTAAAAGTTGTTTAAATACTCAACTAGTAACCTAGGTTTACAGAAAATGAATAAACTATGATAGATGGTGCAGAAATCCACTTCTGGGACCCACTTGGTGTGTGCTGGGGCTGGGACTTAAGCTTCTCACGTGCCTAGGCTGTTTCTGGAGTTAAACACCAGGTTGTAACCTATTTCTGGCGTTCAACTCCCATTTGTAACCTGTTTCTGGCGCTGAATGCCAGACTGCAACAAGGAACTGGTGTTGAACGCCAGTTTACGTCATCTATCCTTGAGCAAAGTATGGACTATTATATATTGCTGGAAAGCCCGAGATGGCTACTTTCCAACGCAATTGGAAGCGCACCAATTGGACTTCTGTAGCTCCAGAAAATCCATTTTGAGTGCAGAGAGGTCAGAATCCAACAGCATCAGCAGTCCTTTTTTCAGCCTGAATCAGATTTTTGCTCAGCTCCCTGAATTTCAGCCAGAAAATACCTGAAATTATAGAAAAACACACAAACTCATAGTAAAGTCCAGAAATATGAATTTTGCCTAGAAACTAATGAAAATAAACTAAAAGCTAACTAAAACATACTAAAAACTACATGAAATTAACCCCAAAAAGCGTATAAAATATCCGCTCATCAGAGCCCCTTTTGCATGCTCTCACAAGGTTGGATTTCTTTTACCTATGTGGCTGAATCTGATTCAAATTTCTCTATGTTTAAATTACCTTTAGTCACATAGTGCATAAAAGTTTCAACTCTTATGTCAACCTTGTGACCTTCATGCCTCATTGAAATTTGGTGTTTGAATGTTCTTTGGCTTACTTGTTTCTCTATGTTTTTAAATTGCCACACCAAATTCTTTTACTTCATGCTAATTACTTGTGATTGATATTTACTTGATTATGTGCTCTACACATATATGTGCATTACTTGTTTTGGCATCTTGAATTTTTTAGAAGTGAATAGAAACTTGCTTGTTTTAAAATTTTTGAAACTTTTTGGAATTAAGGAACTTGTGACTATGCACCTAACTTTTGATTTTTCTTCCATTTCTTTTACTAACTTTTCCCTTCTTTTTACATAACGTTTAACCTTTGTTTTCTTTTTCAACTAGCATTTTCTTTTTCTTCACCTAACCTTTAATTTTTCTTTTCCTTTTCAACTAACATTAATTTTTAACTTTTCATAACTTTTGACCTTTTCTTTTCTTTTCAACTAACTTCTTCTCCTTAACATAACTTTTGACTACCTTTTCTTTCTTTTCATTTTCAACTAGCTATTTTCTTTTTATTCACATAACTTTTAACTCTCCTTTTACTTTTCAACTAACATTAACTTTTAACTTTTAACGGTTTTCTTTTTCTGTGTGCATAGCAACAACGCTCCTCAATTTTCTTTATCTTTGATAAACAAGCAAGTCAAGCGGCTATTTTGTATTTGATTGATTGGAAGTTGCTGCCATTTACTTTCGGATTGGTTTTCATGCATGCTTTCATTCAATCTTATATTTCCATTCACTTCATATATATGTTGTTTTGTGACTCAATTTTATGTTTCTCAACAGCACCATCATTCTTGCAACCACTCTATTGCCTAACCCACCAGCGTGGTGAGCTGGAGGAGGCATGGGATAGTAGAGTTGATGCAGTGATGACTCTTTCCGCTCCGCATGATCTTGAGCACCGAGGACGGTGCTACATCTTAATTGTGGGGAGGTTGTCCTTCGGCAAGCATATTTTGGGTGACAAGCTTCATTTTCGAACACTTTTAGTGTAGTTTCTTTTTATGTTTTTTTTGGTACTTTGTATATATTTTATCTTTTTGAGAAACTTTTTACTTAGTTTATTGCACTTTCTTAGTTTATTGCACTTTCTAATTTTGCTTGTACATAACTTAGTATTATATTGTAGTTATGCATATTTTGACATTTTGCTCTTAATCTTGGCTTTTACATATGCTTTTTAGTTTTTTAGCTATGGTTGTGATTTTGGATGATGTGATGATTGCACCTAAGTTTGATTTCCTATACACTTGCTATCTTGGTTTGATTGAAATTAGGAATTAAACTTAGGATTTTTGACCTTTTTCATCCAATCACACTATATACATATATAGAATAATTTAGTCATTTAATGAAATTTCCAAGAAACTTACTTTTTATATAGGGCATTGAAATTCAAATTGAATTGAGTTGAAATTTTTCATTGAAAATTGCATGATTTATACATTGTGGAATATGGTTTTTGAGTTGAAGAACATATAACTTGTGAGATTTTGAGCCTTATTGTGTGGTTACACTATTTGACCACTTATTTTATTCTTGTGTGTGCTCTTCTCTATGAGTGCAATCTTAGTTTGTTTAATTCTATATATCCGTTGTTTAATGTATTTTTATGCATTTATGTGATTGAGGCCATCATTTCTTTATAGCTCACTTTACCCAAATAGCCTACCATTTTATTCACCTTTGTTTGCCACTTTGAGCCTATGAATACCCCCTTTTTGTTCTTTATTTTGCCACATCATTAACCTTAAGCGAAAAATAATGAAATGTCCTTTATTTGAATCTTTGAGTAGCTTAAGTTAGTGAGTGTGTATGATGTTTAAGTGTGGGGAAGATGTGGAAAACTTGGGTTGATGAAAATGTGTTTTATTCTTGTCACTACAAGAAAAAAGGCTTATGGCCACGTTTTTTTGCTACGCTTTAAAAGTGTGGCCAAAAGTGATCAATAGCGACGCTTTTGTGAGGGTGGCGACTGAATAGAGATTTAGCCACGTTTTTTCTTGCTACGCTTCAAAAGCGTAGCGAAAAGGGTCAATGGCCACGCTTTTATAAGGGTAGCAATTGATTCGAGATTTGGCCACGCTTTTTTTTTCTACGCTTAAAAAGCGTAGCCATAGAGAGAAATAGGCACGCTTTTAAAGCGTGGCGACAGAATTTTGTTATAGGGTCATTTTAAAAGCATGGCCATTTCCTCTAACTCTTTTGGCATGCTTCAAAAGCGTGCCCAAAAGGTTTCCATAAAAAAAAAAAGAATTTCAGAGAACTCCCTTCAAAAGTACTAAGTTACCACAATACACCATCTACTCTTCCAAACTTTAACTTTCTCCTTCTCACAAATGCCCTAACACATTCAGATCAGATAACCCTAAGCCCACACACGAAGCGACAATTGCTCTCTAAGCCCTTCAGATCAGAAAACCCTAACCTTGTCTTCATTGTGTCTCACGAAGAACCCCCTAACCGCGATGAGGAACATCAGATCGAAGAACCCCTAACCTCTCTTCATTGTGCACTCCCCGAAGAACGTCGCCGGCACGCGCGATACCTCTGTCGGCAATCCCTCTTCCGGCCCGTAACCCACCTTTAAGTTTCTTCTCTCTTCTCTCAACACTCTCTCCCTCAAGCTCACTGTGGCTCACCTTTCTCACGGCTGGTCTCGCCGTCGACCCCTCTCTCTCCGGTTTTACGCTTCTCTCGTGCCCATTTCGGACTCAAGCTCGTCGCTCTCTGTCACCACCGTCGCAAGCTTTGTCGCGCTCTGTCACCATTGCAAGCTCGTCTTCTTGCGTCGGCCGTCAACGCTTCCTTCGTCGTGAGTTGGTCCTGGGTAGGTATGTTTCAGCTTCCTTTGGCCCTGTTAAGTCATCAGTATATCTTAAATTTGTTGCTGAAAGTTGAGATTGTTGCTGAAATAATGATTCTGCTAATTTTGTTTTGCTGTAAATCATATTCCGAGAATTGAAGTATAAGTTTTTGTTGGTGAAAGTTATTATACTTAAATTTGTTGTTAAAAATGATCAATGGGCTGAATTTGTTGCTGCTAAGTTGAATTGTTGCTGAACATATCGCTGAGCAATTTTATTGTTGTTGGATAACGTCACTGTTCTTTAAAGTAGCAAGTAGATTTAAATTCTGTAATGAAACCAGTGGGATTTATTTTAAAATTTACAGTTTTTAATATATGAATGTTTTAAAAGTGCATGAGTTGGTTGTGGCTGTGTTGTGTTGAATGTGTTAGTTAAATTGATTTTATTGTTAAAAAATGAACTAAGTTGCTGTCTTCTTGTTAAGGTTGGTAAATTAGGAACTGGGAGGATGAAATTGAGTTAGATGGAGAAGTGATTGAATTGAGTTACCGCGGCTCGTATCCCTGGTGGCAATTGCTGAGATGAAGTGTAGAGAGAAGCCCAACCAGAGCTTCATTGCTTTATCTGCCCTTGTTCTTGGTATAACGTTTCATTTCAAATAAATAAAATGAATATAAAGGCTGCACCATGACAAAAATCAGTTTGGAACAGTATATTAAATTCTCTTGGTCATTGTTTGCTTCTCTGTCTGTACTTTTCAAGATGGATTGCATCTTCTAAATTATCACTTCTATTGCAATAGTTAATGTTCTATTATTTGGTTTTGCATTGAAATATTGCCTCAAATTAATGATTCTTTAAGTTGATGTTTCTGTGTATGTTATATAGCATTCTAATACAATTGAGCTGGATATTTTGTATTTGCTAACTTGTTTACTCTGTTGTTTCAGGTGTTCACTACTATGGCATTCATCTTGTTCGCTGAAGAGAATATTGACATTGCTGTTGTTGAGGTAAATTATCTATTTTCTTCACTGGCAATTGCTTCAGGCAAACCTGCTATTAAGTTATTATTCTGATTTTGTTATTTCTATGTCCCCCTCCCCCCTCACCCCCCCCCCCCCAAAAAGTCTTGAGATAATATTGGCTTTGTCTAAGCCAACATAATGGATAGTTCTTGATAGTGTTTAATTGTTAATATATTGTCTTTATTTTAAAAAATTTAAACCTAAAACTGTGAGATGCCCAAAGTCATAATGCTGTATCTTCATTTAATTCTACAGGCTGGTTTAGGGGGTGCTCGGGATGCAATGAATGTTATATCCTCAGTTAGGTGTTTCTCTCCATGATCTTATTTTCTCAATAATAAGATATCTAAACTTGAAATGAAATGACGTTTTTCTTGGAGACAAAACACGCTACAACTGCATAGATACTAAATTGAGGACTATTGACAAGGATACAATCCAATTCTTATGTACATGACTAAATGCAATAGTAGCTACATTGAGCTTATTTTGTCCTATTCCAATTACTCAATGCTCATTAAAAAGAAGCATATTTAAATTAGCTAGAGAGCTTTCCATCTTTGCCTTTAGGAACTGTCGTTTGTTTAATCCTTGCATTCTATACGTAAAATAGACCAAAAATAGTTATTGATATGAAATATCCTTTCATTCATGTCTTAATTTAAAGCATAATAACATTTTTTGAGAGAAAAATACCCTAAAATGTCTGCAAAGTGGCAAAACAGGGAACTTATATGTTGCTGTGACAGCTAAATAGGATTTCCTTTTTGTCGGATGGATTGGACCTATCTTCTATTGATTTAGATTTGTGTTAATGTATAAATTTTAAAATTTTATTCTTCATACATAAACACCAGAGCGAAATAAAACTTTTCTCTATATTCTTGGTACACAGATGTTTATCTTTTACAATTTTATTACCATTATGGACAATATTGTTTATCTTTTCTCTATATTCATGGTATGCCAATGGCTGCACGAATTTACTAATTTACTAATTTGTTTACTTATTTGAAGGATAAAGGCTGCACCACATACTCCACTTAGGCTGCGTGATGATCCTGAGGTGAATACCTTTCATATATTAGGTTGAAATTTCATAAAATGGATTGCATAACTAATGATTGGTTTCATTTCTTTTTTCTCAGAGAGGATCCATTTTAGAGAAACTTACAAAGGAGAACTTACGGGACTGGGGGCTTTTGCAAGACTTCTATCGTTTTGTGAAGGTAACGGAGCTTGTATAGTTTCTTTTTTAGGTTGTTTGTACAATCAAGCATTACATTAATTTATCCTGGAAGCTCAGAGACAGGTAGGAGAGACATACCTAAATGAAAAGAGTTCAAGATCTCATCAAATTATCAGATTGGTGTGTGCCTTTCCATTTCTGTAATTAAATTCTCGTACTTTTTATATCTTAAAATATAATTAAAAAAAAGCTCCTAATATTGAAATTGTATTGTTTTAGACAATAGAAAGTTCTGCCAAGGAATTCCTTGGGCAAAGGTAACTCAGCCACCCTAGCTGCCAGCGTGGTATGCTTATAAATTCCTTGTTGTGCATGTTAATTACCTTGACTTTTATTCCATTGCTTTACTTTCAGTTTTCTCCTTCTAATATATACCATATTTCCTCCTATTTTTGTATGAACGGCATGCAAATAATGTTTCTTTTTGATAAATAATTTTGATCAAATAATGCAGGGTTTCTTCTATGAAGACTAGTGAACCTACTGTTAATGGTATGAATTTGTTGTTTTTAATTATAATTTTTTTATCAAATATGAAGTGTGTAGTTGAGTTGCTTAATTTCATTAGATAGAGAAAGATTCTTGTGCCTCTCTATTCAATAGCTTTTGAGAGCTATGATGGTTCATGATATGGTGGTATTCAGAACCTTTGTGATAAAGATTTTTAGAGTTTGATCCTTATTGCCCCAATCCTAAAATTGTATTTTAGCACAATATATGGGTAGACCTCTCATTGTCCATGCAATAAGCCCAAATTAAGTGGTTGTGAGGGGCATGCATATTAGATATAAAAGTATTTACATGCCTCTACTGAACAACTTAAGTTTTTGAAAAAGTTGCTTCAATGATAAATTTTACTAGTTTGAATGAATTGATATAGGTATTTGATTACAGGCTTATGATAGTTGTAAGTTCTAATAGGCATTGAAAAAATTTGGTTTGGTTTTCGTTGTATAGGTGGAACTCATGCAATTCAAGGAATTCCAACAGGATTGGACTTGAAGAGTTATTCAGAAACCCCCATATCACCATCAAAGTTGTTTGAAGTAGTTGCTGATGACCTGCAGACACTCAACAAAAATCTTCAATCGGTAATTGATGCTTTTTCGAAGAATTCATGCTGTGTTCTGTGTTTACTCTATGTTGAGATTGAACTGGAGCTGTTGCATTACCTTTAACTTGACCAGAAAAAGATATGAACTTTGAATTGAATGAATTATATTCACTGTTTAATGATTCAACTCAATCAGTTCCCGCGTTCATTTTTGTTGACTTGTTAACTTTCATTGAAATCCTTATTTTGCTAGTCTAGACCTAATCATTCTTATTATCTGCTGGTGTTGTTGCATTTGATTTTCTTTTACTTTACAAACAGTAAATGTTTGAATTAATGCTTAATGTATCTGATGACGATGCTCTAATTCTGATAGATTGTAGGTGCAGAAAATCCAGTTTTAATGTCTGCAGCTGAGCATATATTTAGTGCCGGTGGGAAGAGGATGAGACCGGCTCTGGTGTTCTTAGTGTCACGGGCTACAGCAGAGCTACTTGGCTTGAAGTAAGCATAAATTGTCTCTCAATCGTGCACACACACATTATTTGCATGTTGTGGAAATTCTATTCATATGACACTAAAATAATTTTGATAAATCTTTTGGATAAGAGGTAATTTTATTTCTATCATGTCTGCTGCTGCTTCCCTTGCATGTGTTTCTTTTTGCAATTCATATTCGAATACTGCCAAAATTGTGGTTGCAGATAAGAGCTAGCCTAAATGAGCATTTTGGTTCCTGCAGGGAAATCTCGAGCGTGTCAGTCCCAAAAGATTTAGAGTCTGGAGATCCTAAATGGTTTGTTTCTTCTCCAAATCCTTTTTCTTTTTCGTTTATTTTTAGTGTGAAAGATTTGCTATTTCATTTTTTGTGTATCCTTTTGTTTCTCAAGTTGGATGCTCAAAATAATTGTGTTACGTGTTGCTTTGAGTTTAGCAAATTGACACCAGGTGTAATTTACAGTTTTGCCTACATCGACTTCAAGGATTCTTCTAGCATGAAGAGAGCTCTAGAACTCAAATGAAACTGAACTTGCTGGTGGTTATTACCTCAGTTGAAGACAGTGTTTATTATTAATTTTGATAGTGTTTATTATTAATTTGACAGAGTGTGGCATTGGCTTTGATATGATAATTAACTAAAAGTTTGATTTCTTTATCCATTTATTTATTATTAATTTTTATTATTTATAGCTTGAGAATGAGGACATGCTCTATCTACTTTCTATTGATTTTTGGTTATCACTGATAGTATTTAACAGGTTATGGTGGTTGATGCTGAGGCATACACCTATGAAGAGGAATGAAGGGGGGAGCACTTAGGTTTAGGTTTTTACATGTTTTTGTTAGTTTTCTAGAGAGAGAACCTCCCCTTTCTCTCTAGAATTAGGGTTTTTAGCTTTATTCTCTCTTTAATTTCTCTCTTTAATTCCTATTTTATTGTAGTTTCATTTACATCTTCATATTCTATTGCCTTTAATCTCTTAGTTTCCTTTGTCAATTTCTCTTTTATGCCCATTTTAGTTGTATGAACACTCTTGTTACTTTTGATTTCTTTTAATGCAATTTTGATGTTCTACGTTTTTTTGATGTCCATTTGAGTTGCTATTTTCATTTTCATGTAATTGGTAGTTATAGATTTCATTATTTTTGCAATTTAATATGCTTTCCCCTTTTACGCATGCTAAGTGTTTGATAAAATGTCTCTTATAGTTTTTATATAGTTTTTCACACTCTTAGCTTGGAATTGGATAATTAGGTGACCTTGAGTCATAGATGTCCATTCGATATTGTGATTAGGATTGTTAGTTGGTTTGGTTTCCACTAACGCTAGTCTTTCACTAAGTTAATTAGTGAGTTGATTAGGACTTGTGGATTGAGATCAATTATGCTCTTTTGACTTATTCTCGATGTTAGGATAGATTAATTGGGATTAATTCTTAGCAATTATCATGTTTGTGGTCTATGATTATGATAGGAATCCTTAATTTCCAATCCTTGCCAAGAGTTCATCCTTTTTGCCACTTGAATTACATTTTTGATTTACTTACTTTGAGCTTTAATTCCTTGCATGCTTCTTTACTATCTTGCCCTCTAATTTTCTTGTCACTTGCAATCAAAACCCCCTTGCTTTCTTCATAGCCAATAATATGACACTTAATTGCAATTCCTAGGGAGGACGACCCGGGAGCTAAATACTCTCGGTTATTTTGTATTGAATTTAACATTTGATATTGGGAATTAATTGTTGGTCTAGACTATACTTTCAACGATGGAATTCTTTGTGAAGATCTAGACTAACAATAGTTCTCTTTATCAATTGCTGACAACGATGGAACTTATGAAGTAATAATGGTTGTGACGAGTATGAGTGGAAGGGTGTTATGAGCAGCGGCCTCTGAGATTGAATATGTGATTATGATATGCATTGTTCTTTGTCGTAGGGGCTGTGGCAGTCTCCCGCCTACGTTCGGATGTGAGGGTTGAAGTTAGTCTTTTCACTCCTATTTCTCGCAACCAGAGGAAGGTGGTAGGGCACGCTCCCTCGGGATATTTCCCTCTGAAAGGAGAAGGTGGTAGGGCACTCATCCATCGGAATTATTCCTCCTGAAAATACGATTTCTCTCTGATTGCAAGGTGGTAGGGCACTAACCCATAGAATCATGCGGCAACCAGAGGAAGGTGGTGGGACACGCTCCCTCGGAATGTTTTCCTCTGAAAGGAGAAGGTGGTAGGGCACTCATTCCTCAGAATTATTCCTCCTTATGTGCAATAGAGAGACTAATCTGGGAGTTGTCGACCGGATTTTCTGTCGGGTTTGGCAATAACCGACATGTGATATCACAGCCAATAGGACAGACATTCATCATATGTATCTTTTATATGTTTGCTTGCTTTGTTTACTTGAGTTTGCCTAATTGTATAATGATGAACGGATTTTTGCTAGTAAAGAATTTCACAAATAAAGCCTCATTGAAAGTATAGTTTCTAAACTAACAAGAATCCTTTCATACAAAAGTTTTGGTTGTCACTTAAGCGAACCCAATAAAAATAATAACCGAAGTATTCAAACATCGGGTCGTTGATGAGAGGAACTTTTGCGTGGTCTAGAAATTTGCAGATAAATCCTCGTTGCAAGTATAGTTTCTAAACCAACAAAAGTCCTTTCATACAAACGTTTTGGTTGTCACAAGTAACAAGCCCCTAAATAAATTGATAACCGAAGTATTCAAACCTCGGGTCGTCTTCTCAAGGAACTACAGGGAAGTATGTTCTTATTATTGGTTATGAAGATTGTAAATTGGGGTTTTGAGAATGAGGAGTGAATAGTTTAATTAGAAAACAAAGTAAATGAAGAACAAGTAAATTTAAATGGCAAGTAAAATAAATAAATGACTGTAAATAAACTTTTGGCAAGGTATGAGAAATCAGAGGTCCTATCCTAGCTATCCTTATCAATGATGATGAGAATTGAATCTTAATTCCACTTTGTTAACATTTACTAAGATAAAGGAAGGTCAAGGGATTAATTGGTTTGATCTTCGAATCCTATTTATTTCCTAAGAAAAGATTGGGATTATTGAAGTTCATTTAATTAACAAGATAACAATTATCATTCATGTTTGAGTTTGATAACTCCTGAGTTACTGATTTCTTAACCAAGACCAAAAGGAGAGAAGTAAATCTACAGGAATAAAAATGTCTTCAGTTGGGAATAACAATAATGTAAATAAGAGGAAGCAATATTAAACTGAAATACCTCAAATAACATTAATTCAAAAGAGTAATCTGTAACATGAATGTAGCATAGGCCAAATAGGCAACATAACTAATATAAGCATTAAGTATCTAAAAGTAAGAGATAAATATAAAGTAAAAGAACATTGAACCTGGGATCGAGAGTCACTCCTAAAACTAAGAGAAATCCTAAATCCTAATCCTAAGAGAGAAGAGAGAGGAGAGAACCTCTCTCTAAACTAAATCTAAATCATGAAAACTAAACTAAAGTGGTGACTCTTTTTTGAATGGATGCATTTTCCCACTTCATAACCTCTGGTCTATGCCTTCTAGACTTGGATTTGGGCCAAAAGGGCTTCAGAATTCGTTGGGAGCGTTTTCTGCAATTTCTGGTGCGTGGCCTCTGTCACACGTCCGCGTGGGTCACATGGTCGCGTCATTCAGAGTTTTCCTTGTCATGCGGTCGCGTCAGTCATGCGACCGCGTCATATGTGTTCTGCTTAAGGCGCGCGGTCGCGTCAGTCATGCGGCCGCATCGCTGCTTCTTCGCGCTTGGCATGCGTCCGCGTCGCCCATGCAATCGCGTGGATGCCAGTTTCTTCACAAACTCCGTTTTATGCTTTCCTTCCATTTTTGTATGTTTCCTTTCCATCCTTTAAGTCATTCCTGCCTTAGAAGATCTGAAACTACTCAACACACTAATCACGGCATCGAATGAAAATAAAGGTAATTAAAATAATTAATTTTAAAGCATAGGAAACATGTTTTTCACATACATCATATAATAAGGAAGGAAAAGTAAAACCATGCAATTAATATGAATAAGTGGGTGAAGGATTGAATAAATCACTCAGATTAAGCACAAAATATATCATAAAATATGGGTTTATTAACCTCCCCACACTTAAACAATAGCATGTCCTCATGCTAAGTACAAGAGTAATGTTAGGTTAAAGTGGTGGAATGCCATGCAATGCATCCTAATCTAAATGCAACTACCTAGATGCATCATGCAATTCTAATTTTTTATTCACTTGTATATAAAGCTTGCATGTAGTTGAATTAATTCACATTCTCAAGGAGTCATATATATATAGCCAAACCTTAGATAATGATAAAGCACTTTTACAGTTGAGATGGGAGAGAAAAACATTTTATAAACTTGCAAGACAATTAATAATTCAAACAGAGATATATGTTAATGAGCTATTAAACCCTCACTGGATTTTGTGTTTACTCTCTAGTCACTCAGTGTTTATTGGGTTAATCACTCTATTCTTCTTTTTATCCTTTTTTTTTCTATAACTTTGTTCTTCATCTAACCAATCAACAATTATAGAATATAGACATATCAAAAATCATGAGGTCTTTAGTCAAGGTTGTAATGGGGCCAAGGTAAAGGTAAGGGTATATGTATAAGGCTAAGTGAGCTAATAAGTGAATCCTTAATTAGTCTAAGATCTCACCTAACATACATACTTTCTAAAGCAAAGCTTCTTTACCTATTTTCCCATATTTTCCCACTTTTGATGTTACATGCTCATGTTTCAATATTTATTATTTTTATCCCATGTGCATTGCTTTATTTCTCATTTGGAGAATTCTTTTTGTGTCCCCTTTATTTAAATACTGAAAAATAATTTTATTTTATTTTTTAATGCACATAGTAATTCAGTTAATTTGATTTCACATGAGCATGCTTCCCAAAACTCTTTATTTTGAATTATTTTATTCTTAACAACTTTTTCTACCCTTTTGTTTTTATCATCCATGTTTCCAATAGGTTTTCTGCATTTAAACCATACATACTTCCTATCTTAAGCTAACCAAGGATTCAACTTGGGATTTTTATTTTGTTTTTCTGCTTAAGGCTAGTAATGTGGTTTATAGAAAAAAGGGATTTAAAGGCTCAAAGGGGCTAACAAGGGTGATGTGAAAGGTAGGTTATTTTGGGATAAGTGAGCTAAAATCAAATAATGGCCTCAATCACTCTCTTGGTATGTATTTCTATTCTATAATCGAACATATAAATTAAAACAAAGTAAAGAACACCAGAATACAAAAGAAGGGTGGAACACATAGGAATAAAATATTATGGTTTGAATGTAACCATACAATTAAGCTCAAAACTTACAGGTTGTGTGTTCTCTAGCTCAAAAATCATTTATCACTTTTGTATGTCATGCAGGTTTAGTTAAAAATTCCCATTATTCTCAATGTAAAACTTATATTGAATGGATTTAAAGTTCTAGTGTCTCTCCTTGATGAAATGTTGTTAACTAACTAACATGTAATGCTATACATACAAGTTGTGTGGATTGTTTCTATTATGTTCAAGTTCCTAGTTTACTTCCTTTTTATATTTTCAATATAAACTAATCTATCTTATGCTAAAAAGGGTAAACTATACTAATTAATCCACAATTTCTATAACTAATAAGTTAGAATTGCAACTAAACTAAATGGCTAAAATATGAACTAAAGTGCAACATAGAATAAATATAAAAATAGTAATGTATATAAGTACTGAAAAAATAAAAATAAAAATAAAGAGAAAAATACAAAAAAAGTAGCAAAATAAATAAAAAGAGTATGTAGTGGTTCACCAAAAAAGAACGCCAGAGATGGCAACCTTCCCACACTTAAAATGTAGCATCGTCCCCAGTGTTCACTCAAGCAGGGTGTGAAGGAGTGTCATCACTAGAAGGGTGGGTAGCTGGGGTCTCTATGGTGGTGGTCTGAGGATCTGGCTGCTGCAGAGGAGGTGCTGACTGGATAGAGATCTCGAGGTCTACAGCCTGAATCTGAGGTGGAGCCTCCTGATGTGATGCTGCCTGCAGGGTGCCTGCCTGCTCTGCCTCACTCTAGGGATGGGTCTCTACCTCGTGATCATCCGCCTCCTCCTCAGATGCCTCGCACTGTGTGTCAGGCTCGGAGGGGATGTCGCCAGAGTGTATCATCAGCTTCAGGTGCTCATAGTGTTGCTTGTTGTGACGCTCCATCTGGTCAAGCCGTCGAAACAGGCAGTGCACTAAATGATAGATAGGCTCTGGGGCAGGTGGAAGTGCAGTGGCGGTGGCAGGGGTAGCTGTGGAAGAAGAGGGGCCGGCAGATGGTGTGGCTGTGTCAGCAGTAGCAGTGAGGAATGGAGGTCTATAACCCAAAGCCAGAAAGTTCCTGCTGTGCGGGATAATCTTCTTGCATTCTGCAGCAGGTGGCTTTTCATCAGCATCCTCCCAAGGCACGTCAGCTCGACGTCCTAGCTGTGTAATCAGATAAGGAAAGGGAAGAGTGCCTCGGACGTGGACCCTGGCCATATAGTACCGGATAAAGCGTGGCAGGTACAGGTCCTTACCCTCCATCACACACCATAGGAGGGTGATCATAGCGGCTGGTATCTCAGTCTCGTGAGTACTCGGCATAATGAAGTTGCTAAGTATCTGATGCCATAGCCGAGCCTCATCATTCAAGTAGATCCGCTTGATTCCCTTTGGCATGGTAGTGTTCTGACCCATAATCCAAGAAACAGTCGGGTCAAGGGCTATCCGGGCCTTGACTGCATCCCAATCAAATCGCATGAAGCGCATATCCTCCTCAGCTTTTTGATAACCATCCAGCTGATTAGTTTTAGGCAGAAGCTTCAGAACTTCTTCAATGGCCTCTTTAGTGACCAGAATCTGCTTTCCTCTAAGGTTCACTGCATCTAGGGAGGTTTTAAAGTAATTGCAGTAGAATTCCCAAACCTAAGATGCATTGACCTCAGTCAAGGGTCTTTCCAGGAAGAACCAGCCTCTTTGTTTGATCTGGTCAGAGGTGTATTGCTGGAGTTCTTCTGGGATCTTCAAAGTTCTCTCCAGGTATAGGTTCCTGGAGGCTGTAAACACCAGATACCTCAGCTCACAGTATTTGTTTGCAAACTTTACTGGATCAGTAGCAGGGATTAGCTGGTCGGCCTTCTCCTGCGGGGTAAAATTTTTCTCCCGCGAGGAGGCATCATGCATGAGATCTATGATAGAGATAGAGGCTTCTCCTCTTTTCCGTTTGCCAGTTGTTGCCTTTCCTTTCCCTTTTCTGTGGGAGTCTGACATCCTGAAAAACAGAATTCAAGGATATAATAAAAACAGGAAAACAAGGAGGCAATTTACAAAAGAAGCACATAGTGGCAAGGGAACAGGAGAGTAATGAATATGAGCTAAGTAAATGTGCATTAAGGATTGTATAGGAGTTAAAAGTTCGAAAAGAAGAAATCACAATTCAAAATGTAATTGAATTCTTGTTAAATAAAAAAATTAACATCATGCCATGGTCAGAATGTTAAAAGAAAGTGAAAGAAAATCAGAAGAGAAGTTTTGAAAGGTTAGGTTGGTTAGAATTGAAAAAGAGTTTAGGAAGTTAACATTAGTGGGTTAGTAAAAATTGGTTTAAAGTAAGTAGCATAATGAAAATATTCCAAGTAACAAGTATTCACAGTTAGAAGCTATAAGTAACTCATAACCAAATAAGGAAAACAGGTTGATGATGATTCAAATAGATATAGAAATAGCAAAAAATGGAATCAAACATCAAAAATGCAATTTATGAACCATGAAATCAAAAAGGATAAGAAAGCATGCCCTGGCAGTCATGAATTGGTTTGGTTAAAGCAGAGGAAAGCAGAGTTCAAAATGCCAAAACCAAAACATGAATGAAAATATTTTACAGAAATTTGGGCAGCATCCCGGCTAAAATTGGATTGTCCCGAAAAATAAACAGCAATAAAATAGTTCATATGAATCAAAATTAAAGCTGCAATTACAGATAGGGAATATAAACATGAAAATACAGTGTACAGAGCAGCAAGAAACAAGAAAGTACAGCATATGAACATTACAATCATCACAGCGACAGCAGAATAAAACAAGAAACACGAACAACGCAATTAAACAGACCTAAATCCACTAACCACATCCTAGGCTACCTAACAACCTAAAATCCACTACAACATGCATATCTAACTAGCCTAATGACGAACATAAACAGAAAAAATGAATTAACTACGAAGGATAGAAGGGTGGCGTTCGTCGGAACCTGGTAGGCTTAAGAAAGAGAGTGGGGCAGATAGGTGACTGGGGATGGCGGCGGTGGCGTCCGGCGCGGCGGAAGAGGGTGGCGCGGCGGCGATGGGTGCTGTTCGGAGGAAAGGAACGAGAAGGGGGGTGTAATGGGGGTAATAGGTGAAGGGAAGGGGGCGTGTAGGTGGCACTGGGTAGTGGCGACGGGGCGGCGGTAGTGGGTGGTGGTCGCGGGGGGCAGTGGCGGTTAGGGGGGAGAAGAAGAAAGAAGAAGAAAAAGGGGGGAAAGGAGGAAGATGGGTGGGTGGCGGCGGCGTCTGGGTGGTCGGCAGCGTCTGGCGATGGCGGTGATGGTGGCTGGGTGGTGGTTGGGAGTTGGAGAAGAAGAGAGGAAGGAGAGGGGTTGGGGGCGCGACTGATAGGGGTCGCGTGACTGGGGGTTATAAATTTGAATCCACGCGATATCGTGGGGCACGCGGTCGCGTGGTTGGGGTGAAAATGTGGTTGACGCGATCGCGTGGAGGGCAAAAAGAGTGAATGACGCGATCGCCTGGGGCATGCGAGTCGCTGGAATTTGTGCGAAACGCACAGTTCCAGCGTCGTTTCAGCGCAACTCTTTGTCTCCTTTTGGGGTGTTGTGCAATCCATGCGATGCGATCGCGTCGCTCACGTTGTCGCGTGGGATGTGTGTTGTGCAAGTGACGCGATCGCGTGGTGCACGCGATCGCGTGGGCATTTTGTGCAAAACGCACAATGGCCGCACGATTCCAGCCTAACTTTCTGGATGTTGGATGGTTACGCCGATCTTCAGGTCACACAGCCGCGTGAATGACGCGGTCATGTGGGTAGTGTTTTTCGCAATGTGACACGATCGCATGAGTGATGCGGTCGCGTCGCACACCCTTCTTTTTTTTTATGCTGGTATGCAATTATGCAGTATGCAAAATGCAATGATTAATATGAATGAGATGAAAAACTCCTGGTTCAATAAAATAAAACTTGAAAACAAATAAAACTAAATAAAAATTGAAAAAGGGACGATCATACCATGGTGGGTTGTCTCCCACCTAGCACTTTTAGTTAAAGTCCTTAAGTTGGACATTGGATGAGCTTCCTGTTATGGCGGTTTATGCTTAAATTCATCCAGAAATCTCCACCAATGCTTGGAATGCCAATAGCCTCCAGGGTCCCAAACTAGGCATGGAAAGCTTCTGAGCAGCTTCAAATAGATTCTCAGGCTCCCGGGGTGACGAATGTCAGCATAGATTCCAGGATCCCAAACTTTTGCTTTTAAATCCGCCTTCGTCTTGATCTATACTTTTCCATCTGGGCGGTTTAGAAGTTAGAATCTCACCAGGATAACAAAACATTTTCCGAGATCCATCCGATTGATCATGATGCCAATCCGTGCACTTCGAGTTGAAGCGTGGAACTTTATTGAACCTTGTGCACCAGCTCTGAGTACGAGCCATTTCCCGCTTACTCTTAAAGCCACAGAGAGCTCTAATCTGGCCGTCTGTTTCAAGCAAACCATATTCAAGTGGAAAAATAAAGCTAAAGGTTAAGGATTGTACCCACTTAAAACTTGTATTGGGTGGTAATGGCCTTGGGATAGGTGGTTCCAGTGGTTCTGTGAGTTCTACTCCCTTGTGTTCTTCTGTGAAATTCTCCACTTCTTTGCAAGATTCTTCAAACATATCCATATCCTGATCAAAGCCATCTATGTCTTCCTCATCACTTAAGTCATAGACTGGAGGTTGAGAGAAATCTACCTCCGTATCATCTTCGTATTCACTTGAAAAAGATTCATCGATCTCAGAGAATTCACTTGCGGATGCAAGTTCATTACTAGGAGAACTTGACTTGTGACTATCATCATCAAGAAAATCTGCTTCTTGGGTTATTCTGTCTAGTTCTTCATGAAAGACTTGCTCTGGGGATTGTGCACAATCCTCCTTAGCATCAACTGTAACATCCTTGACAGAATGCTCCACAACTTTGGATTCCCATGGAGGTTCAGCGTCTCCTAAGTCTTCAACCAACTCTTCTTCTTTAATAATGACAGCTTCCTCTACTTGTTCCAGTAGGAAACCATGCTCTGTCTTGTCTACTGGAGTTTCTAGTATCTCCCTCATGCTACGCTCTTCGTTAGATTGTCCACATGGGGCTGTGGGATGTCCTTGAATGTTTGAACGTCTAGAAGATAATTGACTTACTGCTTGCTCCAGTTGATGAAGGGTTGTTTGAAGTCGATTTACTGTTTCCTTGAGGCGAACCTCTAATTCTCGGGGTAATAGATTTGGATATGGCATAGGGGGAAGTGGTGGTGTTTGGAAGTGATTGGATTGGAACTGGGATAAATGAGGATCATACGGTGGTGAGTGGTGGAAAGGAGCTTGTAAGTGTGGTGGTTCGAAGTTATGTTGAGAGGATGGTCTATAAGCACAAGGTAGGGCTTGTTGGTAATTACAAGGTTGTCCACCATGTCTATTTGCTTGGTATGCATTGTAGAATGGTCTTTGTTCATGATATCTTGGAGGGTGTTGTTGCCTAAAGGGTTGATTAGATCCTCTTGGCTCCATCCATCTTTGATTGGTCTGACCTTGATGCATGTTCCTATTATAACTTCCATTCCTTTCAATAACATTAGAACCAAACTCAAAGCGAAAGGGGTGAGAATTCATAGTAGCTAAAAGAAATAAAGAGGGGAAAATAAAAACAAATAAACAAGTAAAAGAAAAATATTTACAATAACCAATAATAAGGCACACGATTGCAGTTTCCCGGCAACGGCGCCATTTTGATGAGAGGAACTTTTGCGTGGTCTAGAAATTTGCAGATAAATCCTCATTGCAAGTATAGTTTCTAAACCAACAAAAGTCCTTTCATACAAACGTTTTGGTTATCACAAGTAACAAACCCCTAAATAAATTGATAATCGAAGTATTCAAACCTCGGGTCGTCTTCTCAAGGAACTGCAGGGAAGTATGTTCTTATTATTGGTTATGGAGATTGTAAATTGGGGTTTTGAGAATAAGGAGTGAATAGTTTAATTAGCAAACAAAGTAAATGAAGAACAAGTAAATTTAAATGGCAAGTAAAATAAATAAATGATTGTAAATAAACTTTTGGCAAGGTATGAGAAATTAGAGGTCCTATCCTAGCTATCCTTATCAATGATGATGAGAATTGAATCTTAATTCCACTTTGTTAACCTTTACTAAGATAAAGGAAGGTCAAGGGATTAATTGGTTTGATCTTCGAATCCTATTTATTTCCTAAGAAAAGATTGGGATTATTGAAGTTCATTTAATTAACAAGATAACAATTATCATTCATGTTTGAGTTTGAAAACTCCTGAGTTACTGATTTCTTAACCAAGACCAAAAGGAGAGAAGTAAATCTACTGGAATAAAAATGTCTTTAGTTGGGAATAACAATAATGTAAATAAGAGGAAGAAATATTAAACTGAAATACCTCAAATAACATTAATTTAAAAGAGTAATCTATAACATGAATGTAGCATAGGCCAAATAGGCAACATAACTAATATAAGCATTAAAGTATCTAAAAGTAAGAGATAAATATAAAGTAAAAGAACATTGAACCTGGGATCGAGAGTCACTCCTAAAACTAAGAGAAATCCTAAATCCTAATCTTAAGAGAGAAGAAAGAGGAGATAACCTCTCTCTAAACTAAATCTAAATCATGAAAAATAAACTAAAGTGGTGACTCTTTTTTGAATGGATGCATTCTCCCACTTCATAACCTCTGGTCTATGCCTTCTGGACTTGGATTTGGGCCAAAAAGGGCTTCAGAATTCGCTGGGAGCGTTTTCTGCAATTTCTGGTGCGTTGCCTCTGTCACGCCTCCGCGTGGGTCACGCGGTCGCGTCATTCGGAATTTTCCTTGTCATGCGGTCGCGTCAGTCATGCGACCGCGTCATATGTGTTCTGCTTAAGGCGCGCGGTCGTGTCAGTCCTGCGGCCGCGTCACTGCTTCTTCGCGCTTGGCATGCGTCCGCGTCGCCCATGTGATCGCGTGGATGCCAGTTTCTTCACAAACTCCGTTTTATGCTTTCCTTCCATTTTTGTATGTTTCTTTTCCATCCTTTATGTCATTTCTGCCTTAGAAGATCTGAAACTACTCAACACACTAATCACGGCATCGAATGGAAATAAAGGTAATTAAAATAATTAATTTTAAAGCATAGGAAACATGTTTTTCACATACATCATATAATAAGGAAGGGAAAGTAAAACCATGCAATTAATATGAATAAGTGGGTGAAGGATTGAATAAATCACTTAGATTAAGCACAAAATATATCATAAAATATGGGTTTATCAGTCGTCTCTCAAGAAATTGTTGGGAGGTGTATTTATTATTGGTTATGAGAAAACATATTTTTTGGGTTTTTGAAAGGTTAGGCAAGGAATGTAAATGATAAGAAATTAAATTAATAACAAATAAAGCTCTTAGCAAGGTATGAAAATTAGAAGTCCTATCCTAGTTATTCTTATCAATTGTGACATCAATTGTCCATTGCTCCCACTTAGTTAACCCTTACCGAATAAAGGAAAGTCAAGTGGACCAATCAATTTGATTCCTCAAGTCCTAGTCAACTCCTAAGGAAAGACTAGCTTTAGAGGGATCCAAATCAACCAGCAAATTACAATCATCAATCAACAAAGGAGTTTGATAACTCAAGTGTCTCCAATTACTCAACCAAAGTTTAGTTGAAAGCATCAATAATATAAATTGAAGAAAGCAATCATAAATCTAAAATACTTCAAATTGCATTAAATAGAAATTGAATCTAACATGGAGTTCATAAACTAAATAGCAACATAAAGTAATCAATAGGGGAAATAGATAAACTAGAATGCTAAGCCAAATAAAAGTAGAAGAGAAACTAAATTAAAGGAACATTGAACCTAGAATTGAGAATAAATAAACCTAAAACTAAGAGAAATCCTAAAACCTAGAGAGAGGAGAAACTTTCTCTAGAAACTACATCTAAAACCTAAATTATGAATAATGAGATGTGAATGAATGAACGATTGATTCCCCTACTCTGCAGCTTCTATTTTGTGTTTTCTGGGCCGAAAACTGTGTCAAAAATCACGTAAAAATTGCCCCCAGCAATTTCTGATACGTCCAGCACGTGGCTCTGTCACGTGTACGCGTCGTCCACGCATACGCGTGGATTGAACTTTCGCCAGGTCACGCGTACGTGTGACCCACACGTGCGCGTTGCCTAACAGCATGGCAACTGTGGCAAATTATATATCATTTTGAAGCCCTAGATGTTAGCTTTCCAACGCAACTGAAACTGCCTCATTTGGACTTTTGTAGCTCAAGTTATGGTTGATTTAGTAAGAAGAGGTCAGGCTAGACATCTCAGCAATTCCTTCAATTTCTTATATTCCTTCCACTTTTGCATGCTTCCTTTCCATCCTCTAAGCCATTCCTGCCCTATAAACCCTGAAATCACTTAACACACATATCAAGGCATCAAATGGTAATAAGAGAGGATTAAAATTAGTAATTTAAAGACAAAGAAGCATGTTTTCAATCATAGCACAAAATTGGGAAGAAAAATGTAAAACATGCGAATTCTATGAATAAATGTGAGAATAGTGGATAAAATCCACTCAATTAAGCACAAGATGTACCTCGAAATGGTGGTGTATCAAATCTCCCCACACTTAAACATTAGCATGTCCTCATGCTATGCTCAAGAGAAGTTATAAAGGAGTGAAGAGAAATGGTAGGAAATTATGCAATGCAATGCAACTTATGAATGTGAATGCAACTATATGCTAAGATGTTTCTATCTACTTGGTTAAAAATAAACAAGTTCTCCAAGACAAATATAAATCAGATTCTACTAATTCAAATCATATAGTAAAGACAAGTAAACTTGTAAGAAGATAGCTCATGAAAGCAGGGAACATAGAATCAAGCATTGAACCCTCACTAGTGGTGTATATCACTCTAATCTCTCAAGTGTCTAGGGTTGATCACTCTACTCTTCTCTAGTCATACTTTCTAAACTTTGTTCTTCATCTAACCAATCAACAAAATTTAGTATACCAATGCAAACATCATGAGGTCTTTTCAGGGTTGTAATGGGGCTAAGGTAAGGGTGAGGATACATGTATGGCCAAGTGAGCTATAATATGAATCTTTGACTATCCTAAGCTCTTACCTAACACACACACACTTTATGTAATTCTAAAATCATGCCTAGCTACCCAAAATTCCTATTTTTGCATCACATACTCATGTATCAATTTTTCTTTAATTTTATCACATATGCATTGATCTTTTATTAAACTTAACATTGGGGTAATTTTGTCCCCTTATTCACTTATTTACTTAATTATTTGAATATTTTTTGTTTTTTTGTTTTTTTATTTTTTTATTATTTTTTTTGAAAGCAAACATAATATATCAATGCACATGAGTTTTTAATTTTTTCTGGTCTCATATGAGTATGCACCCAAATTTCCAATACTTTTATCAATAAAACACAGCACAATTTCATCAACCCAAGTTTCCACAATTCCCCACACTTAATTAATACACAATCTCGATCTTAAGCTAACCAAAGATTCATTTGGGGTAATTAATTATTTTTTTGCTTAAGGCTAGTGATGTGGTAAAATATAGAATAAATGGAGATTAAAAGGCTCGAGGTGGCAAACAAAGGTGATTGAAAGGGTAGGCTATTTGGGATAAGTGAGCTAATAATAATTGATGGCCTCAATCATATGGAAGCATGTAAATACACTAAATAGTGGACATATAGAAGGGAACAAAATATAGATTACAATCATAGAGAAGGAAACACACAAGAATAAAATATTATGGTTAAATAATGTAACCATATAATTAAGCTCAAATCTCACAGGTTGTGTGTTCTTTAGCTATAACCTATGTTCCAATTTACAATCTTCAAACAAGTTTAAGACAAATTTTGAATTTAAATTAGTGAAACACCATAAAAAGGATCTTGAAAAGAAACTCATTACTTTAATCAAGCAGTGGTAAAATATGCACAAAAATCAAACAAACATGCAATCCAACATGCAAATGCAACAATGAACTACAAAAAAAATTAAACAATGGTGTTGAAAAGAAGGTAACTAACCTACGGAAGTCGGTATTAACCTCCCCAAACTTAAAGATTGCACCGTTCTCGGTGCATGCTGAGATGTGCAACTGGATGGGTGGCTCCAACTGACGCCTTTTCTCCAAAGATTGCGTAGATGGACTTGTCTGTTGCCCCATTAAGAAGCTTTTCCTCTCCTTTCTTGGTGGCCATCCTGAAAGAAGAGAAAAGGAAAGAAAAGTAACCCAGAAACAAAGGTAGAAAACAAATAAAACATGGTTGGGTTACTGCCAAATAATAATCAGGGTCTCATTTACATGGTAGCTATAACATGTGAGTGAGAAAATAGTAAAAGCAAATGGCATATCAATAGTGCAAATATTGCAACAATGAGGAAGAGATAGTAGGTAATGAAAGATAATATAAATTCATGTCAATGCAAAAAGAATACAGGTACTATAAAAGATTGGCATTGATGTATAATTAATAATGCCTAACAAAAAGAAACAAGTCGTGAAGCACCAGAATAATGCAAGAAAAGATGGACCAGTTGAACAATTTTCACCAATGGTAAACTTAGAAAAGAAAATAAAATATGCATAAGATGAAAATGTAATAAATGAGAGGATGCAAATAAGTTAAGTAAAATAGAGTGAAAGAGAATAAGGATGAGAAGGTAAAGAAATGTGGAAGAAGAAAGTAAGAAAAGGAGGAAGAAAGAAGGAGAAAAGAGAGAAGAGAGAAGTAAGAATTGAAAAACGGGGTGTGACGCATACGCGTGGATGACCTGAAAGCAAAAGGAGCCTCACGTGTCAAGGACGCGTACGCGTTGGTGATGTTGTGCCTCTAGCACAGTACCAGCCCCAGACCATCAGAACTTTCTGTTCATTTGTGCATACGCAAACGACGTGCGCGCGTTATGGATGCTTGCGTGTCGATTCCCCCTTTTTTTATGCAGAATGCAAAATGCAGAATGCAGAATGTAGATGATTATGCAGAAATTATGAGTGAATACTGTGAAAAACAAAATAAAATAAAACTAGGAATGAAAAGGGACGATTATACCATGGTGGATTGTCTCCCACCTAGCACTTTTAGTTAAAGTCCTTAAGTAGGATATTTGGTGAGCTCTTTGTCATGGTGGCTTGTGCTTGAACTCGTCTTGAAACTTCCACCAATGCTTGGACTTCCAATAAGCTCTATCAATACCAGGTAAATTCCTCAAGCTTTGATGGAGTTCGTTACAAGTTTTGAGCTCCCAAAATTGATCCTTATATATTCCTGGATCCCATATCTTGATTCTACACCCATTTTCAAGTTGATCATCATGATTCCATCCAGGTGGTAAGCAATCCGAATTCTCACTAAGGCATCCAAACAGTTTCCTAGACCCATTCATTCAAGCTCTACAACAACCTTTGCATTTAGATTTTGAGCTCCCAACCACAACGAACCTAGGATTGTGTTGCCCACCACTAACCATCTCCCTCTTACTCTTAAAGCCACAAAGAGCTCTAAGCTGACCATCTGTCTCAAGTAAACCATATTCAAGTGGGAAAGTAAAGGTTAAGGATAAGAATTTTACCCACTTGAATATTGTATTGGATGGTAATGGCTTTGGGGGAGAGGTCTCCAACAGCTTTGGAAAGGTGATTTCAAGCTCCATTCCCTTGTGCTCTCCCTTGGCAACTTCCACCACTTTGCGAGCTTCTTCAGTTTCAACCTCTTCCTATTGGTAGCTTTCTTCCAATTCAAATTCTTTTTCATGGCTTACCAAGGGCATGGGGGGTTGTGCTTCTTCTTCTTTAATCTCCATCTCTTGATCAACCTCTTCAAAGTCTTCAACCATGACATGCCTTGGAGGTTGTACACCCTCCTCAACATCAAATTCAAACGTCTTAGAAGGAGGCTCTATGACTTGACTTTCCCATGGAGGTTCCGCATCTCCCAAGTCTTCAACCACTTCCACTTCTGTGATAATTTCGGCTTTCTCCACTTGCTCTAAGACAAAATCGGACTCCTCCTTGATGTCTTCCTTCACTAATTCTTCAACCACTCCTTCACCTTCAAGGGTCTCTACTACCTCCACCTGTAGAGCCTCCTCTATCTTCTTATGAAGTATGAATTCGTGAAGATGATCCCTTCTCTCTTATTCTATGTCAATAGCATAATTGGGATCATCTTGCTCTTGGATTGATGGATATGGGTATTCTTGCACGGAGGGTGGTGGTGCACTAAAGCTAGAGGGTTGAATATTGGAGGTAGAGGGTTGGTCTCTGCGGAATATAAGATTTTGGAGTTTAGAGGTGAGACCAATGAGATTAGAGATAAGTGTGTTGTTATCCGATGGAGGTTGGGGTGGATAGGAGGGTTTATTTGTTGGGAGGAAGGGCTCATAATACGGAGGTGGTTCTTCTTGATAAGGATAAAGAGATGGTGTATATTGAGGCGGTGGTTCTTGGGAGTAATTGTATTGGGATTGGGGTGGTTCTAAGTATGGCTCATAAGGTTCTTGGTATGGTGGGTAAGGATTAGGATCATAAAAGGGTGTTTGGTAGTGGGTGGCTTGTGAGTATGGTGGTTCAAAGTTATGTTGAGGAGGGGGCTCATAGGTATAGTGTGGTGGGGGTTGATTGTCACGGAAAGGTCCACCATAACCATTGCCTTGATATGCATTACAGAATGGTTGTTGCTTGTAACACATTGGAGGAGTTTGTTGCTAAGAGGGTTGATCAAATCCTTGTGGCACCTCCCATCTTTGGTTGTTCCAACCTTGATGCATGTTCTCATTGTAATCTCCTCTTCCTGCAATACAATGGTAACCAGACTCATAGCCAAAGGGGTGAGAGTTCATAGTAGCTAAAGAAAATAAAAACAAAACTAGTAAAAATAAGCAACTAAGTCCTAAACTAACAAAAACTATCAAACAAGCAAAAAGCAAATATGGAAAGCAAATATTTACAATAACCAATAATAAGGCACAGGTTAGCAATTTCCTGGCAACAGCACCATTTTGATGAACGAATTTTTGCTAATAAAGAATTTCACAAATAAAGTCTCGTTGAAAGTATAGTTTCTAAACCAACAAGGAACCTTTCAGACAAAAGTTTTGGTTGTCACTTAAGCGAACCCAATAAAAATAATAACTGAAGTATTCAAACCTCGGGTCATCTCTCAATGAATTGCAGGGAGGTGTATTTATTATTCGTTATGGGAAAATATATTTTTTGGGTTTTTGAAAGGTTGGGCAAGGAATGTAAATGATAATAAATTAAATTAATAACTAATAAAGCTCTTGACAAGGTATGAAAATTAGAAGTCCTATCCTAGTTATCCTTATCAATTGTGACATCAATTGTCCATTGCTCCCACTTAGTTAACCCTTACCAAATAAAGGAAAGTCAAGTGGACCAATCAATTTGATTCCTCAAGTCCTAGACAACTCCTAAGGAAAGACTAGCTTTAGAAGGATCCAAATCAACTAGCAAATTACAATCATCAATCAACAAAGGAGTTTGATAACTCAAGTGTCTCCAATTACTCAACCAAAGCCAAAAGAGTAAAAATCTAAATTAAATTGAAAGCATCAATAATATAAATTAAAGAAAGCAATCATAAATCTGAAATACCTCAAATTTCATTAAATAGAAATTGAATCTAACATGGAGTTCATAAACTAAATAGCAACATAAAGTAATCAATAAGGGAAAAGATAAACTAGAATGCTAAGACAAATAAAAGTAGAAGAGAAACTAAATTAAAGGAACATTGAACCTGGAATTGAGAAGAAATAAACCTAAAACTAAGAGAAATCCTAAAACCTAGAGAGAGGAGAGAGCCTCTCTCTCTAGAAACTACATCAAAAAACTAAATTACGAATAATGAAATGTGAATGAATAAATGATTGATTCCCCCACTCTGCAGCTTCTATTATGTGTTTTTTGGGCTGAAAAATGGGTCAAAAACAGCCCAGAAATCCCCCAGCGATTTCTGATACGTCCAACACGTGGCTCTATCACGCGTACGCGTCGTTTACGCGTACGCGTCGTCCACGCGTACGCGTGGATTGAACTTTTGCCAGGTCACGTGTACGCGTGACCTAAGTGTGCGCGTCATCAAACAGCTTGGCAACTGGCAAATTATATATCATTTCGAAGCCCCGGATGTTAGCTTTCCAACGCAACTAGAACCGCCTCATTTGGACCTTTGTAGCTCAAGTTATGGTCGATTTAGTACGAAGAGGCCAGGCTGGGCAGCTCAGCAATTCCTTCAATTTCTTGTATTCCTTCCACTTTTGCATGCTTCCTTTCCATCCTCTAAGCCATTCCTGTCCTATAAACCCTAAAATCACTTAACACACATATCAAGGTATTGAATGGTAATAAGAGAGGAGTAAAATTAGTAATTTAAGGCCAAAGAAGCATGTTTTCAATCATAGCACAAAATTTGGAAGGAAAATGTAAAACATGCGAATTTTATGAATAAATGTGAGAATGGTGGATAAAATCCACTCAATTAAGCACAAGATGTATCACGAAATGGTGGTGCATTATATAACATGCCTACCTGGTTCTTGAACTACTTGTTGTATATGAATATTATCTGTGTTTTACTTGTTTGCATTACTTGTGAATGTCTGATGCTGAGGAGGTTAGGTCGGCGGTGGCGGTGGGATCGCACGGAGGTTAGGTTGGCGAGGGCTGTGGGATACAGCGGGGTGATTAGTATTAGTTAGAATTCTTCTAAGTTTAGATAACCCGGTTTATGGTTTAATTTCTTTAAATATTTATTTATTTTGTTCTAAGCTTGAATATCCGTATGTGATGTAAAGTTCTAGGATTGCCTTCGGCGTCCCGGAGCCTTACATCTTACATCATTGGGCACTGTTACCATACTGAGAACATCTGGTTCTCATTTCATACTTTGTTGTTGTATTTTAGATGCAGGTTGGTGCGCGAAATTGTGATCTCTAAAACGGCGCCAACAACTTGGTACGCACGAATGTAATCTCAACTCTTTGTCACAACTCTGCACAACTAACAGCAAGTGCACTGGGTCGTCCAAGTAATAAACCTTACGTGAGTAAGGGTCGATCCCACGGAGATTGTCGGCTTGAAGCAAGCTATGGTCATCTTGTAAATCTCAGTCAGGCAGATTCAAATGGTTATGAGGTTTTCATAATTAAAATATAAATAAAATATAAAATAAGATAGAAATACTTATGTAATTCATTGGTGAGAATTTCAGATAAGCGTATGGAGATGCTTTGCTCCTTCTGAATATCTGCTTTCCTACTGCCTTCATTCAATCATTCATACTCCTTTTACATGGCAAGCTGTATGTTGGGGGATCACCATTGTAAATGGCTACCATCCGTCCTCTTAGTGAAAATGGTCCAAATGCACTGTCACCACACGGCTAATCATCTGTCGGTTCTCACTCATATTGGAATAGGATCCATTGATCCTTTTGCGTCTGTCACTACGCCAAACACTCGCGAGTTTGTAGCTCGTCATAGTCATCCCTTCCCAGATCCTACTCGGAATACCACAGACAAGGTTTAGACTTTCTGGATCTCAAGAATGTTGCCAATTGATTCTATCTTATACCACGAAGACTCCGATCTTTCGGAATGGAGGCTAAGAGATATGCATTCAAGCTCGTTTTCATGTAGAACGGAAGTGGTTGTCAGGCACGCGTTCATAGGTGAGAATGGTGATGAGTGTCACATAATCATCACATTCATCATGTTCTTGGGTGCAAATGAATATCTTAGAATAAGAATAAGCTTGATTTGAATAGAAAAACAATAGTACTTTGCATTAATTCATGAGGAACAGCAGAGCTCCATACCTAAATCTATGGGGTGTAGAAACTCCACCGTTGAAAATACATAAGTGATAAAGGTTCAGGCATGGCCGTGAGGCCAGCCTTCAAACATGTACAATATGATCTCTGATAGCATAAAACTGATCAAGGATATAAAATAAATCACTAAAAGTAGTTTTTATACTAAACTAGTAGCTAGGGTTATAGAAAATAAGTAACTAAGTGCAGATAGTGCAGAAATCCACTTTTGGGGCCCACTTGGTGTGTGCTTGGGCTGAGCATTGAAGCTTTCATGTGTAGAGACTCTTCTTGGAGTTAAACGCCATCTTTGGTGCCAGTTTGGGCGTTTAACTCCAGCTTGTAACTCAGTTCTGGCGTTTAACGCCAGAATAGGACAGAAAGTTGGCGTTTAAACGCCAGTTTGCGTCATCCAAACTCGGGCAAAGTATGGACTATTATATATTGCTGGAAATCCCAGGATGTCTACTTTCCAACGCAATTGAGAGCGCGCCAATTGGGTTTCTGTAGCTCCAGAAAATCTATTTTGAGTGCAGGGAGGTCAGAATCCAACAGCATTTGCAGTCCTTTTTCAGCTTCTGAATCAGATTTCTGCTCAGGTCCCTCAATTTCAGCCAGAAAATACCTAAAATCACAAAAAAACACACAAAATCATAGTAAAGTCCAGAAATGTGAATTTTTCTTGAAAACTAATAAAAATATACTAAAAAGTAGATAGATCCTACTAAAAACTACCTAAAAATAATGCCAAAAAGCGTATAAATTATCCGCTCATCACAACATCAAACTTAAATCGTTGCCTGTCCCCAAGCAACTGAAAATCAAATAGGATAAAAAGAAGAGAATATACTATAAATTCTAAAATATCAATGAAACCTAGCTCCAATTAGATGAGCGGGACTAGTAGCTTTTTGCCTGTGAACAGTTTTGGCATCTCACTTTATCCTTTGAAGTTCAGAATGATTGGCATCTATAGGAACTCAGAATTTAGATAGTGTTATTGATTCTCCTAGTTCAGTATGTTGATTCTTGAACACAGTTACTTTATGAGTCTTGGCCATGGCCCTAAGCACTTTGTTTTCCAGTATTACCACCGGATATATAAATGCCACAGACACATAATTGGGTGAACCTTTTCAGATTGTGACTCAGCTTTGCCAGAGTCCCCAATTAGAGGTGTCCAGGGTTCTTAAGCACACTCTTTTTGCTTTGGATCATGAGTTTAACCGCTCAGTCTCAAGCTTTTCACTTGACACCTTCACGCCACAAGCACATGGTTAGGGACAACTTGGTTTAGCTGCTTAGGCCAGGATTTTATTTCTTTGGGCCCTCCTATCCATTAATGCTCAAAGCCTTGGATCCTTTTTACCCTTGCCTTTTAGTTTAAAGGGTTACTGGCTTTTTTCTCTTGCCTTTTGGTTTAAAGAGCTCTTTGCATTTTCTGCTTGCTTTTTCTTTTTCTTTCTTTTTTTTTTTGCCATTTTTTTCGCAATTCATCATTCTTTCAAGAGCCAACAATTTTAACATTCATAAGCAACAAATTCAAAAATATGCACTGTTCAAGCATTCATTCAGAAAGCAGAAAGTATTGTCACGACATCAAAATAATTAAACTAATCTCAAGGATGAATTCGAAATTCATGTACTTCTTGTTCTTTTGCATTTAGAACAATTTTTTTTAAGAAAGGTGATGGATTCATAGGACATTCATATCTTTAAGGCATAGACACTTAGACACTAGTGATCATGTAATAAGACACAAACATAAATAAAACATAAAGCATAATTTTCAAAAAACAGAAAATAAAGAATAAGGAAATTAAAGAACGGGCCCACCTTAGTGATTGCAGCTAGTTCTTCCTCTTGAAGATCCAATGGAATGCTTGAGCTCCTCAATGTCTCTTCCTTGCTTTTGTTGCTCCTCCCTCATAACTCTTTGATCTTCTCTAATTTCATGGAGGAGGATGGAATACTATTGGTGCTCTACCCTTAGTTGTCCCATGTTGGAACTTAATTCTCATAGGGAGGTGTTAATTTGCTCCCTTGAGGCATCTCAGGAATTTCATGATGAGGAATTTCCTCATGCTCTTGTTGAGGTCCATGAGTGGGCTCTCTTGTTTGCTCCATCCTCTTTTTAGTGATGGGCTTGTCCTCTTCAATGAGGATGTCTCCCTCTATGACAATCCCAGCCGAATTGAAGAGGTGACAAATGAGGTGAGGAAAGGCTAACCTTGCCAAAGTGGAGGACTTGTCAGTCACCTTGTAGAGTTCTTGAGGTATAATTTCATGAACTTCCACTTCCTCCCCAATCATGATACTATGGATCATGATGGTCCCGATCCACAGTTACTTCGGATCGGTTGCTAGTAGGGATGATAGAGCGTTGGATGAACTCCAACCATCCTCTAGCTACAGGCTTAAGGTTCGGTCTTCTCAATTGAACCGGTTTGCCTCTTGAGTCAATTTTCCATTGAGCTCCTTCTTCACATATGTACATGAGGACTTGGTCCAACCTTTGATAAAAGTTGACCCTTCTAGTGTAGGGGCGTGCATTTTCTTGCATCATTGGCAAGTTGAACGCCAACCTTACATTTTTCAGACTGAAATCTAAGTATTTCCCCTGAACCATTGTAAGCCAATTCTTTGGATTTGGGTTCATACTTTGATCATGGTTCTTAGTGATCCATGCGTTTGCATAGAACTCTTGAACCATTAAGATCCCGACTTGTTGAATAGGATTGGAGAGAATTTTCCATCCTCTTCTTCTAATCTCATATCGGATCTCTGGATACTCACTCCTTTTGAGCTTGAAGGGGACCTCAGGGATTACCTTCCTCTTGGCCACAACTTCATAGAAGTGGTCTTGATGGATCTTTGAGATGAATCTCTCCATCTCCCATGACTCGGAGGTAGAAGCTTTTGCCTTCCCTTTCCTCTTTCTAGAGGTCTCTCCGGCCTTAGGTGCCATAAATGGTTATGGAAAAACAAAAAGCAATGCTTTTACCACACCAAACTTAAAAGGTTTGCTCGTTGATGAGCGGATATTTTATACGCTTTTTGGGGTTAATTTCATATAGTTTTTAGTGTGTTTTAGTTAGTTTTTAGTTTATTTTTAGTAGATTTTAGGCAAAATTCATATTTCTGGACTTTACTATGAGTTTGTATGTTTTTCTGTGATTTCAGGTATTTTCTGGCTGAAATCGAGGGAGCTAAGCAAAAATCTGATTCAGGCTGAAAAAGGACTGCTGATGCTGTTGGATTCTGACCTCCCTGCACTCAAAGTGGATTTTCTGGAGCTACAAAACTCCAAATGGTGCGCTTCCAATTGCGTTGGAAAGTAGACATCCAGGGTTTCCATCAATATATAATAGTCTATACTTTGCTCAAGGATAGATGACGTAAAATGGCGTTTAACGTCAGTTCCATGCTGCTGTCTGGCGTCCAGCGCTAGAAACAAGTTAGGAGTTGGAGTTCAACGCCAGAATTGGATCCAAAGCTGGCGTTGAACACCCAAAACAGCCCTATGCACGTGAGAAGCTTTAGTCTCATCCCCATCACACACCAAGTGGGCCCCAGAAGTTGATTTCTGCACCATCTATCATAGTTTACTCATTTTCTGTAAACCAAGGTTACTAGTTTAGTATTTAAACAACTTTTAGAGATTTATTTTGTATCTCATGACATTTTAGATATAAACTTTGTACCTTTTGACGGCATGAGTCTCTAAACTCCATTGTTGGGGGTGAGGAGCTCTGCTGTGCCTCGATGAGTTAATGCCAGTATTTCTGTTTTCTATTCAATCATGTTTGTTCCTATCTAAGATATTCATTTGCACCTTATTATGATGAATGTGATGATCCGTGACACTCATCACCATTCTCAACCTATGAACATGTGCCTGACAACCACCTCCGTTCTACATTAGATTGAATGAGTATCTCTTAGATTCCTTAATCGGAATCTCCGTGGTATAAGCTAGAATCCATTGGCAGCATCCTTGAGAATCCGGAAAGTCTAAACCTTGTCTGTGGTATTCCTAGTAGGATTCTGGGATTGGATGACTGTGACGAGCTTCAAACTTGCGAGTGCTGGGCGTAGTGACAGACGCAAAAGGATAGCGAATCCTATTCCGGTATGATTGAGAACCTACAGATGATTAGCCGTGCGGTGACAGCGCACCTGGACCATTTTCACTGAAAGGAAGGATGGTAGCCATTGACAACGGTGATCCTCCAACACACAGCTTGCCATAGGAGGGACGTGCGTGCGTGAAGAAGAAGATAGAGAGAAAGCAGAGATTCAAAAGGCAAAACATCTCCAAAACTCCAACATATTCTCATTTACTGCATAACGAGTAACCTTTAATTCATGCTCTCTTGTTCATTTGCAAGTCAATTGATAGCCACTAATTAATATCCTGACTAAGAGTTGCAAGATAACCATAGCTTGCTTCAAACCAACAATCTCCGTGGGATCGACCCTTACTCACGTAAGGTATTACTTGGACGACCCAGTGCACTTGCTGGTTAGTTGTGCGGAATTACATAGTGTGAAGTAATTTTCGTGCGCCAAGTTTTTGGCGCCGTTGCCGGGGATTGTTTGATTTTGGACAACTGACGGTTTATTTTGTTGCTTAGATTAGGAAAAATTTTTTTTTTGGTTTAGAGTCTTTTATTATTTATACATTGTTAAAATACTTTAAATTTATAGCTCAATTAGTTAGAGCGTGGTGCTTATGTTCTTGGTAATTGGCTATCCTATTTTTTAAAATCTTTTTCAAAAATAATTTTTCTTTGAATAAATCTTGTGCCAAACTCTAAGTTTGGTGTTTTCTTGTTGATTTTTCTTTGTTTTTCGAAAATTTTAGTTTGGTTTTCTAAAAATTTTAAGTTTGGTGTTCTTTCTTCATGTTCTTGTGTTCTTGTGAGTCTTCAAAGTGTTCTTGAGTTTTCCTTGTGTCTTGATCTTAAAATTTTTAAGTTTGGTGTTCCTTGGTGTTTTCCCCCCAAAATTTTCGAAAACTAGGAGCATTAGATCTAAAAATTTTAAATCTTGTGCTATTTTATTATTTTTCTCTTTCCTCACTAAATTCAAAAATATCTTTTCTCTCTATTTTTAAAACAAATTTTCGAAAATTATATAAAAAAAATTCAGATTTTTTTCTCAAAATTTAAAATCTTCTCCAAATCATATCTTTTTCAAAACTTCCTAACCACTTTCTCTCTCCTCATTTTTTTAGAAAATCTTCACCTATTTTTATTTATTTTGTTTTAATTTATTTTATTTTCGAAATAATTAAATAAATAAATAAATAAATAAAAATAAATATTTTTTTATCATCTCCTTTTCTCCATCATGGATCTAAGTGGAAATGAACAGTCCAGGAGGACTCTGGGGTCATATGCTAACCCCTCTACTGCTTCATATGGGAGTAGTATCTGCATACCTTCCATTGAAGTCAGTAGCTTTGAGTTGAATCCTCAGCTCATTATCATGGTGCAGCAAAGCTATCAGTATTCCGGTCTTCCACAGGAAGAACCTACAGAGTTTCTGGCACAGTTTTTACAAATTGCTGACACAGTACATGATAAGGAAGTAGATCAGGATGTCTACAGATTATTACTGTTTCCATTTGCTGTAAAAGACCAAGCCAAGAGGTGGTTAAATAACCAACCTAAAGCTAGCATAAGGGCATGAAAACAGCTGACAGAAAAATTCCTGAATCAATACTTTCCTCCAAAACGGATGACACAGCTAAGGCTGGACATCCAAGGCTTTAAACAAGGAGATAATGAATCTCTTTATGATGTCTGGGAGAGATACAGAGAGATGCTACGAAAATGCCCTTCTGAAATGTTTTCAGAGTGGGTTCAGTTAGACATCTTCTATTATGGGCTTACAGAAAGAGCTCAGATCTCTTTAGATTACTCAGCTGGTGGATCTATCCACATGAGAAAGACAATTGAAGAAGCTCAAGAGCTCATTGATACAGTTGCTAAAAATCAGCATCTGTACTTAAGCAGTGACCCTTCCATGAAAGAAGAGGCTAAAACAGTAACTGCTGAATTCAATCAGCAATTGGATTTTCTAACAAAGCAGTTAGCTGAATTCAAGGATAAACTACAAGTGACAAGGATGGCTAATATAAGCATGGAAGTACAATTAAAGCAAACAAGGCAGCAGCTGTCAAAACAAATAACAGAAGAATGCCAAGCAGTTCAACTAAGAAGTGGAAAAGCACTAACTACCCCACTTCAAAGCAGCAGGAAACCAAGAAATGAGCAAACCACCCAAAATCCATCTGAGGACAGTAAGAGCCCAAGGAAAAATAATTCTGGCGCTAAAACGCCAGAAGTTGGGTGGAAGGCTGGTGCTGAACACCCAGACCATACTCAGGACTGGCGTTAAATGCCAGAAACAAGCAAGGATCTGTCGTTGAACGCCCAAAAGAGGCACAGTTCTGGCGTTCAAATGCCAGGAACAGATGAGGAGCTGGCATCTAACGTCACTCCAGCTTCTAACTCTGGCACTCAATTGCCAGTGAGGGATCAGACACACACAAGTGCTGATAACAACCCATCTAAAAAGGCTTCTTCAACCACTTCTGTAGGAAATAAACTTACAGCAACTAAGGTTGAGGAATATAGAGCCAAGATACCTTATCCTCAAAAACTCCGCCAAGAAGAGCAGGATAAGCAATTTGCTCGCTTTGCAGATTATCTCAGGACTCTTGAAATAAAGATTCCATCAGCAGAGGTACTAGAGCAAATACCTTCTTATGCCAAGTTCATGAAAGAGATCTTGAGTCATAAGAAGGATTGGAGAGAAACTGAAAGAGTTCTCCTCACTGAAGAATGCAGTGCAGTCATTCTGAAAAGCTTTCCTGAAAAGCTTAAAGACCCTGGGAGTTTTCTGATGCCATGCACATTAGAAGGTAATTGCACCAAGACAGCTTTATGTGATCTTGGGGCAAGCATCAACCTAATACCTGCATCCACTATCAGAAATCTTGGTTTAACTGAAGAAGTTAAACCAACCCGGATATGTCTCTAACTTGCTGATGGCTCCATTAAATACCCATCAGGCGTGATTGAAGACATGATTGTCAGAGTTGGGCCATTCGCCTTTCACACTGACTTTGTAGTGCTGGAAATGGAGGAGCACAAGAGTGCTACTCTCATTCTAGGAAGACCCTTCCTAGCAACTAGACGAACTCTCATTGATGTCCAACAGGGGGAAATAACCCTGAGAGTCAATGAGGATGAGTTTAAGTTGAATGCTGTCAAAGCCATGCAGCATCCAGACACATCAAAAGACTGCATGAAGGTTGATCTTATTGACTCTTTGGTAGAAGAGATCAACATGGCTGAGAGTCTCGAATCAGAGTCGGAAGACATCTTTAAAGATGTTCAGCCTGATTTGGATGATTCAGAGGAAATGAAAGAGCCTCTGAAATTTCCTCTGGAAGAGGAAAAACCTCCTAAACCCGAGCTCAAACCATTACCACCATCCTTAAAATATGCATTTCTGGGAGAAGGTGACACTTTTCCAGTGATCATAAGCTCTGCTTTAAATCCACAAGAAGAGGAAGCACTTATTCAAGTGCTAAGGACACACAACACAGCTCTTGGGTGGTCCATAGGTGACCTTAAGGGCATAAGCCCAGCCAGATGCATGCACAAAATCTTATTGGAGGATAATGCTAAAGCAGTGGTTCAACCACAGAGGCGGCTAAATCCAGCCATGAAGGAAGTGGTGCAGAAAGAAGTCACCAAATTACTGGAGGCTGGGATTATTTATCCTATTTCTGACAGCCCCTGGGTGAGCCCTGTCCAAGTTGTCCCCAAAAAGGAAGGCATGACAGTGGTTCATAATGAAAAGAATGAACTGGTTCCTACAAGAATAGTTATAGGGTGGCGCATGTGTATTGACTACAGAAGGCTCAACACAGCCACCAGAAAGGATCATTTTCCTTTACCATTCATAGACTAGATGCTAGAAAGACTGGCAGGTCATGATTATTACTGCTTTTTGGATGGCTACTCAGGCTATAACCAGATTGCAGTAGATCCCCAGGATCAAGAGAAAACAACATTCACATGTCCATCTGGAGTGTTTGCTTATAGAAGGATGCCATTTGGGCTGTGTAATACGCCTGCAACCTTCCAGAGATGCATGCTCTCTATTTTCTCTAATATGGTGGAAAAATTTCTGGAAGTCTTCATGGATGACTTCTCAGTATATGGAGACTCATTCAGCTCCTGTCTTGATTGATGACATGTCACCATGTCATGTTTTTCTATGCTTTTTCATACAAGAAATTTATGATTAGTGCTTAAATATTGCATTCTTTGGTGCTTAAATGGTATATTTCTTTGATCTTTTGATTTGATAAACTTTGTAGGAAATAAGAAGAAAAAGAAGCAAAAAGAGCACAAAATAAGCTAAAAAGAAGAAAAGAGGAATTTTGGGCACACTTTGAAGTTGGAGCACACTTTGGAGGCTTAGGCCACGCTTCTAAAAGCGTGGCCCATGACCAAATCAAGGAAGAGAAGCGTGGCCCAAAGGAAGAGAGGAAGAAAAGCGTGGCTCAAAACAAAGAGCAAGAGAGGACAAAAAGCTTGAGCTAAAGTTTGCCTCAAACTTTAGCTCAAACTTTTGGAGGAGCTTGCACACCTTGGAGGAGAAAAGCTTGCGCCAACGTTTGCCTCAAACTTTTTGGCAAACGTTGGCGCCACACCAACACACCCAGGGGAGAAAAAGCTTGCGCCAATGTTTGCCTCAAGTTTTTTGGCAAACGTTGGCGCCACAAGGCATACAAGGGGTATACTTCCAACAAGAATAACTTGAGCTACAGAGCTCCAAATGAGGTGATTCAAAAAGCAATGGAAAGTAAGAATCAAGAGCTTTCCAAGAATATATGGCACTGCATGGTGGACACTAAAATTGAGGGAGAAAACTGCCTCGAAATGTGCATAAACGAATATGGTGGCAACCTGCAGTGAAAATACCCATTCAGCCACACTTTTTTATGAATAGGCTACGCTTTTCTCTGTGTTGCCTTTTTATAAGAGAAAAGGATACACAAATGTGACATCATTTAAAAAACGTAGCCTTAAATATTATAGAAATCACTTATAAAGCGTAGCCGTAGGTTGATATCTATAGGTTCACTTTTCATATCAAAGGAGACACTTTTAAAGAGTAGCCTATTTTTTAAGTTTTAGGTGCACTTAAAAAGTGATGCCTAATGTATCCTGAGCAAAATACTTATCACTTGGTAACTTTTTTTCCTCTTTTACGCGAAAGGAAACCTACACTTAGCGAAAATTTTGTCAATTTCCTCCTAGGTCATCACTCCCCTCCAAAGCCCCTTCATCCTTGCACTGACCCGTGAAGAAACCCTCTCACCACACTCACCATCGCGTAGAAACCCTCTCACTGCACCATCACGCAGAAACCCTTTCCCTTTCCCCTTCTAATTATCTGAAACCATTCTAATGTCTCTAAAAAGTAAAAATCCTTTTCCCCTTTTAATCCTCTTGAAAAACCCTAGCCCCTTTTTCTCTAAAACCAAACACTCTAATCTCTCAAACACTCATTTACGGCGCCGGCACTGGACAGACGACGGCTAATGGTAGGGAGGCATTGAGTAACGGAACCACGACCGGTAGAGAGCAACAGAACAGAGGAGGCGAGGCGAGCTGCGATGGGAACTAAGCTGCGGGCGAGAAAGAGGTGCGACGGTGACTGATATGGGGTGGAGATGCGAAGATGTGACCGGAACCACTTACCACTCCGGCTCAACATTCTATTGTCTCAGAATCTCTCTATCCCTCTCGTAACCACTCAGTTGGTCTGGGTCAAAACCGCTCATTCTTTGTTCTCCGTGACGAAAAACAGTGAAGAACGACAAGTTGGCCTTGGTGATGACGAACCACGATGGAGAACTGATATGGTAGTGACGATGAACCGAGACATTAGCACTGAACAGAGATCAATGGTGTGTATGAAACTTCTGGTTTTACAATTTTGTTGAGGATTTGTTGTTCTGATATTTGGGGTTTTACAATCTTGTGTAATTTCTGCTTCTTACTATGTTAGGGTTTGCTTTTTTATTTTGCATTTTGCTTTATTATTTTGCATCTTGATTTGTTAGGGTTTGTTAGTTGTTATTAGTGTTATTCTCTAATTGGAAACCAAGTACCAACAGGTTTGGTATTTGTTATTAGTGTTATTCTTGAGGAAGCTAGATTACTTTCTTGGGATAAACTGATTATTATGGATTAAATTACATGCTGAATGGCATGCATGTACCATGGATATCATGAAATATTTATTGATAGATTGGTTTACCTAGTCATAACTTGACCTTCATGATGCTACTCTGATTATCTTATCATAACTTGCTGGAGTGAATTTACAATATTTTAAGTTTTAACCTGTTCTTTCTCATTCTCTAACTCGCTCTCACTTTTAAGTTTGAAGGTGAGTATGATTGTGATAGTGATGATGAGGTATGAGATATATAGAATTCTTCTCTTTATTCTATTCTATGACAATTTCTATTTAGAGAGTATCACAACAATGCAGTGTGCTGCGTGTGCTAATTTGAAAATTTCTTCTTCTGTTAATCATTCTGCCATAATCAGATAGAGAAAAATTGGAGTCTCTTTGGAGAAACAATGTCACAGGTATTTCAATGTCTCTATCTTGCTTTCTGCAAATTGTCAAACTCTTCGGTCCAGAATTTATTTTTGATGAATTAAACAAAGCGTTATGGTAGAAGATGTCTGGGCTGCTTTAAAAAATATTTGATACGCATCATCCTACTTTTCAATTATTGATTTAATTTAATAATGTAACTTGGATGCATATTATTATTCGCACTGGTACTTTGATGCCTTTGCAGGAGAATGCAGACAATTTTGCAAAGTTAAAAGGCCTGATGCAGGGTATAGTATATGCTACTTCAAATTTTGAGTTGAGGCCTTTATGATTACCAAGTAGCACAATGTTTACTTAGGAAAGCAATTATTTCTTCCATATTTATACCTTCAGACTTGTTTTTTTTTGCTTTCACTGAAGCTCCTTAATTCTCCTTGGTGGGCAGGTATTCAATCACGAAGGCATTTTGCATTGCCTTTGGGGAATATTTGGGGCTTTTGAACTCCTTTACATTCTCCTTTCCCCTTAGTGATAGTACTTTCATACTGTAATAACGAAAATCAGTCACAAAGCTTATGGACAAGGAATCCCCTTATTATTATATTTGCAAATTGCAATGGGGTTATACTGATATATATTTTACGTTATATTTTGTTATTCATTTTGCATTGCCTTTGTGATGACTTTCATTCATTTTTTTCTTCTCTTCTTAATTTCCATTTCTACTGATGTTCTTATGCGTTACAACAATTTTTTTGATATTTCAATTTATTGCAATTTCTGTCCAAAAATTAAAAGAACTTTTGTTATTTGTTCTTATCATAAGTTGACCCCTTTATTGTATAATAGGACATGGTTTGCTTGTTCTGAATAAAGAAGGTAATCTGGCATCTCTAGATACTGATGAAGGAGGTTGGGTCTTCGATTCTTCATCTTTTGAGGTACAAATGTTACATCAAGTTATCCTATATTCCTTGTATCTACTGGTTTTGTGGAGTATTTAGTGGAATTGATTTCAGAAAATGATCTGAATTGGTAAATAATTCTGGTATGACAGTGTTACAATACGCTGCTTATAGTTGGGATGAGAATATTAACATCAAGATTGCAAAATGTTGTGTTTGTAATTGAGAGGGAGTGAACTTTTCAATTATGATTTCTTTTGTATATAATAGGTTCAATATCCTGGAGTTCAGCATATCATAATGACAGATATCCATAACTTGCAAGCATTTGCTTTGTACATGCAAAAGGCAGATATCAAATTTGATCTATGTTCAATAACAACAGAAATGGAAACACAGTTGCAAGCATTTTTTTCTTCTTTTGGTCATACAAATGACCTCTTCCTCCTAATAGAATCTATACATAGACATTTTTTTATTGCTGTTATACTCCCATATAATTCTCATATAGTTTTTTTTTATTATGGTTATGAAATCTGGGTTCTGATTTTCTGAAGGATATGTGTGTGTGTGTGTGTGTGTGGCTTTTTTCCCTTTTTTCTGAATTACTTAAAATGCACAAGTGTTGGCTTGGATTTGTCTTTTGGTTGGTCATCCTAATAAATGGGGTTGCTTGGTGGTTTAGTATTGAGGGTTGTTCTACCTGCTCTGTTTAACTGTTTTGAGGGTACGGTTTATAATATTAGGAGTATGTACGGTCTATTCCAAAAAAATTTTCTTATTATGATTTTGCCCATGAAATTTTCTAACTCCAGTTTCTTTTCACTGGTTTAGGTGGATAACTTTTTAGATTATGATAATTTATCAAAGGGAATTGTCTTTACTACAGATCGGCCGTATCAACCAGGTGAGCAGGTAAACATAGATTGAAAGATTGGAATTTGTTATCTAGGATAAAGTTAGCACAAAGCAAACAAGTTCCAAACAAAATGATAAGCTATTAATTGATTAAAGCTTTATTTGATCATGATATTTTTCACCAGTATGGCATCATCGGAGTAGAATTTTATTTATTTACTGATATAGCTTCTGTTTTCATAATGGCCATAAGCCCATAACCTTTCGTTTCTTACTCTCTCTTGATGACTTTATATTATCTGATATGCCTTTAAGATATTATTCCGATGAATACTTTTAACTTTAATTGTTGCCAACTTATTTTGTTCTATTTTTGGTCAGATCTCAATGTTTTCCAATACAGATTACTGGTTGGCCATTGGAGTTAATGGCTTATGCTTATTTAGCTGTTAGTCCTCCAAGCATGATAGCGCGATCTGAAAAGGTATGAACTAAACTAACTTTTTTGATATTATTATTGTAGAACTCAACTAGTGATTCTTTTGACAGATGGCTATAGCAGCATCAAATAAAAGTACCGCCAAGAAAGATTCGAGATATCCTGAAATAGAGGAGCAAGCATTGTGCGAATCCAGTATATCAAAATACAACAATAATTTGTAATCCTCTTTATATATTCATTGATACATGGAAAGTAGTAGTTTAGACATGTTTCATTTTTTTTATTCTATTGTTGAATGATTGTTCAATTGGATAGTTGGATCCATTGATTTATGTACTAATATATTGTAACATTACAGTGCTTGTGAATCTTTAGACTGTATTTGATGTCTTTTGCTAGAATATTTTTTAGTTTAATATAATTGTGTATTTATTTTTATTTTATAATATTTAATTTATTTAATTAAAAATACATAATTATATATATAATCATATTATTAAATATTATGTTGTACAAAAAATTATTAAAATTATATATATATATATATATATATATATATATAATAAAATAAAAATAATGAGGGACCTAAAGCTACCCTTATATAGAGTAGCTATAGTATACAAAAAAAAGGGGGACCTAAGGCTACGCTTATAAAAAGTAGCTATGGTATATAATGTGGCTATGCTTTATAAGTGATGCAGTAGTGTTGAAAAGCGTAGCCTATTCTAGAAAAATGAAAGCTGAAAAGCGTAGCCTTTGGTCCTAGACAGCATCACTTGAAAAGCGTAGCCTATTCTCAAAAGCCAAAAGCGTAGCCCTTAGTGCAGAAAAGCGTAGCCTTTGAGAATAGGCAACGGCCGAATAGGAATCACTCCAAAAAGCGTAGCCGTAGCCCAAAAGGCGTAGCCGTAGCCTAAGGCATCATTTTTTTTCACTTTTAGCTACACTTTTCAAGTGTACCTAAATGGGTGTTTTTCTTGTAGTGTCCTGTCTTGATTGATGACATGTCACCATGTCATGTTTTTCTATGCTTTTTCATACAAGAAATTTATGATTAGTACTTAAATATTGCATTCTTTGGTGCTTAAATGGTATATTTCTTTGATCTTTTGATTTGATAAACTTTGTAGGAAATAAGAAGAAAAAGAAGCAAAAAGAGCACAAAATAAGCTAAAAAGAAGAAAAGAGGAATTTTGGGCACACTTTGAAGTTGGAGCACACTTTGGAGGCTTAGGCCACGCTTCTAAAAGCGTGGCCCATGACCAAATCAAGGAAGAGAAGCGTGGCCCAAAGGAAGAGAAGCGTGGCCCAAAGGAAGAAAAGCGTGGCTCAAAACAAAGAGCAAGAGAGGACAAAAAGCTTGAGCTAAAGTTTGCCTCAAACTTTAGCTCAAACTTTTGGAGGAGCTTGCACACCTTGGAGGAGAAAAGCTTGCGCCAACGTTTGCCTCAAACTTTTTGGCAAACGTTGGCGCCACACCAACACACCCAGGGGAGAAAAAGCTTGCGCCAACGTTTGCCTCAAGTTTTTTGGCAAACGTTGGCGCCACAAGGCATACAAGGGGTATACTTCCAACAAGAATAACTTGAGCTACAGAGCTCCAAATGAGGTGATTCAAAAATCAATGGAAAGTAGGAATCAAGAGCTTTCCAAGAATATATGGAACTGCATGGTGGACACTAAAATTGAGGGAGAAAACTGCCCCGAAATGTGCATAAACGAATATGGTGGCAACCTGCAGTGAGGCCAACTGACCTCTGCACCTTCGACGGAGTATAACGCGAGCTGTAGAGCTCCAAATGATGTGCTTTCAAAGGCATTGGAAAGTAGACATTCAGGGCTTTCCAAAAATGTATAATAGTATAGGGTGAACAATATGTTTGAGCCTCCATAACTGGCGTTTTCGACCACATTTGAGGCAAACTTTACCTCAAACGCTGCACACCAAGGCCAGCGACCTTGTCCTCTTCAAATGAGCATAACTTGAGTTGTAGATGTCCAATTGAGGTGATTCTAATTGGGTTAGAAAGCTAACATTCAGAGATTTCTAACCATATATAATAGTCTATAGTGGGCATGAAATTTGCAACGTTGACAAGCAGACAAAGTAGTACCCCAACATGCATGCAAGAAGGCCCAGCGTTTGGCTAAAAGTTTGACCTCAAACTTTAGCCCAAACGTTGGTAGCAGCAAATAAGGGCAGCTGGTATAAAAATTTTGAGTAAAAGTTTGCCTCAAACTTTTACTCAAACTTTTACTCAAACTTTTCTGGTTCATGGCCCGGTTCATAAATGGGTTTCTCTCCAACTCCAAGAGCAATCAACAGAGGCTATCTTCAACCCAATTCCATCAAGAGCAAAGGCCCAATTGACACCACTCAAAGGCACAAGAGATAGTTAGAATAGAAATTTAATTTTAATTGTAATTTGTTTTGAATTTCATTTTCATTTTGTAAAAATGCCTATAAATAGGCATCTGTTTCATTTTATTAGGGAGGCGAGCTCCACTAGGGAGCATTAGGAATACAGAATTCTCTCTCTCTAGTTTTTCTTTTTGTTTTAAATCATGGGTTGAGAATTGAAGAAATTCTGTTTCAATCTCACCTTGAGAATTCTCTCTGTTTTCTTCTTCTGCAATTTTAATTTCTCCTCTACTACAAGTTCCTTTGCTGCATGTTTACAATTTAATTTACATTGAGCTTGATTTTGATCTTTGGTTCTCATTGCTTACTGTTCTCACTGAATTCAATTTACATTCAAGCAATTTAATTCTTCTGCAAGTGCTCTGCATTTTACATTTCTGTTCATGATCTGATTTACTTTTCCTGCAAGTTTAATTTTCTCTAAGCTTTGATCTATTGCTCTCTTTAATTTCTAGCACCCACTCCCCTTTACATTTAATGCAATTTTACTTTTCTTGCAATTTAAGATTCTTGCAATTTACATTTCTTGCTCTTAAAGTTACTTGCCAATTTACATTCTGCAACTTTAAATTCATTGTCCTTTACTTCCTGTTGGTTACAATTTCACACAATTCACATCAATGTTAGCTTGACTAAACTAATCACCCACTAAAGTTGCTTGATCCATCAATCCCTGTGGGATCGACCTCACTCTAAGTGAGTTTTACTACTTGATGCGACCCGGTATACTTGTCGGCTAGATTTGTGTGTTTGGAATTCGTTTTCCAAAAATACACATCATTGATCACCTGAAACTAGTTCTGAAAAGATGCCAAGAGACCAACCTGGTTTAAACTGGAAAAAATGTCACTTTATGGTGACTGAAGGGATTGTCCTTGGGCATAAAATTTCAAACAAGGGAATAGAGGTGGATCAAGAAAAAATAGAGGTAATTGAAAAATTACCACCACCTGCCAATGTTAAGGCAATCAGAAGCTTTCTGGGGCATGCAGGATTCTATAGGAGGTTTATAAAGGATTTTTCAAAAATCGCAAAACCTCTGAGCAATCTGCTAGCTGCTGACACGCCATTTGTGTTTGACACAGAGTGTCTGCAGGCATTTGAAACGCTGAAAGCCAAGCTGGTCACAGCACCAGTTATTTCTGCACCAGACTGGACATTACCATTTGAGCTAATGTGTGATGCCAGTGATCACGCCATTGGTGCAGTGCTGGGGCAGAGGAATGACAAGCTTCTGCACGTCATTTATTATGCTAGCCGCGTTTTAAATGATGCCCAGAAGAACTACACAACCACAGAAAAAGAATTACTTGCAGTGGTTTATGCCAATGACAAGTTTAGATCATACTTGGTAGGATCAAAGGTGATTGTGTATACTGACCATGCTGCTCTCAAATATCTACTCACAAAGCAGGATTCAAAACCTAGGCTCATAAGATGGGTGTTGCTTCTGCAAGAGTTTGATATAGAAATAAGAGACAGAAAAGGGACAGAGAACCAAGTGGCTGATCATCTGTCCCGGATAGAGCCAGAAGAAGGGACGTCCCTCCCCTCTCCTGAAATCTCTGAGACTTTTCCGGATGAGCATTTATTTGCCATTCAGGAAACACCATGGTTTGCAGACATTGCAAACAATAAAGCTGCAAGGTTCATACCCAAAGAGTACAACAGGCAACAAAAGAAAAAATTAGTTACTGATGCAAAGTACTACTTGGGGGATGAACCCTATCTCTTTAAGAGATGTGCAGATGGAATAATCTGGAGATGTGTGCCTAGAGAAGAAGCACAGAGGATCCTATGGCATTGCCATAGATCACAATATGGAGGCCATTTCGGAGGTGAGCGAACAGCCACCAAGGTCCTCCAATGTGGCTTCTATTGGCCCACACTCTATAAAGGTTCCCGAGAGTTCGTACGTAACTGTGACAGTTGCCAAAGAGCTGGTAATCTGCCTCATGGTTACGCCATGCCTCAACAAGGAATCTTGGAGATTGAGTTGTTTGACGTATGGGGAATTGACTTCATGGGACCTTTTCCACCATCATACTCAAACACTTATATTCTGGTGGCCGTTGACTACGTATCAAAATGGGTAGAGGCCATTGCCACACCGACCAATGATACTAAAACAGTGCTGAAGTTCCTCCAGAAATATATCTTCAGCAGGTTTGGGGTCCCTAGAGTACTAATCAGTGATGGGGGCACTCACTTCTGCAACAAACAGCTTTACTCTGCCATGGTCTGGTATGGGATTCGCCACAAGGTGGCGACCCCATATCATCCACAGACTAATGGACAAGCTGAAGTCTCTAACAGAGAGCTAAAAAGAATCCTAGAACGGACTGTAAGTACCCGTAGAAAGGATTGGGCAAGAAGCTTGGATGATGCTCTGTGGGCATACAGAACAGCATTCAAGACTCCTATATGGACCTCTCCATACCAACTTGTGTATGGTAAGGCATGTTACCTGCCCGTGGAACTGGAACATAAAGTCTACTGGGCAACCAGATTCCTAAACTTTGATGCCAAATTAGCTGGAGAAAAAAGATTGCTCCAGCTAAATGAACTAGAGGAATTCAGATGCACTGCTTTTGAAAATGCCAAGCTTTATAAAGAAAAATAAAAAAAATGGCAGGACAGGAAGCTGTCATCTAGAATCTTTGAACCAGGACAAAAGGTTCTATTGTTTAACTCTAGGCTCAGGCTATTCTCCGGGAAACTGAAGTCCCGGTGGAGGGGACCATATGTGATTACAAGTGTATTACCATATGGTTATGTGGAGCTTCAAGATATTGATTCTGATAAGAAGTTCATTGTTAATGTACAGAGAATCAAGCACTATCTTGAAGGCAATGTTGAGCAAGAGTGCTCAAGGCTGAAGCTAGATTAAAAGCTCAGCAAGGTCCAGCTAAAGACAATAAAGAAGCGCTTGCTGGGAGGCAACCCAGCCATGGGGCATCACTTCCTCTAAAGCATTTTGCCCTATTCTTAATTTTATTTGTTTATATAAAGTTCATTGATCCTAAGGTAAAGAGTCAATTGTATAAGTTCACAGGGTTACAGAAGGATTCTGCACGCAAAACAGAGAAAAAGAGCTCACTGGCAAGAAAACGCCAGTAAAAGTCTGTTTTGGGCGTTCAACGCCCAACAGAAGCATCCACTGGGCGTTGAACGCTAATAAGGATAGCCATCTGGGCGTTGAACGCCAGAAAGAAGCTCTTTCTGGGCGTTTAACGCTAGATTTATAGCGTTCTGGGTGTTCAGAAAAACGCCCAGTAACAAAGGACTTCCTGGCGTTCAACGCCAGAAATAAGCAGCAGCTGGGCGTTGAACGCCCAGGAGAAGCAGCATTTGGGCGTTGAACGCCCAAAACATGCAGCGTTTGGGCGTTCAAACGCCAGGATGGTGGGGAGGAGGTAAATTCATTTTTTCTTCATATTTTTCATTTTAATCCTAATTTTCATGTTCCAATTCATGATTTCTTGCATAGACATGTTAAGAACCATGATTTCTAAAATCCCTAATTTCTAAAAACCCTTCTTAAAAAAATATTAAATGTATCTTAATCCATCAGCACAAATCCTTTTTTTTCAACCCAACGCAACTCTTTTTCAAAATGTTCAAAACAAATCTCTCTCTTTTCATTCAAAAATCTTTTCAACTAAGCAATATCTTTTTCAAATCTCTATACTATCTTTTTCAAAATTTCAAATCTATCTTTTTTAAATATCTTTCATATCTTTCCAATTTTAAATCATATCTTTTCTTATCATATTTTTTTCTAAAAATCATATCTTCTATCTTATCTTTTTTCCTATTTTTCGAAAACCCCCCCTCTCCCTTTAAATATGGGTTCGGCCTCCCTCCCCTCCCGTCCACCATTGCACCTAGCTCTCCTTCTCTCCCTCTCCTTTCTTTTCTTTTGCTTGAGGACAAGCAAACCTCTAAGTTTGGTGTGCTTATCCGTGATCACTAAGATCATGGCTCCTAAAGGAAAACAACCCACTCCAAGAGGCAAGAAAGAGAGTGTTCCAAAACCACTTTGGAATCAAGGGAAGTTCTTAACTAAAGAACATTCAGACCATTATTACAAAATAATGGGTCTAAGATTAGTGATCCCGAAAGTCAGATTCGATATGAAAGAAGACAAATATCCGGAGATCCAGGAGAAAATTCGAATCAGGAACTGGGAGATCCTAGCCAATCCTGAAACGAAAGTGGGAAGGAATATGGTCCAGGAGTTCTATGCTAATATGTGGCATACAGACAGGCAAAGACTATCTGGATCTGCTATCTATGACTATCGAACCGTGGTCAGAGGAAAGATTGTTCACACCCACCCTGACAAGATCAGGGAGATCTTAAAGCTACCTCAGCTGAAAGATGATCCAGACTCCTTCAATAGGAGAATGATGAGAACAGACAAGGGCCTGGATAAGATTCTAGAGGATATATGTATCCCTGGAGCCAGGTGGACCACCAGCACGAAGGGCGTTCCAAATCAACTCAAAAGAGAAGATCTCAAACCAGTCGCCAGAGGATGGCTGGACTTCATTGGGCATTCTCTGCTGCCCACTAGCAACCGTTCTGAAGTCACTATTAGAAGAGAAGTGATGATCCATTGCATCATGATGGGAAAAGAAGTGGAAGTTCATCAACTGATTTCAACTGAATTTTACAAAATTGCAAACAAAAATTCCAAAGATGCTAGGTTGGCTTATCCAAGCTTGATTTCTATGCTCTGCAAGGACGCTGGAGTAAGGATGGGAATAACTGAGTATATCTCATTTGAGCAACCAATCACCAAAGCATCAATGGAAAAACAACAAGCACAGGATGACCCCATCAAGAAGAAAACACAGGAATTTCTCCCAGAAATCCCTCAATCTGAATACTGGGAGTATCTTGAAACATCAGTTACCAAGATGCAAGAAGCTATGGAACAAATAATGAAAGAACAGAAGGAACAAAGTAGCATTCTTTGCTATTTTATTAAAGAACAGGAGGAGCAAGGGCGCGACTTAAGGGAATTGAAGCGCCAGAAATGTTCTCTTGAAGGACCAAGCACCCCGCAGATTAGAGGAACATCCACTCCCCAGAACAAAGGTTGTTAAATTCCAATCTTAGCCTTAACTCTGTGATAACTGTTCTTATTCTAGTTTTAACTTAGGAGTCATATAGTAGTAATTAGTATCTATATTTTTGATTTTATCTCCAATTAAGATATAATTTAGTTTTCTCATCATCATCAAACATGAATAAAATAGAAGAATTTCTTTAGAATAAGAGGCAATAATTTTTGAGTTTTTAATAAGAACATTCTAATTATTTACATGTGGTGGCAATGCTTTCTGTCTTCTGAATGAATGCTTGAACATTGCATATGTCTTTTGAATTTGATGTTTAAGGCTGTTAAATATGTTGGCTCTTGAAAGAATGATGAACACGAGACATGTTATTGATAATCTAAAAAATCATAAGAATGATTCTTGAAGCAAGAAAAAGCAGCAAAGAACAAAGCTTGCAGAAAAAAAATAGAAAGAAAAGGAAAAAGCAAGCAGAAAAAGCCAATAACCCTTAAAACCAAAAGGCAAGGGTAAATAAAAAGGATCCCAAGGCTTTGAGCATCAGTGGGTAGGAGGGCCTAAAGGAATAAAATCCCGGCCTAAGCGGCTAAACTAAGCTGTCCCTAACCATGTGCTTGTGGCGTGAAGGTGTCAAGTGAAAACTTGAGACTGAGCGGTTAAAGTCAAGGTCCAAAGCAAAAAGAAGAGTGTGCTTAAGAACCCTGGACACCTCTAATTGGGGACTTTAGCAAAGCTGAGTCACAATCTGAAAAGGTTCACCCAATTATGTGTCTGTGGCATTTATGTATCCGGTGGTAATACTGGAAAACAAAGTGCTTAGGGCCACGGCCAAGACTCATAAAGTAGCTGTGTTCAAGAATCAACATACTAAACTAGGAGAATCAATATCACTATCTGAATTCTGAGTTCCTATAGATGCCAATCACTCTGAGCTTCAATGGATAAAGTGAGATGCCAAAACTGTTCAGAAGCCAAAAGCTACTAGTCCCGCTCATCTAATTAGAATCTGGGCTTCACTCAAAAACTTTGAGATATTATTGCTTCTTAAATTATTTGTATTCTATTTTATTTATCTAGTTGCTTGAGGACAAGCAACAGTTTAAGTTTGGTGTTGTGAAGAGCGGATATTTTATACACTTTTTGGGGTTAATTTCATGTAGTTTTTAGTGTGTTTTAGTTAGTTTTTAGTTTATTTTCAGTAGCTTTTAGGAAAAATTCATATTTCTGGACTTTACTATGAGTTTGTGTGTTTTTCTGTGATTTCAGGTATTTTCTGGCTGAAATCGAGGGAGCTGAGCAAAAATCTGATTCAGGCTGAAAAAGGACTGCTGATGCTGTTGGATTCTGACCTCCCTGCACTCAAAGTGGATTTTCTGGAGCTGTCCATACTTTGCTTAAGGATAGATGACGTAAAATGGCGTTCAACGCCAGTTCCATGCTGCTGTCTGGCGTCCAGCGCCAGAAACAAGTTAGGAGTTGGAGTTCAACGCCAGAATTGGATCCAAAGCTGGCGTTGAACGCCCAAAACAGCCCTATGCACGTGAGAAGCTTTAGTCTTAGCCCCAGCACACACCAAGTGGGCCCCAGAAGTGGACTTCTGCACCATCTATCATAGTTTACTCATTTTCTGTAAACCTAGGTTACTAGTTTAGTATTTAAACAACTTTTAGAGATTTATTTTTTATCTCATGACATTTTAGATCTAAACTTTGTACCTTTTGACGGCATGAGTCTCTAAACTCCATTGTTGGAGGTGAGGAGCTCTGCTGTACCTCGATGAGTTAATGCCAGTATTTCTGTTTTCTATTCAATCATGTTTGTTCCTATCTAAGATATTCATTTGCACCTTATTATGATGAATGTGATGATCCGTGACACTCATCACCATTCTCAACCTATGAACATGTGCCTGACAACCACCTCCGTTCTACATTAGATTGAATGAGTATCTCTTAGATTCCTTAATTGGAATCTCTGTAGTATAAGCTAGAATCCATTGGTAGCCTCCTTGAGAATCTGGAAAGTCTAAACCTTATCTGTGGTATTCCTAGTAGGATTCTGGAATTAGATGACTGTGACGAGCTTCAAACTCGCGAGTGCTGGGCGTAGTGACAGACGCAAAAGGATAGCGAATCCTATTCCGGTATGATCGAGAACCTACAGATGATTAGCCGTGCGGTGACAGCGCACCTGGACCATTTTCACTGAAAGGAAGGATGGTAGCCATTGACAACGGTGATCCTCTAATACACAGCTTGCCATAGGAGGGACGTGCGTGCGTGAAGAAGAAGATAGAGAGAAAGCAGAGATTCAAAAGGCAAAACATCTCCAAAACTCCAACATATTCTCATTTACTGCATAACAAGTAACCTTTAATTCATGCTCTCTTGTTCATTTGCAAGTCAATTGATAGCCACTAATTAATATCCTGACTAAGAGTTGCAAGATAACCATAGCTTGATTCAAACCAACAATCTCCGTGGGATCGACCCTTACTCACGTAAGGTATTACTTGGACGACCCAGTGCACTTGCTGGTTAGTTGTGCGGAATTACATAGTGTGAAGTAATTTTCGTGCACCACTCGTCCTTGAGCAAAGAAGAAAGAATGAAGGAGAAGAAGAGGAAAATGGAGGAGATGGAGGGAGAGGCTGAATTCGGCCAAGGGGGTATAAGGTGTTTGTGATGTGTGAAATTGAAGGAGGGATGAGGGGTATATATAGGAGCGGGGGGAGGGTTAGGTTCGTGTATTTAGGGTTGGGTTTGGGAGGGAAAAAGGGTTTTGAATTTGAAGGTAGATGGGGTTTTGGGGGAGAGTGAATGAGGTGATTGGTGAAGGGTATTTGGGGAAGAGATATGGAGGTGATTGGTGAAGGGTATTTGGGGAAGAATATTATGAAAAAGGTGTGAAGAAGAGAGAGAGAGTGAGTTGAGGTTGGTGGGGATTCTGTGTGGTCCACAGATTTTGAGGGGTCAAGGACTTATCATCCCTACTCCATTTAGGCATGCAAAACGCCCTTAGAGTGCAATTCTGGCATTAAACGCGAGATTGCTGCTTGTTTCTGGCGTTTAACGCCAGCTTTTCTCCCTTTCTTGGCGTTTAACGCCAGTCTGCTGCTTGTTTCTGGCATTAAACGCCAGTCTGGTGCTTGTTTCTGGCGTTAAACGCCCAGAATGGTGCCAGACTGAGCGTTTAACACCCATTCTGCTACTCTTACTAGCGTTTAAATGCCAGTAAGCTCTTCCTCTAGGGTGAGCTATTTTTAATGCTGTTTTTCATGCTGTTTTTGATTTTTCAGTTATTTTTGTGACTTCACATGATCATCAACCTAAGGAAAACATAAAATAACAATCGAAAATAGATATATTTAAATAACATTGGGTTGCCTCCCAATAAGCGCTTATTTAATGTCAATAGCTTGATAGTGAGCTCTCATGGAGCCTCCCAGATAATCAGAGCAGGGTTGGGGTTTCTCAACACCAAACTTAGAGTTTTGTTGTGGCCTCCCAACACCAAACTTAGAGTTTGAATGTGGCGGTTTTGTTTGACTCTGTATTGAGAGAAGCTTTTCATGCTTCCTCTCCATGGTTACAGAAGGAGAACCTTGAGTCTTGAATACAAGGTAGTCCTCATTTAGCTTAAGGACCAACTCTCCTCTATCAACATCAATCACAACTTTTGGTGTGGCTAGGAAGGGTCTGCCAAGGATGATGGATTCATCCTCATCCTTTCCAGTGTCTAGGATTATGAAATTAGTAGGGGTGTAAAGGCCTTCAACCTTTACTAGCACGTCCTCTACTAGTCCATAAGCCTGTTTCATTGATTTGGCTGCCATCTCTAGTGAGATTCTTATAGCTTGTACCTAAAATATTCCCAGTTCTCCATTACAGAGAGTGGCATGAGGTTTATCCCTGACCCCAGGTCACATAGAGCCTTCTCAAAGGTCATGGTGCCCATGGTACAAGGTATGAAGAATTTTCCAAGATCCGGTTTCTTCTAAGGTAATGTCTGCCTCATTAATGCATTCAGTTCATTGGTGAACAAGGGGGGTTCATCCTCCCAAGTCTCAGTACCAAATAACTTGGCATTCAAATTCATGATTGCTCCTAGATATTTAGCAACTTGCTCTTCAGTGATGTCTTCATCCTCTTCAGAGGAAGAATATTCATCAGAGCTCATGAATGGCAGAAGGAAGTTTAATAGAATTTCTATGGTCTCTATATGAGCCTCAGATTCCTTTGGTTCCTCAAAGGGAAACTCCTATCTGTCCAAAGGACGTCCCATGAGGTTGTTCTCACTGGGACTCACGTCCTCCTCACTCTCTCCAGGTTCGGCCATGTTGGTCATGGTTATGGCCTTGCACTCTCTCTTGGGATTTTCTTTTGTGTTGCTTGGGAGAGTACTAGGAGGAGTTTCAGTAATCTTCTTACTCAGCTGACCCACCTGTGCCTCCAAATTTCTAATGGAGGACCTTGTTTCATTCATGAAATTTAGTGTGGTCTTGGATAGATCAGAGACTATGGTTGCCAGGCCAAAATGGCTCTATTCAGAATTCTCTGTCTGTTGGTGAGAAGATGATGGAAAAGGCTTGCTATTGCTAAACCTATTTCTTCCACCATTATTGTTGAAGCCTTATTGAGGCTTCTGTTGGTCCTTCCATAAAAAATTTGGATGAATTCTCCATGAAGGATTATAGTTGTTTCTATAGGGTTCTCCCATGTAATTCACCTCTGCCGTTGCAGGATTCTCAGGATCATAAGCTTCTTCTTCAGAAGATGCTTCTTTAGTACTGTTGGATGCAGCTTGCAATCCATTCAGACTCTGAGAAATCATATTGATTTGTTGAGTCAATATTTTATTCTGAGCCAATATGGCATTCAGAGTATCAATTTCAAGAACTTTCTTCTTCTGAGGCGTCCCATTGTTCACATGATTCCTCTCAGAGGTGTACATGAACTGGTTATTTGCAACCATTTCAATAAGTTCTTGAGCTTCTGTAGGGGTTTTCAGATGAAGAGGTCCTCTTGCAGAATGGTCCAATGACATTTTTGACAACTCAGACAGACCATCATAGAATATACATATGATGCTCCATTCTGGAAGCATATCAGTAGGATACCTTTTGATCAATTGCTTATATCTTTCCCAAGCTTCATAGAGGGACTCACTTTCCTTCTGTCTAAAGGTTTGGATTTCCACTTTAAGCTTGCTCATCTTTTGAGGTGGAAAGAATTTGGCCAGGAAAGCACTGACTAGCTTTTCCCAAGAGTTCAGGCTTTCCATAGGTTGTGAATCCAACCATGTTCTAGCTTTGTCTCTTACAGCAAAAGGGAAAAGCATAAGCCTGTAGACCTCAGGATCAACTCCATTGGTCTTGACAGTGTCACAGATTTGCAAGAATTCAGCTAAGAACTGATGAGGATCTTCCAATGGAAGTCCATGAAACTTGCAATTCTATTGCATTAGAGAAACTAATTGAGGCTTAAGCTCAAAGTTGTTTGCTCCAATGGCAGGAATTGAGATGCTTCTTCCATAGAAGTTAGAAGAGGGTGCAATAAAGTCACCAAGCATCTTCCTTGCATCTCCACCATTGTTATTGGGTTCGGCCATGTCTCCCTCTTTTTCGAAAATTTCTGTTAGGTCCTCTCCAGAGGGTTGTGCTTTAGCTTCTCTTAGTTTCCTCTTAAGAGTCCTTTCAGGTTCAGGATCAGCTTCAATAAGAACGTCTTTATCCCTGTTCCTGCTCATATGAAAAAGAAGAAAACAGAAAAGAAGAGGAATCCTCTATGTCACAGTATAGAGATTCCTTTATGTGAGTAGAAGAAGAGAAGAATAGAAGAAGGAGAAGAGAAAAATTCAAACACAGAGAAGAAGATGGGGTTCGAATTTTGAGTGGAAGATGAGTGTTAGTAGATAAATAAATAAATAGAGAGAGATGAGAATAGGGTTTTCAAAAATAATCAAAAAGAGAAGGAAAATATTTTTGTTTTTATTTTAAAAAAATGAGTTATAATTTGAAAATTAAAAAGAGAAACAAAATAAAATTTGAAAACTAATTAAATCATTTAATTTAAAAAGATTTTTGAGAAAGTGGTTAGTGATTTTCGAAAATCAGAGAGAGGAAAGTAGTTAGATAGTTTTGAAAAAGATATGATTGAAATAGAAAACTTTTAAAATCAAACCAAAAAGTCAAGTAGTTAATTGAAAAAGATTTGAAAATTTGAAAAGATAAGAAGTTAGAAAAGATTTTGAAATTAAGTTTTGAAAAAGATATGATTGAAAATTATTTTGAAAAAGATTTGGAAGAATAAATTTAAAAAGATTTGATTTTTGAAATTAAAGTTAATTACTTGACTAACAAGAAACAAAAAGATATGATTTTAAAATTTAAAGATTGAACCTTTCTTACTAGGTAAGTAATAACTTAAAATTTTGAATCATTCACATTAATTGTTAGTAAAGATTTTGGAAAATATGAAATAAAAATAAGAAAAAGATTTTGAAAATTAATTTTTAAAATTTTTGAAAAAAATTGAAAGAAAAATGAAAAAGATTTGATTTTTGAAAAGGTTTTGAAAAGATAGGATTTTTAAATTGAAATTTTGACTTGACTCATAAGAAACAACTAAATTTTAAAATTTTTGACTAAGTCAACTCAAATATTCAAAATTTATGAGAAGAATAAGGGAAAGATATTTTTTTTTATTTTTGAACTTTAATGAGGAGAGAGAAAAACATAAAAATGATGTAAAATACAAGAAATTAAGATCAAAACAAAAATGCATGCAAGAACACTTTGAATGTCAAGATGAACACCAAGAACACTTTGATGATCAAGATGAACATCAAGAACTTATTTTTGAAAATTTTTAAGAAAAGAAAAACATGCAAGACACCAAACTTAAAAATTTTTAAACCTTAGACACTTAATGATTCAAGAATGCATATGAAAAATAAGAAAAGACACAAAACAAGAAAATTTAAAGATCAAATAAGAAAAATCATCAAGAACAACTTGAAGATTAGTGAAGAACTCAATGCATGTAATTTTTGAAAATTAAAGGAAAATTAAAAAGATGCAATTGACACCAAACTTAAAATTTGACTCAAGACTCAAACAAGAAACATAAAATTTTTGGTTTTTATGATTTTATTAAAAAAAAATTTTTCGAAAATTGTTTTGAAAAAGAGAAAATAATTAAATTCAAAATTTTTAATTGGTATTCCAGGAATCATGCAATGTTAGTCTAAAGCTTCAGTCTAAAAAGATTAGACATGGCTAGCCAAGCTTCAGCAGGACATTACATACAACAGCCAAATTGATGGGAATCAACAAGCTCCTGTGATGATAAAAGCATCATCTGAAACTCTAGAATTCATTCAAAAAAATTCTGAAGTCATAGAATAATTTATTTTTTTGAAAATTTTTTCGAAAATAAAAAGCTTAAAATTAAAATAAAATTACCTAATCTGAGCAACAAGATGAACCGTCAGTTGTCTAAACTCGAACAATCCCCGGCAACGGCACCAAAAACTTGGTGCACGAAATTGTGATCTCTAAAATGGCGCCAAAAACTTGGTACGCACGAATGTAATTTCATCTCTTTGTCACAACTCCGCACAACTAACCAGCAAGTGCACTGGGTCGTCCAAGTAATAAACCTTACGTTTGTAAGGGTCGATCCCACGGAGATTGTCAGCTTGAAGCAAGCTATGGTCATCTTGTAAATCTCAGTCAGGCAGATTTAAATGGTTATGAGGTTTTGATAATTAAAATATAAATAAAATATAAAATAAGATAGAAATACTTATGTAATTCATTGGTAAGAATTTCAGATAAGCGTATGGAGATGCTTTGCTCCTTCTGAATCTCTGCTTTCCTACTGACTTCATTCAATCATTTATACTCCTTTCCATGGCAAGCTGTATGTTGGGGGATCACCGTTGTCAATGGCTACCGTCCGTCCTCTTAGTGAAAATGGTCCAAATGCGCTGTCACCGCATGGCTAATAATCTGTTGATTCTCACTCATGTTGGAATAGGATCCATTGATCCGTTTGCGTCTGTCACTACGCCCAACACTCGAGAGTTTGATGCTCGTCACAGTCATCCCTTCCCAGATCCTACTTGGAATACCACAGACAAGGTTTAGACTTTTTCGAATCTCAAGAATGCTGCCAATTGATTCTAGCTTATACCACAAAGACTCCGATCTTTCGGAATGGAGGCTAAGAGAAATGCATTCAAGCTCGTTTTCATGTAGAACGGAAGTGGTTGTCAGGCATGCGTTCATAGGTGAGAATGGTGATGAGTGTCACATAATCATCACATTCATCATGTTCTTGGGTGCGAATGAATATCTTAGAGTAAGAATAAGCTTGAATTTAATAGAAAAACAATAGTACTTTGCATTAATTCATGAGAAACAGCAAAGCTCCACACCTTAATCTATGGGGTGTAGAAACTCCACTGTTGAAAATACATAAGTAATAAAGGTTCAGGCATGGCCGTGAGGCCAGCCTCCAAACATGTACAATATGATCTCTGATAGCATAAGACTGATCAAGGATATAAAATAAATCACTAAAAGTAGTTTTTATAGTAAACTAGTAGCTAGGGTTACAGAAAATAAGTAACTAAGTGCAGATAGTGCAGAAGTCCACTTTCGGGGCCCACTTGGTGTGTGCTTGGGTTGAGCATTGAAGCTTTCACGTGTAGAGACTCTTCTTGGAGTTAAACACCAGCTTTGGTGCCAGTTTGGGCATTTAACTCCAGCTTGTAACTCAATTCTGGTTTTTAACGCCAGAATAGGGCAGGAAGTTGGTGTTTAAATGCCAGTTTGCGTCGTCAAAACTCGGGCAAAGTATGGACTATTATATATTGCTGGAAAGCCCAGTGTGTCTACTTTCCGATGCAATTGAGAGTGCGCCAATTGGGTTCTGTAGCTCCAAAAAATCCATTTCGAGTGCAGGGAGGTCAGAATCCAACAGCATTTGCAGTCCTTTTTCAGCCTCTAAATCAGATTTTTGCTCAGGTCCCTCAATTTCAGCCAGAAAATACCTGAAATCATAGAAAAACACACAAACTCATAGTAAAGTCCAGAAATGTGAATTTTGCTTGAAAACTAATAAAAATATACTAAAAAGTAGCTAGATCCTACTAAAAACTACCTAAAAACTAATAAAAATATACTAAAAAGTAGCTAGATCCTACTATAAATTATCACAGGTCGCAACCCATCTCGCTACAAGAAAAAAGGCCTATGGCCACGCTTTTTTTTGCCACGCTTTAAAAGCGTGGCCAAAAGTGATCAATGGCCACGCTTTTGTGAGGGTGGCGATTGAATAGAGATTTGGCCACGTTTTTTCTCGCCACCCTTCAAAAACGTGGCGAAAAGAATCAACGGCCATGCTTTTTGAAGGGTGGCAATTGATTAGAGAAACGGCCACGTTTTTTTCTGCCATGCTTCAAAAGCGTGGCCATAGAGAGAAAGAGGGACATTTTAAAAGCGTGGTGATAGGGTTTCATTACGGCCACGCTTACAAAACGTGGCCATATCCTGGTACTCTTTTGGCACGCTTTAAAAGGGTGGCCAAAAGGTTTTTAAAGGAAAACCCTAATAACCTGGCCCCCAACCCAGTAACTCCTGAATCCTCCTAATCACCCTCAAACTTGGCCAAAAGCTTCGATCGGGACTCTCCCACTCTCAACTCTCACCGTCACTCTCATCAATGGCAACCCTGGAAGAGCTCAGATCTCCGCCATCACCAGCACCGCCCTCACTGCGCCGTTAGCCTCCCCTCTGCCTTGTCTCTTGTTGCCTCTGCCCTAGCATCCAACAGCGTCAGCGTCATTAGCTTCTCACTGTCTCCTCATCGTCTCCTTGTCGTTTACGCGCCAGCGTCGTCGTTTCGCCGCTCTCCTTCCATCTTCCTGCTCTGGCCACCATTGCCTTCCTTGTCGTTCATGTTTGGATAGAATGAAAACGGTAATGGAAGAAAGCGAAGAGAAGGACGGTGCTTCAGTGTGTGTGTGGCAATAGCTCCTCACTCTTCAACCTTGTTTCTCTTTTCAATTTCTCTCAGGTAACGCTTCTTCTTCCTCTTCGTCGCGTTTTCATGTGAATTCTTGTCTCTAATTGTAACTGCAATCCCTCACAGTCTCTCATATCATACTTGCAATAGCTTAGCTGGTTTTCCATTATTAATATTAAAAAAGGACGATTTTGTGTGCTCTCTCATCAATGGTAGCTGCAAGTAAGTGTCTTTACTTATGAGCTTCGAGATTGAACCTATTATCTAAATTTATCGGTTGAAAAGTTCTTTAATGATTTGTCTCAATTTTGCATTTCATAGTTGCAGTTACTGTCACTTTCAATAATCTCACAATCAGAATTCCGATACCTTATATCAATTTACCATACTATTTTGATGGTTTCTTGTTCTAGTTTCCTTGGAGTAGGGGAATGCTTGACAATAGCCATAGTTTCTTCTTAAGCATGATTAGCTTATATTTCACTTTTACTTAACTGAGAAATCAAATATAAGTCGACGTATTTCTATGTGCTCATGTAGATTGTTTGAGCTGTATGGTAATGAAACAAAAATGAAGCTGTTGGCCAAAGAACTGGCCTCTCTGCAGAATATCGGGTCTCAAAACTGCATTACTTTTAGTGTTGATGGATCTAAATTTGCCACCGGTGGTTCAGTAAGTATCGCTTTGAAATCCATTCAATTCAATTGTGTTTCTTTGTTGTGTGGCATTTCTAGCGTTCGTTTCTAGAGTTTGATCTTGTATGTTTGAATTCTGTCTGGAACAAGTACAGGATGGGCATATCAGAATTATGGAGTGGCCTAGCATGAACAACATTTTGGATGAACCAAGAGCACACAAATCTGTGCGGGATATGGATTTCAGATAGATATACTCAACGAGTCAAATGGATGCATTAACTCTTGCAACCAGTAGAATAGCAATTAAAACTTAATTAGTAGCTAGTGAAATCTTATTTGGAGTTCATCCCATGTGGTTCATTTTTTGTGCATGTTCATCCTTACCATTGATAATTTGATTATGTAGAGATATTTTTTTAACAAGTCTTATATAGTTTCATAATAAATATCTTATTCCCAATACTGATAGTAAAGCCAATTACTGACACTAATTACAAGTATATTTCCCAATTTAATTTTCACTTTAATACATTACTTTCAGCATTGGAAAAATGTTCTGAGATTTACGAAACTATTATTCATTTGTGCGTGGAATATTCGTGGATGAGTCCAATATTTACGCTCTCATTTGAATGACTCTACCATGTGGTTGAGAAAAGTTATGACCAATTATTTGGTTCATATGTATATATGTTCATTCGGCGAAGGAACAAGACTCATAAAACAAAGAGTGGACTTGTATTCAAGGGCCATTTCCATGGCTAACCCAACCAGTAAGCAACCCCCAACAATGAACAACTGCAAGTTTCAAACTTTTGGAAAACTTGGTTGCTCCTAAATTGTCATTCTGTTTGTTCAATGTGTTTTTCTTCCCCATCTGTTCTTTTTTCTTTTTTTCCTTCTGTTATTGTCCTTCTTAAATGGCTTTTGGTAGCATATACTATGAGCATATTTTTTTGATTGATTCTACCTTTTTCACTGTTGGAATTGGATTATTTTGACAATGGTTTCTTCATATTACGGGTTTTGTTTCTGTTGATCTGATGATTCCTCTTCGTAGAGCTCTTTTTCTATTGTGGCAGAAGGCCTTTACACCGCAAAATTTATTGGGTATTTGATTTTTTAATTGTTGTTTTTTTAATTGAGCAATGATCCTTGACTATTTAGTTTATGAATGGATCATTAGACCTATCAACTTTCTTCAACTCTGGGAATTCTGAGTGTTGACTCAATGATTAAATATTTGGTTATTCTGTGATGATAGATACAACTTTTGTTCTTGGTTTAGGGAATGATTCTGGAATTATTAGGGATTTATCTTATCAAGTTTCACTTTCTCATGAAAATTGAGTCTTCTTCTATTACTCATCATCTCATTATCATAATCATCATGTTTTTCACCTCTTCCAACAATAACCCTTGACTCTGCAAGTTGTGTTTCACAGAATAAACGAATTTGAGACAGAGTTGAGGGAAAAAGAGATGATGCTCTTGACCTACTTAATGCAAATGATGAAGTGGTCAAAGATCGGATGAATGCCGGCTCAAAAGGCATTCAAGAAGCTGCAATTCTGGATGTCTTAGCGCTGGGTTATGTGGCTGTTGGACACCTAAAAACTGTTGCTTCTCTGTTGAATGTGGTATGTTTTCCTTTTTATCCAATTTTCCCATTTCTAAGTATTTGTTTTTACTTTCGATTTTGTCAAATTTATCATGGTTTTAGTCAATGAATCTTTCTCTAAGTGTTGTTTATGTATGTTCAACTTTAATTTGTGGGAATTGGTAATTGTTTCTTTCATTAACTGTTCTGTTTTTTTGTTTATCAGTGCCTTGTATTAACTCCATCTTGTGAAGGCAGAGAAAGCTAGAAGATACATTCCAAGAGAATTCAAATTGGCTGAAGCTTTTGGGTAGGTCCAATATTGTCATTTATCTCTCTAGATTATAAATGCAGCAATTCTTTTATGGGTTTGAGTCTTTAGGCAATTTGTAAATATTGAATCCAAGAAATGTAGTCAGTTTAGAAGACTAACTGTTGCTGACGTGAACTCAGGGATATTTTTGTTTGGTTAATTTTCAAGACTGGTAAAATCATTCTAAAATCTTTTGAATTTTGATAGGACTTGTAAATTATGTTAAACTTTGAAATTAAACAGAGGCTGCATTAATTATTACTTGATACAAAAACACTTTGGGTGGCTTCTTTCTAGATAGCTATGAGGACAGTCCCGCCGGTGTCTTTGACGAGGTACGGTTCTGTTTTCATTCTTGCTCTTTTATCTTTTTATTTAAACGAAAATGTTAGAAAACCAATATTTTTAATAAAAAAATTGAAAATTTGGTTTATAGTGACTCAAACTCGAGACAAATTTGCTAAGGTTTGGACTTAAATTCACATCTTCTGATATTGAAGTGGCTAAACCTTATAAAATTTTCAGGATTTTACATTATGATAGGTATACTTGAAGAAAATTCAAATTTGTTTATCATAGATTCAAGGTTTCTAACGATTATTCTTTTTTAAAAAACCATGAAAGCTAGTTTGGAGGGCCAAAGCTATCTAGAAGTTCCTGCAACACAAATGCCAAATCTTGCATGCAGCTTTTGAGTTTTTTTAATATATATAAATATATATATATATATATATATATATATCTTGCATTACAGGCGCAACCAGTGAATGTTCCAACTAGTTTTAAGCAGAGGGCAATGCTGGTGGATGAGATTTCGCATGCTGCAGGTGACAATGCTTCTGATATTGATTGGTATGCCAAGCGCACTGTCCTGGCAGGAATATACTCGACAACCGAGATTTATATGCTGACAGATACATCTCCTGGTTTATTTTTTTGCCCCTTCTTTCTGAGCATACAAATTTTCTTGTATTTTTTGGTTGGTTTAAGCTTTCCATCCATTATTGTGTTTTTTTGTGCTTTTCTTTTTATGGTAATCACTCTGTCGATTGTGATATCTTTCATCGATCATTCAGTTTCATTTGATTCCCCCCTTCGCTCCTTCTCTCTTTTTCAGTATGTGAATAGCCAGAAAATATTAACTGGGTTCAATTGTCCATTCTCTCAAACTCTCCTTATTTTCTTGAACTGAGCCTGTCATAGTAGCCAATTTTCTCATGGCAATGAATTTGAGTAGTATCTTGATAAAGTATGTAATCAGGGGGAAAATAATCGAATTTATTCTTTTATGCCCCACCCCACCTCACTCCATCAATATAGTATCTTATATTTAGATGGATAACAAGCTGTTTGTGGCTCTGATGTGGTGTTGTAACAAGTGAAGATATTTCTTAATACATCTTTCGTTTGTTTCTTGTTAGACTTCCATGATTCATGGGCCTTCTTGGATGCTCGAGTGAAAGATTCCTTTGATCTAAAGAAAACCATTTAAGAGGTAATTCTGACTCTGTCCGTCGAGTTTTGGAACCTTCTCGTATTAACATGACGAGTATACTGAATTTCTGCTTAAATTGTTTCCTGAAATTTGATCTCTACCTACTTGCATTGCATCCTGCAATGCCAATTGGTTAGATTCCTTTCTCCCTTTTGCATGGTAATTCAATAATTCCTTTTGCCTTTTTTTGTTTCTTTTTTTGCAAAAGAAAAAAAAAGCACTGAGCTTGCTTGCCAATGTGGTTATTCCTTGTTTCTTCATTGTTATGTCATTGGTCGGTGATTGTCAGCATTTTTATTATTATGTTCTGTGAAATGGAAATGAAATCATTTTGTTGATGTTGGTATTATTTTTTTCAGCTCCACCAAACATTGCTGGGAATCATTCTGATAGGGCGATATTGAGCTCAGTTATGTACTTGTTGGGCACAAGGTTGTAAGAAAAATATAAAATACAGAAAATGAGGGACCCTGACGTGATCTTGAGACCCCAGACCTGCTATTAATTTTCCATTGCTTTTGTAATTATACATGCGTTTTGCTTAGTTAGTGAATTTTGGCTGGATAGGAGGTTGAAGGGTTTTTTGTTACTGAAAAAACCTGGAAAGTTTTGTATAAGGATTAGTGTATAAAACAATTATACAAAAAATTGTCACTAATTACTATTTAATTTATCTTCCAATAAAAATTGCATACTATATTTATAGGTTTGGTAATACAAAAGAATTGAAAATAAAAAAAAAAGATTTTTTTTTTAAATTTGACAAGGCTATCGCCACGCTTTTAAAGCGTTGCTGTATCTCTCTATCGCTACGCTTTTAAAGCATGGCCGTATCTCTCGCTATCGCCAGGCTTTAAGAGTGTGGCCGTATCTCCCGCTATCGCCATGCTTTCTGCTATCGTCACGCTTTAAAAGCGTGGCTATATCTCTCTATGGCCACGCTTTAAAAGCGTGGCCGTATCTCTCGCATATGGCCACGTTTTTTAAGCGGGACAATCTGCAAAAGCGTGGCAAAAAATAAAGCGTTGCGATAGGTCACCAAAAGTGTGGCGATAGAGCAACCGCCACCCTTTGATAGGCCACCCTTTCAAAAGCGTGGCGGTAGCTCAAAAAGCGTGGCAAAAAGCTATCGCCACGCTTTTTTCAGATTTTCGCCACGCTTTAAAAGCATGGCAATAGAGCTATTTTCTTGTAGTATGGGTAGCCAAGAGGCATGTATTGAGAGAACAAAACTTGTATAAGCTATTTTTACTGTATGGTTTCATGTATGGTCTGTATATGGCTAGCTGGCTTAAACTCCGTGAGCCGTGACTAGATTATTATGATATTATACTATGATATTTTGTTATATGGTATCTATTTCTTGTACTTTAAGTTAGTAGCTTCACTAGTACGTTTTGCGCTTTTCAAATCCTGTTAAATGAGCTATATCCTTCATCAGGCTTCTAGAATATATTATTTCCTTCTATATATAAATATGTATAAGCCTTAGGACTGTCATAACCTCTGATTAACCTTGGCTTTACGGCTAGAGGTAAGGCTTAGGGTAATTGGGGTGTTACATTTAGTTGTATCAGAGCGGTTCGTCCTTGTGAGCCTGAAGGATGGATTGATTGTGCCTCGTTGCATACTATGTGTGTCTTTTTTTTTTATGCTATTAGGTTATCTACTTTATATTGTATAGCATTCTTGTTTGTGAGTGCCTCTTTGGGATAATGGAAGCACTATGCTTTTGATATTGAGACTGGTCACCTTGATATCGATTGTTTGGTGTAGACATGAACCCTAATGGCTACTCGCGGACGAGGTCATACGCGTTCACGAAGAGAGAGTAGAAACGAGCAACCAGCCGATAAACATACCGAGTTCATAGCGGCAATGGTGAATCTTGTAAACACCATGGAGGCGAATGCTGCTGCGACTTCACAAGCTACACAGAGGTTAGGCCAATCGGCAGGGAATGAAGACGAAAATGGTGATGACTTGGGAGGTGCTCCGATGACCCTAGCTACGTTTCTGAAAGTTCACCCACCGACCTTCAGAGGATCGACCAATCCCACGGAAGCTGATAACTAGTTCCAAGCTATGGAGCGTGCACTGCAAGCAGAGCATGTCCTGAACAACCAATACGTGGAGTTTGCTGCTTATCAGCTTCTCGAAGAGGCCCAGCATTGGTGGCAAGCAGAATGCCGTTCGCTCTAACTTCACAACTTTGATGTTCCTTGGGATGTATTCCGGACGGCCTTCTACAAGAAGTACTTTCCTGAGTCTGCAAGGGAAGCGAAGAAGAAGGAACTTTTGCAGCTGAAGTAAGGTTCTTTATCTGTGGCGGACGACACCAGCCAATTTGAGGAACTCAGTAGGTTCTCTAGGGCGTGTCAGGGTGCCCCAGAGACCTATAAAAGTTGGAAGTGTGTCCAGTATCAAAGGGGGTTGAAGGATGACATCATGACTATTGTGGCTCCTATGGAGATTCGGATTTTCTCTAATCCGGTGAACAAGGCAAGAGTGGTTGAGGAATTCACAAGGACAGTAGCCTCGTCAAGGGACACTCATAGAGAAAACACTAGTAGAGAATGCGACGATTACCTTGGGCCGAGGGACAGAACTTCAAGAGATATGGTGAAGGGAAGCGGTCAAGAGCTTACTCCCCTGATATGAAATGTCATGAGTGTAGGAACTACCATCCGAATAGGCCATGCCAATTGGGTAAGAAACTATGTTACAAGTGTGGTGCACCGGGACATTTGGTTATAGATTGTCCACACCGAGGAACATGTAGGGCGGAGAGATCACAACAAAAAGGTTGAGGTAATTATGAAGCCGATGACCAAATCTCAACTTATCTTCATAGTATAGGCTATCGCCGTTCGTATTGAAAAAGTCCCACCGAGGAACACGTGGGGCGGATAGATCACAACAACAGGGTTGAGGTAATTATGAAGCCGATGACCAAATCTCAACTTATCTTCATAGTACAGGCTATCGCCGTTCGTATTGAAAAGGTTTTAAAGCTTATAATCATTTTTAAACTTGGTTTGGAACTCTGATTTGATTGATTTGGTTTTGAAACTAGGACTGAAACTTTTGGTCAAATGATCTAATTTAAAAAGGGAAAGTGAGTCCTAAGATTTTGTTAACTTGTATTTTTGGTTTCCAAATTTGATTTATCAAAAGGGATTCAAATCGAAAGGTTTTAGATTTAAGGATTCTAATTAGTTTAGGAAAAATCATGTTTCAAAGTGATTGGTTTACACATACAAGGTTTTGGACTCTTTTGATAAGGTTTTAACAATGGACTCATTTAGAGTGAACTTGTTTTAAAGGTTTTGAAAAATATTACAAAATCAGTATTTGGTTTAAGGAAAAATTTCAAATTCTTAACAACGATAATCAGAGTAACGCAGCGGAAGGCGAGAGAGCACATCGACACGGTAGGGTGATGGTGAACGAGATGCTTTGGCAACTTGTCGGGTTGACAACGTTGAAAGGAGAATGCTTCGTGGAGAATATATATATATATATATATATATATATATATATATATATATATATAAATATATATATATATATATATTACATCGCGTGATACGATTTTCGAGGGTGAAAATCTTTTTAAGGAGGGGAGGATGTAAGAACCGGAGTTTTCACGAATAAAATATTTTAAATGTCCAAATTAAGTTCCGGAAAGTTAGAATGAAAATTTGGGGATTTAAATATGATTTTTCGACTAAGTAGGTCTTTTTGAGTCAGAAAATGTGTTTTCTGCGAAAAACCCTAAAGAACCACGAACCAGCAGTTGAACCGATCGAATTGGTTTAAGTCTACCCTGTTCTGTGCGAGAAAAAGTGAAAATAGTAAAAAATCCTAGAAACATATTAGAAATGGGAAACCGGGCGTTAGTGTTAAATGTTTAGCACAAAGTTGGGGCAAAACGGGCTAAAAACGCTAACGGGTTGGACTGGGCCCAAGTTGGGCCCAAATCCAACATATATAAGGGTTCATTAATGAACCCATTCAACACAACACACCCATAAACACACACACACCAGCTGCAAGAAGGAGAGGGGAGAAGAGAGAAGAAGCACTATTCACCTCCTCCTTCAAAGCTCCATAACTTTTGATCTGGAGCTCCAATTGACGAGCCGTTTATGGCCACACGAAGCTCTCGTCAAGCTCTACGTTTCTATCTAAGAAAATCTGGTAAGAAACCACATCTCACTTTCCAGTTTTGTGACCTAGATTTATGCATTTTTGAGGTTATGGTTGAGTAGATTTTGTGGTTTTTCTTGTTTAGGTGATCTCTAGTAGCGGATAATTGCTGGATTTTACCCCTAATCTCGTTGGGTTAGGTAAAGTTTCACTAAACCCTTGTGTTTAGTTGTTTTATGTATCTTAGATTTTTTTTATTTTGCTGATATGTGTTGTTAGTTTGAGCTTTGATGTTTGTTAGAGTTGGTTGAGGGTTTGGATCAAGTTTGGTGGTTTCGTTTTGGTGTTTGGAGCGTTTGGGAATCGACCAAGGTAAGGTTTCAGTTTCTTTTATATAATATGTAATGTTTATGGAAACTTAGGCTAGTTGACCCTAAGATAGGATTGAATGTTATTGGTGTATAAATATTTAAATGTGAATTGATATTAATTGTTGGTTGTATTGGATTAGTGTGGTTGATGATGATTATTGTGAATTGTTGGTGTTAATGAGTATTGATGATTGGTGTTATGGATGAGGGTTATTGATATGGTTGTTGAGTTGTTAAATGTTGAGGTATGATGAATTATGATGAATGGATGAACTTTGGATATGTTGATGAAAGTGTTGCATAGTAATTAATGATTTGGAATGGGTGATAAATGGATATATTGATGTTAGTAGTTGGATACGGGAGATTGATATTGAAATTGATGATAGAATAATGATTGTGAATGTTTTGGTTGGAAAATTATTTGTAAAGTTATATGTTTAAGAATTGAGATTGAGAATGTGGAAGTGTGATGGAAAAATTGGTGTGAATGATGAATGGTAATCCAAAGGGATAGATTGTGTTGTAATTGGAAGTTTGATCTTGTTTTGGTTGAATGTGGTTTGTGAAAGTTGGTAAATTGAGATATGTAAATTGGGTTGGGTTTAGAGTTATTGAATAGCTTAGAGGTTTTTAAGATTGAGAAATGGTTGAAGTAGTATTTGGTATGAATTTTGGGTTGTTATGGTAGGGTTGATATGTGATTGATTTGGTTTTGGATTGAGATTGGTTAAAAATTTGAGGTTATGAGGTTTTGGGTAAAAATAGATTTTTGGTGAACTTTGTCTGATCATAACTTTTACCTCATTTTTCAAAATCTACTGAATTTGGTTTAGAATTAAAGATTATTGAAAACCCCTCTATTTGATATAAACTTTGTAAAATTTGGAATTTTGTAGAGGAAGTTATGATCATTCAAAGATTGGTGTCGAAATCTGAAATTCTGCAGGGCAGAATTTTGTGATTTCTGGTATGTGCGCACGCACACACAATGAAGTTTTACAACTTGTGCGTATGTACAGCCCTGTGCACATGCACACGTTGGGAAGGTCAGTCTTTTTGGGGCACTAGCACAGCTTGTGCGAGTGAACAGACTTGTGAATTTTTGTACCTGTGCATACGCACACCCCTGTGCGTATGCACACTTTAAAAATCTGCATGGGCGTGCACATGCACACCCCTGTGCGTACGCACATGCCTTGTTTCAAAAATTTAAAACTTGTTTTCAATTATTTCACCTTCCTAGCAAGCTTGTAAGCCTCTGTAACACCATTTTAAGACTCTTGGGCTCAATTTTGGATATTGGAACATAGGAAAGGTCATAGGAGGTTTGGTTTGGGTTTTACTTTGATAAGTTAGCAAACGGAGGTTTAGGTTTCTGGTGTAGTGAAAACGAGTTGGTTGAGAGAGAAGGAAGAGTGGTGAATATAGTGATTACTGACAACAAATTTGAGAAACTGATGAACTAAGGAGTTTGGAATGGAACTTATGAGGTAATGATGGTTGTGACGAGTATGAGTGGAAGGGTGTTATGAGCAGCGGCCTCTGAGATTGAATATGTGATTATGATATGAATATTTCTCTGTCATAAGGGCTGTGGCAGTCTCCCGCCTACGTTCGGATGTGAGGGTTGAAGCTAGTCTTCTCACTCCTATTTCTCGCAACCAGAGGAAGGTGGTAGGGCACGCTCCCTCGGGATATTTCCCTCCGAAAGGAGAAGGTGGTAGGGCACTCATCCCTTGGAATTATTTCTCCTGAAAATGTGATTTCTCTCTGATTGCAAGGTGGTAGGGCACTAACCTACGGAATCATTGATAGATGAACATTTCCATCAGCTAGGGATTTTATCTCAAAATAAGATTGGCGTTGTAAGTATAGTTCCAAGCCAACAAGTAATGCTCAAATCAAATATTCCAATTCAAAACAAAATATAACCAACAGCAATAAAACCTCGGGTTGTTCTCTCCAGGAATGCAAATGAAATGTTTTCTCTTTCGGTTGTGAGGAAAAAGGGGTTTTCAAGCATATTAATGAAATATTAAAAGAACTAAGCAATAAAAGAACTAAGAGATGCTCAAAATTGTAATTTATGCAAGTAAAGAAGAGATGAGATCAAACTAGTGAAAATGCTATAAATGGAATAAAAGAGCCTTGACTTGGGAATGATAATCTAAGAACCCTATCATTGCCATAACCATAACTATGATAATTATGATGAGTCAATCTCGCTTAGTCAACCCCAACCATCGAGGAGTAAATCAAGCAAGCATAATTGACCTTAATCCATAAGTCCTAACTAACTTACCAAACTAGTTGACAAAAGGCTAGCGTCAATGGAAACAAGAGTCAACTAACTACCCAAGAATTACCACTAAATGTCGGACATCATGACTCTAGTATCCTAGGAACTCAACCCACAAGCCAAGGTGGGAAAATCTACTCAAAATCTAGAGTTGGCATTTTCACAAACACCTTGTGTGCATAAAAGTAAAGCATGAGAAATTGTAAAGGGAATTAGAAAACTATAACCAACTATCAACAAAACCAAACATAAACAAGCAACAAAACATAAAGAGAGCATGAATCATAAAATTCATTAATCAAAACTTCAAGAAACACAAAATTGCAATATAAACAAAGTAACTTGAACCAAGAAAATGAAAATTCTTTAATTAAAAGGAAATTGAGAGTACTTACAATTAAGGAAGCAAAATGAAAGATCAAAGCTTGCTATAAAATGCTACAATGGAAATTGATAAACCCTAGGAGAGCTATCTACTCTACACTATTCCTACTCCTAATTACTATGTAAAACTATGTAAAACTATGCTCCAATGTGCCCCCATTTGATAAGTCTTCAAGTCTTCTTTATATAGCACTCCAAAATAGCATTTCAGCCTTCCAAGAATGAGCCAAGGGCCTCAGAAATCGCGAAGCACGTACATCATTAATGAAATTACGTGTTGGGACCTGTGCAAATGCACAAACGTGTGCGTCCGCACAAGCGGCTGGAAATTCTCCTGTTTGCACGAGTACACATCGCTGTTTGTGCTTTCCTCATTTTCTTCATATTTTATCCCTTGTACATGCTTTCTTCCACTTTTGGCCATCTATTCATGCCTTCAAGGCCTGAAATCACTCACAAACCATATCACAGCATCAAATGACATGAAAGTGGAATTAAAATTCACTAATCTAGGCATTAAAATGCATGTTTTCACTTTTAGAATCAAATTAGGGATCCAAAACAAAAGTATGCTAATTGGGTGCTTAAGTGTGAGTTCATGTGCTAGAATCCATCCGAAGTGAGTCAAAATACACCATCAAATATGGACTCATCAATCATGCAGCAACCAGAGGAAGGTGGTAGGGCACGCTCCCTCGGAATGTTTCCCTCTGAAAGGGAAGGTGGTAGGGCACTCATCCCTCGGAATTACTCCTCCTTATGCGCAATAGAGAGACTAATCCGGGAGTTGTTACTGGATTTTCTATCGGATTTGGCAATAACCGACATGTGATATCACAGCCAATAGGACAGACATTCATCATATGCATCTTCTATATGCTTTCTTACTTTGTTTACTTGAGTTTGCCTAATTGTATAATGGTGCACGAAGTTGTGATGTCCAGGCTCAAATAATCCCTGGCAACGTGAGCAACTTGGTACGGGTAATCATGATTATACTTTAATTATGTAAAATTCATGGCTCTTTCTTTCCCTGGCAATGGCGCCAAGAACATGGTGCCAATACCATGGTTCACAACTTCGATACAACTAACCAGCAAGTGCACTGGGTCGTCCAAGTAATACCTTACGTGAGTAAGGGTCGAATCCCACGGAGATTGTTGGTATGAAGCAAGCTATGGTCACCTTGCAAATCTCAGTTAGGCAGATATAAATGGATAATGGTGTTTTTGAATTTAATATAATAAAATAGGGATAGAAATACTTATGTAATTCATTGGTAGGAATTTCGGATAAGCAAATGGAGATGCTTTCGTTCCTCTGAACCTCTGCTTTCCTGCTATCTTCATCCAATCAGTCTTACTCCTTTCTATGGCTGGCTTTATGCAAGGGCATCACCGTTGTCAGTGGCTACATCCCCTCCTCTCAGTGAATAATATGCTCACGCACCCTGTCACGGCACGGCTATTCATCTGTCGGTTCTCGATCATGCTGGAATAGGATTCACCCTCCTTTTGCGTCTGTCACTAACGCCCAACAATCGCGAGTTTGAAGCTCGTCACAGTCATTCAATCATTAAATCCTACTCGGAATACCACAGACAAGGTTTACACTTTCCGGATTCTCTTGAATGCCGCCATCATTCTAGCTTACGCCACGAAGATTCTGGTTAGGAGATCTAAGAGATATTCATTCTAGCTTATTTCATATAGAACGGAAGTGTTTGTCAGGCACGTGTTCATAGGGGAGATGGTGATGAGCGTCACACATAATCATCACCTTCATCACGTTCTTGGGTGTGAATGGATATCTTGGAAGCGAAATAAGATGAATTGAATAGAAAACAGCAGTACTTTGCATTAATCTTTGAGGAACAGCAGAGCTCCACACCTTAATCTATGGAGTGTAGAAACTCTACCGTTGAAAATACATAAGTGAAAGGTCCAGGCATGGCCGAGATGGCCAACCCTCAAACGTAATCTAAGATAGCATACAACTGATCAAAGATACCTAATACAATAGTAAAAGGTCCTATTTATAATAAACTAGCTACTAAGGTTTACATGAGTAAGTAATTGATGCATAAATCCAATTCCTGGGCCCACTTGGTGTGTGTTTGGGCTGAGCTTGAGTGTTGCACGTGTAGAGGTCCTTCTTGGAGTTGAACGCCAGCTTTTGTGCTAGTTTGGGCGTTCAACTCTGGTTTTGGCTCCTTTTCTGGCGCTGGACGCCAGATTTGGGCAGAAAGCTGGCGTTGAACGCCAGTTTACGTCGTCCATTCTTGGCCAAAGTATGGACAATTATACATTGCTGGAAAGCCCTGGATGTCTAATTTCCAACGCAATTGGAAGCGTGCCATTTCGAGTTCTGTAGCTCCAGAAAATCCATTTTGAGTTCAGGGAGGTCAGAATCCAACAGCATCAGCAGTCCTTTTTCAACCTCTGAATCTGATTTCTGCTCAAGTCCCTCAATTTCAGTCAGAAAATACCTGAAATCATAGAAAAACACACAAACTCATAGTAAAGTCCAGAAATGTGAATTTAACATAAAATCTATTAAAAACATCCCTAAAAGTAACTAGATTCTACTAAAAATATACTAAAAACAATGCCAAAAAGCGTATAAATTATCCACTCATCACAACACCAAACTTAAATTGTTGCTTGTCCCCAAGCAACTGAAAATCAAAATAGGATAAAAAGAATAGAATATACTATAAATTCCAAACTATCAATGAAACATAGCTCCAATCAGATGAGCGGGACTTGTAGCTTTTTGCCTCTTGAATAGTTTTGGCATCTCACTTTATCCATTGAGGTTCAGAATGATTGGCATCTATAGGAACTCAGAGTTCAGATAGTGTTATTGATTCTCCTAGTTCAGTATGATGATTCTTGAACACAGCTGTTTTATGAGTCTTGGCCGTGGCCCTAAGCACTTTGTTTTCCAGTATTACCACCGGATACATAAATGCCACAGACACATAATTGGGTGAACCTTTTCAGATTGTGACTCAACTTTGCTAAAGTCCCCAATTAGAGGTGTCCAGGGTTCTTAAGCACACTCTTCTTTTGCTTTGAACCTTGACTTTAACCACTCAGTCTCAAGTTTTCACTTGACACCTACACGCCACAAGCACATGGTTAGGGACAGCTTAGTTTAGCCGCTTAGGCCAGGATTTTATTCCTGTAGGCCCTCCTATCCACTGATGCTCAAAGCCTTGGGATCCTTCTTATTTCCCTTGCCTTTTGGTTTTAAGGGTTATTGGCTTTTTGCTCTTGCCTCTTGGTTTTAAGAGCTTTGGCTTTTTTTGCTTGCTTTTTCTTTTTCTCTCTATTTTTTTTCGCCTATATTTTTTTTTTTCTGCAAGCTCTGTTCTTTGCTGCTTTTTCTTGCTTCAAGAATCATTTTTATGATTTTTTAGATTATCAAATAACATGTCTCCTAGTCATCATTCCTTCAAGAGCCAACATATTTAACATTCTTAAACAACAACTTCAAAAGACATATGCACTGTTCAAGCATACATTCAGAAAACAAGAAGCATTGTCACCACATCAATATAATTAAGCTAAGTTCAAGGATAAATTCGAAACTCATGTACTTCTTGTTCTTTTGAATTAAAACATTTTTCATTCAAGAGAGGTGATGGATTCATAGCACATTCATAACTTTAAGACATAGTTACTAACTACTAATGATCATGTAATGAAGACACAAACACAGATAAGCACATAACATAGAAAACGAAAAACAGAAGAAATAAGAACAAGGAATGAATCCACCTTAGTGATGGTGGCGTTTCCTTCTTGAAGAACCAATGATGTCCTTGAGCTCTTCTATGTCTCTTCCTTGTCTTTGTTGCTCCTCCTTCATTGCTTTTAGATCTTCTCTGATTTCATGAAGGATGATGGAGTGCTCTTGATGTTCCACCCTTAGTTGCTTCCAATAATTGTGTGGAAGAAAATGTATCCCCTGAGGTATCTCAGGGATCTCTTGATTTGCAGTCAAATGTTCTACCACTGAGCTATAGACCCTTGATGGAAGCTTTTGTCTTCCCTTTCTTCTTTCTAGAGGTTTCTCTGGCCTTAGGTGCCATCAATGGTTATGGAAAAAACAAAAAAGCTATGCTTTTACCACACCAAACTTAGAATGTTGCTCGCCCTCGAGCAAAAGAAGAAAGAATAGAAGAAGAAGAAGAAGATATGGAGGAGATGGATGGATGTGTGTATTCGGCCATATGGGTGGGATTGGGTGGGAGAGAGATGTTGAATTTTGAAGGTAGTGGGTGTATGGATGTGAGTGGTAAATGGAAAACAGAAGGGATGATCATGAATGGGAAGAGAGATGATGAGGTAGGTGGGGATCCTGTGGGGTCCACAGATCCTGAGCTGATCCTGTGGGGTCCACAGATCCTGAGGTGTCAAGGATTTACATCCCTGCACCCATTAGGCATGTAAAATGCCCTTGCACACAACTCTGGGTGTTCAGCGCCAGGTTGGTGGCCATTTTGGGCGTTCAACACCCATTTGTGTGCCATTTCTGGCATTGAACGCCAGAACCATGCCTGTTCTGGCATTCAGCGCCCAGAAGCTGCCCATTTTGGGCGTTCAGCGCCAGAACCATGCTCTGTTCTGGCGCTGAACGCCAGACAGATGCTCATCCAGGGTGTGATTTTTCTTCTGCTGTTTTTGATTCCGTTTTCAATTTTTATATTTATTTTGTGACTCCACATGATCATGAACCTATAAAGACATATAATCAAGAAAAATATAGTTAGATAAATAAAAATTGGGTTGCCTCCCAACAAGCGCTTCTTTAATGTCAATAGCTTGACAGTGGGCTCTCATGGAGCCTCACAGATGTGCAGAGCTTTGTTGAGACTCTCCAACACCAAACTTAGAGTTTGGATATGGGAGTTCAACACCAAACTTAGAGTTTGGTTGTGGCCTCCCAACACCAAACTTAGAGTTTGACTGTGGGGGCTCTGGCTGACTCTGCTTTGAGAGAAGCTTTTTCTGCTTCCTATCCATGGTTGCAGAGGGAGATCCTTGAGTTTTAAACACAAGGGAGTCCTCATTCCATTGATGGACTATTTCACCTCTGTCAACATCAATCACAGCTCTTGCTGTGGCCAAGAAAGGTCTTCCTAGGATGATGGACTCATCCTCTTCCTTTCCAGTGTCCAGGACTATGAAATCAGCAGGGATGTAAAGGCCTTCAACCTTTACTAACACGTCCTCTACTTGTCCATATGCCTATTTTCTTGAATTGTCTGCCATCTCTAATGAGATTTTAGCAGCTTGCACCCCATAGATTCCCAGATTCTCTATTACAGAGAGGGGCATGAGGTTTATTCCTGAACCAAGGTCACACAGGGCCTTAAAGGTCATGGTGCCTATGGTACAAGGTATTATGAACTTTCCAGGATCCTGTCTCTTCTGAGGCAATGTCAGTTGATCCAGATCACTTAGTTCATTGATGAACAAGGGAGGTTCAACTTCCCAAGTATCAATGCCAAATAATTTGGCATTCAGCTTCATGATTGCACCAAGAAACTTGGCAGTTTTCTCTTCAGTAACATCCTCATTCTCTTCAGAAGAGGAATACTCATCAGAGCTCATGAAGGGCATAAGGAGGTTCAATGGAATCTTTATGGTCTTTAGATGAGCCTCAGAGTCCTTTGGTTCCTCAGAGGGAAGCTCCTTATTGATCACTGGACATCCCAGGAGGTCTTCCTCCTTGGGATTCACGTCTTCCTCTCCCTCTTTGGGTTCGGCCAAGGTGCTTATGTCAATGGCCTTGCACTCTCCTTTTGGATTCTCTTCTGTATTGCTTGGGAGAGTACTTGGAGGGATTTCAGTGATCCTTTTACTCAGCTGGCCCACTTGTGCTTCCAAATTTCTAATGGAAGACCTGGTTTCATTCATGAAACTCACAGTGGCCTTAGATAGATCAGAGACTAGATTTGCTAAATTAGAAGCATTTTGTTCAGAGTTCTCTGTCTGTTGCTGAGTGGGTGATGGAAAAGGTTTACTATTGTTAAACCTGTTTCTTCCACCATTATTAAAGCCTTGTTGAGGCTTTTGATCCTTCCATGAGAAATTTGGATGATTTCTCCATGATGAGTTATAGGTGTTTCCATAAGGTTCACCTAAATAATTTACCTCTGCTATTGCAGGGTTTTCAGGATCATAAGCTTCTTCTTCAGAAGATGCCTCTTGAGTACTGTTGGATGCAGCTTGCATTCCATGCAGACTCTGAGAGATCATATTAACTTGCTGAGTCAATATTTTATTCTGAGCCAATATGGCATTCAGAGTATCAACTTCAAGAACTCCCTTCTTCATAGGCGTCCCATTGCTCACAGGATTCCTTTCAGAAGTGTACATGAACTGGTTATTAGCAACCATGTCAATGAGTTCTTGAGCATCTGCAAGCATTTTCTTTAGGTGAATGGATCCACCTGCAGAAGTGTCCAGTGACATCTTTGATAGCTCAAATAAACCATCATAGAATATATCCAGGATGGTCCATTCTGAAAGCATGTCAGAAGGACACTTTTTGGTCAACTGTTTGTATCTTTCCCAAGCTTCATAGAGGGATTCACCTTCTTTCTGTCTGAAGGTTTGAACATCAGCTCTAAGCTTGCTTAGCTTTTGAGGAGGAAAGTACTTGGCTAAGAAAGCCGTGACCAGCTTATCCCAAGAGTTCAGGCTGTCTTTGGGTTGAGAATCCAACCATAATCTAGCTCTGTCTCTTACAGCAAAAGGGAAAAGCATGAGCCTGTAGACTTCAGGAGCTACTCCATTAGTCTTAACAGTATCACATATCTGCAAGAATTCAGTTAAGAACTGAAAGGGATCTTCAGATGGAAGTCCATGAAACTTGCAGTTCTGCTGCATCAGAGAAACTAATTGAGGTTTCAGCTCAAAGTTGTTTGCTCCAATGGCAGGAATGGAGATGTTTCTTCCATGTAAATTGGAATTAGGTGCAGTAAAGTCACCAAGCATCTTCCTTACATTATTATTATTTTTGGCTGCCATCTCCACTTCCCTTTCGAAAATTTCTGAAAGGTTATCTCTGGATTGTTGTATTTTAGCTTCTCTTAATTTTCTCTTCAGAGTCCTTTCAGGTTCTGGATCTTCTTCAACAAGAATGTTCTTGTCCTTGCTCCTGCTCATATGACAAAGAAGAGGGCACAGAAAAAATAATAATAATAATATGGATCCTTTATACCACAGTATAGGGATCCCTTTGTGAGTGGAAGAAAAGAGGGAGACAAAGAGTGTGATGTAAAAAAAGAAACACAACTGTGAGGATGGCAGAGATGTGAGATGAGATGTTAGTAGATGAATAAATAAATAGAATAGGATGGGAGAGGGAGATTTTTCGAAAATAATTTTTGAAAAAGAGTTAGTGATTTTCGAAAATAGTTTTTGAAAAAGGTTAGTAATTTTTTGAAAATATTTTTTTTAAATCAAAAATAAAAATAAGAATAATTAGTTAATTAAAAAGAAATTTTTGAAAAAGAGGGAAGATATTTTCGAAAATTAGAGAGAGAGAGTTAGTTAGGTAGTTTTGAAAAAGTTAAGAAACAAACAAAAAGTTAGTTAGTTAGTTGAAACAAATTTTGAAAAGATAAGAAGTTAGGAGGTTAGAAAAGATATTTTGAAATTAGATTTTTGAAAAAGATAAGATGAGAAGATATTTTTGAAAAGATATGATAGAAATCAGTTTTTGAAAAAGATTTGATTTTTAAAATCACAATTAATGACTTGATTCACAAGAAATCACAAGATATGATTCTATAACTTAAAGTTTGAATCTTTCTTAACAAGCAAGTAACAAACTTGAAATTTTTGAATCAAAACATTAATTGTTATTGTTATTTTCGAAAATTTGGTATAAAAATAAGAAAAAGATTTTTGAAAAATATTTTTTGAATTTTCGAAAATAACTAAGAATTTTGAAAAAGATTTGATTTTTGAAAAAGATAAGATTTTCAAATTGAAAATTTGATTTGACTCATGAGAAACAACTAGATTTTTAAAAATTTTGAAAAAGTCAATTCAAATTTTCGAATTTGATGAGAAGAAAAAGGGAAAGATATTTTTTTGATTTTTGAAATTTTTATGATGAAAGAGAAAAACACTAAAAATGATGCAATGCATGAAATTTTTAGATCAAAACAATGAATGTATGCAAGAATGCTATGAATGTCAAGATGAACACCAAGAACACTATGAAGGTCATGATGAACATCAAGAACACATTTTTGAAAAATTTTTAATGCAAAAAAAACATGCAAGACACCAAACTTAGAATTCTTTAATGCTTAGACACTAAGAATTCAAGAATGCATATGAAAAACACCATACAACACAAAACAAAAAATCATCAAGATCAAACAAGAAGACTTACTAAGAACAACTTGAAGATCATGAAGAACACTATGAATGCATGAATTTTCGAAAAATGCAAGATGCACATGCAATTGACAACAAACTTATAACATGACTCAAGACTCAAACAATAAACACAAAAATATTTTTGATTTTTATGGTTCTCTAATTTTTTTTTGGATTTTTATTTTATATTTTTCGAAAAATTATTTTGAAAAAGAAAATAAGGATTCCAAAATTTTTAATATGAATTCCAGGAATCTTATGCTCTAAAGCTCCAATCAAAGGGTCAGGCATGGCTTAATAGCCAGCCAAGCTTTAGTATGTAACTCAGACATGACACGCCTGACATACTCATTCCCAAAGGAATTAGACATGGCTTTACAGCCAGCCAGGCTTCAACATGCTCCATGAAACACTAGAATTCATTCTTAAAAATTTTGAAGCCATAGAATAATTTATTTTTGAAAACATTTTTATAATTTTTTTTTTCGAAAACAAAGGAGAAAATTTTGAAATATTTTTGAAAAATTTTTTTGAAAACAAAATAAAAAGAAAATTACCTAATCTGAGCAACAAGATGAACCGTCAGTTGTCCAAACTCGAACAATCCCCGGCAACGGCGCCAAAAACTTGGTGCACGAAGTTGTGATGTCCAGGCTCAAATAATCCCTGGCAACGTGAGCAACTTGGTACGCGTAATCGTGATTACACTTTAATTATGTAAAATTCATGGCTCTTTCTTTCCCTGGCAATGGCGCCAAGAACATGGTGCCAATACCATAGTTCACAACTTCGATACAACTAACCAGCAAGTGCACTGGGTCGTCCAAGTATTACCTTACGTGAGTAAGGGTCGAATCCCACGGAGATTATTGGTATGAAGCAAGCTATGGTCACCTTGCAAATCTCAGTTAGGCAGATATAAATGAATAATGGTGTTTTCGAATTTAATATAATAAAATAGGGATAGAAATACTTATGTAATTCATTGGTAGGAATTTCAGATAAGCGAATGGAGATGCTTTCGTTCCTCTGAACCTCTGCTTTCCTGCTATCTTCATCCAATCAGTCTTACTCCTTTCCATGGCTGGCTTTATGCAAGGGCATCACCGTTGTCAGTGGCTACATCCCCTCCTCTCAGTGAATAATATGCTCACGCACCCTGTCACAGCACGGCTATTCATCTGTCGGTTCTCGATCATGCTGGAATAGGATTCACCCTCCTTTTGCGTCTGTCACTAACGCCCAACAATCGCGAGTTTGAAGCTCGTCACAGTCATTCAATCATTAAATCCTACTCGGAATACCACAGACAAGGTTTAGACTTTCCGGATTCTCTTGAATGCCGCCATCATCTTAGCTTACGCCACGAAGATTCTGGTTAGGAGATCTAAGAGATATTCATTCTAGCTTATTTCATATAGAATGGAAGTGTTTGTCAGGCACGTGTTCATAGGGGAGATGGTGATGAGCGTCACACATAATCATCACCTTCATCACGTTCTTGGGTGCGAATGGATATCTTGGAAGCGAAATAAGATGAATTGAATAGAGAACAGTAGTACTTTGCATTAATCTTTGAGGAACAGCAGAGCTCCACACCTTAATCTATGGAGTGTAGAAACTCTACCGTTGAAAATACATAAGTGAAAGGTCTAGGCATGGCCGAGATGGCCAGCCCTCAAACATAATCTAAGATAGCATACAACTGATCAAAGATACCTAATACAATAGTAAAAGGTCCTATTTATAATAAACTAGCTACTAAGGTTTACATGAGTAAGTAATTGATGCATAAATCCACTTCCTGGGCCCACTTGGTGTGTGTTTGGGCTGAGCTTGAGTGTTGCACGTGTAGAGGTCCTTCTTGGAGTTGAACGCCAGCTTTTGTGCCAGTTTCGGCGTTCAACTCTGGTTTTGGCTCCTTTTCTGGCGCTGGACGCCAGATTTGGGCAGAAAGCTGGCGTTGAACACCAGTTTACGTCGTCCATTCTTGGCCAAAGTATGGACTATTATACATTGATGGAAAGCCCTAGATGTCTACTTTCCAACGCAATTGGAAGCGCGCCATTTCGAGTTTTGTAGCTCCAGAAAATCCATTTTGAGTTCAGGGAGGTCAGAATCCAACAGCATTAGCAGTCCTTTTTCAACCTCTGAATCTGATTTCTGCTCAAGTCCCTCAATTTCAGTCAGAAAATACCTGAAATCACAGAAAAACACACAAACTCATAGTAAAGTCCAGAAATGTGAATTTAACATAAAATCTATTAAAAACATCCCTAAAAGTAACTAGATTCTACTAAAAATATACTAAAAACAATGCCAAAAAACGTATAAATTATCCACTCATCACAACACCAAACTTAAATTGTTGCTTGTCCCCAAGCAACTGAAAATCAAAATAGGATAAAAAGAATAGAATATACTATAAATTCCAAACTATCAATGAAACATAGCTCCAATCAGATGAGCAGGACTTGTAGCTTTTTGCCTCTTGAATAGTTTTGGCATCTCACTTTATCCGTTGAGGTTCAGAATGATTGGCATCTATAGGAACTCAGAGTTTAGATAGTGTTATTCATTCTCCTAGTTCAGTATGATGATTCTTGAACACAGCTGTTTTATGAGTCTTGGCCGTGGCCCTAAGCACTTTGTTTTCCAGTATTACCACCGGATACATAAATGCCACAGACACATAATTGGGTGAACCTTTTCAGATTGTGACTCAACTTTGCTAAAGTCCCCAATTAGAGGTGTCCAGGGTTCTTAAGCACACTCTTCTTTTGCTTTGGACCTTGACTTTAACCGCTCAGTCTCAAGTTTTCACTTGACACCTACACGCCACAAGCACATGGTTAGGGACAGCTTAGTTTAGCCGTTTAGGCCAGGATTTTATTCCTGTAGGCCCTCCTATCCACTGATGCTCAAAGCCTTGGGATCCTTCTTATTTCCCTTGCCTTTTGGTTTTAAGGGTTATTGGCTTTTTGCTCTTGCCTCTTGGTTTTAAGAGCTTTGGCTTTTTCTGCTTGCTTTTTCTTTTTTTCTCTATTTTTTTCGCCTATATTTTTTTTTTTTTTGCAAGCTCTGTTCTTTGCTGCTTTTTCTTGCTTCAAGAATCATTTTTATGATTTTTTAGATTATCAAATAACATGTCTCCTAGTCATCATTCTTTCAAGAGCCAACATATTTAACATTCTTAAACAACAACTTCAAAAGACATGCACTGTTCAAGCATACATTCAGAAAACAAGAAGCATTGTCACCACATCAATATAATTAAGCTAAGTTCAAGGATAAATTCGAAACTCATGTACTTCTTGTTCTTTTGAATTAAAACATTTTTCATTCAAGAGAGGTGATGGATTCATAGGACATTCATAACTTTAAGACATAGTTACTAACTACTAATGATCATGTAATGAAGACACAAACACAGATAAGCACATAACATAGAAAACGAAAAACAGAAGAAATAAGAACAAGGAATGAATCCACCTTAGTGATGGTGGCGTTTCCTTCTTGAAGAACCAATGATGTCCTTGAGCTCTTCTATGTCTCTTCCTTGTCTTTGTTGCTCCTCCTTCATTTCTTTTAGATCTTCTCTGATTTCATGAAGGATGATGGAGTGCTCTTGATGTTCCACCCTTAGTTGCTTCCAATAATTGTGTGGAAGAAAATGTATCCCATGAGGTATCTCAGGGATCTCTTGATTTGCAGTCAAATGTTCTACCACTGAGCTATAGACCCTTGATGGAAGCTTTTGTCTTCCCTTTCCTCTTTCTAGAGGTTTCTCTGGCCTTAGGTGCCATCAATGGTTATGGAAAAAACAAAAAAGCTATGCTTTTACCACACCAAACTTAGAATGTTGCTCGCCCTCGAGCAAAAGAAGAAAGAATAGAAGAAGAAGAAGAAGATATGGAGGAGATGGATGGATGTGTGTATTCGGCCATATGGGTGGGATTGGGTGGGAGAGAGATGTTGAATTTTGAAGGTAGTGGGTGTATGGATGTGAGTGGTAAATGGAAAACAAAAGGGATGATCATGAATGGGAAGAGAGATGATGAGGTAGGTGGGAATCCTGTGGGGTCCACAGATCCTGAGCTGATCCTGTGGGGTCCACAGATCCTGAGATGATCCTGTGGGGTCCACAGATCCAGAGGTGTCAAGGATTTACATCCCTGCACCCATTAGGCATGTAAAATACCCTTGCACACAACTCTGGGCGTTCAGCGCCAGGTTGGTGGCCATTTTGGGCGTTCAACACCCATTTGTGTGCCATTTCTGGCATTGAACGCCAGAACCATGCCTGTTCTGGCATTCAGCGCCCAGAAGCTGCCCATTTTGGGCGTTCAGCGCCAGAACCATGCTCTGTTCTGGCGCTGAACGCCAGACAGATGCTCCTCCAAGGTGTGATTTTTCTTCTGCTGTTTTTGATTCCGTTTTCAATTTTTATATTTATTTTGTGACTCCACATGATCATGAACCTATAAAGACATATAATCAAGAAAAATATAGTTAGATAAATAAAAATTGGGTTGCCTCCCAACAAGCGCTTCTTTAATGTCAATAGCTTGACAGTGGGCTCTCATGGAGCCTCACAGATGTGCAGAGCTTTGTTGAGACTCTCCAACACCAAACTTAGAGTTTGGATATGGGAGTTCAACACCAAACTTAGAGTTTGGTTGTGGCCTCCCAACACCAAACTTAGAGTTTGACTGTGGGGGCTCTGGCTGACTCTGCTTTGAGAGAAGCTTTTTCTGCTTCCTATCCATGGTTGCAGAGGGAGATCCTTGAGTTTTAAACACAAGGGAGTCCTCATTCCATTGAAGGACTATTTCACCTCTGTCAACATCAATCACAGCTCTTGCTGTGGCCAGGAAAGGTCTTCCTAGGATGATGGACTCATCCTCTTCCTTTCCAGTGTCCAGGACTATGAAATCAGCAGGGATGTAAAGGCCTTCAACCTTTACTAACACATCCTCTACTTGTCCATATGCCTGTTTTCTTGAATTGTCTGCCATCTCTAATGAGATTTTAGCAGCTTGCACCCCATAGATTCCCAGTTTCTCTATTACAGAGAGGGGCATGAGGTTTATTCCTGAACCAAGGTCACACAGGGCCTTAAAAGTCATGGTGCCTATGGTACAAGGTATTATGAACTTTCCAGGATCCTGTCTCTTCTGAGGCAATGTCAGTTGATCCAGATCACTTAGTTCATTGATGAACAAGGGAGGTTCAACTTCCCAAGTATCAATGCCAAATAATTTGGCATTCAGCTTCATGATTGCACCAAGAAACTTGGCAGTTTGCTCTTCAGTAACATCCTCATTCTCTTCAGAAGAGGAATACTCATCAGAGCTCATGAAGGGCATAAGGAGGTTCAATGGAATCTCTATGGTCTCTAGATGAGCCTCAGAGTCCTTTGGTTCCTCAGAGGGAAGCTCCTTATTGATCACTGGACGTCCCAGGAGGTCTTCCTCCTTGGGATTCACGTCTTCCTCTCCCTCTTTGGGTTCGGCCAAGGTGCTTATTTCAATGGCCTTGCACTCTCCTTTTGGATTCTCTTCTGTATTGCTTGGGAGAGTACTTGGAGGGATTTCAGTGATCCTTTTACTCAGCTGGCCCACTTGTGCTTCCAAATTTCTAATGGAAGACCTGGTTTCATTCATGAAACTCACAGTGGCCTTAGATAGATCAGAGACTAGATTTGCTAAATTAGAAGCATTTTGTTCAGAGTTCTCTGTCTGTTGCTGAGTGGATGATGGAAAAGGTTTACAATTGTTAAACCTGTTTCTTCCACCATTATTAAAGCCTTGTTGAGGCTTTTGATCCTTCCATGAGAAATTTGGATGATTTCTCCATGATGAGTTATAGGTGTTTCCATAAGGTTCACCTAAATAATTTACCTCTGCTATTGCAGGGTTTTCAGGATCATAAGCTTCTTCTTCAGAAGATGCCTCTTGAGTACTGTTGGATGCAGCTTGCATTCCATGCAGACTCTGAGAGATCATATTAACTTGCTGAGTCAATATTTTATTCTGAGCCAATATGGCATTCAGAGTATCAACTTCAAGAACTCCCTTCTTCATAGGCGTCCCATTGCTCACAGGATTCCTTTCAGAAGTGTACATGAACTGGTTATTAGCAACCATGTCAATGAGTTCTTGAGCATCTGCAAGCATTTTCTTTAGGTGAATGGATCCACCTGCAGAAGTGTCCAGTGACATCTTTGATAGCTCAAATAAACCATCATAGAATATATCCAGGATGGTCCATTCTGAAAGCATGTCAGAAGGACACTTTTTGGTCAACTGTTTGTATCTTTCCCAAGCTTCATAGAGGGATTCACCTTCTTTCTGTCTGAAGGTTTGAACATCAGCTCTAAGCTTGCTCAGCTTTTGAGGAGGAAAGTACTTGGCTAAGAAAGCCGTGACCAGCTTATCCCAAGAGTTCAGGCTGTCTTTGGGTTGAGAATCCAACCATAATCTAGCTCTGTCTCTTACAGCAAAGGGGAAAAGCATGAGCCTGTAGACTTCAGGAGCTACTCCATTAGTCTTAACAGTATCACATATCTGCAAGAATTCAGTTAAGAACTGAAAGGGATCTTCAGATGGAAGTCCATGAAACTTGCAGTTCTGCTGCATCAGAGAAACTAATTGAGGTTTCAGCTCAAAGTTGTTTGCTCCAATGGCAGGAATGGAGATGCTTCTTCCATGTAAATTGGAATTAGGTGCAGTAAAGTCACCAAGCATCTTCCTTACATTATTATTATTTTTGGCTGCCATCTCCACTTTCCTTTCGAAAATTTCTGAAAGGTTATCTCTGGATTGTTGTATTTTAGCTTCTCTTAATTTTCTCTTCAGAGTCCTTTCAGGTTCTGGATCTTCTTCAACAAGAATGTTCTTGTCCTTGCTCCTGCTCATATGACAAAGAAGAGGGCACAGAAAAAATAATAATAATAATATGGATCCTTTATACCACAGTATAGGGATCCCTTTGTGAGTGGAAGAAAAGAGGGAGACAAAGAGTGTGATGTAAAAAAAGAAACACAACTGTGAGGATGGCAGAGATGTGAGATGAGATGTTAGTAGATGAATAAATAAATAGAATAGGATGGGAGAGGGAGATTTTTCGAAAATAATTTTTGAAAAAGAGTTAGTGATTTTCGAAAATAGTTTTTGAAAAAGGTTAGTAATTTTTTTGAAAATATTTTTTTTAAATCAAAAATAAAAATAAGAATAATTAGTTAATTAAAAAGAAATTTTTGAAAAAGAGGGAAGATATTTTCGAAAATTAGAGAGAGAGAGTTAGTTAGGTAGTTTTGAAAAAGTTAAGAAACAAACAAAAAGTTAGTTAGTTAGTTAAAACAAATTTTGAAAAGATAAGAAGTTAGGAGGTTAGAAAAGATATTTTGAAATTAGATTTTTGAAAAAGATAAGATGAGAAGATATTTTTGAAAAGATATGATAGAAATCAGTTTTTGAAAAAGATTTGATTTTTAAAATCACAATTAATGACTTGATTCACAAGAAATCACAAGATATGATTCTATAACTTAAAGTTTGAATCTTTCTTAACAAGCAAGTAACAAACTTGAAATTTTTGAATCAAAACATTAATTGTTATTGTTATTTTCGAAAATTTGGTATAAAAATAAGAAAAAGATTTTTGAAAAATATTTTTTGAATTTTCGAAAATAACTAAGAATTTTGAAAAAGATTTGATTTTTGAAAAAGATAAGATTTTCAAATTGAAAATTTGATTTGACTCATGAGAAACAACTAGATTTTTAAAAATTTTGAAAAAGTCAATTCAAATTTTCGAATTTGATGAGAAGAAAAAGGGAAAGATATTTTTTAGATTTTTGAAATTTTTATGATGAAAGAGAAAAACACTAAAAATGATGCAATGCATGAAATTTTTAGATCAAAACAATGAATGTATGCAAGAATGCTATGAATGTCAAGATGAACACCAAGAACACTATGAAGGTCATGATGAACATCAAGAACACATTTTTGAAAAATTTTTAATGCCAAAAAAAACATGCAAGACACCAAACTTAGAATTCTTTAATGCTTAGACACTAAGAATTCAAGAATGCATATGAAAAACACCATACAACACAAAACAAAAAATCATCAAGATCAAACAAGAAGACTTACCGAGAACAACTTGAAGATCATGAAGAACACTATGAATGCATGAAATTTTCGAAAAATGCAAGATGCACATGCAATTGACACCAAACTTATAACATGACTCAAGACTCAAACAAGAAACACAAAAATATTTTTGATTTTTATGGTTTTCTAATTTTTTTTTTGGATTTTTATTTTATATTTTTCGAAAAATTATTTTGAAAAAGAAAATAAGGATTCCAAAATTTTTAATATGAATTCCAGGAATCTTATGCTCTAAAGCTCCAATCAAAGGGTCAGGCATGGCTTAATAGCCAGCCAAGCTTTAGTATGTAACTCAGACATGACACGCCTGACATACTCATTCCCAAAGGAATTAGACATGGCTTTACAGCCAGCCAGGCTTCAACATGCTCCATGAAACACTAGAATTCATTCTTAAAAATTTTGAAGCCATAGAATAATTTATTTTTGAAAACATTTTTATAATTTTATTTTTTCGAAAACAAAGGAGAAAATTTTGAAATATTTTTGAAAAATTTTTTTGAAAACAAAATAAAAAGAAAATTACCTAATCTGAGCAACAAGATGAACCGTCAGTTGTCCAAACTCGAACAATCCCCGGCAACGGCGCCAAAAACTTGGTGCACGAAGTTGTGATGTCCAGGCTCAAATAATCCCTGGCAACGTGAGCAACTTGGTACGCGTAATCGTGATTACACTTTAATTATGTAAAATTCATGGCTCTTTCTTTCCCTGGCAATGGCGCCAAGAACATGGTGCCAATACCATGGTTCACAACTTCGATACAACTAACCAGCAAGTGCACCGGGTCGTCCAAGTATTACCTTACGTGAGTAAGGGTCGAATCCCACGGAGATTATTGGTATGAAGCAAGCTATGGTCACCTTGCAAATCTCAGTTAGGCAGATATAACTGGATAATGGTGTTTTTGAATTTAATATAATAAAATAGGGATAGAAATACTTATGTAATTCATTGGTAGGAATTTCAGATAAGCGAATGGAGATACTTTCGTTCCTCTGAACCTCTGCTTTCCTGCTATCTTCATCCAATCAGTCTTACTCCTTTCCATGGTTGGCTTTATGCAAGGGCATCACCGTTGTCAGTGGCTACATCCCCTCCTCTCAGTGAATAATATGCTCACGCACCCTGTCATGGCACGGCTATTCATCTGTCGGTTCTCGATCATGCTGGAATAGGATTCACCCTCCTTTTGCGTCTATCACTAACGCCCAACAATCGCGAGTTTGAAGCTCGTCACAGTCATTCAATCATTAAATCCTACTCGGAATACCACAGACAAGGTTTACACTTTCCGGATTCTCTTGAATGCCGCCATCATTCTAGCTTACGCCACGAAGATTCTGGTTAGGAGATCTAAGAGATATTCATTCTAGCTTATTTCATATAGAACGGAAGTGTTTGTCAGGCACGTGTTCATAGGGGAGATGGTGATGAGCGTCACACATAATCATCACCTTCATCACGTTCTTGGGTGCGAATGGATATCTTGGAAGCGAAATAAGATGAATTGAATAGAAAACAGTAGTACTTTGCATTAATCTTTGAGGAACAGCAGAGCTCCACACCTTAATCTATGGAGTGTAGAAACTCTACCGTTGAAAATACATAAGTGAAAGGTCTAGGCATGGCCGAGATGGCCAGCCCTCAAACGTAATCTAAGATAGCATACAACTGATCAAAGATACCTAATACAATAGTAAAAGGTCCTATTTATAATAAACTAGCTACTAAGGTTTACATGAGTAAGTAATTGATGCATAAATCCACTTCCTGGGCCCACTTGGTGTGTGTTTGGGCTGAGCTTGAGTGTTGCACGTGTAGAGGTCCTTCTTGGAGTTGAACGCCAGCTTTTGTGCCAGTTTGGGCATTCAACTCTGGTTTTGGCTCCTTTTCTGGCGCTGGACGCCAGATTTGGGCAGAAAGCTGGCGTTGAACGCCAGTTTACGTCATCCATTCTTGGCCAAAGTATGGACTATTATACATTGTTGGAAATCCCTGGATGTCTACTTTCCAATGCAATTAGAAGCGCACCATTTCGAGTTCTGTAGCTCCAGAAAATTTATTTTGAGTTCAGGGAGGTCAGAATCCAACAGCATCAGCAGTCCTTTTTCAACTTCTGAATCTGATTTCTGCTCAAGTCCCTCAATTTCAGTCAGAAAATACCTGAAATCACAGAAAAACACACAAACTCATAGTAAAGTCCAGAAATGTGAATTTAACATAAAATCTATTAAAAACACCCCTAAAAGTAACTAGATTCTACTAAAAATATACTAAAAACAATGCCAAAAAGCGTATAAATTATCCGCTCATCATATAACATGCCTACCTGCTTCTTGAACTACTTTTTGTATATGAATATTATCTATGTTTTACTTGTTTGCATTAATTGTGATTGTCTGATGCGGAGGAGGTTAGGTAGGCGGTGGCGATGGGATCGCACGGAGGTTAGGTTGGCGAGGGTTGTGGGATACAGCGGTGTGATTAGTATTAGTTAGAATTCCCCTAAGTTTAGATAACCCGGTTTATGGTTTAAGTTCTTTAAATATTTATCTATTTTGTTCTAAGCTTGAATATCCGTATGTGATGTGAAGTTCTAGGATTGCCTTCGACATCCCGGATCCTTACATCTTACATCATTGGGCACTGTTACCATACTGAGAACCTCTGATTCTCATTCCATACTTTGTTGTTGTTTTTCAGATGCAGGTCACAACCCACCTCGGTGAGTTGTCTGGATGGTGACAGAAGCGAAGGATCCGGATACCTTTTGAGTCTCTTGATTTATTTTGCTATACATCTCTCACTTTTGTATTTTGGTTAGCCTAGAGGCATGTATTGAGAGAACGAAACTTGTATAAGCTGTTTTTACTATCTGGTTTCATGTATGGTCTTTATATGGCTAGCTGGCTTAAACTCCGCGAGCCGTGGCTAGATTCTTATGATATTATACTATGATATTTTGTTATATGGTATCTATTTCTTGTACTTTAAGTTAGTAGTTTCGCTAGTACGTTTTGTGCTTTTCAAATCCTGTTAAATGAGCTATATCCTTCATCAGGCTTCTAGAATATATTATTTCCTTCTATATATAAATATGTATAAGCCATAGGACTATCGTAACATATGATTAACCTTAGCTTTACAGCTAGAGGTAAGGCTTAGGGTAATTGGGGTGTTACACAATAAGGACGTAAGTCATGGGCAATGAGCATAAGAATGGTAAACATGAAGCAAACTAGGCTCAATACACTTAGAGAAGAGCAGGTGTATGAAGAAGAAGCACCAAGGTTAGAGCACAAAGTCAAAATTGAACTAAAATGGTGTAGGTGCCTTTCAACAAACACTTGGTGTGTAATATTCAATGATGAGCAAGTGGGAGGAATTCATACAAAAATATCCCAAATGGAATACCAAACAACAAAACAACACCACATAGTCACAAAGAAAACAAGAGACATCAAAATGACCCCATTAAAGCAAGAGAAACTCAAAGTTCAACACCCATGGAAAATATGAAAAGAGAGAAAGCAAACAAGCAAGAACAAATTAAGAAAAATGCATCTAAAAAGAAAAAAAAGAGAAACTAAGTACAACTAAGAAGAGAAAAAAAATTTAGAATAAGAGACAGAAAGAAGAAGAAGGAGTAGGACTAAAACCTTTAAAAGAAGAAGAAAGCAAGGTGGAATGTAAGTGGAAAATAGGAGAGGAGAGGGAAAGGAAAGAGAGAAGAGAGAAAAAGTGGGACCGCCGGAGGTAACGATGGTCATCGGAGGCGGTGGTGGTTGCTGGAGATAGGGTTGTGGAAGATGGAAAAAGAAGGAAAGAGGTGATGGACGAAGAGAGTTGAAGAAACAGGGCGCGCTGTGTATTATGTGCGTCAGGGGTGCAACGCGTGCGCGCCATCCACGTGTACGCGTGGATGGATGGAGAAGGGAAGTGACGCGTAGGCGTCCCCCACGCATACGCGTGGGTTGCAGAAAGGAGAGATGACACGTACGCGTCAGGTTATGCGCATGCGTGGACAGAGTTATGCCTTGGGCACAAAGTTAGCACAAAATAGGCACAACTCTCTGGTTTTTGTACCAGGAGTTGGGTGCAGTACATTCGACGTGTACGCATCTATCATACATACGCGTGGATTACAAGATTGGCGACCGACGCATAAGCGCCGACCATGCTTACGCGTGGGTCGCACTAGCACAAAGTAGGCACAAAGGAGGCACAAGTCTCTGGTTTTTGTACCAGATATTCCAAAATTCGCAACCAACGCGTACGCATCGCTCATGCTTACGCGTGGGTGTGCGAAATGACAAGGGACGCGTAAGCGTCATCCACGCTTACGCGTGGGTCGCAGTTGTACCGCTGGCACAAAACGGGCACACAGTAGGCACAACTCTCTGGTTTTAGTACCAGGAGTTGTGAAGACGCGCCGACGCGTACGCGTGTAGCACGCTTGCCCGTCGATAGACCCCGTTTTTTTTCATACACATGAGGAGGAGCAATTATAGCACAATTTGGTAGTAATACATGCTAAAGTGGTCAAAGACGTCAAAAATCTCATGTAACACTCAACCTTAAGCATTTCTTCAACATCTTAATTCAATCAAACCATTATCAATGAACTCCTCATGAGCAATTTAACACAAAAATCAAGCAAAAATCAACTATACTATGAACAAACTCACAAATCAAGCAATCACAAAAGGCACAAAGACTCTGAAAACTATGTGCAAGAAACTATATACACAAGAAGATCATACCATGGTGGGGTGTCTCCCACGTAGCACTTTTCTTTAACGACCTTAAGTTGGACGGTCATGAGCTCAGATCTCTTCACCTTCGGGGGCATCCTCAAGAAGGAACACCTCAACTTCTTTGTTGCTTTTCATCTTCTCTCCATGGTATAGCTTCAGACGATAACCATTAACCTTGAAGATTTTGGGGCTTGAAGGGTGGCTTAGGTGGTAGACCCCATATGGCTCCACTTTCTCCTCTCTATAAGGACCTTCCCACCTTAATCTTAACTTGCCAGGCATCAATCTCAACCTAGAGTTATAGAGGAGGACTAGCTCTCCAGCTCTAAACTCTCTCCTTTTGATATTTCTATCATGCACTGCTTTCATCCTCTCTTTGTAAAGCTTTGAATTCTCATAGGCTTCCAATCGAAGGTACTAAAGCTCCACCAACTATAACTTCTTTTCGACTCCAACCCCAAATCCTGTGTTGCATTCTTTTACGTCCCAATACGCTTTATGTTCTATTTCCACTGGGAAATGGCAAGCCTTCCCATAGACTAACCGGAACGGGCTCATACGAATTGGTGTCTTATAAGCCGTCCGGTAAGCCTAAAGCGCATCGCTGAGCTTAGAACTCCAATCCCTCCTATGAGGCTTCACAATCCTTTCTAATATGCACTTGATTTCCCAATTGGAGACTTCGGCTTGGCCATTTATTTGGGGGTGGTATGCCGTGACCACCTTATGGATGATGCCATACTTCTTCATTGAACTTGCCATCCTTTTGTTACAAAAATGCGAGCCTTGATCACTCACGATTGCTCGTGGTGATCCAAAGCGGCAAATGATGTTATTCCGAACAAAAGAAAGAACTACATTAGCATCATCATTTCGGGTGGGAATTGCCTCCACCCACTTGGAAACATAGTCAACAGCCAGCAGAATATACATGAAATCGTTAGAATTTGGAAAAGGCCCCATGAAGTCAATACCCCAAATATCAAAAATTTTGCAAAACAACATTGTTTGTTGGGATATCTCATTCTTCTTAGAGATATTTCCAAACCTAAGGCATTGTGGACAAGAACTACAAAAGAGATATGCATCTTTGAAAAGTGTAGGCCACCAAAATCTGCAATCTAAGACCTTCTGAGCCGTCCGTTGAGGACCAAAGTGGCCACCACCCTTGGAAGAGTGGCAAGCCTCCAAAATAGAATAATGCTCAGATTGCAGTATACACCTCTTAATTATTTGATCGGTACCACATCTCCACAAGTATGGGTCATCCCATACATAATATTTGGATTCGCTTTTGAGCTTATCCTTTTGATGTTGAGAGAAATCGGGAGGAAAGGTGCGAGCGACCAAGTAATTGGCAATAGGTGCATACCAAGGGATCACTTCGGATATTGCTAGCAAGCCCTCAAGATCAGAGGGAATGTATCATTGATAAGAGTGGAATCGCCCTTTGTGTGCTCTAAGCGACTCAAGTGGTCCGTCACCAAATTTTGGGAACCATTCATATCTTTGATCTCTATATCAAACTCTTGTAAAAGCAATACCCATCGGATCAACCTTGGTTTAGATTCCTTTTTGGCCAATAAATACTTTAATACCGCATGATCTGAATATACTACCACCTTAGAGCCAAGTAAGTAAGCTCGGAATTTATCCAAGGCAAAGACAATTGCTAACAATTCCTTCTCAGTGGTAGTATAGTTGGACTGGGCTCCATCTAAAGTCTTAGAGGCATAGGCAATGACATAAGGAATTTTACCCTCGCACTGAGCTAGTGCCGCTCCCACCGCATAGTTTGATGTATCACACATGATTTCGAATGGCGTACTCCAGTTAGGCCCTCTTACGATAGGAGCTTGGGTCAAAGCAATCTTTAGCTTGTCAAATGCCTCCATGCACTCTTCACTCAAATCAAATTCCACACCCTTTTGCAACAATCGAGAGAGAGGTAACACCACCTTACTAAAGTCCTTGATGAAACGCCGGTAAAAACCTGCATGACCAAGAAACACACGGACTTCCCTCACAGAAGAGGGCTAAGGCAAACTAGAAATAACATTGACCTTTGCCGGATCAACAGAAATACCATCTTTAGAGACAATGTGCCCTAAAACAATACCTTGTCTTACCATGAAATGACAATTCTCAAAGTTTAGCACAAGGTTTTATTTAGTGTACCTCTCTAATACTTTTGCAAGATTGTCCAAGCAAAGGTCAAAGGAGTCCCCATAAATACTAAAATCATCCATAAACACCTCCATGCAATGCTCCAAAAGATCCGCAAATATACTCATCATACACCTTTGGAACGTAGCTGGTGCGTTGCACAAGCCAAATGGCATTCTTTTGTACGCATACGTTCCGAAAGAGCATGTGAAAGTCGTTTTTTCTTGGTCTTCTGAAGCAATATGGATTTAGAAATATCCTGAATAGCCATCTAAGAACCAGTAATGAGATTTAACACACAAACGATCAAGTATTTGATCGATGAAGAGCAACGGGGTGACCACTTACACGGGGCTCACCCACTCACTATCCGAAATCGGATAAATAATGTCGGCTTCTAACAACCGGGTGACCTCCTTCTTCACAACCTCTAGAATGGTAGGATTTAGATGCCTTTGAGGTTGCCTAACTGGTTTGGCTCCTTCTTCTAGAAAAATTTGGTGTTTACACACTTGAGGGCTAATGCCAACTAAGTCCGCCAAGCTCTACCCAATGGCCTTCTTGTTCCTCCTCAAGACATTAAGCAACTTCTTCTCCTGTTGGGAGGTAAGCTCCCCTGCAATTATCACCGAGAACTTTTGGTTCTCCTCAAGAAAGGCATATTTTAGGTGGGTTGGGAGTGGCTTCAAATCTGCACTTGGTTCATGGTTAGGCACTTGATCATCCGGTAGCACCGAATGTGGTAAGGTGTCTTCTTCACATACATGGGAACTCCCCACACTTGGGTCTTGAATCATACTCTTTCCATGAAAATCATCTTGGTGAACTTTGGCCACAACATTATCAATCAAATCACACCGGAAGATAGAATGATCCTCCGGTGGGTGTCTCATGGCTTCATCAAGATTAAAACTCACTTCTCTTCCATCGATCTCAAACGAGTAAGCACCCGAAAATACATCCAATTTGAACCGGGAGGTCTTCAAGAACGGTCTCCCAAGTAAGATAGATGATGTCCTCCCGGAGTCACTAGGGGGCATCTTAAGATTATGAAAATCAATTGGGAAGTCCAACCCCTTTATACTCACTAGAACATCCTCCGCAATATCTACCACAGAAATTATGCTTTTATCCGCCAAAACAAACTGGGTGGCCGACTGTTTCAATGGTAGAAGCTTCAAGACCTCATAAACAGACAAAGGCATAATGCTCACACAAGCACCAAGATCACACATGCAATCAACAGATTGTACCCCATCTATGGTGCAAGTCACTAGGCAAGGACCGGGGTCACCATATTTTTCCGGTATATCATCCATTAAAGTGGAAATTGAGGTTCCCAATGGAATAGTTTCTAAATCATGAATCCTCTCCTTGTTCACACATAAGTCCTTTAGAAACTTGGCATATTTAGGGACTTGGCGGATAGCATCAAAGGTAAGAATTGTTACCTCAACTTTCTTGAATATCTCCACTATTTTGGGATCCAACTCAACTTGCTTCTTGGTCTTCCTTGCCAATGTGGAAAATGGGATTGGAGTAGCTTCTTGCAAAACATCTCCATCCTTAGGAATTCCACCCTTTGGTTGTAATCACTTATTCAACTACCTCTTGGATCTCATCCTCCTCTTCGACTTCTTCTATCTCAACCACATCCTTATCTTGAGTGACCTCTATTGGTCTTGGCTCATTGGGACACCTCTCTTATAATTTGGTGTCAGACCTCAAGGAGATAGCATTGATGCCACCCTTGGGGTTGGGTAAAGGTTGAGAGGGTAAGGCACTAGAACTTGGGGGTTGAGTGGTAGAAGTAGAGGATGGTTCCATACGGGAAAGAAGGGCTTGGATACTAGAGGTAAGACCGGTAAGGCTTGAGGCAAGTGTGGTTTGAAGCTCCCTTTGTCCTTGGAGAATGGAGCAGAGTGTCTCATCTTGGTTGGGGAAGAAGAGGCATAAATGATTTGAGGGGCTTGTGGTTGATTGAGTTGAGGTGCTTGCCTTTGATGAGGTGCTTGGTAGGTTTGGTATGGTTTGCCTTGGTTTTGGTGTTGATATGGGGGTTTTGTTGGTATCGGTTTTGTTGGTGGTTGTTATTCCACTTTTGTTTCCCACCATTGTCCCTTCTTCCTTGATTATAGTTGTCCCTCCATCCTTGGTTAGAGTTATCTTGCCAACCTTGATTAAAACTACCCCCTGGATTATCGTTGCCTCCTTGTTGGTGATACCCTTGGTTTAGACGATTATAGTAGGCATTAGTAGCCAGCAAGGTATTATCCTCTTGGAGACTTGGGCATTCATCGGTGTAATGGGAGTAACAAGAGCAAATTCCGCACACTCTTTGGGAGACCAACTGTTAACTTTGTTGTTGTTGAGGAGGTGGAGGTTGTTGTTGATTGAGTTGGAGTTGCTAGAGAATATTTGTCATCTCTCCCAAGGTCTTGGTAAGGGCGACGGTCTCACCACTAGAAGAAACTTCATTTATGGCTCTTGGATGATGGTTTCTTTGTCTAGCATTGATGGGTGGAAAATTACCAATTAAGAATTTAGTGTAGAAATAATGTTGCAACTACAGTTCTTAACCGACGAAAATTTCACTTATGAATTTAGAAAGAATTGTCACAATTTGAGAATAAATTACTGGGAGTAGAATTCCCAGGTCGTCTCCCAACGAGTTGATAAAAGAGTGCAATTTATTGGTTAGGAATTTTTCGAGAAATTTTAGAGTTGGTGAAAAATAAATGGTTATAAATTAAAGCAATAAAAATTAACAAGAGAAATTATGTAATTGAAATAAAAAGCCTTGACCAGGAGAAGATTAATCGAAAGTTCTATCCTTGTTGGATTTTCCCAAGTGTAATAGTAAGAGGTTGTTGTTTTTACTTAGTTAGCCTTTACCGAATAAAGGAAAGTCAAGTAATTGAGCCAACTTTGATTCACAAGTCCTAATCCTTTCCTATGGAAGGATTAGCGTTAGTGACTAGAGAGTTAGCCAAAAACTTCCAATTACAAATTAACACTTGAGTATTCCAACTCAAGGGTCTCCTATTAATCAACTCCAAAGTCAAGTTAAGAGTCTACTCCATTGACATGGATGCCAATTCTGCAAACATATAATGGGAATAGAGACGAGACATGGTAACGAAGATTAATTTAATAAAAACTATTTTTGAAATAATAAATTAAGGGAAGATGATACTCAGACAAATAATGAAATTAAAGGTAAAAATAATTCTTGCATTAATACTTTTTAAAATCAAAGATATCTATATGTAACTCTGAACAGGGTAAATGGGAAATAAAAGAGTAAGGAAATAAGGAAACAAACTAGAATGATAAAGACTTCAACGGAGGTAGTTCTCAATATCCAATCCAAAGGCATAAAACTAGAAATCTATGAATATGAAGAACCCTAGAGGAAGTAGTATTTTTTTCTCCCAGATTCCAAAAACTAAACTAAAACTAAGTGAATAAGAATGTGTGTTGAGTCTCTGCTTGTCCCCTAGCTCTAGTCTGTGTTTCTAGGCTGAAAACTGGATCCAAACTCAGCCTAAAATTGCCCTCAGTGTGTTCTGCAATTTTTGCACGTGACGCACGTCACGCGTATACGTCATTCGCACGCACACGTCGATGGTCTTCTTCGCGTGTCACGCGTACACGTCAGGTACGCGCACGCGTCGCTGTGAAATGCGCCAAGTCATGCGCACGCGTGAGCCATGCTTGCGCGTCGATTCTCGCTGGTCAGCTCCTTAGTTTCTTGTGTTCCTTCCATTCTTGCAAGCCTCCTTTCCATCCTCTAAGTCATTCCTACCCTATAAAGCCTGAAAACACTTAACACACAGATCACGACATCGAATGGTATGAAGGGGAATTAAAGATTGGCAATTTAAAGGCTTAGGAGGCAAGTTTTTAATCATATAACAAAATTGGGAAGAAATTGTAAAATCATGCAAATTGTATGAATAAGTATGCAAAGAATTGATAAAAACAACTTAATTTAGCACAAGATAAACCATAAAATAGTGGTTTATCATACATGTTGGGTGGACTCGGCCAAATCGGTGATTAGTTACCATGCTTCCTTCGCCGTTTTATACTTTGTCAAGGAACCACTGGTTGAGGCATCCAAAAGGATCTTGTCTTGTGGTTTCATTCCTTGGCAAAAGTAGCTAATCAACACTAGAGTATCAATCATATGGTGAGAGCATGAGTCAAGAAGCCTCCGAAACCATTCCCAATACTCGTATAAAGTTTCCATTTCACCTTGGACAATGCATGAAATTTCTTTTCTCAACCTATCCATCACTTCCAGAAGAAAGAATTTATCTAAGAACTCCCTTCTAAGCAAGTTCCAATCACTAACAATCTCATCGGGCAAAGTGTAGAACCACTCTTTGGCTCTTCCCTCAAGAGAGAATGGGAAGGCAAACAACCAAATGAAAACATCATCGGAACCCTCCCGCCTTGTTATTGAACATACACCTTGAAAGTCTCTAAGGTGTCTAATAGGATCTTGAGCGGAGAGTTCGTGAAACTTGGGTAGAAGATTAATCAAGGCGGTTTTGAGCTCAAAATTAGCATTCAACTCCGGATGACGCACTTGATGCAGTTGAAGAACAAACTCTCTAGAGCACCGACCTCCTTAAAAGTAACTCTTCTTGGAGCGGCCATAGTATCGGTACCTAAATCAATGGAAGAGGTATTAGTAGTATCAATAGAAGAGTAGATAGTTCCTTCCTCGAATGACGCTTCCGATTCAACCTCGAATAAGGTTGGTGAATTGGTAGGAACCCTTTCACCACCTCCAAAGGTTAACCGACACCTGCCTAATATGGAGTAAAGTTCTCTCAATTTCAGGATCAAAAGTAGCTAAGCTCAGATCCGGTAGTGAACGTGTCATTCAATGAAAGAAGCATAGAGCTCATGACAATAAAATGCACTAAACAAAGATTAATCCTAACTAACAATTGAACTAGCAAACAATCAAGAAAAATGCAAGTATTCACATATCAACATATTTACACTAACCAACAACATGGCACATATGCAACTCCCCGACAACAGTGCCATTTTGATGCGCGATATTTTATCGGTATAGAATTTTACCCATAAATTCTGGTCGTGAGTATAGTCTAAACCAACAAGCTATAGCACATCAAACATAGAAAATGTGTGTCCACAATTCAAAATCAATAATCGAGAGTAGTAGTCCCGAGTCATTCTCCCTAGGAGTTGCCTTAAGATACACATCATTGGTTAGGAGTTCTCTTGGTGTTTTGAGATTGGATACGAGAAATGCAAATAGACTTGAATTAAAACAATGAACAAGTAACAATGAGACTAAGGGACACAAGAATTCAAATCAAGCAAGGGTGAATGACAATCAATCAATGTAAAATCCTTGGCTAGGGGTGAGAATTGGAATTCCTATCCTCATGGACTCCATCAATTGTGATAAGAATTGGTTATTGCTCCATTTAGTTAACCTCTAACTATGAAGGAAAGTCAAGTGGAGGTAATCAATTTGAGTCCACAAGTCCTAGTCAAATCCTAAGGAAAGACTGGAGTTAGTGTCATTCAAATCAATTAGCAGTTTCCAATTATCAATCAACAAAAGGCTTTGACAATTCAAGTGTCTCCAATTAGCCAACCCCCAAGCCAAGAGTGAAGATCTACTCCATAACTATAGTAGACATTTTCTCAAGCACTTGGTGAGAAATAATGGAAGACATTGTGAAATTTAGAAGAGGATTCAAAATTAGAGATATCTACTACAAGCAATCAACAACCATAAAGCAATTAACAACAATGAACATGAAATTCCTCAATGCATTAATAGAAATCAAAGTAACAAGATCCAAATCCAAGATCTACAATGTTAGAGTAACAAGAACACTAAAATAAGAGTAGAAGAATGAGATATACAAATTAGAACAATGTAGAATTGAATTAAATTCAGATCTAACCAAAGGATCCAAGTGAAATTGAAATTGAGAAAGCCAAAACCTAGAGAGAAGTTGGAGTTTCTCTCTTTAGAAACATAAACTCCAAAAACTAGCTAAGAAAGTGTGTAATGTGTGAATCCCCTTCAATCCTTGGTCCCTTGGGTCTTTTTCCCTCCAGAATTTAGCTCAAACTGGGCCTGGAGCTACCATGAAATCGCCAGCCACGATTTCATTAAAGAAGTCACGTGCCGAGCGTCATCCGTACGCGTGGGTCACGCGTACGCGTCGTCTGGGTTTTTGCGATCCATGCGTACTTGTCAAATGTGCGTACGCGTCGATGAGATTTCTGCCCAGCCACGCGGAGGCGTCACTTTCCCGTGCAATTCCCAGATCCAAGCTCCCACGCGTGTGTGTCAATGCTAATACTCCAAAGCTCCATTTTTCATGCTCCTTAAACTTATGCATGCTTTCTTCCTCTCTTCTAGACCATTCTTGCCCCTATAAACTTTGAAATCACTCAACAAACAGATCATGGCATCGAATGGTAATAGAGAGAGATAAAAATATGTGGATAAGTGTGATAGAATATTAATAAAACCCCCCAAATTCTATGCAAAATAAACCCTAAAATTGGGGTTCATCAACACCCAAGGTCTCTCCTTTGCTTAGTTAGCCTGGCGTGCCATGCCTTCGAACTCAAGTGGCACGCCCAAGTTCTTCCCTTTGCTCTTCTTCCCTGGAATCTTGAACTAACGTGGCACGCCCAGGTCTGGCGTGCCACGCCCAGGTCTGGCGTGCCACGCCCATAATAAGCACTTCATCCTTCCTCTCTGGAAAACAACACTGGCGTGCCATGCCCAGTAAGTGGCATGCCACGCCCATAATAAGGCTTCCTCATTTCTCTCTAGAAAACAACACTGGAGTGCCACGCCCAGTAGGTAGCGTACCACGCCCATAATAAGGCTTCCTCATTCTTCTCTGGAAAACAACACTGGCATCCCACGCCCAGTAGGTGGCCTGTCACGCCCATAATAAGGCTTTCTCATTCTTCTCTGGAAAATAACACTAGCGTGTCACGCCCATAATAAGGCATAAAAGAGTTCCCCTGGTCCAGTGACTGGCGTGCCACGCTGATGACTTGCATCATTTACTCCTTTTCTTATCTACAAGGATCATAAAAAGAGTATAATCTCATTAATCAATGAAATTTTATGAACCAAATTATATATATTATGGTACATTACTTTGAAATGGGTTTGTGCTGAATTTTAGGTGAAAAGAGCAACAAAAGGGAAAGAAAATAACAAATAAAGCTGGGCGTGCCACTTGAAGCTCTGGGCGTGGCACGCCAAGCTTTTCAACCAACTCTCAACAATGGGCATGCCACTTGAAGCTCTGGACGTGGCATGCCAGGCCAACATTCCAGCAAAGAAGGTTGAAGAATTTTACATGGGCGTGCCACTTGGAGCTCTGGGCGTGGCACGCCAAGTATTGGACGTGCCACACCAGGGCATATGCCAGCCTGACCTCCTCTCATTCAAATGAAGATATCTTGAGCTAAACAACTCCAAATGAGATAATTCTAGTACCATTAGAAAGTAGACATCCAGGACTTTCCAACCATATATAACACTTTATAATGGACATTGGAATTGAGGGAGATTTGACCCCAAAAGAACAAGGAGAAAAACACGTCACTGCAGAGTTACTAGCCTGACCTCTTCATCTTCAAAGAAACATAACTTGAGTTGTAGAGGTCTAAATGATCTAATTTTGGTGGCATTGGAAAGATGAACATCAAGAGCTTTCCAACGATATATAACACTATAGGGTGAACGTTAAAACTAGAGGTGAAAAAGGCCATTATTTCAGTTGCAAAAGCTGGGCGTGCCACTTGATATCGAAGACGTGGCACGCCAGCTCTATTTTCATAATGGGCATGGCACACAAGGTTTTAGGCGTGGCATGCAGTTCTAATGGCCAGAGAGCATGATTTTATGCATCATTGAAGGCGTGGCACGCCAAAGAGTGGGCGTGGCACGCTGGGGTACTGACAGACTGACCTTTTCAACTTCAAATAGGCATAACTTGAGCTATGGAGGTCCAAATGAGTTGATTCCAGAGGCATTGGAAAGCTAACATCCAGGGCATTCCAACAATATATAATAATTCATAGAGGACATTCAATTTGAGGCCCAAAAAAATCCATCAATTCAGCATTGCAAAGTGGGTCATACTCTAAAGGGAAAAATCAAGTGGGAGTGGCACTTGAAATCACACACCAACTTCTCCCTGCAGCCCCCAACCTTCAATCAAGCCCATTCCAACTCTCATTCAAGCCACAATTGTCAACCAATCAAGGCCACAAAAAGCATCTAGAATAGTTTATTTTCATTTTATTGTAATTTGCTTTTAATTTCATTTTAAATTTGTAATTTAGGAGAGCCTATATAAAGGCCTTAGTTTCATAGAATTAGGTATGCTGGATTGGGGGAGTCTTCGAACCCTCTCTATTCACCATCAGCTTCCTTTCTTTTCTTTCTTACTTTTGTAAATATCTTTTAGTTATGAATCACTAACTCTTTCCATTGGGAAAGAGAGCTCTATTACTATTTGATGGATTGATTATTTTTATTCTTCTTCTTCTATTCATCTCTCTTTGATTTACTAGAAAGAATTTCGTTCTTCATTCTAGCATTCAATTATCTTGGAAAAGAGATTGAATGCAATTGGGTTTTATGGGTACCTTGGAAGAGGAAACATAAAACCATGCTTAAAATTCTTTCTCACACTTGAGTAGGATCTGGGTTTTGGTGTTTGGATATGGTGACATATAATCTTCCCTCTACTTGGACCTATGAGGATGTGTGGTATAATCAAGGAACAAGCTTCATCTCTTCTCATGAGCAATTAGACCAAGGAATTGGCTATTGATCAAGATTTGAGAGATGAGTTGCATGATTGAAGATGAGATGAAATCAACTAATCTGGAGAATGCAATATCTCTTGATCCCAATGCTTATTTCATCTTTCTTTCTTTTACTTACTTTATGGTTATTTACATTTTCTGCACTTTACATTTCCAGCACTTTACTTTCTTGTACTTTACTTTCCTTGCCATTTACTTTCTTACACTTATTGCTTTCTTTTACTTTTATGTCATTTACGTTTCTTGTTTCTTATCACTCAAAATTGAATAGTATAACTAGGATAATCAACTAATTATTATTTGCTTTAATCCGTTAATCTCTATGGTATTCGACCCTACTCCTAGTGGGTTATTACTTAACGATATTTGGTGCGCTTCCCAAAGAACGGATTCATTTTATATGGGGAGTGAATTCCGGTCATCACACGCCCAGCATTCAAGTGGCATGCCCATGGTTATCTTTATCTTGGCATGCCACGCCTTAAGTCCCAAGTGGCATGCCCAGTCTTCTTCTTCCTAGGGTGCTAGAGTTGGTGTTCCACGCCTTCGACAACAAGTGGCATGCCCAGTGTTGGTGCTTAAGCTCTGCAAGCATTGGCGTGCCACGCCTAGGACCCAAGTGGCACGCCCAATGTTGATACTTCCTCCATGTTCCTCTGGTCAAACGTATTGGCGTGCCACGCCTTCGAGTTCAAGTGGCACGCCCCTTGTTGGTGTGAGCTCCTTCAAGCTTGGCGTGCCACGCCTTGAACCCAAGTGGCACGCCCAAGTCATGAGTAGAGTTGGCATGCCACGCCTTCAAGCTTATGTGGCATGCCCAGTGTTAAACCTTCAAGTCCCCTTTCAAGACCAATGAACTGGCGTGCCATGCCTTCAAACCCAAGTGGCATGCCCAGTGTTGACTAGGGGGTTGGCGTGCCATGCCCCCTTTATGGTCTTCAAAAGTGCTCTCTAGAAAGTATAATTGGCGTGCCACGCCTAGCCCTGGCATGCTACGCCCATATTAATGCTCCATGAATCCTTTTTTGGAATTGTCAACTAGCGTGCCACGCCCTATTGCTGGCGTGCCACGCCTATACTATTTGGTGGCATTTGTACTAAGTGGCACGCCCAGCTTCTTTTTCTTGTTTCCTCCTTCCTTTGTTGCTCTTTTCACCTAAAATTCAACACATGCTCATTTCAAAGCAATGTACCATAATATTCACCATTAACTCATGAAATTGCATTGATTGAATGAGATTACACCCTTTTTATGGTCCTTTTAGGTAGGAGAAAGAGGTAGATGATGCAAGTCATCAAAGGGTCATCCTTAGCATCTACTTGTTATGTCATCTATGTCTAGTTGTTTCATTATGGATTACTCACTTCCCAAACTTCATTCTATGGTTCTATACTCACTCTTCATTTCTTATTTTTTTATTAATCTCACTTAAGTCATAGTTCCTACTTTTGTTTTGCAAGCAACTCATCATTAACTCCTTTTGGAAACAAACTAAATTTATTGATATTGTAAAGCTTAACATTTAAAATTATCTTTCTCAAAATAAAACTCACAACCTAAGGACTCATAAAATCATTCTTACTTCAGAAAAGAAAACAACAACTATCATAATAAAAGAAACTACTAGGCAATCAAATTAGACAATTTCTTCCAAATGGAACACAACAACCTTTGCTTGTCATGATGCTTCTCACTTGATCAGTGCATTGGTCCCTTCCCCTTATCCTTTTTCTTGGAGGATTCATCACCATTTTTCTTTGTTGAGGCTCCTTCTTGTGCTTGAGTATCCTTTGGCTTCCAAAAGCCTAGCCTCCTTATGAAAGTCCTTTCATCCTCCTTATTCTTAGCGAAAATCTCCTCTTGCCTAGCGCTTAGCTCTTCCGTCCCTTGTACAAATGTGTGATAGTTTGGATTCAGGGTGGCTACCACATTGCACAGGTGATTCAGCTTTGCTTGTGTGTTTATATTATATTTCCTTCTTCAAGTGGTTCTAGCCTCATAAAAGGACTTAAACTCAGCAAGGTTCCTTTGTTGAACCATTTGTTGCTCCATAATTTTGTTGAGGCTGCCTTGTATTTCTCCCCAATAGAATTGCCCTTGCTGTTCCGTGATTTGATCCACATTTCCTTGAAGCTACTGGATGCTCTCTTGCATTTGTTCCTAGTGCTTTTGTTGCTCCATAAGTTGGTTGATGTCTCCCTGCATGTGGTGGATGTTCCCCTGCATCTCCTCCCAATTGAAACCTTTTGGAAATTGTGCTTGAACTTGTGGAATTGGTGCTTGGACATATGGCTCTTCTTGTTGTAGTGGCTCTTGTGATGCTTGCACATGAGCTCTCTACTCTCTTGCCCTTTGTAGTGGATTGACAGCCACCACTTTTTCCATCTTCTTGGCAGTTATTGGCTTGTCTTGCTCTAGCAATGTCTCATCTATACTAGTTTCCACTCCTACTTCATCACATAATTGCTTAATGATGCTTGGGAAAGCTAGCCTTGTGCTGTCCTTGGTGGTTGTTAGCATCCTATGGATGTTGTTTACAATTATCTCTCCCACATTTACCTTCTCCCCTTTCATGATGCTATAGATTAGCACTGCCCTTTCTATGGTTACCTCTGAGGTGTTGGAGGTAGGGTTGAGGGACCTCCTTACAAAGTCCAGCCATCCTCTTACTTGAGGACACAAATCTCTCCTCCTCAGTTGGCTTGGCTTCTCGTCCTTGTCCTTGATCCACTCAGTGTTGAGAACACAAATTTCATTTAGAATATCTTCAAAGCCCAGATCAAGTTGCTTTATTCTTTCTTCATAGCTACAAGAGGATCTTGTGTTCCTTACTTCTAACATTCTCCCTAAGTTTGCAAGGCTGTAATCAATATCTTTCTTCCTCACAAAACTTAGATAAGTGAGTTGTTGCCTTGGCTGTGGAACAGCATTAGCATAAAACTCTCTTACCAAGCTCACCACCACCTTCTTTGGTGGATTGCACAATATTGCCCAGCCCATAATATTAGTCTCAATGTTGATTTTTCTGTGCTCATCTCTTCCAAGTTGGAAGCCAACCTTTAGGATGATTTGCCTCTCACTCACCCACCCAAAGAATTGGTTTTAGTGGAAGAATGAGAGGAACTTATGCTCATTGTAGCTTGAAGAGCCAGAGGTTTCCTTGGTCTTTATCTTCTTTGAGCCAAAGATCTTTGGTGGTGCTATTTATGGAGTATGATAAAGAGGTGGTAGAAGAAAGAAGAAGAAGAAAAGCACAGCAAAAGGGATTTTTGCTCAACACCAAACTTAGGACTTAATTGTCCTAATTAAGAAAAGAAAATAAGAAAGTAAAGAAGGGAGAGTAGGAGTTTCGGAGGAGAGAAGGGATGTGTGGGTATGGTGTGATGAGGAGGGGTGGGTGAATGCAATATATAGGGAGGGAAAGAAGAGTCTGGAAGGGTATGTAATTTATGGCAAACTTGAATTTTTAGGATGGGAATTGGCGCCTAGCGTGGGAGAAGCGCCACTTGAAAGTGGTTCAACTTTCTTTAGATTGTGAGTTCCAAAGTGTGAAGTACACTTTGACTCCCCTCTCTTGATGAATGATCAATACCTTGTGGGCCCCGCCACTTCCTGAAATTGTAGTTACAAATTTCACATTAGTGATCAAAGGGTTGTTTCATTTTCTTCCAAATAATTGGTATTTATTTTGTGTGTCTTTTTGACATCTAACTTAAGTTCATTGCATCTGATAACTGGTGCTCATGATTGGACTTTATTATATTTATTATGAGTGGAAGAAATTTAATTCTTTATACCCTTCCACTTCCACCCTATGTGTACACAATTAAGTAACCTCTTTCATTTATCTCACCATGTTATTGGGTGCATTAAAATACCAACTTATTGGGCTTAATTTGAATGCGTGATAAACCCCTTTGTAGGGTTTATCTTGTGTTAAATTTAGAGTATTTTGATAACCTTTTCTCACATTTATTTAATGAAATAGCATGATTTTCTGATTGTCTCTGTATTTGTGCTTAGATGTAAAAATATGCTTTTTAGACCTTTAATTTGATAGTTTTAATCTTCCTTTGATTCCACTAGATGTCTTGATGTGTTTGCTAGTGATTTTAGGTTGAGAAAGGGCCAGGAAGGGATCAAAGGAGTGAAAGGAAAGCATACAAAATGGGGAAATCATGAAAAGCCAAAAATTTGGAAAAGTCCATGGGCGCGCACGCGCACTATGCGCTTATGCGCAGATCGCAAAATTCTTCAGGGACACGCACGCACACTGTGCACGTACGCACCGAAGACCGCACGTGATTTTTAAACAGGAACATGTGCCTGGCAATTTTGGAGGGTTTCTAGCCCCATTTGGAGCTGAGTTTTTGGCGGAAAAAGGCTAAAAAGACCAAGGGATGAAGGGGAAGGCATCATGTAGAATCATACACACACATTAGGCTAGGTTTTAGTTTTGTTTTAAAGAGAGAAGCTCTCACTTCTCTCTAGAATTAGGATTAGGGTTAGGTTTAGATCTTAGATCTAGGTTTTAATTCATACTCTCTTCTTCTTTTTCTTAATTCTTTGTTGTTACAATCATCATTCTTCTATTGTTTATTATTACTTTCTTCTACTTTGTTTGTAGATCTACTTTTGTTCATTCTATTTTCTTTTAATGTAATTTGAGGTAATTCATGTAGATCTTGTTTTCTTTGATTGTTGTTGTTGATTTCTTACATTCAATTATTGTTAGATTCTATTCTTGTTATCAATTTACTATGCTTTTCTTTTGTGCCTCTCAAGTGTTTGATGAAATGCTTGGTTGGATTTTAGTATAGATTTTATTCCTCTTGGCTTAGGTGGAGTAATTAGTGACGCTTGAGTTATCTAATTCCCTTGTTGATTGCTAATTAGAAGTTGCTAATTGATTTGGATACCACTAACGCTAGTCTTTCCCTTGGGAATTGGCTAGGACTTGTGGAATCAATTTGATTCATCCACTTGACTTTCCTCCATGGTTAGAGGTTAACTAAGTGGTAGCAATGAACAATTTGTAGTCACAATTGAGGAGGATAACTAGGATAGGACTTCTAGTTCTCATATCTTGCCAAGAGCCTTTTTAGCTATTAGTTTAATTCATTGCCTACATTTCCTGTCTCTTATAAAAAAAACCCCAAACATACCTCATAACCAATAACAAGACACTTCATTGCAATTCCTAGGGAGAACAACCCGAGGTTTCAATACTTCGGTTTATAGATTTTAGGGGTTTGTTACTTGTGACAAACAAATTTTTATATGAAATGATTAATGTTGGTTTAGAAACTATATTGCAACGAGAGTTTATTGTGAATTCTAAACCACACAAAAGTCCCATTATTAAAATGGCACCGTTGCTGGAGAATTGCAATGGTGTTATGTTCTTGGTTATTGTACATATGTGAATATTGTGAATAGTTTGCTTGTTTGATTTAGTAGCTAGATTTTATTTGTGCCTTTTATTTTTGTCTTTGCTATCATGAATTTTCACCCTCTTGGCAATGAGTTTGATTCTAATTGTGTTATAGGAAATGTGAGCTTCAATGACCACATGTATCAAGGATGGAACCAACAAAGATGGGAGGAGCCTCAAGGAATTGATCACTCCTATTGGCAACAACCTCCGGATACTTATAGGTACAATCACCATCCTAATGCATGTCAATTTAATGGCTATGGTGAATATTCTTGTGCCAATCAATTACCACTATCATATGCCTATGACTCTTGTCCTCAACATGAACATCAACCATACTCACAAGCATTTCCATACCAAGCATCTTCCTATGACCCATATCCATCATATGACCAATCACCCATACCATACTCTCATGACCATTATGAGCAAGAACCTTTAGAACCACCACAACCCTATCAAGATTACTACCATGAACCACCTCAATATTCACCATCTCCATACCCTTACCAAGAAGAACCACCTTCCTACTATGAACCCTCTCTCCAAAATAATGAACCTTTCTATCCACCCCAAGCCCCAAGAGATGATTCTCTTACCTTGCTACTTCAAGGCCAAGCAGATATGCAAAGGAACACCCTAGAGTTTGTGACTAATTTGACTAAGGTAGTGCATACTTTAGCCTACCAATGCTTGAATACTCAAGGTGTTTCCGTGGCCACATGTGAAAAATCAAAAGAAGAGCAAAGTATGAAGGAGAAATTGGAAAATCTGGTGGAAAAAAAGGAGGAGTCCAACTTTGTATTGGAGCAATTGGAGAAGCCTAGGGTCATTGAAGAAAAGGAAGAAGTAGTTGAAGATCTAGGAGATGCGGAACTACCATGGAAGTCTCAACAACCTCCAGAGCATATCAAGATTGAAGAATATGAGAAGGTTGATCAAGAGATGGATTTAATCATCAATGATTTCTTATCAATAATTGAATCCTCTCCCATGGGACATGAAATTGAAGCTATTGAGGACAACTCAACACCAAATATTGTTGACAATCTCATTGAAGACTCTTCCATAAAAGGTGAAGTTGATATGGAAGTAGATTTCACGCAACCTCCTAAGTTTGATTTGATTGAAGATAAGGAGGAATTGGGAGAAGTCAACAAGAAAGAAGAAGATGAAAGAAGTTGTCAAGAGGTGGAAATATACAAAGAAGAGCAAAAGGAAACCGACCGTGCATTGTCTAAGTGTGGAGAGGTTTCCCTCCCAAGCCACCATCCAACATACCATTCAAGTGGGTAAAACTCTCACTCTTAAACTTCACTTTCTCACTTGAATATGGCTTGATTGAAAATGATGGACAACTTAGAGCTCTTTGTGAAATTAAGAGTAGAAAGGAGTTGTGTAGTGGTTGGAAGTTAGGAATTAGGCTCATTGAGGTCAAAGTTTCAAGGCATGGGGACCATGATTGGATGAATGCTACTTCACATGGGTCTAGGAAGAAAGCTTGGTGTGCTAGAGAGAATTCCATTTGTCAATCGCCCAAACGGAAATTTTATGAAGATCAACTCGAAGACGGGTGCGAAAATAAGATATGGGATCCCAGATCGAAGCACGAAGACCAACTTTGGGAGCTCATATCTTGGGTGGAACTCCATCCAAACTTGGTGAAGACGGTTGGAACTTCTGTCAACCATTTGAGAAGTGAAGATCCTTGGAGATTCAAGGATGAGAATAAGCATAAGCCACCATGACAAAGAACTTCTCAAATGTCCAACTTAAGGACTTGAACTAAAAGTGCTAGGTGGGAGACACCCCCACCATGGTAAACTCTTTCCACCCTCTTGCAATTTTGCTTAATAAGTGAATTGAGTTACCATTGTAGTTAGTTTTTCTTTCCATATACTTGGTTCAATAAATTAGTTGTAGGTTGCTTGTGGGGCAAGTAACCCGTGCTCATATTTGATAATTCTCAAAAAGCCAAAAAGATTGTTGCTATTTTTTTTTGGAGTTAATTTTGAGCTATAGGTAGTGTTAAAAAGGGTTTAAGCTGTTTTTGCCTTTTCTGAAAAAAAAATTTGTCAAGGACGCGTACGCACGCTGTGCGCGTGCGTGCCCATACGCATATGCAGGCCCATACTCTTTCCAGAGAGTTGGGCCAATCTCGTGCCAACTCTGGGCTAATGGCACAACCGAGTGTACGCGTGCGCGCACTACGCGCATACGCGCCAATATCCAAATTTTGCAAATGCGCGCGCCTGCGCACATGGCGCGTGTGCGTCGATTCGCCAAAACCATTTCCAGGCCAATGATCCGAGACTTGTGCCAGCTCTGGGCTCGCATTAAGCATTTAGCCCAACTCCCGTTCGCACGGACGCGCACTGTACACGTCCGCACCCATACCTATATCTGCTGTCTATGCGCGCACGCACTTGCCGCTTCCGCGCCCCTTGACGTAGCGGAAATTGGCAAGTTAAGAAATTATTATAAGAAATGCGTTGTAAGTATAGTTCTTAACCAACCAAAAATCCGCTTATCAATTTAGAAGGGGTTGTCACAAAATTAGAATTAAAATACTGGGAGTATGAATCCCAGGTCGTCTCCCAACGAGTTGCAGAAAGGTGTGCTATTTTATTAATCAGATGTTTTCTAAAATGGTTTGAATTGATAAACAGGAAATTAAATCAGAGAGTATATGTAATTTAAATAAAAACTTTGACCGGGAGTAGATTAGTTGGAAGCCCTATCCTTGATGGGGTTCTCCCAAGATCAAAATGATAATTGAAGATTGTTCTGCTTAGTTATCCTTTACTAGGTAGAGGAAAGTCAAGTAAGTTGGAAGGCAATTTCTATTCACAAGTCCTAATCCTCTCTCTTGGGAGGGACTAGTGTCAGTGACTAGAGGGTGATCCAACAATAAATCCAATTACAATTTTTTTCTTGAGTGTTCCAACTCAAGGTTCTCCTTTCAATCATCTCCCAATCAAGTTATGGAACTACTCGCTCATTATGAATGTAAATTTCACAAAATAAGGAAGAGAAATAAAGAGAAACATGATAAATAATAATAATCAAAGAGACCAATTGAAGATAAAAATAATTCTTGTATTAATAAATTCTAAAAATAATCCAATAGTAACTCTGAATAAATTAAGGACATGGAAGAGTAAGAGACAAGTGAGGAAACAAACTAGAATGACGAAGTCTTGGCGAAGGTAATAACTCTTCTCAATATCCCAATCCAAAAAGCAATAAAAACGAAATCCTAAGAACTATGAATGTGTAGAGAGAAAACCTAGAGGAGGAGTAAAGTTGGATCTAAAACTCAACTTATGCGGAATGAATTGTTGTTTTTGGTCTCTGCATGTTCCCTGGATCTAATCTGCTTTTCTAGGCCGAGAACTGGGTCAAAACAGGGCCCAAAATCGCCCCCAGCGAATTCTGCAGATTCTGCAGATCGCGCACGTCACGCGATCGCATCATCCAGGCGTTCGCGTCATCCAACGTTTTGCCTTGCCAGGCGTGCGCGTCGTCTACGCATTCGCGTCACTGGTGCAGCATCCAATCCATGCGTTCGCGTCAGGCATGCGAGCGCGTCACTGCAATTTCCTCTATTTCGCGCGGTCGCGTGAGCCATGCGTCCGCATCACTTCTCGCTGGTCATCTCCTCAATTTCTTATGTTCCTTCCATTTTTGCAAGCCTCTTCTCCAATTTCCAAGTTATTCATGCCCTATAAAGCCTGAAACACTTAACACATGGATCACGGCATCGAATAGAATAAAGGAGAATTAAAATACATATTTAAAAGTCTCTAGGAAGCAAGTTTTCAATCATGGAGTAATTTTTGGGAAGGAATTGTAAATACATGCTAATCATGTGAATAAGTGGGTAAAGGTTTGATAAATCCACACAATTAAATACAATATAAACCATAAAATAATGGTTTATCACCCCTCGTCCATTTTGCCTCCCGCGCGGACGCGCATTGTGCGCGAGGGCGCGGATTCAAAAAAATTTAAAACCCTACCTGCGCGAGGAGATCAGCGCATTCGCGCACCCCTCGCCTCCCCTACCCCTAACGTCTTCTCCTTTCCTTATTCCTCCATAACCGCCCCTGCTAGCTACCACCACCGCGCCGGCCCCGTCACCACTATTGCCCTCCCTCTCCGTCTTCCCATATCTCTTCCTCTCTCGCTCGTTCCTTCTCCCTCACCCTCTCATTCTCACCTCTCTCACCACTCCTCTCTCTCTGCTCCCCACCCGCCGCGGCCGCCAACCACCGCCGGTGAACCCGCAGCCACCCTCATCACCATTCTTTTCTCCCTCTTCTCCTATCCATGTCTCCTGCCTTCCTCGTACCTCCCCTCTGCACCTACTTGGGTTCACGGCCTCGTTCCCTATTTCACCTCCCCGGCTCCATAGTCGCCGTGTACTGCCGCTTCTGGTAGCACAGCTTTGCTGCCCTTCTTCCCACCCCTCTGTCTCTATACTGTTCTGCACTTCATTCCAGGTTTCATAGCCTGCGCTCTTGCTCTGTTTTCTTTACTGCTATTTATTAATTTTTGTTAGTTAGTTTTAGTTAGTTAGTTGGATAATTTTGCATGTTAGGATAGATAGATATAACTGCGGTCAGGTAGTTAGGATGTGGTTAGAGGATTCTAGGCCTGATAATTGTTCCATTTGTGTTTATTTGTTTGAATATTCCATGCCGAGTGATGCGTGCTATGCTATGTTCTATATGTGCTGTTTCACTACTGTCTTGCTTGCTTAATGCTGCTGGGTCATATCAATTCCCTGATTGTGTTACATGTTTAATATGCTGAACTCATATGACTGAATTTCTACTACTATTTGCTATCCGGGAACGTCCAAATTACTGCCGAAATGCTGCCCAATTTTCTAGATATTGCTTTGCTTTTAAACATGTCACCTATAATTGAACTTGTTACCTTTGGAATTGAATACTCACTTGGTTACACCAAGTTCCATTCTTGGGTGCCTTTGGGTCGGTTTTTCCGTATTTCATATATTTCCCATGACTTGCTTTGAACCATTCCATGCTTACACTTTTCAAGATAGTCAAATGTCTTTAACTTGTGCTTCACTCATCATTTGATTTAACATGTGATTTTGTTGAATATGGTTCATGCTTTGCAACAATTGGTGAATTCAACTTGTGTAACTCTTTTTCACTCAAATTAGTTTCTATCTTGGTTTGTGTTACACAAAGTGCATTTCAACTTTTGCAACACCAATTATTGCAAACCTAATGACCAAGGCATTGATTGATGACTCGTTTTCAATTAATTGCTTCTTTTGTAATTTTATATTTCATCATCAATGACTGCACTCTCCTCATGATTGTGAGCATGCTTGTTTTCCTTGCTTTGTGAATTTCACTTGATTGAGACAATGACCATCTTATCCCTAACTTTTGAACTAGATTTTCTAACTTCTAACTCATTTTACCTAACAAACTTTCCTTTTGGCTTAAGCTAACCCATTGACCATTCTTTTGGGTATGATGCTCATTGAACTTAATAAACAAGCATGATGTGTTTAATGGTGGAATTCTTGGTTTGTGACTTTATCTTCTTTGGTTATGGTTACTTGCATTCCAAGTTTTCATTCTTTTAAGTCACTTCATGAGTATGCCATTACTTACATGCTATCTTCCTAATTGCCTAAGTGCTTATATCATATCAAATTTGCCTTCAGGATGGCTGATAAAGGTAAAAAAATGGCTACTACCTCAAGGAAGAGGAAGAAATCTCAAGCCACCACCCTCTCTCCTTATGCCAACTATGCAAGGAATCCACTGAATAAAGTGGATAAGCAAAATCAGATGCTACCGCCCACCGATATATACATGTTTCCCAACCTCTACTGTGAGCTCTGTTTTCCTGCCTATCGGAAGACAAACCTGAATATTGAGAAGAAATTGGCCCTACCCGACGACTTGAAGGAACCCATTGAGGCCTGTATTCAGGGATTAGGCCTAGGCTTTATTGATAGGAACTTGGGACGGATTAACACTTCATGGATCAAGGAATTTTATTGTAACTTCTTTCGGGAGACTCTGGATTCAGTGCATCTACGGGGTGGGCAGATCTCGATCATTGAGGCAGCTATTGAGGGCGTTTTGCACTGTCTACCTTGGACTGGTGATGCATGTGCATACCAGCAGGCAGAGACTACAATTAATACTATTACTTTTGACTATGAGGCACTGAAGAGTGTTATTGCCACACCGGACGCCTCTTGGGTGATGGATTCTAGCAACACAAGGCCCAATGGGATGTTATTCACCTATGTGTCTAGGGAGGCCCAGACTTGGCAGCAGATATTTGCCCACAATGTCTTGCCCACTACACACTTCTCTAAGATTCCGATGGATATGCTTCTCCTGATTGGCTATGTCATGGAGGGGAAGGAGGTATATTTCCCCCGACTAATCAGGAGAGGCATGTGGCGAGCACACATCCGCGGCCTTCTACCATTTCCTACCATGGTCACTAGGATGATTGAGCTAGCTGGCGCCCCATGGAGGGATGATGATGCGATTCCACCACCCCCAGACAAGGACGAGAAAGAGGTTACTATTTCGTGGGGTACGTGGGTGCATGAGAAACCCCCCTTCCAAGCACCGCTCTCGAACTAGAGCAGTAGTCGAGGCAGCTAGACCTTCATCTTCCACAGCAGTAGCAAGACCTTCTTCTTCTTCAGCACCAGCAGCAGCACCTTTACCACCACCACCAGCACCCGAGCCAACTTACCTGCTAGTATAGTGCCTGTTTCGTTTCATGGAGCGTAGTGAGCGTCGCATCATGCGACATCTCGATCGCATAGACCAAGTGTTTGTATCACAGGGCATTGAGCTACCCCCTCTCACCGAGTCTCCCGCTTCCGATGAGCCAGATCATGAGGAGGAGCGTGAAGCAGGACACGCAGAGGAGCATGTTGAGGAGCCGCTTCATCAGGAGGCACCTCCGCAGACATAGGATACCCAGGATATTCCACAGCATGCCGCAGAGCCAGTGCCCCATTCTGAGATCCAGCAGGACGTAGATATGACCGTTGACCCTCACCATGAGCCCGATACGTAGCATCGAGGACGATGCTTCATCTTAAGTGTGGGGAGATCACTGATAAACCACTATTTTATGGTTTATATTGTGTTTAATTGTGTGGTTTTATCATGATCCTTACCCACTTATTCATTAATTTAGCATGCATTTATATTTCCTTCCTGAAATTATTACATGATTGAAAACTGCTTCCTAGAGACTTTTAATTATACATTTTAATTCTCCTTTATTTCATTCGATGCCGTCATATGTGTGTTAAGCGTTTCAGGCTTTATAGGGCATGAATGAGTTGGAGATTAGAAAGGAAGCTAGCAAAATGGAAGGAACACAAGAAATTGAGGAGATAACCAGCGAGAAGTGACGCGGCCGCATGGCTCACGCGACTGCGCGAAAGAGGAAAAATCGCAGTGGCACGGCCGCATGACTCATGCGACCGCGCGGATTGGAAAAGCACAAGCGACGCGGAGGGGTGGACGATGCAAACGCGTGGCAGGGAAAAACGCGAATGATGCGTCCGCATGGATGACGCGATCGCGTGACATGCGTGATCTGCATAATCTGCAGAATTCGCTGGGGGCGATTTTGGACCTTATTTTGACCCAGTTTTCGGCCCAGAACAGCAGACTAGAGCCAGAGAACATGAAGAAACCAAAGACAACATTCATTCTATAGAGTTTTAGTTTTGAGATCTAGTTTTTACTCCTCCCCTAGGTTTTCTCTCTAGACATTCATAGTTCTTAGGATTTACTTTTCGATTGCTCTTTGCATCGGGACACTGAGAAGAGTTATTACCTCATCAAGACTTCGTCATTCTAGTTCGTTTTCTTTACTTGGCTTACTCTTCCATGTTCTTTGCTTTGTTTAATTTTACCATTGGAATATATTTTTAGATTATTTAATATAAGGATTATCTTTATTTTTAATTAATCATTTTAATTTTTGTTTACAATGTCTTTCTTTAATTCCTTTTCGTATGCTATGAATTTTACATTCACAATGAGCGAGTAATTCTCTAACTTGATGGGGAGTCGATTGAAGAGAACCCTTGAGTTGGAAAGCTTAAAAGAAAGATTGTAATTGGGTTTATGGTTGGATTGCCTTCTAGTCACTAACACCAATCTCTTTTAATTAAGTGGATTGCAACTTGTGAACAGACGTAGCATTCCAACTTGTTTGACTTTCCCTTACCTAGTAAAGGATAACTAAACAGGATAACTTTTAATTGTTAATTAATCTTGAGAGTATTCCAACAATAATAGGGATTCCAACTAATCAACTCCCAATCAAGGCTTTTATTTACATTATTCAAATTCTCCAATTTAATTTCCTGCTTACTCAACTCAAACCTTTTTGAAAACCTCTGATTAATAAAATAACACACTTTTCTGCAACTCGTTGGGAGATGACCTGGGATTCATACTCCCAGTATTTTAACACCTTTCTAAATTGATAAGTGGAATTCTGGCGAGTTAAGAACTATACTTGCAACGTATATATTTTAACAATTTTTAATTCGCCAATTTCTGCTACCATCAATTTTTGGCGCCGTTGCCGGGGAGTTGCAATAGAGTGCTAAAGTTATTAATTAGAATTTATTTATTTGCATTTTATTTTATTTTGCTACTATGAGCTGCATGTTTCTTTCGTCAAATGACGCGTTCACTTCCTGATCCAAGCTTGCCAATATTCGATCCTAAAATTGAAAGGACTATTTCACGAATAAGGCGAGCTCGGCGTCGGTTAGTCCTCTCTGAGGGTGGATTTGAAACGTCAGTTGAAGAAGAAACCAGCCCCCGTTCTACTGATTTGGTTGATTCACGTGCATACGACATGGCAGAACCTAGGAGAATTACTATCCAGGAGGAAGGAGCCCCTGATTTTACAATGCAACCGTTTCAAGCGCATCACGCAGCGGTGGCTACAGATTTTGAAATAAAGACCGCACTGCTCAATTTGATGCCCAAGTTTCATGGCTTACCTGCTCAAGAGCCTATCAAGCACCTGAGAGATTTCCAAGCAGCTTGTTCTACTGTCAGGCGTGATGGTGCAGATGAAACTTCAATTTTGCTGAAAGCTTTCCCGTTTTCTCTTGAGGGAAAAGCAAGAGAGTGGTACTACACTCAACCCCTAGCAAATGTATCCAACTGGGATACACTCAGAAAAGAATTTTTGGAAAAATTCTTTCCATCTGAAGTTATTGATAAACTGAGGAAAGACATTTCCATGATTGTTCAAGATGACAACGAGACTCTCTTTGAATACTGGGAATGCTTCAATAATCTTCTAGAAGCATGCCCCCACCACATGATTGACAAGATAGTGTTACTCAGCTATTTCACACAGGGCCTGAGGCCCCAAGATAAGACCACATTGGAAAGTGCTAGCAATAGGTCTATGAAGAAGTACAAGACCACTGATGAGGCATGGTAATTGATCAGCGACTTAGCTGAATCTACTAGGAACCACAGGTAGAAACAAGGCCATTCAAAAGCCATCGCAGAAGTATCCTCTAGCAGAGAGACTGCTGCTCTAGCTCAGAGTATCTGTGAAATGACCAACTTACTGAAGCAGATGCAATTGAATCAACAACAAGTTCAGCAAGCTCAACCTCCTCCACCACAGAAAGCCAACAGTTAGTCCCACAGAGAGTTTGTGGAATTTGTGCTGATTATAGCCATTATACTGATGAATGCCCGCAGCTCCAACAGGAAGACAACATGGTGGCATCCACTCATAACTTCTATGACCGCCCCAACCAAGGGTACAATCAAGGTGGAAATCATAACCATGGATGGCAAGACAATTCTAACTAGAATTGGAAGGATAACAATAACAGAGGAGGCAGAGATAATCAGGGAAATCAGAGGTGGAATAATAACAACAACAGGCAGCAGAACTAACCTTATAGAGCACCTCACCTAAGGCAATCCCAAGGACCACAGAATACCCAACAGCAGACCTCTCAAATTACTTATTCTTCTTCATCTCCTAATGATGAATTACTACAATCTATTGATAGGAGACAACAGGCCATGAAAAACAACCTTAGTGCCACTCTAAATGGTCTGACCTCTGCTGTACAAGCTCTCGCCTCACAGATTGGATTAATGAATAACCCCAGTAACCAACCTTTGAGCTCCACTGGAATTTCCTCTCAACCATTACCCAATCCAAAGGGAGGCATTAATGCCATCACCCTAAGGTCTGGAACCACACTGCAGGAGAGGAATCAGGAGGAGCCAAGCCCACCAGAACACGCCTCAGCTGAAGAGGTAGTAGAAATAGAAGATATTGAAGAGGAAGAGGACATACAGGACATAGCTAAAAAAGAAGAAGCCCAACCATAGGAGGAAGCACCAAAAGGCACAGACACTACAGAAAACACCTTTCCCATTCCATTTCCACAACTTGCAAGGAAGCCCAGGAAGTAGCTGGAACCCGATCCTAAAATGGTAGAGATATTCAAAAAGGTTGAGGTAAATGTTCTTCTTTTTGATATTATTCAACAGGTACCTAAATATGCAAAGTTTCTAAAAGATTTATATATACATAAAGACAAAATTAATGAATTAGAAACTATTCCTTTAGGTAGTTCCATATCTGTTTTAATGGAAGGACTACCTGAAAAGTGTAGTGACCCAGGTCCTTGTATAGTTAGTTGTACTATTGGTGGTGTAGTAATTTATGATTGCATGTGTGACTTAGGAGCATGTGTTAGTAAAATGCCTTTGTCTATATATGATATTTTGAGGCTCCCTCCCTTAAAAAGGTCGGCAGCTCGTTTTGTGTTAGCAGATAAAAGCATTATTATAGTGACTGGAGTTGCTGAAGATGTTTTGGTGAACATTAAAGGGCTTACATTTCCCACTGATTTTTATATCTTGGAGATGCCCCATAATGACTAGATAAGCCATTATCAATCCTACTTGGAAGACCATTTCTGAAGACATCAAAATTCAAATTGGATGCTTTTTCAGGAACATACACTTTTGAAATAGATGGCCGAATAGTAATCTTCAATCTGAATGGAGTTATAAACAACCCTCCAGAAGATCATTCTATCTTCCAGTGTGATGTCATAGATGAAACTGTAGCTGAAGTTCACAAGGAAGAGTTAGAAGAGAGGCACACTGGACAAGGTCCAAGTGTGAGGACCCTCTTAAATGACAATGAGGGCACTTCGGCATTTTCACAAGCTCCAGACAATCCAGAGCCTGCCCATGATCAGAAGTTGGAATTAAAACCTCTTCCTCCACATCTTAAATATGCTTATCTTGAAGATGAGCAGAAATTTCCAGTTATCATTGCAAGGGAACTCACTTCTCAACAAGAAGAGCAATTACTTGATGTACTGAGGAGGCATAAGAAGGCAATTGGGTGGAGTTTGGCAGACATAGTAGGCATCAACCCTCAAGTATGTGAGCACAGAATATTTTTAGAAGAGGGAGCGAGACTTGTCCGTCAACCCCAAAGAAGATTGAATCCGACTATCCTGGAAGTCGTCAAAAAGGAAGTGACCAGAGTGATGGAAGCAGCTATCATCTATCCCATTTCAGACAGTGAATGGGTTAGCCCAGTACAAGTGGTGCCCAAGAAGTCTGGAGTCACTACAGTGAAGAATGAGCATGGAGAGCTCATAGCAACTAGAGTTCAGAATGCTTGGAGAGTCTGCATTGATTACAGGCGTCTCAACCAAGCCACCCGTTAGGATCACTACCCACTTCCATTCATTGATCAAATGCTGGATTGCCTGTCAGGTAAATCACATTATTGCTTTTTAGATGGTTACACAGGTTATTTCCAGATTCATATAGCTCCTGAGGATCAAGAAAAGACCACTTTTACATGTCCTTTTGGGACTTATGCTTACAAGAGAATGCCCTTTGGCTTGTGCAATGCACCAGCTACTTTTCAAAGGTGCATGATGAGTCCTTTCTCTGATCTTATTGAAGACTGTATGGAGGTTTTTATGGACGATTTTAGCGTTTATGGTGATTCTTTTAGCCTTTGCTTAGATGGATTATCTAGAGTATTAGATAGATGTGTTAATACAAACCTTGTATTAAATTTTGAAAAATGTCACTTTATGGTAAAACAAGGGATTGTACTAGGACATGTGGTATCTAATAATAGAATTTCTATAGACCCAGCAAAGGTGAATGTTATTTCGAGTTTACCTTACCCCTCCTCTGTAAGGGAGGTCCATTCGTTCCTTGGCCATGCAGGTTTTTACAGGAGATTCATAAAGGACTTCAGTAAGGTAGCACTCCCCTTGTCCAGATTACTGCAAAAAGATATTGAGTTCGAGTTCAGTGAGGATTGTAAACAAGCGTTTGATAAGCTGAAGACCGCCCTGACTCAAGCTCCAATTGTGAGAGGACCAGACTAGAGCCAGCCATTTGAAATCATGTGCGATGCTTCCAACCATGCAGTAGGAGCAGCGCTAGCTCAGCGTGAAGGTAAGGATCCTTTTGTTATAGCTTATGCGTCTAAGACTTTAGACGCTGCCCAGTCCAATTATACTACTACTGAGAAAGAGCTTCTTGCTATTGTTTTTGCTCTGGATAAATTTCGAGCTTATTTACTTGGTACTAGAATAGTAGTGTATTCGGACCATGCAGCTTTAAAGTATCTATTAGCTAGAAAGGAGTCCAAACCAAGGCTTATACATTGGATACTGCTATTACAAGAATTTGATTTAGAAATAAAGGATAGAAGTGGTAACCAGAATCTAGTGGCAGACCACTTGAGTCGCCTTGAGCACATTAAGGATGATCCTACTCCTATAGATGATAATTTTCCATTTGATAACCTGCAAGCAGTATCTGAGGTAGTCCCTTGGTATGCACCTGTAGCTAATTATCTAGTTAGCCGCACATTTCCTCCAAACTTTTCTAAGCATCAAAGAGACAAGCTGAAAAGCGAGTCTAAATATTATATATGGGATGACCCATATTTATGGAGATGTAGCACTGATTAGGTAATTAGACGGTGTGTGCCTCAATCAGAATTCTAGTCTATTTTAGAGGCCTGTCACTAATCTGAGAGTGGAGGACATTTTGGCCCTCCAAAGAACAGCAAAATAGATCTTAGACTGTGGATTCTAGTGGCCTACTCTTTTTAGAGACGCTGCCGAGTTTTGTAAATCTTGTCTCCCATGCCAAAAATTTGGTAATATATCCAGGAGGGATGAAATGCCTCAACAAATTATGCTTTTCTGTGAAATTTTTGATGTTTGGGGCATTGACTTCATGGGTCCATTTCCAAATTCTAATGGTTATTTTTATATATTGTTAACAGTGGATTACGTTTCCAAATGGGTGGAAGCAATTCCTACTCGCACTGATGATGCTAACACTGTTGTTTCCTTTGTGAGAAACCATATTATTTGTCGCTTTGGATCATCACGGGCAATCGTGAGCGATCAAGGCACCCATTTTTGTAACAGGAGACTAACAGGATTAATGAAGAAGCATGGGATAATTCATAAGGTTGCGACAGCATACCATCCTCAAACCAATGGGCAAGCCGAGGTGTCAAACAGAGAGATAAAGTGTATCTTGCAGAAGATAGTCAAACCTCATAGAAAAGACTGGAGCACCAGGCTACAAGATGCACTCTGGGCATATAGGACAGCATACAAAACACCCATTGGGATGAGTCCTTTCCGCTTAGTTTATGGAAAAGCTTGCCATCTCCCAGTTGAAGTAGAGCACAGAGCCTTTTGGGGAGTCAAGGAGTGCAACATGGGAATTGAGAAAGCCGGATGGTGCACGAAATTGTGATCTCAGGCAACGGCGCTAAAAACTCTGTACGCACGTCTTAATAAATCGTTTTTCATTCACAACTTTGATACAACTAACCAGCAAGTGCACTGGGTCGTCCAAGTAATAAACCTTACGTGAGTAAGGGTCGATCCCATAGAGATTGTTGGTATGAAGCAAGCTATGGTCACCTTGTAAATCTCAGTCAGGCGGATATAAAACAGTTATGGAGTTTTCGAACATAAATAATAAATAGATAGAAAATAAGGATAGAAACACTTATGTATATCATTGGTGAGAATTTCAGATAAGTGTATAGAGATGCTTTCGTTCCTCTGAACCTCTGCTTTCCTGCTGTCTTCATCCAATCAGTCTTACTCCTTTCCATGGCTGGCTTTATGTAAGGACATCACCGTTGTCAATGGCTACTTTTAATCCTCTCTGGAAAATGGTCCGATGCGCTGTCACTGCATGGCTAATCGTCTGGAGGCATCAACCTTGCCAATGCCTGCATCCTATCCTCTTGTGAAAATGGTCCAAATGCTCTACCACAGCACGGCTAATCATCTGAGGTTCTCGATCATACTAGAATAGGATTCACCCTCCTTTTGCGTCTGTCACTACGCCCAGCACTCGCGAGTTTGAAGTTCGTCACAGTCATTCAATCCCAGAGTCCTACTCGGAATACCACAGACAAGGTTTAGACTTTCCAGACTCTCATGAATGCCGCCATCAATCTAGCTTATACCACAAAGATTCTGATTAAGAGATCCAAGAGATACTCATTCAATCTAAGGTAGAACGGAAGTGGTTGTCAGGCACGCGTTCATAGGGAATGATGATGATTGTCACGTTCATCACATTCAGGTTGAAGTGCGAATGAATATCTTAGAAGCGGAATAAGTTGAATTGAATAGAAAAATAGTAGTACTTTGCATTAATCTTTGAGGAACAGCAGAGCTCCACACCTTAATCTATGGAGTGCAGAAACTCTACTGTATGAAAATACATAAGTGATAATGGTCCAAGCATGGCCGAATGGCCAGCCCCCATGAAAGTCTAAGATAGCATAAAACTGATCAAAGATGTCAAATACAATAGTAAAAAGTCCTATTTATACTAAACTAGTTACTAGGGTTTACAAAAGTAAGTAATTGATGCATAAATCCACTTCCGGGGCCCACTTGGTGTGTGCTTGGGCTGAGCTTGAATGTTACACGTGTAGAGGTCAATCTTGGAGTTGAACGCCAGTTTGTAACGTATTTCTGGCGTTCAACTCTGGCTTGTGACGTGTTTCTGGCGTTTAACTCCAGACAGCAGCGTAGAACTGGCGTTCAACGCCCTTTTACGTCGTCTAAACCTGGCCAAAGTATGGACTATTATATATTGCTTGAAAGCCCTGGATGTCTACTTTCCAACGCAATTTGAAGCGCGCCATTTTGAGTTTTGTATCTCCAAAAAATCCACTTTGAGGGCAGGAAGGTCAGAATCCAACAACATCAGCAGTCATTTTTCAACCTCTGAATCTGATTCTTGCTCAAGTCCCTCGATTTCAGCCAGAAAATACCTGAAATCACAGAAAAACACACAAACTCATAGTAAAGTCCAGAAATGTGAATTTAACATAAAAACTAATGAAAACATCCCTAAAAGTAACTAGATTCTACTAAAAACATACTAAAAACAATGCCAAAAAGCATATAAATTATCCGCTCATCACCGGAGCTAAAAGGAAGTTGCAACTGCAAGAACTGGAGAGCCTTCGCCTAGAAGCTTATGAGAACTCAAGATTATACAAGGAGAAGATGAAGGCTGTACATGATCAGCACATCAAGAAAAAAGAGTTCCAACCTGGGGATTTAGTCCTCCTTTACAAATCTCGACTGAGGCTCATGCCAGGTAAGTTGCGATCAAGATGGGAAGGTCCATACGGAGTAGAGAAGGCCGAACCATACGGAGTTTATCACCTAAGTCATCCTTCAAGTTCTGAACTTATCAAAGTTAATGGACAACGCCTGAAGCTATACCATGGCGAGAAGATGCAGAAAAACAAGGAGCTTGAGATCTTCCTCTTGGAAGATCCCCACATAGTAGAAGATTGAGCTAGTGGAGTGTCCAACTTACGGACGTTAAAGTAAAGTGCTAGGTGGGAGACAACCCACCATGGTATGATCGTTCTTTTCTTTATTTTTAGTTTTTCTATTCAATAACTCTTCTCTTTATCAGTACATTTCGTGCATCTGCATTTGCATATTCTTATTATTTAAAAAAAAAAAGTGCCACGCAATGCGACTGCACCAGCGACGTGTCCGCGTCGCAAGGAGAGGGGAGAAAATAAAAACGAATAGAGAGTCACGCTGGAGCGTGGCAAGATTCGTGCCAGTGGCACAAATCGTCCCACGCGACCGCGTCGCCAATGCGTCTGCGTCACATGGGAATAATGGCCTCCCACGCGACCGCGTGACCCACGCAGCCGCGTGCCCTGATTTTCGATGTAAAAAGGGTGCACAACAAATTATTGTGCACGAGTGGTGCTGGATTGGTGCTGAACACACAATTCTATCCACACGGACGCATGGCTCATGCGTCCGCGTCGTTCCCTTCTGAAGCCCACTCACGCGATCGCATGTCCTACGCGATCGCGTCACCCCAAATTTGGCAAATATATCAATTTGAACAGAGAGTTGTGTAGGCGCGAAGCTGCACTCGTGCCAGAAGCACAACATGGGTCACGCGACCGCGTGACCGACGCGACCGCGTCACCTTACTTGAAGCGCAATCGCGCGAACGCGTGCCCTACGTGGCCGCGTTGCCTGCGCCGTACAGCTCAAACTTAATTGCCAAAATATCTTATCTTTCTCTTCTCCAAATCCTAATTTCTCTTTTCCCTCCTTATTTCTTCCTTCTCCTTTCTTCCTTCTATCTCCCCTTTCTCTCTCTCTCTCTTTCACCTCCATTAACAAGGTTTTATTTTCTTCTTCCCTCTTTCCTTTTCTATCATTCTTCTTATTTTATATGTTATTTTCTTTTCTTTCCTTTTTCTTTTTATTATCCATATTTTCTTTCTTATTCTTTCCTTTTTACATGGTGTTAGAATTTTATTCGCGTCATTATTCCTCATTATATGCTTGTGGATTGTTGCACTTGTTTGAAAATTATATATTAATTTTTAAAGGATTGCTTGCATGTTCACTTTAATACTTTCTATACCTTATCTACCATGCATGCTATGTGTTTGTGAAAAAGCCCATATGGCATTATACACTTCTCTATGTTATTCTACTATTCAATGCTGCTTTTCATAAACTCCCTTTACTATTGTATTAATTGAAAATAATTGTCAATACAAATGTGATGGTTTGTTACAAGTGATGCTTGATCTATGCTACTCATGCCCTTTTCTGGCATGCCAATAAACACCTTTCATTCACCTGTCATTATATGCACTAGCTATTTTTCATTGATGACTTTTCACATGTACTCATGAGAATGTGTTAATGTCAGTTACCTCCTAATGTACATCCATCACCACCTTTTCCGTTCTCTTCCTTGCTATATATCTCTTTGAATTTAATTTACTTTCTCTTCCCTTTTCAGGATGGCCACCAAGAAAGGAAAAGAGAAAGCTACTCCCAAACCACCAGCAAGAAGAGGAACTAAAAGAGCACTAGTGGCAGAGCCTTCTTCAACTGCAGTCAAGCCCCCAACAAAAAGAGTTAAGAGGATCATAAAGGTTGATGAAAAGGAGAAAGCCTTTCAAGCAAAGGACACTGCGCAATTTACCAATTGCTACTGTGAGCAGATGTTCCCCATCCTGGCTGAAAGGAGCTACAACAACGAACACCTTCTTATCCTCCCGCCCAATATTGCTACTTTTGTTGAGCCGCAAATTGAACGAAGACAATGGGGTTTCCTACAGAGACAACCAAGGCAGGTCAATCTTTCTTGGGTTGTTGAGTTCTACTCTAACTTCTACCTGCCTACCCTGCAGTCTGTCTTTATCCGTCAGAAGCAAGTCCCCATTACAGAAGAGGCCATTCAAAAAGCTTTAGGTCTTCCCCCTATTCCAGAAGGATTGGACGCCTTTCAAGAAACCGCACTCAAGCGCCAGATGTTCCAATTTGACTGGGAAGCTGTTCTCAGAGTTATCGCACTACCTGGCAGCCGTTGGATCTACGGATACCATCGTACCCACCCTAAGGGAATATCGGCTTCAGCACTTACCTTGGAGGCTCGCGTATGGGCACAGATCATGTCCCATTACGTCTTTCCGAGCACTCACGAGTCCTCCTTCACTGCGGACATGGCCGTTCTACTATGGTGCATCCTTATAGACCAACCTCTGAATCTACCAAGACATATCCGGAATGCCATGGGACATGTCTAAATCACGGGCAACTTACCTTTTCCCGCCTTGGTCTCAGATCTTGTCTCAGCAGCCGGAGTCTCCTACAGAGCTGGGGACACCAAAGCCATGCTTCTATGGGATGATCAGTATGTCCCTAACAGGAAATACCTCAGACCTCCAGCAGCCACTACAAGCCTTCCTACTGCACTGGTTGAAGATATTCCTTCTTCAACACCACAAGCACCTACAACAGACGAACTGCTCCAGCAGATAATTGAAAGGTTGGATCGGCAAGAACAGAAAGCGAAGTTAAGAGAGTGTCGTAACGAGCGCCAATTCAAACACCTCAAGGAGCTACTCAAGGGACACTTCAAGGACTCAGACACCCTGGACTCCACTTCCTTTACCAGCACAGGGAGCCATGATAGTCCCGACTATGGAGATACTGCTACCAGCCCACCCCTGTTCCTGACAGATGGCACCGAGGACGGTGCAAAGCCTTAAGTGTGGGGAGGTCGGTCAGTACCTGACTTCCGGAGGTGATTTCTCTTCCCTAGCACCAATAAATTAGGATATCTTAGTTAGATTTTCTTTCTTTTATAGAATAGGATAAATTGCATAGTAATAGGTTAGTTGCATGCATGCTCTACTTGATTATAAAGACAATAAGTTTCTTCTAGGACTCTATCTTTGGAACAAAATTTCACTAATTTTTAAAAAAATTTTTATGATAAATCTTCTTGAAGATGTATTTGGAACATGATTTTTGAGCTAAAGAACACACAACCTGTGAAGATTTGAGCCTTTATGCATGGTTACATTATTTAACCATAAATATTTTATTCTTGTGTGTTTACTTCTCTATGATTGTAATCTATATTTTGTTTCATCCTATATATCCAATATTTATTATATTTGTATGCTTGCATATGATTGAGGCCATTATTTGTTTAAACTCACTTATCCAAATTAAGCCTACACTTTTCAATTACCTTTGTTAACCACCTTGAGCCTTTAAATCCCGTTTGTTCTATATTTCACCACATTACTAGCCTTAAGCGGAAAAATAATTGTATATCCCAAATTGAATCTTTGGTTAGCTTAAGATAGAATTGTGTGTGCTAGTTAAGTATAGGAAATTATGGGAACAAAAGTTATTAAGGGAATGTGTCATGATAATACAATGGGAATTTGGATACCTACTCATGAAACTATAAGAATTAAAAATCTATGTACATTGATAAGCTATGTTTATTTTTATGTCTATAAAAAAAATTAATAAATAAATAAGGGGACAAAATTACCCCAATGCTGAATTAAGAATTCAAAGATTAATGCACATATGATAAAATTAAAATAAAAAATTGATATATGAGTATGGAATGTAAAAGGGAATTATGGGTAGCTAGGTATGAATTCTAAGGTTACACTAAATATATATAGGTTGGGTTAAAGTTTGGGTTAATTAAAGATTCAATTTATAAACTCACTTAACCATATATGTATCCCTACCCCTACCTTGGCCCCATTACAACCTTGGAAAGACCTCATGATGTTTGCATTGGTATATTAACTGTTGTTGATTGGTTAGGAGAAGAACAAAACTTAGAGAACATGATTAGAAAAGGATAGAGTGATTACCCTATACACTAGAGAGATTAGAGCGTACATACATCATCAGTGAGGGTTCAATGCTTGAATTTCCATGTTCCTTGCTTTCATGAGCTATCTTCTTGCACTTTTATCTGTCTTACTATATAATGACAGAATTAGTGGAATTTGATTTGCAATTGTTTTGAAGAGCTTATTTACTTTTGATCAAGTGGGCAAGAATCATGTAGTTGCATTCATGTATATAGGATTGCATTGCATTGCAAGAGTTTCTACATGTTCATACTTATTTATTTTATCTCCTTCAATTAAGCATGAGGACATGCTAGTGTTTAAGTGTGGGGAGGTTGATAAACCACTATTTTATGGTTTATATTGTGCTTAATTGTGTGGTTTTATCATGATTCTTACCCACTTATTCATTAATTTAGCATGCATTTATATTTCCTTCCTGAAATTATTACATGATTGAAAACTGCTTCCTAGAAACTTTTAATTATGCATTTTAACTTTATTTTATTCGATGCCGTGATCTGTGTGTTAAGCGTTTCAAGCTTTATAGGGCATGAATGAGTTGGAGATTAGAAAGGAAGCTAGCAAAATGGAGGAACACAAGAAATTGGGGAGATAACCAGTGAGAAGTGATGCGGCCGCATGGCTCACGCGACCGCGCGAAAGAGGAGAAATCGCAGTGGCGCGACCGCATGACTCATGCGACCGCGCGGATTGGAAAAGCACAACCGACGCGGAGGCGTGAACGACGCGAACGCGTGGCAAGAAAAATGCGAATGATGCGTCCGCATGGATGACACGATCGCGTGACATGCGCGATCTGCATAATCTGCAGAATTCGCTGGGGGCGATTTTGGACCCTATTTTGACCCAGTTTTTGGCCTAGAACAGCAGACTAGAGTCAGAGAACATGCAGAAACCAAAGACAACATTCATTCTACAGAGTTTTAGTTTTGAGATCTAGTTTTTACTCCTCCCCTAGATTTTCTCTCTACACATTCATAGTTCTTAGGATTTACTTTTCGATTGCTCTTTGCATTGGGACACTAAGAAGAATTATTACCTCATCAAGACTTCGTCATTCTAGTTCGTTTTCTTTACTTGGCTTACTCTTCCATGTTCTTTGCTTTGTTTAATTTTACCATTGGAATATCTTTTTGGATTATTTAATATAAGGATTATCTTTATTTTTAGTTAATTATTTTAATTTTTATTTACAATGTCTTTCTTTAATTCCTTTTCATATGCTATGAATTTTACATTCACAATGAGCGAGTAGTTCCCTAACTTGATGGGGAGTTGATTGAAGGGAACCCTTGAGTTGGAAAGCTTAAAAGAAAGATTGTAATTGGGTTTATGGTTGGATTGCCTTCTAGTCACTAACACCAATCTCTTTTAATTAAGTAGATTGCAACTTGTGAACAGACGTAGCATTCCAACTTGTTTGACTTTCCCTTACCTAGTAAAGGATAACTAAACAGGACAACTTTTAATTGTCAATTAATCTTGAGAGTATTCCAACAATAATAGGGATTCCAACTAATCAACTCCCAATCAAGGCTTTTATTTACATTATTCAAATTCTCCAATTTAATTTCCTGCTTACTCAACTCAAACCTTTTTGAAACCTCTGATTAATAAAATAGCACACTTTTCTGCAACTCGTTGGGAGACGACCTGGGATTCATACTCCCAGTATTTTAATTTTAAATTTCTATGATACCTTTCTAAATTGATAAGTGGATTTCTGGCGAGTTAAGAACTATACTTGCAACGTATATATTTTAACAATTTTTAATTCGCCAATTTCTGCTACCATCAGTCACCGCCGTCGCCGTCGGTGGATTTGGTGAACACTTTTCAGACATTATCACTTAGTTCTTCTTATTTTATTTTATTTTGCACTATTTTGGGATTATTGAATATATTTGCTAGTATGGATACGTTTATTTTGGTTATTACACACTTTTATTGTATATATTGCATTTTAGTCTTGTGGTTGTGATTTGGAAAATGTTTTGAATTGTTGAAAACTTAGTTAAACCCTTTGTGCATAAAAGAAATTGATTTGATCAGGAAAGAGGGTAAACTAAGGAATTTTAGAAATTCTTAATCACAACATTGCATTTAGGATATGCTTAGTCAAAATGATAGAACTTTCAAAAGAATTTATCTAGAGGGCACCACCCTAATTGATTGGAAAGTTTTTGTGAAATTTGCTTGAATTCATACTCTTGTGAATCATGTTTTTGAGCTAAGAACACAAGCTTTTGAGTTTTGAGCCTATTGGTGTGGTCACATCTTATAGCCACTTCTTTTTCCTTCTTGTGTGAAATTGTTCTCTTCGTATGATTGTGATCCTTGATTTGTTTAATTCTATATATCCAATTATTCCTTGTATTCATGCATCTACATGATTGAGGCCATTATTTCATTAGCTCACTCACCCAAATAGCCTACCTTTTACTCTCCATTGTTAACCAATTTTGAGCCTATGCTTAACCCAATTGTTTTTTATTTTAGCACATTACAAGCCTAAAGCGGAAAACAATAAAGTTCCTTGTTTGGATCTTTGATTAACTTAGGCTAGTGAGAGTGTCTTATATTCAAGTTTGGAGAGATTGGGAACATTGGTTAGGATAAAAGAATGTTTTGTATTTATATTTGGGAATTGGGTCTATATTCATATAATTGATTAAATATATAAACCTTATGCATTGATGCTCTTGTATGTAGCTAAAAAAATTATATATATATATATATATATATATATATATATATATATATATATAGAAAAAAGAAAGAAATCATAAAAAAAAGGGGGGGACAAAGTGCCCCAAAGTAGAGCTCAATAAAGATCAATGCATATGTGTTATAATCAAAAAAGAAAATGCGTGAGTATGTAAAAAGTGAGGAGGATGGGTAGTTAGATTAGTACTTAATTGTATAGGTCATTATATAGGTTAGGTTGGAAGGTCTAGACTAATCAAAGATTCAAATTCTAGTCCACTTATCCATATATGATCCTACCTTGACCCTAGCCCCATTACAACCTTATAGAAAAGACCTCATGATATTTGTATGCATGCATTGAATGACTGTTGATTGTTAGATGAAGAAAAAATTTTTGGAAAGCTTGATTAGGAGAGAATTGAGTGAATCAACCCCTAAACACTTGAGTGAAATAGAGCGGACACACATCCGGTGAGGGTTCGATTGCTCAATTACATGTATTCACCATTATCACCTATATTCATGCAAGTTTGTAAATTCTTTTGATAATTCAATGCAATTGTGGGATGGGTTTGATTCCCATAGTTTGAGCCTTTGTGCTTACATGTATTCTCTTGGAATTTGAATTGTTTGACCAAGCATTAGCATTCATATAGTTAGTTGCATCCAGTTAGACAGTTGCATTTAGATGATTTAGTTGCATTGAATAAATGTCATACCCTTTGCTTCATTCCTGGTTTAAGCATGAGGACATGCTTGGTTTAAGTGTGGGGAGTTGATAAACCCCCTTTGTAGGGTTTATCTTGTGTTGAATTTAGATCATTTTGATAACCTTTCCTTACATTTATTCAATGAAATAGCATGATTTTGTGATTGTCTCCGTATTTGTGCTTAGATGTGAAAATATGCTTTTTAGACCTTTAATTTGATAGTTTTAATCTTCCTTTGATTCCACTAGATGCCTTGATATGTTTGATAGTGATTTCAGGTTGAGAAAGGGCCAAGAAGGGATCAAAGGAGTGAAAGGAAAGCATACAAAATGGGAAAATCATGAAAAGACAAAAATTTGGAAAAGTCCATGGGCACGCACGCACACTATGCGCTTATGCGCAGATCACAAAATTCTCCAGGGACGCAAACGCGCACTGTGCGCGTACGCGCCGAAGACCGCACGTGATTTTTAAAGAGGAACACGTGCCTGGCGATTTTTGAGGGTTTCTAGCCCCATTTGGAGTTGAGTTTTTGGCGGGAAAAGGCTAAAAAGACCAAAGGATGAAGGGGAAGGCATCATGTAGAATCATACACACACATTAGGCTAGGTTCTAGTTTAGTTTTAGAGAGAGAAGAAGCTCTAACTTCTCTCTAGAATTAGGATTAGGATTAGGTTTAGTTCTTAGATCTAGGTTTTAATTCATGCTCTCTTCTTCTTTTTTTTCTTAATTCTTTGTTGTTACATTCATCATTCTTCTATTGTTTGTTATTATTTTCTTCTACTTTGTTTATAGATCTACTTTTGTTCATTCTATTTTCTTTTAATGCAATTTGAGGTAATTCATATAGATCTTGTTTTCTTTGGTTGTTGTTGTTGATTTCTTACATTCAATTGTTGTTAGATTCTATTCTTGTTATCAATTTACTATGCTTTTCTTTTGTGCCTCCCAAGTGTTTGATGAAATGCTTGGTTGGATTTTAGTATAGATTTTATTCCTCTTGGCCTAGGTGGAGTAATTAGTGACGCTTGAGTTATCTAATTCCCTTGTTGATTGCTAATTAGAAGTTGCTAATTGATTTGGATACCACTAACGCTAGTCTTTCCCTTGGGAGTTGGCTAGGACTTGTGGAATCAAGTTGATTCATCCACTTGACTTTTCTCCATGGTTAGAGGTTAACTAAGTGGTAGCAATGAACAATTTTTTGTCACAATTGAGGAGGATAACTAGGATAGGAATTCTAGTTCTCATATCTTGCCAAGAGCCTTTTTAGCTATTAGTTTAATTCATTGCCATTTACATTTCTTGTCTCTTATCAAAAAAACCCCCAAACATACCTCATAACCAATAACAAGACACTTCATTGCAATTCCTAGGGAGAACGACCCAAGGTTTCAATACTTCGGTTTATAGATTTTAGGGGTTTGTTACTTGTGACAAACAAATTTTTGTATGAAAGGATTAATATTGGTTTAGAAACTATATTGCAATGAGAATTTATTGTGAATTCTAAACCACACAAAAGTCCCATCATCAATGCGCGAAAGGAATTTCTTATGATGGTGGCCACACCAAACTTAATTTTTTGCTTACTCTTAAAATCATTTAAAATTGTTGGTCATGTAAGTTCAAAAATTAAGTTGGCTGGTGGCCACACCAAACTTAGTTCTTCAGCTAGTTTCTCAACCCAATCAAAGAACCTCATATAAAATATGCAAAGTTGATCTTCCAGAAAAACTAAGAAAACATTGAAGCTAAAATCTCAAAGCTACCAACTAAATAACAAACACTAGAAAGTAGAAAGCAATTAACCAAAGTAACTAACATAAACAAATCTAGAAAGCTTGAAATTAAAAGGATATGAGTGTTGGGGTGCCTCCCAACTAGTGCTTCTTTAATGTCACTAGCTTGACGATTTTTTCTCTTCAGCTGAGGTTATAGTTCACTCTTTGCTCGTCCAGTGATTCCCCCAAGTAATGCTTAAGCCTATGGCCATTGACAGTGAAAGTCCTCTTTGTTTTCTCATCCATAAGTTCCACATGACCATAAAGGGAAGCTTTGATGATTGTGAAGGGTCCTGACCATCTTGATTTCAACTTCCTTGGGAAGAATTTGAGCCTTGAGTTGTATAATAGAACCTTTTGGCCTTCTACAAACTCTCTTTTTGACAGCATTTGATCATGCCATTTCTTTGTTTTCTCTTTATAAATCTTGACATTTTCATAGGCTTGAGTTCTGAATTAATCTAACTCATTGAGCTGCAACATCCTTCTTTCTCCAACAGCTTGATTATCAAAGTTTAATATCTTTAGAGCCCAAAATGCTCTATGCTCAAGCTCCACTAGCAAATGACAAGGTTTTTCATACACCAATTGGTATGGAGACATGCCAATATGTGTCTTAAAAGCTGTTCTATAAGCCCATAATGCATCATCCAGCTTCTTAGACCAATCTTCCTTGAGGTCCCAATAGTCTTTTCAAGGATTCTCTTGAGATCTTTGTTTGAAATTTTTGCTTGACCGTTGGTTTATGGGTGGTATCGGGTAGCTACTTTGTGCTTAAAACCATATTTGAGGAGGAGTGTCTCTAGTTGCTTGTTGCAAAAGTGACTTCTCCCATCACTTATAAGAGCTCTTAGAACCCCAAACCGGCTAAATATGTTCCTCCTCAAGAAGTTGATCACTACTTTGTTGTCATTTGTTGATGTTACTATAGCTTCTACCCATTTGGACACATAATACACTGCCACCAATATGTAATTGTTTGAGTAGGAGGGTGGGAAAGATCCTATGAAGTCAATCCCCCAAACATCAAACAACTTTAGCTCCATGATGAACCTTTGTGGCATCTCATTTTTCTTGGGTAGGTTGCCAGTCTTTGACACTCATTGCACCTTGTCACAAACTCCTTTGCATCTTTGAATATAGTAGGCCAAAAAAACCCACACTACAATACCTTGGCTACAGTTCTTTCTCCACTAAAGTGCCCTCCATAGATAGATCCATGGCAATGCCAAAAGACCTCTTGTCCTTCCTCATGAGAGATGCATCTTCTTAAAATTCTATCAGCACATTTCTTAAAGAGGTAAGGCTCATCCCAAATAAAATACTTGGCATCATTGATGAGCTTCCTTCTCAAGTTCTTGTTGATGTTGGAAGGTAACTCTCCAATGGCCTTGAAGTTGGCTATGTTTGCGAACCATAGAGCCTCTTGGAGCATCATCAATTGCTCATCTGGAAAGCTCTCATTTACACCCGGGCTGTGTGCTTCATTATCCATATGTGGGATCCTTGATAGGTGGTTAGCCACCTTATTTTCTTCTCCACTTCTATCCTTGATTTCAATGTTGAACTCCTAGACTAATAGGATCCATCTGATCAATCTAGGCTTGGACTCTTGTTTAGTTAACAAGTATTTGAGAGCTGCATGATTAGTAAACACAACTACTTTAGAACCAATAAGGTAAGACCTGAATTTATCAAAAGCAAAGACTATAGCAAGGAGTTCTTTTTCTGTGGTGGTGTAGTTCTTTTGGGCTTCATTAAGAACCTTACTAGCATAATATATAACATGCACTAGCTTGTCTCTTCTCTGTCCTAATACAGCACCAACGGCAAAATCTGATGCATCTCACATCAATTCAAAAGGTAATTCCCAGCTTGGTGGTGCTATAATAGGTGCAGAGGAGATATTGCTTTTAAGCTCCTCAAAAGTTTGCATGCATTCTCTATCAAAGATGAAAGGTACATTAGAGACAAGCAAGTTACTCAATGGTTTAGCAATTTTTGAGAAGTCTTTAATAAACCTTCTATAGAAGCTAGCATGCCCCCAAGAAGCTCCTAACTACTTTGACATTGCAAGGTGGGGGTAATTTTTCAATCACTTCCACCTTGGCTCTATCTACCTCTATGCCTTTCTTAGAGATTTTGTGGCCAAGGACTACCCCTTCGGTAACCATAAAATGACACTTTTTCCAGTTCAAAACTAGGTTAGTCTCTTGGCATCTCTTGAGCACCAAGGCAAAATGGTGTAAGCAATTAGGAAAAGATTCACCAAATACTGAGAAATCATTCATGAAAACCTCAATAAATTTCTCAATTATATTAGCAAAAATGGACAGCATACACTTTTGGAATGTGGTAGGTGCATTGCACAAAACAAGGGATATACGACTGATGAATCCATATTTGATGATATATTTTGGTTATAATTGGATGGATTTCATCATATAATCTCACACTTATTCACCAAAATAGCATACTTTTGTGTTTGATCCCTAAATTGAGCCTAAATGTGAAAACATGCATTTTTGTGCTTAAGTTGAGTAATTTAATCTCACTTTTATTCCATTCGATCCCGTGACATATTTGTTGAGTGATTTCAGGTCCTAGAGGCAAGAATGGTTTGGTAGAAGTGGAAGAAAGCATGCAAAAAGGGAAAAAACATGAAGAAAACAAAGGAGAAAAGCATTTCAGCATGTGCCCACGCACACCTTCTGTGCCCACTGGTGCACGAAATTGTGATCCCTGGTAATGGCTCCAAAAACTTGGTGCTCTAATATTAATTCATAATTTGTCACAACTTCGATACAACTAACCAGCAAGTGCACTGGGTCGTCCAAGTAATAAAACCTTACGTGAGTAAGGGTCGATCCCACGGAGATTGTTGGTATGAAGCAAGCTATGGTCATCTTGTAAATCTCAGTCAGGCGGATATCAAATGGTTATGGAGTTTTCGAATAATAATAATAAATAAACAGAAAATAAAGATAGAAATACTTTTGTAATTCATTGGTGAGAATTTGAGATAAGCGTATAGAGATGCTTTCGTTCCTCTGAACCTCTGCTTTCCTGCTGTCTTCATCCAACCAGTCCTACTCCTTTCTATGGCAAGCTTTCTGTAAGGCATCACCGTTGTCAATGGCTACATCCCATCCTCTCTGTGAAAAAGGTCCAAATGCTCTGTCACGGCACGGCTAATCATCTGGAGGTTCTCGATCATACTGGAATAGGATTCACCCTCCTTTTGCGTCTGTCACTACGCCCAGCACTCGCGAGTTTGAAGTTCGTCACAACCATCCCTTCCCAGATCCTACTCGGAGAACCACAGACAAGGTTTAGACTTTCCGGATCTCAGGAATGGCCATCCATGGGTTCTAACTTATACCACGAAGATTCTAATATCTCGGACTCGATCTTCTGTATTAGATATCTAAGAGATACTCATTCTAGCTTGTTTGCATGTAGAACGGAAGTGTTTGTCAGGCACGCGTTCATAAATTAGAATGATGATGAGCGTCACATAATCATCACATTCATCATGTTCTTGGGTGCGAATGGATATCTTAGAAGCAGAATAAGTTGAATTGAATATAAAACAGTAGTACTTTGCATTAAATTATGAGGAACAACAGAGCTCCACACCTTAATCTATGGAGTGCAGAAACTCTACCGTTGAAAATACATAAGTGATAATGGAGTTCATTGGTCTCAGCCCCAGAGGGGAACCGGAGTAACCAAGACTCTGAATACAATGATAAAAAGTTCTATATATACTAGACTAGCTACTAGGGTTTACAGAAGTAAGTAATTGATGCATAAATCCACTTCCGGGGCCCACTTGGTGTGTGCTTGGGCTGAGCTTGAAGTTTACACGTGCAGAGGCTTCTTTTGGAGTTGAATGCCAAGTTGTAACGTGTTTTTGGCGTTCAACTCTGGTTTGTGACGTGTTTCTAGCGTTTAACTCCAGATTGCAGCATAGAACTGGCGTTCAACACCCTTTTGCGTTGTCTAAACTTAGGCAAAGTATAGACTATTATATATTTCTTGAAAGCCCTAGATGTCTACTTTCCAACGCCGTTAAGAGCGCGCCATTTAGAGTTTTGTAGCTCCAAAAAATCCACTTTGAGTGCAGGGAGGTCAGAATCCAACAGCATCAGCAGTCCTTCTTCAACCTCTGAATCTGATTTTTGGTCAAGTCCCTCAATTTCAGCCAGAAAATACCTGAAATCACAGAAAAACACACAAACTCATAGTAAAGTCCAGAAATATGAATTTAACGTAAAAACTAATAAAAACATCCCTAAAAGTAACTAGATCCTACTAAAAACATACTAAAAACAATACCAAAAAGCGTATAAATTATCCGCTCATCACAACACCAAACTTAAATTGTTGCTTGTCCCCAAGAAACTGAAAATCAAATAAGATAAAAAGAAGAGAATATACTATAAATTCCAAAATATCAATGAAACATAGCTCCAATCAGATGAGCGGGACTTGTAGCTTTTTGCCTCTTGAATAGTTTTGGCATCTCACTTTATCCATTGAAGTTCAGAATGATTGGCATCTATAGGAACTCAGAGTTCAGATAGTGTTATTGATTCTCCTAGTTCAATATGTTGATTCTTAAACACAGCTACTTTATGAGTCTTGGTCATGGCCCTAAGCACTTTGTTTTCCAGTATTACCACCGGATACATAAATGCCACAGACACATAACTGGGTGAACCTTTTCAGATTGTGACTCAGCTTTGCTAAAGTCCCCAACTAGAGGTGTCCAGGGTTCTTAAGCACACTCTATTTTTGCTTTGGACCTTGACTTTAACCGCTCGGTCTTAAGTTTTCACTTGACACCTTCACGCCATAAGCACATGATTAGGGACAGCTTGGTTTAGCCGCTTAGGCCATGATTTTATTCCTTTAGGCCCTTCTATCCACTGATGCTCAAAGCCTTGGGATCCTTTTTATTTATCCTTGCCTTTTGGTTTTAAGGGTTATTGGCTTTTTGCTCTTGCCTTTTGGTTTAAAGAGCTTTTGGCTTTTTCTGCTTGCTTTTTCTTTTTCTTTCTCTTTTTTTTCGCAAGCTTTCTGTATTCACTGCTTTTTCTTGCTTCAAGAATCAATTTTATGATTTTTCAGATTATCAAATAACATTTCTCCTTATTATCATTCTTTCAAGAGCCAACATATTTAACATTCATAAACAACAACTTCAAAAGATATATGCACTGTTCAAGCATTCATTCAGAAAACAAAAAGTATTGTCACCACATCAATATAATTAAACTAAGTCCAAGGATAATTTCGAAAATCATGTACTTCTTGTTCTTTTGAATTAAAAAACATTTTTCATTTAAGAAAGGTGATGGATTCATAGGACATTCATAACTTTAAGACAAAGTTACTAAATACTAATGATCATGTAATAAGACACTAACATAGATAAGCACTTAACATAAAGAAAACGAAAAATAGAAAATTTGAGAACAAGGAATGAGTCCACCTTAGTGATGGTGGCGTTTCCTTCTTGAGGACCCAATGATGTCCTTGAGCTCTTCTATGTCTCTTCCTTGTCTTTGTTGCTCCTCCCTCATTGCTCTTTGATCTTCTCTAATTTCATGGAGGGTGATGGAGTGATCTTGATGTTCCACCCTTAATTGTCCCATGTTGGAACTTAATTCTCCTAGAGAGGTGTTGATTTGCTCCCAAAAATTCTGTGGAGGAAAGTGCATCCCCTGAGGTATCCCAGGGATCTCTTGATTTTCAGTCAAATGTTCTACCACTGAGCTATAGACCCTTGATATGAATCTCTCCATCTCCTATGACTCGGAGATGGAAGCTTTTGTCTTCCCTTTCCTCTTTCTAGAGGTTTCTCTGGCCTTAGGTGCCATCAATGGTTATGGAAAAATAAAAAAACTATGCTTTTACCACACCAAACTTAGAATGTTGCTCGCCCTCGAGCAAAAGAAGAAAGAATAGTAGAAGAAGAAGAAGATATGGAGGAAATGGAGGGATGTGTGTATTCAGCTATATGGGTGGGAGTGAGTGGTGAAGGGATAATAGGGAAGGGTGTTTATTGGGAAGAGAGGGTGAATGTTGAGAAAAGGGAAGAGTATGAGTGGAGGTAGGTGGGGATCCTGTGGGGTCCACAGATCCTGAGGTGTCAAGAATTTACATCCCTGCACCAATTAGGCATGTAAAATGCCTTTGCATGCATTTCTGGCGTTTAAACGCCGAGGTGATACTTGTTCTGGGCGTTCAACGCCCATATGCAGCATATTTCTGGCGTTGAACGCCAGCTCCATGCTTGCTTCTGGCATTTAGCGCCAGCTCCATGCTCTATTCTGGCGTTGAACGCCAGCTAGATGCTCCTTACTGGCGTTTAAACGCTAGTAAGTCCTTCCTCCAGGGTGTGATTTTTCTTCTGCTGTTTTTGATTCTGTTTTTAATTTTTGGATTTATTTTGTGACTCCACATGATCATGAACCTAATAAAACATGAAAGAACAATAAAAATAAAAATAAAATTAGATAAATAAAAATTGGGTTGCCTCCCAACAAGCGCTTCTTTAATGTCAATAGCTTAACAGTGGGCTCTCATGGAGCCACACAGGTGATCAGGTCAATTTTATAGACTCCCAACACCAAACTTAGAGTTTGGATATGGGAGTTCAACACCAAACTTAGAGTTTGGCTGAGGCCTCCCAACACCAAACTTAGAGTTTGACTGTGGGGGCTTTAGTTGACTCTGTACTGAGAGAAGCTTTCTATGCTTCTTCTCTATTGTTACAGAAGGAGATTCTTGAGTTTTAAACACAAGGTTGTCCTCATTCAGTTGAAGGATCAATTCTCCTCTGTCTACATCAATCACAGCTCTTGCTGTGGCTAGGAAGGGTCTTCCAAGGATGATGGATTCATCCTCATCCTTCCCAGTGTCCAAGATTATGAAATCAGCAGGGATGTAAAGACCTTCAACCTTTACTAGCACTTCCTCTACTTGTCCATAAGCTTGTTTTCTGGAGTTGTCTGCCATCTCTAATGAGATTCTGGCAGCTTGCACCTCAAAGATTCCAGTTTCTCCATTACAGAGAGTGGCATGAGGTTTATCCCTGACCCAAGGTCACATAGATCCTTTTCAAAGGTCATGGAGCCTATGGTACAAGGTATTAAGAACTTTCTAGGATCCTGTTTCTTCTGAGGCAATCTCAGTTGATCCAGATCACTCAATTCATTGGTGAGCAAGGGAGGTTCATCTTCCCAAGTCTCATTACCAAATAATTTGGCATTCAGCTTCATGATTGCACCAAGGTACTTGGCAACTTGCTCTTCAGTGACATCTTCATTCTCTTCAGAAGAAGAATACTCATCAGAGCTCATAAATGGCATAAGGAGGTTAATTGGAATCTCTATGGTCTCAAGATGAGCCTCAGATTCCTTTGGTTCCTCAGAGGGGTACTCCTTGTTGATCACTGAACGTCCCAGGAGGTCTTCCTCACTGGAATTCACGTCCTCCTCCTCTTTTGTGGTTTCGGCCATGATGGTCATTTCAATGGCCTTGCACTCTCCTTTTGGATTTTCTTCTGTATTGCTTGGGAAAGTACTAGGAGGGGTTTCAGTGATCCTTTTACTCAGCTGGCCCACTTGTGCTTCCAGATTTCTAATGGAGGACCTTGTTTCATTCATGAAACTTAAAGTGGCCTTAGATAGATCAGAAACTATATTTGCCAAGCTAGATGGATTCTGCTCAGAACTCTCTGTCTTTTGCTGAGTGGATGATGGAAAAGGCTTGCTATTGCTAAACCTATTTCTTCCACCATTATTAAAGCCTTGTTGAGGCTTTTGTTGATCCTTCCATGAGAGATTTGGGTGATTTCTCCATGAGGGATTATAGGTGTTTCCATAGGGCTCACCCATGTAATTCACCTCTACTATTGCAGGGTTCTCAGGATCATAAGCTTCTTCTTCAGAAGATGCCTCTTGAGTACTGTTGGATGCAGCTTGCATTCCATTCAGACTCTGGGAAATCATATTGACTTGCTGAGTCAATATTTTATTCTGAGCCAATATGGCATTCAGAGTATCAATTTCAAAAACTCCCTTCTTCTGAGGCGTCCCATTACTCACAGGATTCCTCTCAGAAGTATACATGAACTGGTTATTAGCAACCATGCCAATGAGTTCTTGAGCTTCTGCAGGCGTTTTCTTTAGGTGAATGGATCCACCTGCAGAAGTATCCAATGACATCTTAGCTAATTCAGACAGACCATCATAGAATATATCCAGGATGGTCCATTCTGAAAGCATGTCAAAAGGACACTTTTTGGTCAGTTGCTTATATCTCTCCCAAGCTTCATTAGAGGGATTCACCTTCTTTCTGTCTGAAGGTTTGAACATCCACTCTAAGCTTACTCAGCTTTTGAGGAGGAAAGAACTTGGCTAAAAAAGCCGTGACCAGCTTATCCCAAGAGTTCAGGCTATCTTTAGGTTGAGAATCTAACCATATTCTAGCTCTGTCTCTCACAGCAAAAGGGAAAAGTATGAGCCTGTAGACTTCAGGATCTACTCCATTAGTCTTAACAGTATCACAGATCTGCAAGAATTCAGTTAAGAACTGAAAGGGATCTTCAGATGGAAGTCCATGAAACTTGCAGTTTTGTTGCATCAGAGAAACTAATTGAGGTTTAAGCTCAAAATTGTTTGCTCCAATGGTAGAGATGGAGATGCTTCTTCCATGTTTATTGGAATTTGGTGCAGTAAAGTCACCAAGCATCTTCCTTGCATTATTATTATTTTCAGCTGCCATCTCCTCTTCCTTTTCAAAAATTTCTGTAAGGTTGTCTCTGGATTATTGTAATTTAGCTTCTCTTAGTTTCCTCTTCAGAGTCCTTTTAGGTTCAGGGTCTGCTTCAACAAGAATGTTCTTGTCCTTGCTCCTGCTCATATGAAAAAGAAGGGAACAGAAAATAATAATAGAGATCCTTTTTACCACAGTATAGAGGTTCCCTTGTGTGAGTAGAAGAAAAGAAGAAAGAGAATGAAGAAGAGAAGAATTCGAACTCAGAAGAGAAGAAGGGGTTCGAATTTTTGGGTGAGGAGAAGTGTTAGTAGATGAATAAATAAATAGAAGGAGATGAGGGAGAGGAAATTTTGAAAATTAATTTTTGAAAAGAAGTTGATGATTTTCGAAAATTAAAGGAGAATTAAAATTAAAATTAAAATTTAAACAATTAATTAACTAAAAAGAATTTTTGAAAAAGAGGGAGGTATTTTCGAAAATTAGAAAGGCATAGTTAGTTAGGTAGTTTTGAAAGAGATAAGAAACAAACAAAAAGTTAATTAATTAGTTGAAACAAATTTTGAAAATCAATTTTTAAAAGATAAGAAGATAAGAAGTTAGAAAAGATATTTTAAAATTTAATTTTTGAAAAAGATATGATATGAAAAGATATGATTAAAAAGATATGATTTTGAAAAAGATAAGATAAAAAGATATTTTTGAAAAGATATGATTGAAATTAGTTTTGAAAAAGATTTGATTTTTTTTTAAAAATCACAATTAATGACTTGATTCACAAGTAATCACAAGATATGATTCTAGAACTTAAAGTTTGAATCTTTCTTAACAAGCAAGTAACAAACTTGAAATTTTTGAATCAAAACATTAATTGTTGATAATATTTTCAAAAATTATGAGATAAAATTACGAAAAAGATTTTTGAAAAATATTTTAAAAAATTTTGAAAATAAATAAGAAAAATGAAAAAGATTTTACTTTTGAAAAAGGTTTTGAAAAAGATAAGATTTTCAAATTGAAAATTTGATTTGACTCATAAGAAACAACTAGATTTTAAAATTTTTGAAAGAGTCAATTCAAATTTTCGAAAATTTATGAGAGAAAAAGGGAAAGATATATTTTTTATTTTTTTTTATTTTTAAATTTTTAATGATGAAAGAGAAAAACATCAAAAAGACTCAATGCATGAAAATTTTGGATCAAAACAATGAATGCATGCAAGAACACTTATGAATGTCAAGATGAACACCAAGAACACTTTGAATGTCAAGATGAACACCAAGAACTTATTTTTGAAAGATTTTCAAGAGAAGAAAACATGCAGGACACCAAACTTAGAAATTTTTAATGCTTAGACAATATGAATGCAAGAATGCATATGAAAAACATCATACAACACAAAACAATATAATATGAAGATCAAACAAGAAAGTTCATCAAGAACAACTTGAAGATCATGATGAATGCAATGCATGGGTACAATTTTCGAAAAATACAAGATGAGTATGCAATTGACACCAAACTTAAAATTTGACTCAAGACTCAAACAAGATACACAAAATTATTTTTGAATTTTTTTTTTATGAATTTTTTTGGTATTTTTCGAAAATTATTTGAAAAAGAAAAATAAGGATTCCAAAATTTTTAATGTGAATTCCAGGAATCTTGCACTCTTAGTCTAAAGCTCCAGTCCAGGAATTAGACATGGCTTACTAGCCAGCCAAGCTTTCAGTGAAAGCTTCGGTCCAAAACACTAGACATGGCCAACGGCCAGCCAAGCTTCAGCATGTAAATCAGACATACAACAGCTAAGTCGTCAAATTAACTTGCCTCTATGCTGATGGTTTGGAAGCCTCAGTCCAAAAGAATTTAGACATGGCTTTACAGCCAGCCAGGCTTGAACATGCTTCATGAAACTCTAGAATTCATTCTTAAAAATTCTGAAGAAAAAGTATATATTTTTTTTTTGAAAATAAAACAAAAAGAAAATTACCTAATCTGAGCAACAAGATGAACCGTCAGTTGTCCAAACTCGAACAATCCCCGGCAACGGCGCCAAAAACTTGGTGCACGAAATTGTGATCCCTGGTAATGGCTCCAAAAACTTGGTGCTCTAATCTTAATTCATAATTTGTCACAACTTCGATACAACTAACCAGCAAGTGCACTGGGTCGTCCAAGTAATAAAACCTTACGTGAGTAAGGGTCGATCCCACGGAGATTGTTGGTATGAAGCAAGCTATGGTCATCTTGTAAATCTCAGTCAGGTGGATATCAAATGGTTATGGATTTTTCGAATAATAATAATAAATAAATAGAAAATAAAGATAGAAATACTTATGTAATTCATTGGTGAGAATTTGAGATAAGCGTATAGAGATGCTTTCGTTCCTCTGAACCTCTGCTTTCCTGCTGTCTTCATCCAACCAGTCCTACTCCTTTCTATGGTAAGCTTTCTGTAAGGCATCACCGTTGTCAATGGCTACATCCCATCCTCTCTGTGAAAAAGGTCCAAATGCTCTGTCACGGCACGGCTAATCATCTGGAGGTTCTCGATCATACTGGAATAGGATTCACCCTCCTTTTGCGTCTGTCACTATGCCCAGCACTCGCGAGTTTGAAGTTCGTCACAACCATCCCTTCCCAGATCCTACTCGGAATACCACAGAAAAGGTTTAGACTTTCTGGATCTCAGGAATGGCCATCCATGGGTTCTAACTTATACCATGAAGATTCTAATATCTCGGACTCGGTCATCTGTATTAGATATCTAAGAGATACTCATTCTAGCTTTTTTGCATGTAGAACGGAAGTGTTTGTCAGGCACGCATTCATAAGTTAGAATTATGATGAGCGTCACATAATCATCACATTCATTATGTTCTTGGGTGCGAATGGATATCTTAGAAGCGGAATAAGTTGAATTGAATATAAAACAGTAGTACTTTGCATTAAATCATGAGGAACAGCAGAGCTCCACATCTTAATCTATGGAGTGCAGAAACTCTACCGTTGAAAATATATAAGTGATAATGGAGTTCATTGGTCTCGGCCCCAGAGGAGAACCGGAGTAACCAAGACTCTGAATACAATGATAAAAAGTTCTATATATACTAGACTAGCTACTAGGGTTTACAGAAGTAAGTAATTGATGCATAAATCCACTTCTGGGGCCCACTTGGTGTGTGCTTGGACTGAGCTTGAATTTTACACGTGCAGAGGCTTCTTTTGGAGTTGAACGCCAAGTTGTAACGTGTTTTTGGCGTTCAACTCTGGTTTGTGACGTGTTTCTGGCGTTTAACTCCAGACTGCAGCGTAGAACTGGCGTTCAACGCCCTTTTGCATCGTCTAAACTTCGGCAAAGTATGGACTGTTATATATTGCTGGAAAGCCCTGGATGTCTACTTTCCAACTCCGTTAAGAGAGCGCCATTTGGAGTTCTGTAGCTCCAGAAAATCCTCTTTTAGTGCAGAAAGGTCAGAATCCAACAGCATCAGCAGTCCTTCTTTAGCCTCTGAATCTGATTTTTGGTCAAGTCCCTCAATTTCAGCCAGAAAATACCTGAAATCACAGAAAAATACACAAACTCATAGTAAAGTCCAGAAATGTGAATTTAACATAAAACTAATAAAAACATCCCTAAAAGTAACTAGATCCTACTAAAAACATACTAAAAACAATGCCAAAAAGCGTATAAATTATCCGCTCATCACCTACGCACAGGGGTTAAAATCAGGACCTGTGTCCACTCACAGGCTGTGCCCATGCTCAGGGCCGAATGAAAATCAGAACATGTGCGTCCGCACAGGTCTGTGCCCACTCACAGGAGGAAAATCAGCAAGTGTGCCCATGCACAGACCTATGCGTTCGTACAGGTACTGATAAACCACTATTTCATGGGTTATCTTGTGCTAATTTGAGTGGTTTTTATCAACTCTTTACTCACTTATTCATACTATTTGCATGATTTTACAACTCCTTCCTAATTATGCTCTATGATTGAAAATCTGCTTCCTAAGCCTTTAAATTGTGTATTTTTAATGTCCTCCCATACCATTCGATGCTGTGATCCATGTGCTTAGTATTTTCAGGCTTTACAGGGCAGGAATGGCTTAGAGGATGGAAAGGAAGCTTGCAAAAATGGAAGGAGCGCAAGAAATAAATGATACAACCAGCGACAAGCAACGCGCACGCATGGCTCACGCGTGCGTGCAAATTGGAGAAATTCACAGCGACGCGTACGCGCACCTGACGCGTACGCGTGGACTGGATTTCGCACAATGATGCGAGCGCGTGCCTGACGCGCACGCGTGGCAATGAGAAACGTGTACGCGTGACTGCCGCGTACGCGTGACATGTTTGATCTGCAGAAATTACAGAAAATGCTGGGGGCAATTTCGGGCCGAGTTTGGACCCAGTTTTGGCCCAGAAAACATAGACTAAAGCCGGGAGACAGGTAGAGATTCATCATACTGCTCATAATTCACAATTTTAGGTTTTAGATGTAGTTTCTAGAGAGAGAGGCTCTCTCCTCTCTCTTAGGTTTTTAGGATTTAGGATTTCTCTTAGGTTAGGTTTACTTCTTCTCCATTCCAGGTTCAATGTTCTTTTACTTTAGTTTCTCTTTTACTTTTATTTGTTCTGGTACTTTAGTTTATTTATTTTTCCTGTTGATTCTCTTCTTTTCCAATTTGATTTATGAACTTCATGTTTAATTTGATTTTCTATTTAATGCAATTTGAGGTCTATTTTAGATTTATGATTGCTTTCTTCAATTTATAATATTGATGCTTTCAATTTAAGTTAGATTTTTTCTAACTTGGCTTTGGAGTTGATTAATATTTGGAGACCCTTGAGTTAGAAGACTCAAGAGTTAATTGTGATTGGCTCTCTGGCCACTAACGCTAATCCTTCCTAAGGGAGAGGATTAAGATTTGTGAACAGAAGTTGGCTCCCAACTTAACTTTCCTTTATTTAGTAAAGGATAACCAAGTAGACAACAACCAATTACCATTACACTTGGAAAATCCAACAAGGATAGAACTTTCCATTAATCTTATCCTAGCCAAGGCTTTTTAATTTAATTACATAAAACCTCTTGTTTATTTTTATTACTTTAATTTATAATTATTTATTTTCCCATTCTTCAACTCTAAAAATTCTCAGAAAACCCATAACCAATAATAACACACTTCCCTGTAATTCCTTGAGAGACGACCTGAGGTTTGAATACTTCGGTTAATATTTTTATTGGGTTTGCATAAGTGAAAAACAAAACTTTTGTACGAAAGGATTCTTGTTGGTTTAGAAACTATACTTGCAATGAGAATTTATTGTGAAATCTTTACTGGAAAAAATTCGATCGTCAAAATGGCGCCGTTGCCGGGAAATTACAAAAGTGTGCCATATTATTGGTTATTGTAAATATTTGCTTCCTCGTTTCTTTGTTAGTGTTTCTAGTTTTAGGAGTTTATTTTCTTTAATTTTTATTAGTTTTTATTTTTACTTGCTACTATGAATTCTCACCCCTCTGGTTTCAAGTTTGGTTCCAATGTTGTTGTAAGGAATGGAAGCTATAATGAGAACAGGCATCAAGGTTGGAAGAATCAAAGATGGGAGGAGCCACAAGGATTTGATCAACCCTCTTAGCAACAACTCCCTCCAATGCGCTATAACCAACAACCAAACTATGATACATACCAGGACAATAGCTATGGTGGACCCTTTTGTGACAACCAACCTCCACCAAATCACTATGGCCAAAAGCCATTCCGAGGTGCGTACCAAGATGATAGATATGGTGGACCCCCTTGTAGTTACCAACAAGCCCCACCCTATGCTTATGAACCACCTCCATAACATACCTTTGAACCACCACACTCACAAGCCCTCTACTACCAAACACCCTCACATGATCCTAACCCTTATCCACCATATCAACCACCCTATGAGCCATACATAGATCCGCCCCAATTCCAATCTAATTATTCTCAAGAACCACCACCTCCATATATACCATGTCCATATCCATCAACCCAAGAGCACTATGATCCTACTTATGATAGTAAAGCTGGACAAGAGTCAAGGGATCATCTCCAAGAAGTAATAGATCAACTTCACGCAACCATCTGTCAAAAGTTTGGCCCAAGAGACTCATGCAATGAACAAAGCATCCCACGGATGAGTGTGTTGAGCAACAAGTAGAAAAGATGGAGAGTGTTGAACCGCCACATCCTTATCAAGAAAAACCACCTCCGTATCATGAACCCTTCCTCCCAAGTAATGAACCCTTATATCCACCCCAATCTCTAATGAATGAAACCCTTGGTGTACTTCTACAATGGCAAGAAGAGATGGAAAAGAATGTGCTAAATTTTGCGGCTGTCTTGGGCGAGTTAATAAATCAATTAGCTTCCCAACATTTGAACACTCAAAGTACTCCCATGGCTACATGTGGAGAATCTAAAGAAGAGCGTAGCATGAAGGAGACACTAGAAACTCCAGTGGACAATGAGGAACGTGGCTTTATATTAGAACAAGTAGAAGAAGCCATAATAGTTGCAGAGGAAGAAGTGGTTGAAGATTTAGGAGATGCTGAACCTCCATAGGAATCTAAAGTTGTAGAGTACTCCTCCAATAAGATTGAAATTGATGTCAAGAAGGTCAGTGCACAACCTCCATGGCATATTCCCTATGAAGACTTGGATGGGATAGATCAAGAAGCAAGTTCCCTTGGTGATGAGGATCACGAATCAAGCCCTTCTTGTGATGAATCTGCATCCACAAATGAACTCCTTGAATATGAAGACTCTTCTCTGATTGAGTCTGGGAATGATGTGGAAGTAGAAGCCCTTCGAAAAGGGTGGACGGGAGTTGAGTACGCTTTGTCAAGTATGTTGGAGACTTCTCTACCTAGGATACCATCTACTCATTCACTTGAGTGGGTAAAGCTTATCTCTATTCACTTTATTGTCCCACCTGAGTATGGTATTCTTGAAACGGATGGTCAACTTAGGAGTCTTTGTGGCATTAAGCGTCAGAAAAGAATGTTTAGTGGTTGGAATTGCAAATCAAGGCTCATCAAGATTGATATTTCAAGAGTTAGATGTAAGGGCTCAACTGGTGATAATTTGGCTAGATCTAAAAGAAGAGTTTGGTACTCCGTAGAGAATTTAGACTGCTTGCCACCCGGTTGGGACAATGGTGATCCACCTCAAGACGGGTGTAGATACAAGATTTTGGATCCAGGAATACACGAGGATCAATTTTGGGAGCTCAAAACTTGTGCAGCACTCCATCAAAGCATGAGGAATTTACCTAGTATTGATAGAGCTTATTGGAAGTCCAAGCATTGGTGGGAGTTTCAGGATGAGTTCAAGCATAAGCCACCATGACAAGGAACTCACTAAATGTCCAACTTAAGGACTTTAACTAAAAGTGCTAGGTGGGAGACAACCCACCATGGTATAATCGTTCTTTTTCAGTCTTAGTTTTATTTTGTTTTGCTTTATTCCTGGTTTTATTCTATTCTATTTTTCTTAGTATTCATTCATAATGTTTGCATCAGCATCTGCATTCTGCATTCTACATTTTTCAAAAAAAATGCACACGACGCGCAAGCGTCACTGACCCGTACGCGTCATATGCGTGTGCGTGAAAATTAAAGGTTGAAACAGAGAGTTGCGCGGGAGCATGGCTGGAGGCGTACCTTAGGCACAAACACGCCCACGCGTACGTGTTCCTGACGCGTCCGCGTCACTTGCAAAATCAGCCATCCACGCGTACGCGTCACCCACGCGTACGCGTGACCCTGCAAAATCGGCGTAAAAAGGTGTATGGCCAGAGAGTTATGATGTTGTGGCGCTGGAATTGTGTTGGAAGCACAAGCTCTATCATGTGTACGCATCCCTGACGCGTACGCATCGTTTTTCCAATTCAGACCATTCACGCGTACGCGTCCCTGACGCGCACGCGTCGCCTCAAATTCTGGCAAATATGCAAATTGAATAGAGAGTTGTGCGTGCGCGAGGCTACCTTCGTGCCAATAGCACAATTCAAGTCACGCATACGCATCCCCCACGCGTACGCGTCACTTGAAAATAGCCCAAACCCACGTGAGCGCGTGATGCACGCGTCCGCGTCGCAAGCAACGCACAGCTAATCCACCTCAACGCCTGATTTCAAATCTCCCAACCTCCAATCCTAATTATCTTTCTATTTTCATTCTTTCTTCTTTCTTCTCCCTTCCTTCTTCTTTATTCTTTCTAACTTTATACTACTTTCTTCTTCATCTTCTTCATTAAGGTTTCTTTTCTTCTTCCCCTTTTACTCTTCCATTATTACTTTAATTTCTACTCACTTTTTCTTTTCTTCTTAATTTCATTATCTATGTTTTCTTTATTTTTCTTTTTCTTTTTACATCCTTTTAATTAGTGTTAATTTTCTTCTTCAACTGTTGCATCTTTTTTTGCATTATCCTGGTACTTCATGACTTGTTCTGTTCCGATTGGGTAATATTATTTAAGTCAATGCTAATCTTTTATGATAATTGTACTCTTTTTGTATTGACATAAATTTAATTGATATGCCATTTGCTTATACTGTTTTCTCACTTGCATGTTGTAGCTACCATGTAATTGAGACCCTCATTATTTGACATTAACCCACCCATGCTTTATTTATTTTTTTATCTTTCTGGGTTACTTTTCTTCTTTTTCCTCTTCTTTCAGGTTGGCCACTGAGAAGGGAAAGGAAAAGCTTCTCAAAGGGGCAACAAACAAGTTCATCTGCACAATCTCTAGAGAAAAGCATCAGTGGTAGTAGCCCATCCACCTGCACATCTCAGCATGCACCGAGGACGGTGGAATCTTTAAGTGTGGAAAGGTCGACACCGATCTCCATGGGGTAGTTATTTTCTTCTCAACACCAATGTTTTAATTTTTTTTTTTACTAGTTCATGGTTGCATTTGCATGTTCGATTGCATATTTGTTTGATTTGGTGCATATTCTTCTACCACTACTTGGTTAAAGTAATCAGTTTCTTTTTCAAGACCCTTTTTATAGTATTTCACTAATTTAAATTGAAAATTTTGTGTTAAAACTTGTTTGAAGATTGTATTTGGAACATGAATTATAGCTAAAAGAACACACAACCTGTGAGAATTTGAGCTTAATTACATGGTTATATTATTTAACCATAATATTCCATTCTTGTATGTTTTCTTCTCTATGATTGTAGACTTTACTTTGTTCCATTCTATATGTCCACTATTTAGTGTATTTACATGCTTGCATATGATTGAGGCCATTATTTGATTTTCGCTCACTTATCCCAAATAGCCTACCATTTCAATCACCTTTGATAGCCACCTTGAGCCTTTTAATATCCATTTATTCTGTATTTTACCACATCACTAGTCTTAAGCAGAAAAACAAATTAATTACACCCAAATTGAATCTTTAGTTAGCTTAAGATAGATATTGTGTATCAATTAAGTGTGGGGAACCGTGGGAACTTGGGTTGATAGGAAAGTGTTGAATTGACAAAATATTGGAAATTTGGGTACCTACTCATGTAAGACCAGGAAAATTAAAAATCCATGTGCATTGATATGTTATGTTTACTTTTATATTTTTTATTATATATATATATATATATATATATATATATATATTATTACAATATAAAATAAATAAATAAATAAGGGGACAAAATTATCCCAATGTCAAGTTTAATAAAAGATCAATACATATGGGGTGAAACTAAGGAAAATTCGGTACATGAGTATGTGATACAAAAGTGGAAATTATGGGTAATTGGGCATGAATTTAGAGTTACATAGAGTGTGTGTGTGTGTGTGTATGTGTGTGTGTGTTAGGTTAGAGCTTAGGTTAATTAAAGATTCATATTATAGCTCACTTGGCCATACATATATCCTCACCCTTACCTTAGCCCCATTACAACCCTGAAAAGACCTCATCATGATGTTTGCATTTGTATACTAAATATTTGTTGATTGGTTAGATGAAGAACAAAGTTTAGAAAGCATGACTAGAGAAGAGTAGAGTGATTACTCTATACACTTGAGTGATAAAGAGTGCATATACACCATCAGTGAGGGTTCAACGCTTGATTCTATGTTCCCTACTTTTATGAGCTATCTTCTCACAAGTTTACTTGTCTTTTACTGTATGATTTGAATTAGTGGAATTTAATTTACGTTTGTCTTGAAGAACTTATTTACTTTTAACCAAGTAGACAGAATCATCTTAGCATATAGTTGCATTCATATATAGGTTGCATTGCATTGCATGAGTGTTACTTTTTCCTACTCATTTATTTTATCTCCTTGAGCTAAGCATGAGGACATGCTAATGTTTAAGTGTGGTTTGATAAACCACTATTTCATGGGTTATCTTGTGCTAATTTGAGTGGTTTTTATCAACTCTTTACTCACTTATTCATACTATTTGCATGATTTTACAACTCCTTCCTAATTATGCTCTATGATTGAAAACCTACTTCCTAAGCCTTTAAATTGTGTACTTTTAATGTCCTCCCATTCGATGTCGTGATCCGTGTGTCAGTATTTTCAGGCTTTACAGGGCAGGAATGGCTTAGAGGATGGAAAGGAAGCTTGCAAAAATGGAAGGAGCACAAGAAATAAAGGAGACAACCAGCGAGAAGCGACGCACATGCATGGCTCACGCGTGCGGGCAAATTGGAGAAATTCACAGCGACGCGTACGTGCACCTTACGCGTACGCGTGGACTGGAGTTCGCACAATGACGCGAGCGCGTGCCTGACCATGCGTGGCAAGGAGAAACGTCAAACGACGCATACGCATGACTAACGCGTACGCGTGACATGCGCGATTTACAGAAATTACAGAAAATGCAGGGGACAATTTTGGACCGAGTTTGGACCCAGTTTTGGCCCAGACAACGCAAACTAAAGCCAGGGGACAGGCAGAGATTTATGATAATTCTCATAATTCACAATTTTAGGTTTTAGATGTAGTTTCTAGAGAGAGAGGCTCTCTCCTCTCTCTTAGGTTTTCAGGATTTAGGATTTCTCTTAGGTTAGGTTTACTTCTTCTCCATTCTAGGTTCAATGTTCTTTTACTTTAGTTTCTCTTTTACTTTTATTTGTTCTGGTACTTTGGTTTATTTATTTTTCCTGTTGATTCTCTTCTTTTCCAATTTGATTTATGAATTTCATGTTTAATTTGATTTTCTATTTTATGCAATTTGAGGTATTTCAGATTTATGATTGCTTTCTTCAATTTATAATATTGATGCTTTCAATTTAAGTTAGATTTTTTCCAACTTAGCTTTGGAGTTGATTAATATTAGGAGACCCTTGAGTTGGAAGACTCAAGAGTTAATTGTGATTGGCTCTCTGGCCACTAACGCTAATCCTTCCCAAGGAAGAGGATTAGGATTTGTGAACAGAAGTTAGCTCCCAACTTAACTTTCCTTTATTTAGTAAAGGATAACCAAGTAGACAACAACCAATTACCATTACACTTGGAAAATCCAACAAGGATAGAACTTCCCATTAATTCTCCTAGCCAAGGCTTTTTAATTTAATTACATAAAACCTCTTGTTTATTTTTATTGCTTTAATTTATAATTATTTATTTTCCCATTCTTCAACTCTAAAAATTCTCAGAAAACCCATAACCAATAATAACACACTTCCCTGCAATTCCTTGAGAGACGACCCGAGGTTTGAATACTTCGGTTAATATTTTTATTGGGTTTGCTTAAGTGACAAACAAAACTTTTGTACGAAAGGATTCTTGTTGGTTTAGAAACTATACTTGCAACGAGAATTTATTGTTAATTCTTTACTAGCAAAAATCCGATTGTCAGGTACCTGCGCATGCCTCCATTAAAATTGCACGTGGACTCGCATTTTGGGGGCTTTTTGGCCCATTTTTGAAGGCTTTAGAGCATATTTGAAGGGGGAAGCAACCATATATCATACCATACACTACCATACTTCATAGAATAGTTTTTTAGGAGTAGTTTTAGAGTAGTTTAGTTTTAGATTTTCTCTCTTAGGATTTTAGTTAGGGTTTCAATGTAGCATTTTATACTTCAATTTTGTTCTTGGATTTCGCTATCTCATTGTAAGTATTTCTTTCATTCCTCTTTTATTGCACTACTTGTTCTATACTTTCTTCTACTTTAATTTCCTTTTATCAATACATACATAGTCTTGCAATTTTGGATTCCTAGTTGTTTAATTTGATGTTTGATGGCTTTTATATATTTGTTTGATTTGCTTTTATATATTTTGATCATTTATGGTTCATAGCTTTTACCATTTTTTTAATTTTGGCATGTTTTATGTTTATGCCCTCTATGTGTTTGATGAAATGCCAATTTTGATTATGGGGTAATTTCCACCCCTTGACTTGGGAAAAATGAGTGTATCGATTGCTAGAGCCCTAATGTCCAACATTTAGTGATAATTCTTGGGTTGTTAGTTGTTATTGTTTCCACTAACGCTAGCTTTTTTTACCAATTAATTTGGTAAGTTAGCTAGGACTTGTGGACTAATAACAATTATGCTCACTTAACTTATCCTTCGATGTTAAGGGTTGACTTAGTGAGATTAATCCATCATAATTATCATAGTTGTGGTTATGGCAAGGAAGGGATTCCATAACTCATCCCAAGTCAAGGTTTCATTTATGTTTTGAACCACTTTTCCATTACCTTTTAGCCTTACTTGTTTATATTAGATACATAGTTCTTTTATTCATTCATTTAGTTTATTAATTGCAATTTTGTCTAGTTCTTTTATCTCTTTATTTGTTCACTTCAATCATTGAACCCCTTGCTTTCCACAATCAAAATTGTATGCACTTGTTGGCACTAGTTCGTAGGGAGAACGACCCGGGAGTCTAAATACTCTCGGTAAATTTTGTATTGAATTGTGACATCTTTTGGATTGAATTTTGATTGTGAGATTTTATTGTTGATTTGGACTATACTACCAATGAAGGAATTCCATTTTGAGAAACTCTAGATCAACGATAAAACACTCATTATCAAATTGGCCCCGTTGCCGGGGAGCTAGCGTCATGAGTGCTATATTTTGGTTGTTGTTAATATCTGAATAGTGCGAATAGGTACTTTTTGGTTGTTTGCTTTTGTTGGTAAATAGAATTTTTGTTTATTTTGTTAATTGATGTCTTTAGTTTTTAATTTTAATTTCCTCTATAAGTTATCACCCTCTTGGTTTGGAGTTTGGTTGTGATCATCTTGTAGGGTGTGACAACTTTAATTTTTGGATTTGCATCATTGAATTGGAGCATCAATTTTGGGAAGAGCAACCTCCTCTACACTACAATGAACCATGCCCTTCCCAATGCACATACCCAACCCAAGGATATGGTGGATTTAACTTTGATTATGCACCTCCACCACCATATGCCTATGACCCATACTTCCGACACACCCCTCAATCACCATATTTTCAAACACCACATCAATACCATCATCCACCTCCTTATACACCACTTCAAGATACCTACCAACATGAATCACCTCCTATATATACAACCTTCCTCCCAAACAATTAAACCCCTCTTTCATCACAATGTGAAACTTTTCCACCCTTGGCCCAAGAACCACAAGACTTTCAAGCCTTTCTCCAAGAGCAAGAAGGATTCCAAAGGATGCAAGAGAAATTTGTGGCAACCATAGCTGAAGCGGTGAACTGCTTAGTCCTCTTACGCTCATCCAATCAAGACACTTCTCTTGAAGAATGTGAAGGATCAACTAAAGAATAGAGTGAAGAGGAGAATGTGGAGCCTCAAGGGAAATAAGAAGAGTTGGGTCATGACATGCAACAAGAGGGAGAAAGGGAAGTATGTGAACCTTAGGAGAGAAAGGGAGAATTGAGGGAGATTGATTAAGATGAGGATTCCATTATAAATGATTTTTTTCCTCCTTGGTCAATCCCCTTAATGATCTTAATGAGCCTCTTCCCATTGAGTTTGAGAGAGACATGGAGGTAGACCTCTCACAACCTCCTTGTTGCAATTTGAGTGATGGGGAAGAGGAGGAAGAGGTTGGTGAGGAAGGAGTTGATAACCAATAACATATTAAGTGAGTGGCAATTTCACCATTGAACTTCATTGGCCCCCATCAATATGCTATCTTGGAGACAGATTACCAACTAAAGGTCTTTCTTGGGTTGGTGCATGGTGGAAAAAGAAGTGTTGGTTGCCAATTGAAGCCAAGGTTCTCCACGAAAATCCATTCAAGACTTGGAGTTCAGGTATGGTATCAAGCATAATTGGGTGATTTTTTGAAAATGTTGGGTAGTTACAAGGGTCAATTAGGAGCTCGTCCATCCGGCTTGAAGTATAGAGATCAACAAGAACGAGACTGGATACCTATAGTATGGGATCCTGGAGGGTCTATAAAGTGCAAGCTTGGATGGAGGTTCAAAGAGGAGTGAAAATACAAGCCACCCTAGCTAGAGTCTTCTCAAAAAGTCCAACTTAAGGACTATAAACCGAAGTGCTAGTTGGGAGACACCCCACCATGGTAACATCTTTCCTACCCCTTTCTCTTTATTTATAGTCCTAGTTTAGTGCATGTTTGTTTATCTTGGTTAGCTTAGGATTAGTTTAATTTTGAATTTAGTAGGTTGGTTTTGATATGGATCATGATTTTGTGAAGTTTTAAATGTTGTGGGGTTGAATTTTGGTTGCGCTAAGGCTTTGTGCCTTAGAATGGAAGAAAATTTTTTGTAAAACAGGGCATCTGTGCGTGTGCACACAACTGTGAGTTTCGCGACCTGTGCAAGTGCACAAGCCTGTGCGCCCGCACACTCTTTCTATTGCCCTCTGTTCGCAGTGCCAGCACAGTCCGTGCATGGGCGCGCCCTTGTTTTCCTTGGTCTATGCGTACGCACCATCATGTGCGTACGCACGCATATTCCATATCGCGCCCTCTGTGCGGCCGCACAGGCTTATGCGTCTGCACGCCAACTTGCAACCACTCTGGTGGGAGCGTTGGCACAGCCTGTGCGCGTGAACCCCTGCCCCTTTTTGCTCTTGTGCGCGTTGGCACAGGTTTGTGCACGCGCACACTTCTATATCCCCGTTCTGTTCGAAGCATTCGCACACCTTGTGCAAGCGCACACCATCCACCTTTTCACCTTGTGTGCATACGCACACATACCTGTGCGTACGCACAAGTGCTGTTTTGGGAAAAATTTTGTTTGCATTTTTCCTAGAGTCCTAACACACTTCCACCCCCTCCACCCCTCTCCTCTCTTTCTTTTGCACTCCTTTCTACTTGTTTTACTTCGTTTTCTTTGCATTTCATTTTTATTCTAATAATTATATTAGTTTTATTTAGTTGTTTGTTAATTGAATAAGTTGTAAGTATTGTTTGTTAATGATAGGGGTTGCCTCTTGATTAAATACAATGCACTTATACTTTGCCTTAATATCCAAGTACCTAGTGGATTTGATAACTCATGTTTTGACCGTACCACTAGGAAAAAATATATAAGTTCATTGAACTAGGTGATTTGAGTTGAAATTACTTGTTCATCATGATTTTCATATCAAATTCATTACATGTCCGGTACTTGATCCTTGTTAATGCTTTGCATTTGTTTGAGTGACTTCACTTGATTCTGATCAAGTCTATCACTTTTTGTAACAAGTACCTTCACCGTGTGACTTTTTCCTTATATTTCATGATGAATAAGGAGTTTTCTTTCCATTAATGGATTGGTTATTGTTTATTGTGCTATTCTATACCAATTTTGCGCTTTCACTTGCACAATTTCAATAACCAATATCAAATACTCTCTTCACTTTTGCGGTTACCTAGGGTTGCTTGTGCCTTAAGTTTTACTTATGCTTTACTTGCAACGTAGGTAACTCAATTGAGGAAGTGATGAGCGGATATTTTATACGCTTTTTTGGGGCATTTTCATATAGTTTTTAGTAGGATCTAGCTACTTTTTAGTATATTTTTATTAGTTTTTATGCAAAAAATCACATTTCTGGACTTTACTATGAATTTGTGTGTTTTTCTGTGATTTCAGGTATTTTCTGGCTGAAATTGAGGGACCTGAGCAAAAATCTTATTCAGAGGCTGAAAAAGGACTGCAGATGCTATTGGTCTCTGACCTCCCTACACTCGAAATGGATTTTCTGGAGCTACAGAAGCCTAATTGACACGCTCTTAATTGCGATGGAAAGTAGACATCCTGGGCTTTCCAGCAATATTTAATAGTCCATAACTTGTCCGAGTTGAGATCATACAAACTGGCGTTTAACGCCAAGTCTCTACCCTATTCTGGCATTAAACGCCAGAACTGGCATAAAAGTTGGAGTTAAACGCCCAAACTGGCACAAAAGCTGGAGTTAAATGCCAGGAGCAGCCTATGCACGTGAAAGCTTCAATCCTCAGCCCAAACACACACCAAATGGGCCTCGGAAGTGGATTTCTGTACTATCTATCTTAGTTTACTCATTTTCTATAAACCTAGGTCACTAGTTTAGTATAAAAACCACTTTTAGAGACTTACTATGCACGGCATGACATTTTTTACATCTGAATTTTGTATCTTCTACGGCATGAGTCTCTAAACTCCATGGTTGGGGTGAGGAGCTCTGCTGTGTCTCGATGGATTAATGCAATTACTACTGTTTTCCATTCAATCATGCTTGTTTCTATTCTAAGATATCCACTCGCACTTCAACATGATGAATGTGATGATCCGTGACACTCATCACAATTCTCAACCTATGAACGCGTGCCTGACAACCACTTCCGTTCTACCTTAGATTGAGTGTGTATCTCTTTGGTTCCTGGTTCATGAGTTTGATTGCCTCTCCTGACAACAGAGCATTCGAATCTGTGAGATCGGAGTCTTCATGGTATAAGCTAGAATCAATTGGCAGCATCCTTGAGATTCAGAAAGTCTAAACCTTGTCTGTGGTATTCCGAGTAGGATCCGAAAAGGGATGACTGTGACGAGCTTCAAACTCACGAGTGTTGGGCGTAGTGACAGACGTAAAAGGATCAATGGATCCTATTCCAACATGAGTGAGAACCGACAGATGAATAGCCGTGCGGTGACAGCGCATTTGGACCATTTTCACTGAGAGGACGGATGGTAGCCATTGACAACGGTGATCCCCTAACATACAGCTTGCCATGGAAGGAGCCTTGCGTGCGTGAAGAAGAAGACAGTAGGAAAGCAGAGATTCAGAAGACAGAGCATCTCCAAAACCTCAACCTGTTCTCCATTACTGCATAACAAGTATTATTTAATCTATGCTCTTTTACTCATTCTAATTAAAACTAAGAATTGTTATTGATATCCTGACTAAGAGTTACAAGATAACCATAGCTTGCTTCAAGCCGACAATCTCTGTGGGATCGACCCTTACTCACGTAAGGTATTACTTGGACGACCCAGTGCACTTGCTGGTTAGTTGTGCGAAATTGCAAAAGTGTGATTGCGATTTCGTGCATCAAGTTTTTGGCGCCGTTGCCGGGATTGTTCGAGTTTGGACAACTGACGGTTTATTTTGTTACTTAGATTAGGAAATTTTTTTTTTGGTTTAGAGTCTTCCGTTTGAGTTTAGTCTTATATTTTAAGTTTGGTGTCAATTGCATAAGTTTATTTTTTTTCATTTTTTCGAATTATTAGTGTTCAAAGTATAAAAAATTTTTAAATTTGGTGTTCTTGGTGTTCATCTTGATATTCAAAGCTTCCTTGTTTGTTTTCTTTGTTTTGATCTAAAACTTTTAAGTTTGGTATCATTTTTACTGTTTTTCTCTTTCTTCATTAAATTCAAAAATATCTTCTCTTTTCATTTTAATTGATTTTCGAATTCTACCTTTAAAAATTCAGATTTTCATTTTAAAACTTCTTATTTTATCTCATCTTAGTTTTGGAATTTCAAAATTCAGATCTTTTTCAAAAATCATATCCAAGGTTTTTCAAATTTTCTTAATTAATCAATTATTCTAGTTCTCGAAACTTTTATTTTATTCTCTATTTATTTTAATTTATTTTATTTTATTCGGTTGCTTTTAATTAAATAAAATAAAATAAATAAAAATATAATTTATTCGCAATCCATATCAATTCCATTTTCTCCATCATGGACATAAGTGGAAAGGAACAGTCCAGAAGGACTTTGGGGTCATATGCTAACCCCATTACCGCTGCATACGGGAGTAGTATCTGTATACCTTCCATCAAAGCAAGAAGTTTTGAGCTAAATCCTCAGCTCATTGTCATGGTGTAGCAAAATTGCCAGTATTTTGGTCTTCCACAGGAAGAACCTACTGAGTTTCTGGCGCAGTTCTTGCAAATTGCTGACACAGTGCGTGATAAGGAGGTAGATCAGGATGTATACAGATTATTACTGTGTCCATTTGCTGTAAAAGATCAAGCTAAGAGGTGGTTAAATAACTAACCCACAGCAAGCATAAGAACATGGAAACAGTTATCAGACAAATTTCTGAATCAATATTTCCCTCCAAAAAGGATAACACAGCTAAGGCTGGACATCCAAGGCTTTAAACAAGAGGATGACGAATCTCTTTATGACGCTTGGGAGAGGTACAGAGGGATGCTAAGGAAATGCCCCACTGAAATGTTTTCAAAGTGGGTGCAGTTAGACATCTTCTACTACGGGCTTACAGAAAAAGCTCAGATATCTCTAGACCACTCAGCTGGTGGATCTATTGATGAGTGGATAATTTATACGCTTTTTGGCATTGTTTTTAGTATGTTTTTAGTAGGATCTAGTTACTTTTAGTGATGTTTTCATTAGTTTTTACGTTAAATTCACATTTCTGGACTTTACTATGAGTTTGTGTGTTTTTCTATGATTTCAGGTATTTTCTGGCTGAAATTGAGGGACTTGAGCAAAAATCATATTCAGAGGTTGAAGAAGGACTGCTGATGCTATTGGATTCTGACCTCCCTGCACTCAAAATGGATTTTCTGGAGCTACAGAACTCAAAATGGTGCGCTTCTAATTGCGTTGAAAAGTAGACATCCAGGGCTTTCTAGCAATATATAATAGTCCATACTTTGCCCAATTTTAGATGACGCAAACTGGCGTTCAACGCCAGCTCTCTGCCCAATTCTGGCGTCCAGCGCCAGAAACAAGTTGCAAAGTGGAGTTCAACGCCCAAACTGGCACAAAAGCTGGCGTTCAACTCCAAGAATGACCTCTCCACGTGTAGACTTCAAGCTCAGCCCAAGAACACACCAAGTGGGCCCCGGAAGTGGATTTATGCATCAATTACTTACTTCTGTAAACCCTAGTAGCTAGTTAATTATAAATAGGACTTTTTACTATTGTATTAGAGATCTTTGGACGCCTGGTTCTTAGATCAGAGGGGCTGGCCATTCGGCCATGCCTGGACCTTTCACTTATGTATTTTTAACGGTAGAGTCTCTACACTCCATAGATTAAGGTGTGGAGCTCTGCTGTTCCTCACGAATTAATGCAAAGTACTACTGTTTTCTATTCAATTCAACTTATTCCACTTCTAAGATATTCATTCGCACTTCAACCTGAATGTGATGAACGTGACAATCATCATCATTCCCTATGAACGCGTGCCTGACAACCACTCCCGTTCTACCTTCGATTGAACGAGTATCTCTTAGATTACTAATACAGGGGACTGAGTCCGAGATATTGGGATCTTCGTGGTATAAGCTAGATTGATGGCGACATTCATGAGAATCCGGAAAGTCTAAACCTTGTCCGTGGTATTCCGAGTAGGATTCTGGAATTGAATGACTGTGACGAGCTTCAAACTCACGAGTGCTGGGCGTAGTGACAGACGCAAAAGGATAGTAAATCCTATTCCAGTATGATCGAGAACCTCCAGATGATTAGCCATGCAGTGACAGCGCATTGGACCATTTTCACAGGGAGGAATAGGATGCAACCAACGACAAAGGTGATGCCTCCAGACGATTAGCCGTGCTGTGACAGAGCATTTGGATCATTTTCCCGAGAGAGATCGAAAGTAGCCATTGGCACCGGTGACATCCTTACATAAAGCTAGCCATAGAAAGGAGTAAGATTGATTGGATGAAGATAGCAGGAAAGCAGAGGTTCAGAGGAACGAAAGCATCTCTACACGCTTATCTGAAATTCTACCCAATGAATTACATAAGTATTTCTATCCTTATTTTAGTATTATTTTCGAAAACCCCATTACTATTTTATATCTGCCTGACTGAGATTTACAAGGTGACCATAGCTTGCTTCATACCAACAATCTCCGTGGGATTCGACCCTTACTCACGTAAGGTATTATTTGGATGACCCAGTGCACTTGCTGGTTAGTTGTGCGAAGTTGTGAACCATGGTATTGGCATCATGTTTTTGGCGCCATTACCAGGGAAAGAAAGAGCAATGAATTTTACATAATCAAAGTGTAATCACAATTTCTGCGCACCAAGTTTTTGGCGCCGTTGCCGAGGATTGTTCGAGTTTGGACAACTGACGGTTCATCTTGTTGCTCAGATTGGGTAACTTTCTTTTCGTTTTCTTTTTAAAAAGTTTTCAAAAATTTTTCAAAAATTTCTCATCTATTTTCGAAAAAAAAAATATTTTCAAAAATATATTTTTCTTCAGAATTTTTAAGAATGAATTCTAGTGTTTCATGAAGCATGCTGAAGCCTGGCTGGCTGTAGGGTATGTCAGGCGTGTCATGTTTGAATTACACTCATATTTTTACTAAAGCTTGGCTAGCTATTAAGCCATGCCTGACCCTTTGACTGGAGCTTTAGACTAAAGAGCATAAGATTCCTGGAATTCATATTAAAAATTTTGGAATCCTTATTTTTGTTTTTCAAATAATTTTCGAAAAAAAATACAAAAAAATTAGAAAATCATAAAAATCAAAAATATTTTGTGTTTCTTGTTTGAGTCTTGAGTCATGTTATAAGTTTGGTGTCAATTGCATGTGCATCTTGCATTTTTCGAAAATTCTCATGCATTCATAGTGTTCTTCATGATCTTCAAGTTGTTCTTGGTAAGTCTTCTTGTTTGATCTTTGCATTTGCATGTTTTGTGTCTTTTCTTGTTTTTCATATGCATTCTAGAATTCTTAGTGTCTAAGCATTAAAGAATTCTAAGTTTAGTGTCTTGCATGTTTTCCTTGCATTAAAAATTTTTCAAAAATATGTTCTTGGTGTTCATCTTGACATTCAAAGTGTTCTTGGTGTCCATCTTGACATTCATAGCATTCTTGCATGCATTCATTTTTTTAATCTAAAAATTTCATGCATTGCATCATTCTTCTTGTTTTTCTCTCTCATTATTAAAAATTCAAAAATAAAAAAAATATCTTTCCCTTTTTCTCTCTTAAAATTTCGAAAATTAGATTTGACTTTCTCAAAAATTTTTAAAATCTAGTTGTTTTTATGAGTCAAATCAAATTTTCAATTTAAAAATCTTATCTTTTTCAAAAATCAAATCTTTTTCATTTTTCTTAAGTTATTTTCGAAAATTTTAAAAATATTTTTCAAAAATATTTTTCTTATTTTTGTATCAAATTTTCGAAAATAACAATAACAATTAATGTTTTGATTCAAAAAATTTCAAGTTTGTTACTTACTTGTTAAGAAAGATTCAAACTTTAAGTTCTAGAATCATATCTTGTGATTTCTTGTGAATCAAGTCATTAATTGTGATTTTAAAAATCAAATCTTTTTCAAAACTAATTTCAACCATATCTTTTTCAAAAATATGATTTCAAAATATCTTTTCTAACTTCCTAACTTCTTATCTTTTCAAAATTTATTTCAACTAACTAACTAACTTTTTGTTTGTTTCTTATCTTTTTCAAAACCACCTAACTAACTCTCTCTCTCTCTAATTTTCGAAAACATCTTCCCTCTTTTTCAAAATTTCTTTTTAATTAATTAATTATTTTAATTCTTAATTTTAATTTTCGAAAATTACTAACCTTTTTCAAAAACTATTTTCGAAAATCACTAACTCTTTTTCAAAAATTATTTTCGAAAATCCTCTCCTTCTCTCCTCTTATTCTATTTATTTTTTCATCTACTAACATCTCTTCCTCACATCACTCACCAAATTCGAACCCCCTCTTCTATCTGTGTTCGAATTTTTCTTCTTCTTCTTTTTCTACTAACAATAAGGAACCTCTTTACTGTGATATAGAGGATTCCCCTTCTTTTCTTTTTCTCTTCTCTTTCTTATGAGCAGGGACAAAGAAAAAGGCATTCCTGTTGAAGCTGATCCAGAACCTGAAAGGACTCTGAAGAGGAAACTAAGAGAAGCTAAATTACAACAATCCAGAGACAACCTTATTGAAAATTTCGAACAAGTAAAGGAGATGGCAGCCGAACCTAACAACAATAATGCAAGGAGAATGCTTGGAGACTTTACTGCACCTAATTCCAATTTACATGGAAGAAGCATCTCCATTCCTGCCATTGGAGCAAACAACTTTGAGCTGAAACCTCAGCTAGTTTCTCTGATGCAGCAGAACTGCAAGTTTCATGGACTTCCATCTGAAGATCCTTTTCAGTTCTTAACTGAATTCTTGCAGATATGTGATACTGTTAAGACTAATGGAGTAGATCCTGAAGTCTACAGGCTCATGCTTTTCCCTTTTGCTATAAGAGACAGAGCTAGAGTGTGGTTGGACTCTCAACCCAAAGATAGCCTGAACTCTTGGGATAAGCTGGTCACGGCTTTCTTAGCCAAGTTCTTTCCTCCTCAAAAGCTGAGCAAGCTTAGAGTGGATGTTCAAACCTTCAAACAGAAAGATGGTGAATCCCTATATGAAGCTTGGGAAAGATACAAACAGTTGACCAAAAAGTGTCCCTCTGACATGCTTTCAGAATGGACCATCCTGGATATATTCTATGATGGTTTGTTTGAGTTATCAAAGATGTCATTGGATACATTCACCTAAAGAAAACGCCTTGCTATTGCTAATAACCAGTTTATGTACACTTCTGAGAGGAATCCTGTGAGTAATGGGATGCCTATGAAGAAGGGAGTTCTTGAAATTGATACTCTGAATGCCATACTGGCTCAGAACAAAGTATTGACTCAGCAAGTCAATATGATTTCTCAGAGTCTGAATGGAATGCAAGTTGCATCCAACAGTACTCAAGAGGCATCTTCTGAAGAAGAAGCTTATGATCCTGAGAATCCTGCAATAGCAGAGGTAAATTATATGGGTGAACCTTATGGAAATACATATAATCCATCATGGAGAAATCACCCAAATCTCTCATGGAAGGATCAAAAGCCTCAACAAGGCTTTAATAATGGTGGAAGAAATAGGTTTAGCAATAGCAAGCCTTTTCCATCATTCACTCAGCAACAGACAGAGAATTCTGAGCAGAATCCATCTAGCTTAGCAAATTTAGTCTCTGACCTATCTCAGGCCACTGTGAGTTTCATGAATGAAACAAGGTCTTCCATTAGAAATTTGGAAGCACAAGTAGGCCAGCTGAGTAAAAGAATCACTGAAATCCCTCCTAGTACTCTCCCAAGCAATGCAGAAGAGAATCCAAAAGGAGAGTGCAAGGCCATTGACATAAGCACCATGGCCGAACCTGTAAGGGAAGGAGAGGACGTGAATCCTAAGGAGGAAGACCTCCTGGGACATCCAATGATCAATAAGGAGCTTCCCTCTGAGGAACCTAAGGAATCTGAGACTCATCTAGAGACCATAGAGATTCCATTGAAACTCCTTATGCCATTCATGAGCTCTGATGAGTATTCCTCTTCTGAAGAGAATGAGGATGTTACTGAAGAGCAAGCTGCCAAGTTCCTTGGTGCAATCATGAAGCTAAATGCCAAATTATATGGTATTGAGACTTGGGAAGATGAACTTCTCTTGTTCACCAATGAACTAAGTGATCTGGATCAACTGACATTGCCTCAAAAGAGACAGGATCCTGGAAAGTTCATAATACCTTGTACCATAGGCACCATGATCTTTAAGGCTCTGTGTGACATTGGTTCAGGAATAAACCTCATGCCCCTCTCTGTAATAGAGAAACTGGAAATCTATGGGGTGCAAGCTGCTAAAATCTCATTAGAGATGGCAGATAATTCAAGAAAATAGGCTTATGGACAAGTAGAGGACGTGTTAGTAAAGGTTGAAGGCCTTTACATCCCTGCTGATTTCATAGTCCTGGATACTGGAAAGGAAGTGGATGAATCCATCATCCTAGGAAGACCTTTCCTAGCCACAGCAAGAGCTGTGATTGATGTGGACAGAGGAGAATCGATCCTTCAATTGAATGAGGACAACCTTGTGTTCATAACTCAAGGATCTCTCTCCGCATCCATGGAGAAGAAGCATAAAAAGCTTCTCTCAAAGCAGAGTCACATAAAGCCCCCACAGTCAAACTCTAAGTTTGGTGTTGGGAGGCCACAACCAAACTCTAAGTTTGGTGTTGAACTCCCATATCCAAACTCTAAGTTTGGTATTGGGAGGTCTCAACAAAGCTCTGCACATCTGTGAGGCTCCATGAGAGCCCATTGTCAAGCTATTGACATTAAAGAAGCGCTTGTTGGGAGGCAACCCAATTTCTATTTATCTAACTATATTTTTCTTAGTTATATGTCTTTATAGGTTCATGATCATTTGGAGTCACAAAATAAATATAAAAATTGAAAACGGAATCAAAAACAGCAGAAGAAAAATCACACCCTGGAGGAAGCATCTGCCTGGTGTTCAACGCGAGAACAGAGCATGGTTCTAGCGCTGAACGCCCAAAATGGGCAGTATCTGGGCGCTGAACGCCCAAAATGGGCACCAATCTGGCGCTGAACACCCAGAGTTGTGTGCAAGGGCATTTTGCATGCCTAAATTGGTGCAGGGATGTAAATGCCTTGACACCTCAAGATCTGTGGACCTCACAGGATCATCTCAGGATCTGTAGACCCCACAGGATCCCCACCTTCCTTCCTCATAATCCTAGTTTTTTTCCACATCTTCTTCTTCATCTATTCCTTCTTCTTTTGCTCGAGGGCGAGCAACATTCTAAGTTTGGTGTGGTAAAACAATTATGTAAAGGATCTATAGCTCAGTGGTAGAACATGTGGCTGCAAATCAAGAGATCCCTGAGATACCTCAGGGGATGCACTTTCCTCCACATAGTTATTGGAAGCAACTGAAGATAGAAATACCAAAAATCACTAGGAATCAAGCCACAAAGGCAAGGAAGAGACATAGAAGAGCTCAAGAACATCATTGGTTCCTCAAGAAAGAAACGCCATCATCACTAAGGTGGACTCATTCCTTGTTCTTACTTTCTCTGTTTTTCGTTTTCTATGTTAAGTGCTTATCCATGTTTGTGTCTTCATTACATGATCATTAGTAGTTAGTAACTATGTCTTAAAGTTATGAATGTCCTATGAATCCATCACCTCTCTTAAATGGAAAATGTTTTAATTCAAAAGAACAAGAAGTACATGAGTTTCGAATTTATCCTTGAACTTAGCTTAATTATATTGATGTGGTGACAATGCTTCTTGTTTTCTGAATGTATGCTTGAACAGTGCATATGTCTTTTGAAGTTGTTGTTTAAGAATGTTAAATATGTTGGCTCTTGAAAGAATGATGACTAGGAGACATGTTATTTGATAATCTGAAAAATCATAAAAATGATTCTTGAAGCAAGAAAAAGCAGCAAAGAACAAAGCTTGCAGAAAAAAAAAATATATATATATATAGGCAAAAAAAATAGAAAGAAAAAGCAAGCAGAAAAAGCCAAAAGCTCTTAAAACCAAGAGGCAAGAGCAAAAAGCCAATAACCCTTAAAACCAAAAGGCAAGGGCAAATAAAAAGGATCCCAAGGCTTTGAGCATCAGTGGATAGGAGGGTCTAAAGGAATAAAATCCTGGTCTAAGCGGCTAAACCGAGCTGTCCCTAACCATGTGCTTGTGGCGTGTAGGTGTCAAGTGAAAACTTGAGACTGAGCGGTTAAAGTCAAGGTCCAAAGCAAAAAAAGAGTGTGCTTAAGAACCCTGGACACCTCTAATTGGGGACTTTAGCAAAGCTGAGTCACAATCTGAAAAGGTTCACCCAATTATGTGTCTGTGGCATTTATGTATCCGGTGGTAATACTGGAAAACAAAGTGCTTAGGGCCACGGCCAAGACTCATAAAATAGTTGTGTTCAAGAATCATCATACTGAACTAGGAGAATCAATAACACTATTTGAACTCTGAGTTCCTATAGATGCCAATCATTCTGAACTTCAATGGATAAAGTGAGATGCCAAAACTATTCAAGAGGCAAAAAGCTATAAGTCCCGCTCATATGATTGAAGCTATGTTTCATTGATAGTTTGGAATTTATAGTATATTCTCTTCTTTTTATCCTATTTGATTTTCAGTTGCTTGGGGACAAGCAACAATTTAAGTTTGGTGTTGTGATGAGCGGATAATTTATACGCTTTTTGGCATTGTTTTTAGTAGGATCTAGTTACTTTTAGGGATGTTTTCATTAGTTTTTATGTTAAATTCACATTTTTGGACTTTACTATGAGTTTGTGTGTTTTTCTGTGATTTCAGGTATTTTCTGGCTGAAATTGAGGGACTTGAGCAAAAATCAGATTCAGAGGTTGAAGAAGGACTGCTGATGCTGTTAGATTCTAACCTCCCTGCACTCAAAATGGATTTTCTGGAGCTACAGAACTCAAAATAGCGTTCCAATTGCGTTGGAAAGTAGACATCCAGGGCTTTCCAGCAATATATAATAGTCCATACTTTGCCCAAGTTTAAACGACGCAAACTGGCGTTCAACGCCAGCTCTCTGCCCAATTCTGGTGTCCAGCGCCAGAAACAAGTTGCAAAGTGGAGTTCAACGCCCAAAATGGCACAAAAGCTGGCGTTCAACTCCAAGAATGACTCTCCACATGTAGACTTCAAGCTCAGCCCAAGCACACACCAAGTGGGCCCCAGAAGTGGATTTATGCATCAATTACTTACTTCTGTAAACCCTAGTAGCTAGTTTATTATAAATAGGACTTTTTACTATTGTATTAGAGATCTTTGGATGCCTGGTTCTTAGATCAGAGGGGCTGGCCATTCGGCCATGCCTGGACCATTCACTTATGTATTTTTAACGGTAGAGTCTCTACACTCCATAGATTAAGGTGTGGAGCTCTGCTGTTCCTCAAGAATTAATGCAAAGTACTACTGTTTTCTATTCAATTCAACTTATTCCACTTCTAAGATATTCATTCGCACTTCAACCTGAATGTGATGAACGCGACAATCATCATCATTCCCTATGAACGCGTGCCTGACAACCACTCCCGTTCTACCTTCAATTGAACGAGTATCTCTTAGATTACTAATACAGGGGACCGAGTCCGAGATATTGGGATCTTCGTGGTATAGCTAGGTTGATGGCGGCATTCATGAGAATCCAGAAAGTCTAAACTTTGTCCGTGGTATTCCGAGTAGGATTCTGGGATTGAATGACTGTGACGAGCTTCAAACTCACGAGTGCTGGGCGTAGTGACAGACGCAAAAGGATAGTAAATCCTATTCCAGTATGATCGAGAACCTCCAGATGATTAGCCATGCAGTGACAGCGCATCGGACCATTTTCACAGGGAGGAATAGGATGCAACCAACGACAAAGGTGATGCCTCCAGACGATTAGCCGTGCTGTGACAGAGCATTTGGATCATTTTCTCGAGAGAGATCGAAAGTAGCCATTGGCACCGATGACATCCTTACATAAAGCTAGCCATATAAAGGAGTAAGATTGATTGGATGAAGATAGCAGGAAAGCAGAGGTTCAGAGGAACGAAAGCATCTCTACACGCTTATCTGAAATTCTACCCAATGAATTACATAAGTATTTCTATCCTTATTTTAGTATTATTTTCGAAAACCCCATTACTATTTTATATCTGCCTGACTGAGATTTACAAGGTGACCATAGCTTGCTTCATACCAACAATCTCCGTGGGATTCGACCTTTACTCACGTAAGGTATTACTTGGATGACCCAGTGCACTTGCTGGTTAGTTGTGCGAAGTTATGAACCATGGTATTGGCATCATGTTTTTGGCGCCATTACCAGGGAAAGAAAGAGTAATGAATTTTACATAATCAAAGTGTAATCACAATTTCTGCGCACCATCTATACACATGAGAAAGACTATTGAAGAGGCTCAAGAGCTTATCGATACAGTTGCTAGAAATCAGCATTTGTATATAAGTAGTCAGTCCTCCATGAAAGAAGAAGCTAAGGCAGTATCAACTGACTTTAGTCCTCAGGAACAAGTTGCTGAACTCAATCAGCAACTATCTTCTATAACAAGGCAGTTAGCAGAATTTAAGGAGATGCTACAAGAAACCAAAAATGCTAACAAGGATATGGAATCACAATTGAATCAGATAAAACAGCATTTATCAAAACTGGCGTTAAACCCCAGTCCATGTCCAGTTCTGGCGTTCAAACGCCAGAAAGGGGAGGGAATCTGGCGTTAAACGCCCATCCAACCCCCAAGCCTGGCATTCAAACACCAATGAGGGATCAGACACCTGCAAGTGCTAATGGTAACCCCTCTAAGAAGGCTTCTCCAACCACCTCTATAGGGAATAAACCTGCAGCAACTAATGTTGAAGAATACAAAGCCAAGATGCCTTATCCTCAGAAACTCCGCCAAGAGGAACAAGATAAAAAATTTGCCCGTTTTGCAGACTATCTCAGGACTCCTGAAATCAAGATTTCGTTTGCAGAGGCACTTGAGCAAATACCTGCTTATGCTAAGTTCATGAAAGAGATCTTAAGTCATAAGAAGGATTGGAGAGAAACTGAAAAAGTCTTCCTGACTGAAGAGTGCAGTGCAGTCATTTTAAAGAGCTTACCAGAAAAGCTTAAGGATCCTGGGAGCTTTATGATACCATGCACATTAGAGGGTACTTGTACCAAGACAGCTCTATGTGATCTTGGGGCAAGTATCAAATTAATCCCTGCATCCACTATCAGAAAGCTTGGCTTGACTGAAGAGGTCAAACCAACCCAGATCTATCTTCAACTTACTGATGGCTCCATTAAATACCCATCAGGCATAATTGAGGATATGATTGTCACAGTTGGGCCATTTGCCTTTTTCACTGACTTTGTAGTGCTGGAAATGGAGGAGCACAAGAGTGCAATTCTCATTCTAGGAAGACCTTTTCTAGCAACTGGATGAACCCTCATTGATGTCCAAAAAGGGAAAGTGACCTTGAGAGTCAATGAGGATGAGTTTAGGCTGAATGTTGTTGAGGCAATGAAGCATCCAGACACATCAAAAGACTGCATGAGTGTTGATATTATTGACTCCCTGGTAGAGGAGAACAACATGGTTAAGAGTCTCGAATCAGAGCTAGAAGACATCTTTAAAGATGTTCAGCCAGATCTGGAGGAATCAGAGGAAATAAAAGAACCTCTGAAAATTCCTCAGGAAGAGGAGAAACCTCATAAACCCGAGCTTAAACCACTACCACCATCCCTGAAATATGCATTTCTGGGAGAAGGTGACACTTTTCCGATGATCATAAGCTCTGCTTTAAACCCACAGGAAGAGAAAGCACTACTTCAAGTGCTAAGGACACACAAGACAGCTCTTGGGTGGTCCATAAGTGATCTTAAGGGCATCAGCCCAACAAGATGCATGCACAAGATTCTATTGGAGGACGATGCTAAGCCAGTGGTTCAACCACAGAGGCGGCTAAATCCGACCATGAAGGAGGTTGTGCAGAAAGAGGTCACCAAGTTACTGGAGACTGGGATTATTTATCCTATTTCTGATAGTCCCTGGGTGAGCCCTGTCCAAGTTGTCCCCAAGAAGGGAGGCATGACAATGGTTCATAATGAAAAGAATGAACTGGTTCCTACAAGAACAGTTACAGGGTGGCATATGTGTATTGACTACAGAAGGCTCAATACAGCCACTAGGAAGGATCACTTTCCTTTACCATTCATAGACCAGATGCTAGAGAGACTAGCAGGTCATGAATATTACTGCTTTTTGGATGGCTATTCAGGTTACAACCAAATTGCAGTAGATCCTTAGGACCAAGAGAAGACAACATTCACATGTCCTTCTGGAGTATTTGCCTATAGAAGGATGCCTTTTGGTCTGTGCAACGCACCTGCAACCTTTCGGAGGTGCATGCTCTCTATCTTCTCTGATATGGTAGAGAAATTTCTGAAAGTCTTCATGAATGACTTCTCAGTATTTGGAGACTCATTCAGCTCCTGCCTTGACCATTTAGCACTTGTTCTGAAAAGGTGCCAAGAGACCAACCTAGTTTTAAACTGGGAAAAATGTTACTTTATGGTGACTAAAGGAATTGTCCTTGGGCATAAAATTTTAAACAAGGGAATAGAGGTGGATCAAGCTAAAGTAGAGGTAATTGAAAAATTACCACCACCTGCCAATGTTAAGGCAATCAGAAGCTTTCTGGGGCATGCAGGATTCTATAGGAGGTTTATAAGGTGTTTTTCAAAAATTACAAAACCTATGAGTAATCTACTAGCTGCTTGGTGCACGAAATTGTGACCATCAATGGCGCCAACAACTTGGTACGCACAATTGTAATCTCAACTCTTTATCACAACTCCACACAACTAACCAGCAAGTGCACTGGGTCATCCAAGTAATAAACCTTACGCGAGTAAGGGTCGATCCCACAGAGATTGTCGGCTCGAAGCAAGCTATGGTCATCTTGTAAATCTCAGTCAGGCGGATTCAAATGGTTATGGAGATTTGATAATTAAAAGATAGATAAAATATAAAATAAAGATAGAGATACTTATGTAATTCATTGGTGAGAATTTCAAATAAGCGTATGAAGATGCTTTGTTCCTCCTGAACCTCTGCTTTCCCATTGCCTTCTTCCAATCATTCATACTGCCTTCCATGGCAAGCTTATGTTGGGTTTCACCGTTGTCAATGGCTACCTCCCGTCCTCTCAGTGAAAATGGTCCTGATGCACTGTCACCACATCGGCTAATCAGCTATTGGTTCTCGATCATGTCGGAATAGGATCCATTAATCCTTTTGTGTCTGTCACACACCCCACACTCACGAGTTTGAAGCTCGTCACAGTCATCACATCCCAGATCCTACTCAGAATACCACAGACAAGGTTTAGACTTTCCGAATCTCAAGAATGCTGCCAATTGATTCTTGCCTATACCACGAAGACTCTGATTTCATGGAATAGAAGACTCGGTTGTCAGGCGAGGTAACCATGCGTCATGAACCAGAAGGCTAAGAGATAAACATTCAAGCTTGATTGCATGTAGAACGGAGGTGGTTGTCAGGCACGCGTTCATAGGGGAGAATGGTGATGAGTGTCACATAATCATCACATTCATCATGTTCTTGGGTACGAATGAATATCTTAGAACAAGAAGTAGGCGTGAATTGAATAGAAAACAGTAGTAATTGCATTAATTCATGAAGAACAGCAGAGCTCCACACCTTAATCTATGGTGTATAGAAACTCCACCGTTGAAAATACATAAGAACAAAAGGGTCTAGGAATGGCCGTGAGGCTAGCCCCCAAATGTGAAAAGGTCTATCAAAGTATATCAAGTGTAAAAATACAATAGCAAAAGGTCCTATTTATAGAAAACTAGTAGCCTAGGGTTACAGAAATAGGTAATTAATGCAGAAATCTTCTTCCGGGACCACTTGGTGTGTGCTTGGGCTGAGCATTGAAGCTTTCACATGTAGAGACTTTTCTTGGAGTTAAACGCCAGCTTTTGTGCCAGTTTGGGCATTTAACTCCAGCTTTTGTGCCAGTTCTGGCGTTTTGACGCCAGAATTCTTAAGCTAACTTGGAACGCCTGTTTGGGCCATCAAATCTCGGGCAAAGTATAGACTATTATAAATTTCGGAAAAGCCCAGAATGTCTACTTTCCAACGCAATTAAGAGCGAGCCAATTGGGCTTCTGTAGCTCCAGAAAATCCACTTAGAGTGCAGGGAGGTCGGAATCCAACAGCATCTGTAGTCCTTTTTCAGCCTCTAAATCAGATTTTTGCTCAGGTCCCTCAATTTCAGCCAGAAAATACCTGAAATCACAGAAAAATACACAAACTCATAGTAAAGTCCAGAAATGTAATTTTTATTTAAAAACTAATAAAAACATAATAAAAACTTACTAAAATATACTAAAAACATACTAAAAACAATGCCAAAAAGCGTATAAATTATCCGCTCATCACAACACCAAACTTAAATTATTGCTTGTCCCCAAGAAACTAAAAATCAAATAGGATAAAAATAATAGAATGTACAATGAATTCCAAAAACATCTATGAAGATCAGTATTAATTAGATGAGCGGGGCTTTTAGCTTTTTACTTCTGAACAGTTTTGGCATCTCACTTTATCCCTTGAAGTTCAGAATGATTGGCATCTATAGGAACTCAGAATTCAGATAGTGTTATTAATTCTCCTAGTTAAGTATGTTGATTCTTGAACACAGCTACTTTATGAGTCTTGGCCGTGACTCAAAGCATTTTGTTTTCCAGTATTACCACCGGATACATAAATGCCACAGACACATAACTGGGTGAACCTTTTCAGATTGTGACTCAGCTTTGCTAGAGTCCCCAATTAGAGGAGTCCAGAGCTCTCAAGCACACTCTTTTTGCTTTTGGACCATGACTTTAACCGCTCAGTCTCAAGTTTTCACTTGACACCTTCACGCCACAAGCACATGGTTAAGGACAGCTTGGTTTAGCCGCTTAGGCCAGGATTTTATTCCTGTGGGCCCTCCTATCCACTGATGCTCAAAGCCTTGGATCCTTTTTATTTTACCCTTGCCTTTTGGTTTAAAGGGCTATTGGCTTTTTCTCCTTGCTTTTTTTTTTTCTTTTTCTTTCTCTCTTTTTTTTCGCCATTTTTTTCTTTTTTTTTTCGCAAGCTTTTCACTGCTTTTTCTTGCTTCAAGAATCATTTTTATGATTTTTCAGATTATCAATAGCATTTCTCCTTTTTTTATCATTCTTTCAAGAGCCAACAATTTTAACATTCATGAATCAACAATATCAAAAATATGCATTGTTCAAGCATTCTTTCAGAAAGACAAAAGTATTGCCACCACATCAGAATAATTAAACTGTTTTAAAATTTGAAATTCATGCACTTCTTTTCCTTTTCAATTAAAACACTCTTTTTTTAAGAAAGGTGATGGATTTATTTTCATAGCTTTAAGGCATAGACACTTAGACACTAGTGATCATTTAATAAAGACACAAACATAAATAGACATAAGGCATAATTTTCGAAAAAAAAATAGAAAATAAAGATCAAGGAAATTAAAGAACGGGTCTACCTTAGTGATGGCGGCTTGTTCTTCCTCTTGAAGATCTTATGGAGTGCTTGAGCTCCTCAATGTCTCTTCCTTGCCTTTGTTGCTCCTCTCTCATAACTCTTTGGTCTTCTCTAATTTCATGGAGGAGGATAGAATGCTCTTGGTGCTCCACCCTTAGTTGTCCCATATTAGAACTCAATTCTCCTAGGGAGGTGTTAATTTGCTTCCAATAGTTTTGTGGAGGAAAATGCATCCCTTGAGGTATCTCAGAAATTTCATGATGAGGAATTTTCTCATGCTCTTGTCCATGAGTGGGATCTCTTGTTTGCTCCATCCTTTTCTTAGTGATGGGCTTGTCCTCATTAATGAGGATGTCTTCCTCTATGTCAATTCCAGCTGAATTGCAGAGATGACAAATGAGATGAGGGAAGGCTAATCTTGCCAAAGTAGAGGACTTGTCCGCCACCTTGTAGAGTTATTGGGATATAACCTCATGAACTTCTACTTCCTCTCCAATCATGATGCTATGGATCATGATCGCCCGGTCTATAGTAACTTCAGATCGGTTGCTAGTAGGAATGATTGAGCGTTGGATGAACTCCAACCATCCCCTAACCATGGGCTTGAGGTCATGCCTTCTTAGTTGAACCGGCTTCCCTCATGAATCTCTCTTCCATTGAGCGTCCTCTTCACAAATGTCTATGAGGATTTGGTCCAACCTTTGATCAAAGTTGACCCTTCTAGTGTAGGGGTGTGCATCTCCTTACATCATTGGCAAGTTGAATGCCAACCTTACATTCTCCGGACTAAAATCTAAGCATTTCCCCCGAACCATTGTAAGTCAATTCTTTGGGTCCGGGTTCACACTTTGATCATGGTTCTTGGTGATCCATGCATTGGCATAGAACTCTTGAACCATTAAGATTCCGACTTGTTGAATGGGGTTGGTGAGAACTTCCCAACCTCTTCTTCGAATCTCATGTCGGATCTCTGGATATTCACCCTTTTTGAGTTTGAAAGGGACCTAGGGGATCACCTTCTTCTTGACCACAACTTCATAGAAGTGGTCTTGATGCACCCTTGAGATGAATCTCTCCATCTCCCATGACTCGGAAGTGGAAGCTTTTGCCTTCCCTTTCCTCTTTCTAGAGGTTTCTCCGGCCTTAGGTGCCATAAATGGTTATGGAAAAACAAAAAGTAATGCTTTTACCACACCAAACTTAGAAGGTTTGCTCGTCCTTGAGCAAAAGAAGAAAGAAGAGAGTAGAAGAAGAAGAGATAAAGGAGATTGAGGGGGCTTAGTATTTCGGCCAAGGGGGAGAAGTAGTGTGTATGTTGGGTGAAAATGAAGGAGTGAAGATAGGTTTATATAGGAGTGGAGAAGGGGGTATGGTTCGGCCATTATGGGTGGGTTTGGGAGGGAAAGTGGTTTGAATTTGAATGGTGAGGTAGGTGGGGTTTTATGAAGGATGGATGTGAGTGGTAAAGAGAATGGTGGGATTTGATAGGTGAGGGATTTTTTCGGAAGAGGTATTGAGGTGATTGATGAATGGGTGAAGAAGAGAGAGAGATGTGGGGTAGGTGGGGATCCTGTGGGGTCCACAGATCCTGAGGTGTCAAGGATTTTTCATTCCTGCACCAAGTGGCGTGCAAAACGCCCCTTTCTTCCAATCCTGGTGTTAAACGCCAGGTTGCTGCCCATTTCTGGCGTTTAACACCAGCTTCTTGCCATTTTCTGGTGTTAACACCAGTCTGGTGCCCATTTCTGGTGTTAAACGCCCAGAATGGTGCCAGACTGGGCGTTTAACGCCCATTCTGCTACCCTTACTGGCGTTTAAATGCCAGTAAGCTTCTCCTCCAGGGTGTTCTATTTTTCATTCTATTTTTCAGTCTGTTTTTGCTTTTTCAATTATTTTTGTGACTTCACATGATCATCAACCTACAGAAAACATAAAATAACAAAAGAAAATAGAAATTTAACATAGATAAGTAAAATTGGGTTGCCTCCCAATAAGTGCTTCTTTAATGTCAATAGCTTGACAGTGGGCTCTCAAGGAGCCTCACATATACTCAGAGCATGGCCTCCCAACACCAAACTTAGAGTTTGAATGTGGGGATTTTATTTGACTCTGCATTAAGAGAAGCTTTTCATGCATCTTCTCCATGGTTACAGAGGGAGATCCTTGAGCTTTAAACACAAAGAAGTCCTTATTCACTTGAAGGACCAATTCTCCTCTGTCAACATCAATCACAGCTTTTACTGTGGCTAGGAAGGGTCTGCCAAGGATGATGGATTCATCCACACACTTCCCAGTCTCTAGGATTATGAAATCAGTAGGGATGTAGTGGTCTTCAACCTTTACCAAGACATCCTCTACAAGTCCATAAGCCTGTTTCTTTGAATTGTTTGCCGTCTCCAGTGAGATTCTTGCAGCTTGTACCTCAATGATCCCTAGCTTCTCCATTACAGAGAGAGGCATGAGGTTTATGCTTGACCCTAGGTCACACAGAGCTTTCTCAAAGGTTATGGCGCCTATGGTACAAGGTATTGAGAACTTTCCAGGATCTTGTCTCTTCAGAGGTAATTTCTGCCTAATCAAGTCATCCAGATCTTTAGTGAGTAATGGAGGTTCATTCTCCCAAGTCTCATTACCAAATAACTTGGCGTTTAGCTTCATGATTGTTCCAAGGTACTTAGCAAATTGCTCTACAGTAACATCTTCATCCTCTTCAGAGGAAGAATACTCATCAAAGCTCATGAATGGCAAGAGTAAATTCAATGGAATCTCTATGGTCTCTGTGTGAGCCTCAGATTCCTATGGTTTCTCAACAGGGAATTCCATGGAGGCCAATGGACGTCCATTGAGGTCTTCCTCAGTAGAGATCACTGCCTCTTCCTCCTCTCCAAGTTCGGCCATGTGAGACGTGTTTATGGCCTTGCACTCTCTCTTTGGATTCTCTTCTGTATTGCTTGGGAAAATACTAGGAGGGAGTTCAATAATTTTCTTACTCAGCTGACCCACTAGTGCCTCCAAATTTCTAATAGAGGACCTTGTTTCAGTCATGAAACTTTGAGTGGTTTTCATTAGATCAGATACTACAGTTGCTAATTCAGAGTGGCTCTGCTTAGAATTCTCTGTCTGTTGCTGAGAAGATGATGGAAAAGGTTTGCCATTGCTAAACCTATTTCTTCCACCATTATTGTTGTTGAAGCCTTGTTGAGGCCTCTGTTGATCCTTCCATGAAAGATTTGGATGATTTCTCCATGAAGGATTATAGGTGTTTCCATAGGAATCTCCCATGTAATTCACCTCTTCCATTGCTGGGTTCTCAGGATCATAAGCTTCTTCTTCAGGGGAAGCTTCCTTAGTACTGCCTGGTGCAGCTTGCATTCCAGACAGACTTTGAGAAATCATATTGACTTGCTGAGTCAATATTTTATTCTGAGCCAGTATAGCATTCAGAGTATCAATCTCAAGAACTCCTTTCTTCTGATTTGTCCCATTATTCACATGGTTCCTTTCAGAAGTGTACATGAATTGGTTATTTGCAACCATCTCAATGAGTTCCTGAGCTTCTGCAGGCGTCTTCTTCAGATAAAGAGATCCTCCAGCAGAGCTGTCCAATGACATCTTAGACAGTTCAGACAGACCATCATAGAAGATACCGATGATGCTCCATTCAGAAAGCATGTCAGAAGGACACCTTCTGATCAATTGCTTGTATCTTTCCCAAGCTTCATAGAGGGATTCTCCTTCTTTCTGTCTGAAGGTTTAGACTTCCACTCTAAGCTTGCTCAATTTTTGAGGTGGAAAGAACTTTTCCAAGAAGGCATTTACTAGCTTTTCCCAAGAGTTCAGGCTTTCTTTGGATTGTGAATCCAAACATGTCCTAGCTCTGTCTCTTACAACAAAAGGAAAGAGCATAAGTCTGTAGACTTCAGGGTCAACCACATTGGTCTTGACAGTGTCACAGATTTGCAAGAATTCAGCTAAGAACTGATAAGGATCTTCCATTGGAAGTCCATGAAACTTGCAATTCTGTTGCATCAGAGAAACTAATTGAGGCTTAAGCTCAAAGTTGTTTACTCCAATGGCAGAGATTGAGATGCTTCTCCCATAGAAGTCGGGAGTAGGTGCAGTAAAGTCACCAAGCACCTTCCTTGCATTGTTGGCATTGTTGTTGTTTTCGGCTGCCATGGCTTCTTCTTGTTTGAAAATTTCTGTTAGGTCCTCTACAGAGAGTTGTACTTTAGCTTCTCTTAGCTTTCTCTTAGCTTTCTCTTCAAGGTCCTTTTAGGTTCAGGATCAGCTTCAACAAGAATGCTTTTGTCCTTGCTTCTGCTCATATGAAAAGAGAAGAAGAAAGTATGGAATCCTCTATGTCACAGTATAGAGATTCCTTGAAGTGTTAGAGGAAAAGAAGAATAGAAGGAGAAGGTAGAAAGGGAAGAATTCGAACTTAAGAGGGATAGAGTTTGAATTGTTGATAGTGGAGGAGTGTTAGTCCTTTAAATAGAAGGATGTGAGAAGAGGGGAAGAATTTTCGAAATTAAAGTAAAAGATTTTGAAATAATTAAAAGAAATTTTGAAAATTTGATTGATGATTTTCGAGAATTAAAGTTGGGAAAGAAATTAAGTGATTTTGGAAAAAGATTTTTGAAATTAGAAATCAAAAAGATATGATTGAAAATTATTTTGAAAAAGATGTGATTAAGAAGGTATGATTGAAAAGATATGGTTTTAAAAAGATATGATTGAAATGATATAATTGAAAAACAATTTAAAAAATTTGATTTTAAAATTAATGACTTGGCTAACAAGAAATTTAAAAGATATGATTCAGATATTAAACCTTTCTTAACAAGAAAGCAACATATTTGAAATTTTTGAATCAAATCATTAATTGTTAGCAAGTATTTTCGAAAATAGTAAAAAAAATGGAAAGAAATTTATTTTGAAAAGATATTATTGAAAAGATATGATTTGAAAAAGATTTGATTTTGAAAACTTATGAAAACTTGAAAAAAATTTGAATTAAAAACGAAATCTTCCCTCTTATGTCATCCTGGCATTAAACGCCAGAATGGTATCCATTCTGGCGTTTAACGCCCAAAATGCTACCCTTTTGGGCGTTTAACGCCCAGCCAGGTACCCTGGCTGGCGTTTAAACGCCAGTTTTCCTTCTTCACTGGGCGTTTTGAACGCCCAGCTTTTTCTGTGTAATTCCTCTGCTGCATGTTCTGAATCTTCAATTCTCTGTATTATTGACTTGAAAAGACATAATTTTGAAAAATTTTTGGATTTTTAATGATGAGGAACAATCAAAATGCAATTAAACATGGAAAACTAAGATCAAATACATAATGCATGCAAGGCACCAAACTTAAAAGTTTGTATACTAAGGTTTATAACAATTTGAAAAATGCATGTGAGAAACAACTAAACACACAGAACAAGAGAATTTCAAGATCAGAGCAAGGAAATCATCAAGAACATCTTGAATATCAATGACGAACATAATGCATGTAATTTTCAAAAATTAGAAGAATAAAGACATGCAATTGACACCAAACTTAAAATTAGACACTAGACTTAAACAAGAAACATAGAATATTTTTTATTTTTATGGTTTTATAAAAAAATTTTGTGATTTTTAAAAAATTGAGTGGAAAAGAAAATAAAGGGATTCAAAATTTTTAATAAGAATTCCAGGAATCATTGCAATGCTAGTCTAAGACTCCGGTCCAGGAATTAGACATGGCTTACTAGCCAGCCAAGCTTTCAAAGAAAGCTCCGGTCCAAAACACTAGACATGGCCAATGGCCAGCCAAGCTTTAGCAGATCATTACTTTCAACAGCAAAATTGATAGAAATCAACAAGCTCTTGTGATGATAAGTTGAAACCTCAGTCCAAAAGATTAGACATGGCTTCACAGCCAGCCAGACTTCAACAAATCATCATGAAACTCTAGAATTTATTCTTAAAAATTCTGAAGAACAAAATAAAAAATTTTCTTTTGTATTTTTGAAAAAAAATTTCGAAAATAAAAAGTAAAAAGCTTAAACATAAAATAAAATTACCTAATCTAAGCAACAAGATGAGCCGTCAGTTGTCCAAACTCGAACAATCTCCGGCAACGACGCCAAAAACTTGGTGCACAAAATTGTGATCATCAATGGCGCCAACAACTTAGTACGCACAATTGTAATCTCAACTCTTTATCACAACTCCGCACAACTAACCAGCAAGTGCACTGGGTCGTCCAAGTAATACACCTTACGCGAGTAAGGGTCGATCCCACGGAGATTGTCAGCTCGAAGCAAGCTATGGTCATCTTGTAAATCTCAGTCAGGCGGATTCAAATGGTTATGGAGATTTGATAATTAAAAGATGGATAAAATATAAAATAAAGATAGAGATACTTATGTAATTCATTGGTGAGAATTTCAGATAAGCGTATGAAGATGCTTTGTTCCTCCTGAACCTCTGCTTTCCCATTTCCTTCTTCCAATCATTCATACTCCCTTCCATGGCAAGCTTATGTTGGGTTTCACCGTTGTCAATGGCTACCTCCCGTCCTCTCAGTGAAAATGGTCCTGATGCATTGTCACTGAACCGGGTGCATGGCCGAAAGTTGAGCTGGAGTTGGGCTGGACTCGTGCTGGAAGCCCAAGCCTCACCACGCGAACGCATGCCCCATGCGTCCACGTCATATCCCATGATGGCCACTCACGCGATCGCGTCACCCACGCGATCGCGTCACCCAGATTTTTGGCAAAAGAGTTTTGAACAGAGAGTTGTGCGACCGCGAGGCTGCACTCGCGTCACTAGCACAAATCGAGTCACGCGATCGCGTGCCCCACGCGTCCGCGTCGCCTAACCTTATTGCGCACCACGCGACCGCGTCACCCACGTGACCACGTCGCCAGCGTCGCACAACCTATCCAGATTAGTGCCAATTTTCTTATCTTTTCTCTTCTAATCCTAATTTCTTCCTTCTCTCTCCTTTCTCACTTTCTTTTTCTACTTCTCATTCTTTTTTACTTTCATTTTATTTTATTTAATTTATTTGGATACTTTCATTCATTGCATATTTTATTTTTCTAAAGTTATTATTGGTGTTCAAATATTCTTATTCAACTGTTACATCTTTTCTGGTATTTTCTTGGTGCTTAGTGACTTGTTTAATTCTGATTGGGTAATATTATTTAAATAAATGCTAATTTTTATAATACTGATATTCCTTTTGTATTGACATGAACTCACATTTTCTTTCATTACCCACTCTCTTCCCCATTGTTGCAAATTTTGCACCACTGGCATGCCATGGCTTCTATTGTTTTCTCACTTACATGTTGAAGCTTCCATGTAAATGAGACCCTTATCATTTCGCATTAACCCACCCATACTTCTTTTATTTTCTTATCTTTATTTCTGGGTTACTGTTCTTCTTTTCCTCTTCTTTCAGGCTGGCCACCAAAGACGGCAAAAAAGAGAAACTTCTAAAAGGGAGACAAACAGGTCTATCTGCACAATCCTTGAAGGAAAGCATCAGTTGGAACAGCCCGTCCACTTGTACATCTTAGCATGCACCGAGGACGGTACAATCTTTTAAGTGTGGGGAGGTCGATATTGATCTCCATGGGTTAGCTATTTCTTGACTCAACACCAAATTTTTTATTTTATTTGTTTGATTGTTGCATTTGCATGTTTGATTGCATATTTATTTGATTTTTTTTGCATATTTTACCACTTGGTTAAAGTAATATTTTCTTTTTCAAGAAACCTTTTAAGAGCATTTCACTAATTTGAAAAAAATTTAATGTTACACTTGTTTGAAGAGATATTATACTGGAACATGGTTTAGAGCTCGAACACACAAAACCTGTGAGATTTTGAGCCTATTTAAATTGGTTGCATTTTTCAACCAATATTTTATTTTTGATGTGTGTTTTTCTCTCTAAAATTGTGATCTTTGTCTTGCTTGATTCTATATTTCCATAATTTGATGTATGCATACACTTACATGATTGAGGCCTTTGTTTCACTGAGCTTACATACCCATATGGCCTTACCTTTCATTATCCTTTGCAAACCAATTTGAGCCTATTTTACCCCTTTGTTCTTTACTTTAGCACATCATTAACTCTAAGCGGAAAACAATAATGTCCTTAATTTGAATCCTTAGTTAGCTTAGACTAGTGAGAGTGCTTATGATTTAAGTGTGGGAAATTGGGTTTAGAAATATTTGGTTTGAGAATTGAGTATGTTAGAATTTTCTAAAAATGTGAAAGAAATGTTTAGGATATGTTCATGCATTCAATAAATTAATCATATGCATTGAGAAAAATAAAAGAAAAAATATATATATATATATATATAAAGAGAAAAAAAGCGAGAAAAAGAAAAGAAAAAGTGCAAATAAGAGAAAGGGGACAAAATGCCCCAAAGTAAGTGGTGAAAGCAATGCATATGTACGGTACTCAGAATTAGAATGCATGAATAATGTGGAAAACATAGTTGATGGATAGTTAGAATTTGTATTGTGATTACATGGATTGTCTAAAGTTTGGTGGAAAGTTTAAGTTAATTAAGGATTCAGATTTTAGTCCACTTGACCAAATACAATCCTACCTTGACCCTAACCCCATTACAACCCTTAAAAGACCTCTTGATTTGTGTATTTGTGCATTAAATTTATGTTGATTGTTAGATGAAGAGCAAGCCTTAGAAAGCAAGGTTAGTAGAGAATTGAGAGAATCGAACCTAAAAACACTTGAGTGATAAGAGTGTATACACTACCAGTGAGGGTTCGATGCTCAATTCCTTGTTCCCTACTTTTATAAGCTATTTTCTTCTTGCAAGTCTATTTGTACTTCATTTTTATGATTTGAATTAGTGAAATCCAGTTCATATTTATTCTTGGAGAATTTATTTACTTTTAAACCAAGTAGGTAGAAGCATTTCACATTTAGCTGCATTCATATAGATAGGATTGCATTTCATACTTTCTACCATTCCTCTTCATCTTTATAGCTTCTCTTGAGCTTAGCATGAGGACATGCTAGTGTTTAAGTGTGGGGAGGTTGATAAACCACTATTTCATGGTTTATCTTGTGCTCAATTGAGTGGATTTTATCAACTCTTTACCCACTTATTCATAATATTTGCATGGTTTTATATTTCCTTCCTAATTATGTGCTTTGATGGAAAACATGCTTCTTTGATCTTATATTTGCTAATATTAAATCCTCTCTTATTACCATTAGATGCCTTGATATGTGTGTTAAGTGATTTCAGAGATTACAGGGCAGGAATGGCTCAGAGGATGAAAAGGAAGCATGCAAAAGTGGAAGGAATACAAGAAGTTAGAGAAATTGCTAAGCTGTCCAGCCTGACCTCTTCGCACTCAAATGGCTATAACTTTAGCTACAGAGATCCAAATGATGCGATTCTAGTTGCGTTGGAAAGCTAACGTCCGGGGCTTCGATTTGATATATAATATTTTATAGTTTCCCTAACGCTAGGTGACGCGACCGCGTGATCCATGCGGCCGCGTCGTAGTGACAAAAATCCAGCGTGGCAAAATTCGAAACCAGCGAATTCTGGACTGTTTCTGACCCAGTTTGTGGCCCAGAAAACACAGATTAGAGGCTATAAAGTGAAGGACTGCATCCATTCATAAAGAGGCTGTCATATTCACAATTTTAGGAGTAGATGTAGTTTTTAGAGAGAGAGGTTCTCTTCTCTCTCTTAGGATTAGGATTTAGGATTTCTCTTAATTTTAGGAGTGACTCTCAATCCCAGGTTCTTTATTTTTATTTATTTTTCCAATTGGCTTATGAACTTTTCCTTGTTAGATTTTACTACTTTGAATGTATTTTATTTGAGGTGTTTTCAGATTTAAGATTGCTTTACTTTATTTATATTGATGCTCTGTTTATGATTGCTTTCTTTAATTTATTAAAGTTCTCGATTTATCCAAATTATTTTCATTCAAGTAGAATTTCTCTCCTTTTGGCCTTTGTTAAATAATTGGTGACTCTTGAGTTATCAAACTCGTTGTTGATTGAGAATTGAAATTCTTCAAGAATTAATTCATCCACTTAACTTACCTTCATAGTTAGAGGTTAATAAAGTGGGAGAAAAATCCAATTCTCATTACAATTGATAAGGATAACTGGGATAGGACCTCCAGTCTTCATATCTTGTCAAGAGTTTATTTTATTATTACTATTTTATTTTATTCTTTTTGTGCAATATACTGCTTCCTTACTTCCAAAACCCCCCAATTTACAATCTTCATAACCAATAATAAGAACATACCTCCCTGCAATTCCTTGAGAAGACGACCCGAGGTTTAAATACTTCGGTTATCAATTTATTTAGGGGTTTGTTACTTGTGACAACCAAAACGTTTGTGCGAAGGGATTTTTGTCGATTTAGAGACTATATCTACAACGCGACTGTTTTTATGACATTCTTTACTGGCAAAAATCCTAACGTCAGTCACCACATCAGCTAATCAGGTGTTGGTTCTTGATCATGTCGGAATAGGATCCATTGATCCTTTTGCGTCTGTCACACGCCCCACACTCGCGAGTTTGAAGCTCGTCACAGTCAACCCATCTCAGATCCTACTCGGAATACCACAAACAAGGTTTAGACTTTTTGAATCTCAAGAATGCTGCCAATTGATTCTTGCCTATACCACGAAGACTCTGATTTCATGGAATGGAGGACTCGGTTGTCAGGCGAGGCAACCATGAGTCATGAACCAGAAGGCTAAGAGATAAACATTCAAGCTTGATTGCATGTAGAACGGAGGTGGTTGTCAGGCACGCGTTCATAGGGGAGAATGGTGATGAGTGTCACATAATCATCACATTCATCATGTTCTTGGGTACGAATGAATATCTTAGAATAAGAAGTAGGCGTGAATTGAATAGAAAACAGTAGTAATTGCATTAATTCATGAAGAACAGCAGAGCTCCACACCTTAATCTATGGTGTGTAGAAACTCCACCGTTGAAAATACATAAGAACAAAAGGGTCTAGGCATGACCGTGAGGCCAGCCACCAAACGTGAAAAGGTCTATCAAAGTATATCAAGTGTAAAAATACAATAGCAAAATGTCCTATTTATAGAAAACTAGTAGCCTAGGGTTACAGAAATAGGTAATTAATGCAGAAATCTTCTTCCGGGCCCACTTGGTGTGTGCTTGGGCTGAGCATTGAAACTTTCACGTGTAAAGACTTTTCTTGGAGTTAAACGCCAGCTTTTGTGCCAGTTTGGGCGTTTAACTCCAGCTTTTGTGCCAGTTCTGGCGTTTTGACGCCAAAATTCTTAAGCTGATTTGGAATGCCTGTTTGGGCCATCAGATTTCGGGCAAAGTATGGACTATTATATATTTCTGGAAAGCAAGAATGTCTACTTTCCAACGCAATTGAGAGCGCGCCAATTGGGCTTCTGTAGCTCCAGAAAATCTACTTCGAGTGCAGGGTGGTCAGAATCCAACAGCATCTGTAGTCCTTTTTCAGCCTCTAAATCAGATTTTTGCTCAGGTCCCTCAATTTCAGCCAGAAAATACCTGAAATCACAGAAAAACACACAAACTCATAGTAAAGTCCAGAAATGTGATTTTTATTTAAAAATTAATAAAAACATAATAAAAACTTACTAAAATATACTAAAAACATACTAAAAACAATGCTAAAAAGTGTATAAATTATCCACTCATCACTGCTGACATGCCATTTGTGTTTGACACAGAGTGTCTGCAGGTGTTTGAAACTCTGAAAGCTAAGCTGGTCACAGCACCAGTTATTTCTGCACTAGACTAGACATTTCCATTCGAACTAATGTGTGATGCTAGTGACCGTGCCATTGGTACAGTATTGGGACAGAGGCATAACAAGCTTCTACATGTCATTTATTATGCTAGCCGTGTTTTAAATGATGCACAGAAAAATTACACAACCATAGAAAAAGAGCTGCTTGCAGTGGTTTATGCCATTGACAAGTTTAGATCATACATAGTAGGATCAAAAGTGATTGTGTACACTGACCATGCTGCTCTTAAATATCTACTTACAAAGCAAGATTCAAAACCCAGGCTCATAAGATGGGTGTTGCTTTTGCAAGAGTTTGATATAGAAATAAGAGACAGAAAAGAGACAGAGAACCAAGTGGCTGATCATCTGTCCCAAATAGAACCAGTAGAAGGGGCATCCTCCCTCTCTATTGAGATCTCTGAAACCTTTCCGGATGAGCAACTATTTGCCATTCAGGAAATACCATGGTTTGCAGACATTACAAACTATAAGGCTGTAAGATTTATACCCAAAGAGTACAGCAGGCAGCAAATAAAGAAATTAATTTCTGATGCAAAGTACTACTTATGGGATGAACTATATCTCTTTAAGAGATGTGCAGACAGAATAATCCGTAGATGTGTGCCCAAGGAAGAGGCACAGAAGATCTTATGGCATTGCCATGGATCACAATATGGAGGCCATTTTGGAAGTGAGCGAACGTCCATAAGAGTCCTCCAATGTGGCTTCTACTGGCCCACTATTTACAGAGACTCCCGAGAGTTTGTACGTAACTATGACAGTTGCCAAAGAGCTGGCAATCTGCCTCACGGTTATGCCATGCCTCAACAAGGGATCTTAGAGATTGAGTTGTTTGATGTATGGGGTATTGACTTCATGGGGCCTTTCCCACCATCTTACTCAAACACTTATGTCCTGGTGGCAGTAGATTATGTATCTAAGTGGGTGGAGGCAATTGCAACACCCACCAATGATACTAAGACAGTGATGAAGTTCCTCCAGAAGCATATCTTCAGCAGGTTCGGTGTCCCTAGGATACTGATCAGTGATGGGGGCACTCATTTCTGTAATAAACAGCTTGACTCCGCTCTGGTCCGATATGGAATTAACCCCAAAGTGGCGACTCCGTATCATTCCCAGATAAATGGATAGGCTGAAGTCTCAAATAGAGAACTTAAAAGAATCCTGGAACGGACTGTGAGTAACCACAAAAGGGATTGGGCAAGAAGTCTGGATGATACTCTGTGGGCATACAGAACAGCATTCAAGACTCACATAGGGACCTTTCCATACCAACTTGTGTATGGGAAAGTGTGCCATTTGCCAGTGGAACTAGAACACAAGGCCTACTGGGCAACTAGATTCCTGAATCTTGATGCAAAGTTAGCTGGAGAGAAAAGATTGCTCCAGTTGAATGAGCTAGAGGAATTTAGACTCAATACTTTTGAAAATGCAAAAATTTACAAGGAAAAAGCAAAAAGGTGGCATGACAAGAAACTGTCATCTAGAGTCTTTGAGCCAAGACAGAAGGTTCTGCTGTTCAACTCTAGGCTCAGATTGTTCCCCAAGTAACTGAAATCCCAGTGGAAGGGACCATATGTGATTACAAGTGTGTCACCATATGGCTATGTGGAGCTTCATGATATTAATTCTAATAAGAGGTTCATTGTTAATGGACAGAGAGTCAAGCATTATCTTGAAGGCAATGTTGAGCAAGAATGCTCAAAGCTGAGACTAGATTAAAAGCTCAGTAAGGTCCAGCTAAAGACAATAAAGAAGCGCTTGCTGCGATGCAACCCAGCCATTAGCAAAGTTTATTTGTTATTCAAATAATAATTATAGGAGTTTGATATAAATTATCTTCAAGGTTGATTATCAATTGCAGAAGTTCACAGAGTTACAGAAGAATTCAGAGCATAAAGCAGAGAAAAAGAGCTCACTGGCACAAAAACGCCAGTAAGGGGTATTGTGGGCGTTAAATGCTAGAATGGGCACCATTCTGGGCATTTAACGCTAGTAAAGATACCTTTCTGGGCGTTAAACGCCAGAATGGGTACCATTCTGGGCGTTTAACGCCAGAATTGCAGCATCTTGGCGTTTAGAAAAACGCCCAGTGATAAAGGCTTTCTGGCGTTTAACGCCAGCCAGGGTACCTGGCTGGGCGTTAAACGCCCAGAAGAAGCAACAAATGGGCGTTAAACGCCAGAATGGGTGCCATTATGGGTGTTTAACGCTAGGAATGTGGTAGGGAGGAAGTTTTGTTTCCAACTCAAATTTTTTTCAAATTTTCATGGTTACATCCAAAATTTCTTGCATAAACATGTTACAAATTATCATCTTTCAATTTCAATTTCAAAAAAAAACAAAACAAATAAAAAAAATAAATTCTTCTTTAATCCTAAAAATCTTTCTCAAATCTTTTTCAATTTCTTTTCAAATCTTTTTCAAAACTCATCTATCTTTTTAATTTCTTCTCAAATCTTTTTCAACTCATCATACTATCTTTTAAATTCAGATTTATCTTTTTCAAATCTCTCATATCTTTTTAATTTTAAAATCTCATCTTTTTCATATCATATTTATCTTTTACAAATCGTATCTTCTATCATATCTTTTTTAAAAATTTTCGAACCCACCCCCTCCCTTATAAATTCACATTTGGCCTCCCCCTCTCCTCCATAACTCGAATTTGACTCTCCTTCTATTCCTCTCCTTTCCTTTCTTTTGCTTGAGGACAAGCAAACCTCTAAGTTTGGTGTGTTTTTCGTGATCACTAAGCTAAGATTCACTAAGATCATGGCTCCTAAGGGAAAACAAACCACTTCAAGAGGCAAGAAAGAGAACACTCCAAAACCACTTTGGAATCAGGAGAGGTTCTTAACCAAAGAACATGCAGACCATTACCACAAAATAATGGGTCTAAGGTCAGTGATCCCGGAAGTTAAATTTGATCTAAAAGAAGACGAATATCCGGAGATCCAAGAGCAGATTCGAAACAGGGGCTAGGAAATTCTAGCTAATCCTGAGACAAAGGTAGGTAGAAACATGGTTCAGGAATTCTACTCAAATCTGTGGCAAACAGATAAGCAGAGAATGACTGGAACTGCCTTCTATACCTTTCGAACCATGGTCAGAGGGAAGATTATTTACTTCCACCTGGACAAAATAAGAGAGGTCTTCAAGCTGCCTCAACTACAAGATGATCCAGAATCCTTTAATAGGAGAATGGTGAGATTAGATAAGTGCTTGGACCAAGTTCTAAAGGACATATGCATCCCTGGAACCAAGTGGATAACCAACACAAAGGGTGTCCTAAATCAACTCAAGATAGGAGATCTCAAACCAATTGCTAGGGGCTGGCAGGACTTCATTGGGCGTTCTATACTGCTCACCAGCAACCGCTCTGAAGTCACTGTCAAAAGAGCAGTGATGATCCACTGCATTATGCTGGGAAACAAAGTGGATATTCATCATCTGATTTCTTGTGAGCTTTACACAATTGCAAACAAGAACTATACTGACGCCAAATTGGCTTACCCAAGCCTAATCTCTCTGCTATGTAAAGATGCTGGGGGTAAAGATGGGAGCGAATGAGTATATCTCAGTCGAGCACCCAATCACCAAAAAGTCAATGGAAGGACAACAAGTGCAAGATAACTCCATCAAAAGGAGGGCACAAGAGTTCCTCCCAGAAATCCCTCAGATTGACTACTGAACCCGCCTAGAAGCATCTGTCACCAAGCTGCAAGAAGCTATGGATCAACTGAAAGAAGAACAGCAAATTCAAAATAGCATGCTCTGCAAACTACTGAAGAAACAAGAGAAGCAAGGGCGTGAGCTACAGGAGCTGAAGCGCCAAAAGCTGTCTCTTGAAGGGCCAGACACTCCACAGATTAAAGGAGCATCCATCTCCCAAAATAAAGGTTGTTGAGTCCTAATCTTAACTCTGTGATAACTTTTGCTATTAGAGATCTACCTTAGGAGTCACATGAATAATAGTAATTAGTATATTTATTTTTATTTTTTTTATTATCTCCAAGTAAGTTATAATTTATTTTTCTCATCATCATTAAACATGAATAAAATAGCAGATTTTTTAGAATAAGGAGGCAGTTTTATTTTCGAGTTCTTAATAAGAAAAATTCAAATTATTTATATGTGGTGGCAATACTTTTTGTCTTCTAAATAAATACTTGAACAGTGCATAAATTTTGATAGTGAAGTTTATGAATGTTAAATTTGTTGGCTCTTGAAAGAATAATGAAAAAGGAGAAATGTTATTGATAATCTAAAAAATCATAAAATTGATTCTTGAAGCAAGAAAAAGCAGTGAATACAAAGCTTGCGGAAAAAAATGGCGAAAAAATAAAAGAAAAAGAAAGAAAGAGAAAAAGCAAGCAGAAAAAGCCAATAGCCCTTTAAACCAAAAGTCAAGGGTAAAAAGGATCCAAGGCTTTGAGCATTAATGGATAGGAGGGCCTAAAGGAATAAAATCCTGGCCTAAGCGGCTAAACCAAGCTGTCCCTAACCATGTGCTTGTGGCATGAAGGTGTCAAGTGAAAACTTGAGACTGAGCGGTTAAAGTCGTGGTCCAAAGCAAAAAAGTGTGTGCTTAAGAGCTCTGGACACCTCTAACTGGTGACTTCAGCAAAGCTGAGTCACAATCTGAAAAGGTTCACCCAGTTATGTGTCTGTGGCATTTATGTATCCGGTGGTAATACTGGAAAACAAAGTGCTTAGGGCCACGGCTAAGACTCATAAAGTAGTTGTGTTCAAGAATCAACATACTAAACTAGGAGAATCAATAACACTATCTGAATTCTAAGTTCCTATAGATGCCAATCATTCTGAACTTCAAAGGATAAATTGAGGTGCCAAAACTGTTTAGAAGCAAAAAGCTACTAGTCCCGCTCATTTAATGAGAATTTGAGCTTTATATAAAACTCTGAGATGTTATTGCCTCTTGATTTTCTTTCTATCTTGTTTTATTTATCTAGTTGCTTGAGGACAAGCAACAGTTTAAGTTTGGTGTTGTGATGAGTGGATATTTTATACGCTTTTTGGGGGTATTTTCATATAGTTTTTAGTAGGATCTAGCTACTTTTTAGTATATTTTTATTAGTTTTTATGCAAAAATCACATTTCTGGACTTTACTATGAGTTTGTGTATTTTTCTGTGATTTCAGGTATTTTCTGGCTAAAATTGAGGGACCTGAGCAAAAATCTGATTCAGAGGCTGAAAAAGGACTGCAAATGCTGTTGAATTCTGACCTCCCTGAACTCGAAATGGATTTTCTAGAGCTACAAAAGCCCAATTGGCGCGCTCTCAATTGCGTTGTAAAGTAGACATCCTGGGCTTTCCAGCAATATATAATAGTCCATACTTTGCCCGAGTTGAGATCACGCAAACTGACGTTTAACGCCAAGTCTCTACCCTATTCTGGCGTTAAACGCCAGAACTGGCATAAAAGTTGGAGTTAAATGCCCAAACTAGCACAAAAGCTGGAGTTAAATGCTAGGAGCAGCCTATGCACGTGAAAGCTTCAATGCTCGGCCCAAACACACACCAAGTGGGCCCTGAAAGTGGATTTCTGCACTATCTATCTTAGTTTACTCATTTTCTGTAAACCTAGGTCACTAGTTTAGTATAAAAACTACTTTTAGAGACTTACTATGCATGGCATGACATTTTTTACACTGAATTTTGTATCTTCTACGGCATGAGTCTCTAAACTCCATGGTTGGGGGTGAGGAGCTCTGCTGTGTCTCGATGGATTAATGCAATTACTACTGTTTTCCATTCAATCACGCTTGTTTCTATTCTAAGATATCCACTCACACTTCAACATGATGAATGTGATGATCCGTGACACTCATCACTATTCTCAACTTATGAACGCGTGCCTGAAAACCACTTCCGTTCTACCTTAGATTGAATGTGTATCTCTTTGGTTCCTGATTCACGAGTTTGATTGCCTCTCCTGACAACAGAGCATTTGAATCTGTGAGATCGGAGTCTTCATGGTATAAGCTAGAATCAATTGACAGCATCATTGAGATCCGGAAAGTCTAAACCTTGTCTGTGGTATTCCGAGTAGGATCTGGGAAGGGATGACTGTGACGAGCTTCAAACTCGCGAGTGTTGGGCGTAGTGACAGACGCAAAAGGATCAATAGATCCTATTCCAACATGAATGAGAACCGACAGATGATTAGCCGTGCGATGATAGCGCATTTGGACTATTTTCACTGAGAGGACAGACGGTAGCCATTGACAACGGTGATCCCCCAACATACAACTTGCCATGGAAGGAGCCTTGCATGTGTGAAGAAGAAGATAGTAGAAAAGCAGAGATTCAAAAGACAGAGTATCTCCAAAACCTCAACCTGTTCTCCATTACTGCATAACAAGTATTATTTAATCTATGCTCTTTTACTCATTCCAATTAAAATTAAGAATTGTTATTGATATCCTGACTAAGAGTTACAAGATAACCATAGCTTGCTTCAAGCCGACAATCTCCGTAGGATCGACCCTTACTCACGTAAGGTATTACTTGGACGACTCAGTGCACTTGCTGGTTAGTTATGCGAAATTGCAAAAGTGTGATTGCAATTTCGTGCATCAGGAACATAGGCTATTACTTTTTGTTTGTGTGGATACTGCTCTACCCGACCAATGTGTATATTCTAAAGTGTGAGCACACCTAGAATACACACATTGTCTTTTATCATACCACACCTCTATACAAACTTCCTCAATTAAATGTTTATTTGTTTTCTTTTATCTCCAAGTATACAATGTAATTGCTCCCTCCTTTTCCTTTTTGTGCTACTTACCCAATGATTCCTAATTATACCACCTTATTCATTCTTTTTTAGGAATGAGACACGAAGGCAAGGAGCCGGTAGAGGAGGAGGACACTGAGGATGGAGATGCCAAGAAGACGTTGAACTTTGTGATTTTCATGCAACCCAAGCCCCTGCATCCGCCAACTAGAGGTGGAGCTCTTCAGAGACATTTCCCCTCGGATTGTGTTCATGCATGGAGGACTATGCAAACGTTTAAGTGTGGGGGAGGATTCACCATTTTTGGGGCATAACTTTCTTTTCCGAACACTTCGCACTTTATTTTTGCTTCTTTTTATTATGTTTCTTGTATATATTTGGAGTGTTTTTAACCGTTGTATTGCATTTTCTTCTAGCGTATATATCTTAGCTTATGCATAGTTTATTTCTAGCTATTGCATGTTGCATTTTTGGATCTTTTGCATGGTATATATTTTATAGATAGGAGTTATGATTGGATGATGTGAATAGTATAGCACCTAGTTTAATTTTGTCCTAATTTTTCATGTTAATTTTTGCTTATTGAAAATTAGGAATAGAACTAGGGAATTTTGAAAAAAACATTGCATCCATCACATCATATATATATATATATATATATAGGAAATAGGAAATAATTTTGGTGAAAAATAACAAAAATTTTCAAGAATTTTGTTTGTAGGGCGTTCTATTGAATTGATTAGAAAACTGTTTTTAAAACTTGCTTGAATGATTTCTTGATGGAACATAGAAGAGGAAAGAACAAATACCTTGTGAGTTGTTGAGCCTTAATGAGTGGTTACACATTTTAACCACAATTTTGTTCATTGTGTGCTATGCTTCTTCTATGATTGTAATCTTGGTTTTGCTTGATTCTTTATTTCCAATATTTGATGTTTGAATGCATTGAGCATGTTGAGGCCATTTTTGTATTTAAGCCCACTAACCCATATAAACTTACCCTTGCATCTACCATTGTTAACCACTTTGAGCTTTATTTATCCCATTGTTTTTAACATAACCACATCAAAACCCTAAGCGTAAAATAATGGAATGACCTTGAATTGCATCTTTGATTAGCTTAGATTGAAGTGTGTGTGTCATTTAAGTGTGGGAAAAATTTTGGAAAACATTGGTAGTGAATGAAAAAGTTTGTATTGGGTATGCATTGAAAAAGAAAAAATTTTGGAAAATGGGTGCACATTCATGTATCAGTTTGCTTTAACCATATGCATCTGTCATAGAAAAAGAAAAAAAAAGAAATAAAAATAGAAATAGAAAAAAATGAAATGAAAGAAAAATATAGTAATAAGATGGGACAAAAGTTATCCCAAAGAAAAAAATTAATAAAGAATGCATATGTGTTTTGAATAGAAACTAAGGCATGAATGTGTGTGTGAAAAGAAGTAATGGGTGGCTAGAATGCATTTTTGTGGGTTGATTGATATAGGTTGAGTTGGATACTTGAGCTAATCAAAGATTCAATCCTTTAGTCCACTTAGCCATATATTCATCCTACCCTTACCCCAACCGCATTACAAGCTTCTAAAGACCTCATAATACTTGCATGCATGCATCAAATATTTGTTGATTGTTAGATGAAAAGCAATTCCTTGAAAGCATGATTAGAGGAGACTTGAGTGATTAAACCCTAAACACCGAGTGATGAGAGTGTATATACACCTAGTGAGAGTTCGATCACTCAATTCTATGTCTCCACCCTTCTTATCATGCATTCTTGCAAGTTGCTTCATTTTGAAACTTGAGTCAATTCTCTAGATTTTGCTTGCATTGAGCTACTTCTTTGCTTTTCCCCAAATGTTTATACTTACTTAGAAATTTGATTGTTTGTCTTCACCAAATCAATAGGACATTATAGATAGATATATATAGATAGCATATAGCATAGTTGCATGCATGTAGGTAGATGCATTGAATAAGTTGCTTGCCCTTTTATCCTTCTCCTTTTTATGTGTTTAGCATGAGGACATGCTATTGATTAAGTGTGGGAAAAATAATGAATCCATATTTAATGATATATTTTGGCTATAATTGGATGGATTTCATCACATAAACCCACACTTATTCACCAAAATAGCATACTTTTGTGTTTGATCCCTAAATTGAGCCTAAATGTGAAAACATGCATTTTTGTGCTTAAATTGAGCAATTTAATCTCACTTTTGTTTCATTCGATGCCGTGACATATTTGTTGAGTGATTTCAGGTCCTAGAGGCAAGAATAGTTTGGTAGAAGTGGAAGAAAGCATGCAAAAAGGGAGAAAACATGAAGAAAACAAAGAAGAAAAGCATTTCGGCCTGTGCCCACGCAGACCTTCTGTGCCTACGCACAGGGGTCAAAATCAAGACCTGTGCCCATGCACAAGTTGTGCCCATGCACAAGTTGTGCCCATGCTCAGGGCAGAATAGAAATCAGGACCTGTACGTCCGCACAAGTCTATGCCCACGCACAGGAGGAAAATTAGCAAGTGTGCCCATGCACAGACCTGTGCGTCCGGACAGGTACCAGCGCGTGCCTCCATTAAAATTGCACGTGGACTCGTATTTTGGGGGCTTTTTGGCCCATTTTTGAAGGCTTTGGAGCATATTTGAAGGGGGAAGCAACCATATATCATACCATACACTACCATACTTCATAGAATAGTTTTTTAGGAGTAGTTTTAGAGTAGTTTAGTTTCAGGTTTTCTCTCTTAGGGTTTTAATTAGTGTTTCAATGTAGCATTTTATACTTCAATTTTGTTCTTGGATTTTGCTATCTCATTATAAGTATTTCTTTAATTCCTCTTTTATTGCACTACTTGTTCTACACTTTCTTCTACTTTAATTTCCTTTTATCAATACATACATAGTCGTGCAATTTTGGATTCCTAGTTATTTAATTTGAAGTTTGATGGCTTTTATATGTTTGTTTGAGTTATTTTTATTGATTTTGATCATTTATGGTTCATAGCTTTTACCATTTTCCCAATTTTGCCATGTTTTATGTTTATACCGTCTATGTGTTTGATAAAATGCCAATTTTGATTATAGGGTAATTTCCACCCCTTGACTTGGGGAAAATGACTGTATGGATTGCTAGAGTCCTAATGTCCAACATTTAGTGATAATTCTTGGGTTGTTAGTTGTTATTGTTTCTACTAACGCTAGCTTTTTACCAATTAATTTGGTAAGTTAGCTAGGACTTGTGGACTAATAACAATTATGCTCATGATGAACTGAAGATTGATGGTTTAGAAGTTATAGAAAACTCTTGTTGTAAGTATAGTTACTAAACCAAGCAATCAACCTTTCTTACAAAAGTTTTGGTTGTCACAAGTAACAAACCCCTTAAAATTGATAACCGAGTATTTAAACCTCGGGTCGTCTTCTCAAGGAATTGCAGGGAGGTGTTCTTATTATTGGTTATGAAAAGGTGTGTTTTGGGGTTTTGGATTAAGGTAAAAAGTTAGTTGAATGACATGTAAAATAAAATAATAATAACTATAAAATAAACTCTTGGCAAAGTACGAAAATTCGGAAGTCCTATCCTAGTTATCCTTATCAATTGTGATGAGAATTGGATTTTTCTCCCACTTTGTTAACCTCTAACTATGAAGGTAAGTTAAGTGGATGAATTAATTCTGATTCCTCAAGTCCTAGTCTTCCCTTAGGAAAAGTTAGAGTTAGTGGAACTCGAATTAATTCTTGAAGAATTCCAATTTTCAATCAACAATGAGATTGATAACTCAAGAGTCTCCAATTATTTAACCAAAGCCAAAAGGGAAAATATCTAAATTAAATTAAAAACATTTATAAATGAAGCAAAGCAAAATTAAATCTGAAAATACCTCAAATTGCATTCACAAAAGAACTTAAATCTGACATAGACATTCATAAATTAAATTAGGAAAATAAATAAAAGAAACATTGATCCTGGGATTGAGAGTCACTCCAAAAACTAAGAGAAGTCCTAAATCCTAATCCTAAGAGAGATGAGAGAACCTCTCTCTCTAAAAACTACATCTACTCCTAAAATTGTGAATATGAAAGCTTTTCTTTTTGAATGAATAGATTCCCCCACTTTATAGCCTTTCATCTGTATTTTCTGGGCCGCAAACTGGGTCGAAAACAGCCCGAAAATCGCTGGAGAAGAATTCAAACACGCTGATTTCCATCACTGCGACGCGGCCGCATGGAGCACGCGGTCGCGTCGCCTAGCGTCAGAGCAACTATGGCATATTATATATCAAATCGAAGCCCCGAATGTTAGCTTTCCAACGCAACTGGAACCGCATCATTTGGGTTGTGCATGTACTGGAGTTGCTCAGGGTGCTGCTTAGTGTTGTATCCTTCATAGCTCTCTTCATGTTGTCCCTAAACAGTTGGAGGTTGACTTGTTGTGCTAACTGCAGCCAATTGCAATCCGTCCATCCTCTTTGACATCATCTCTATCTGTTGTTGAAGTTGCTGGTGCAATAGCTTATTTTGGGCTAAGATGGCATCCACACCTTCAAGCTCATAGACACCTCTCTTTGGGGTCGGTTGTCTCTCCGAGGAGTAAAAATATTGGTTGTTGGCCACCATATCTATGAGATCATGTGCCTCTTGTGAAGTTTTTATCATTTGGAGTGACCCTCCTGAAGAGTAATCTAAAGCTTTTCTTGCTTTCATAGAGAGGCCCTCATAGAAGTTTTGGAGCTTCACCCATTCACTAAACATGTCTGGAAGACATCTTCTGATTAGTGCTTTATACCTCTCCCAAGCTTCATATAGTGACTCTCCCTCCAGTTATCTAAAGTTTGCACATCGGTCTTGAGCTTGATGATTCTTTAAGGGGGGTAGAACTTGGCCAAGAATTTTCTAACCAAGTCATCCCAGTTTGTGATGCTTTTCTTTGGGAAGGTTTCCAGCCATTGAGTAGCCTTGTCCCTTAGAGAGAAGGAAAATAGCAGCAGCTTGTAGATGTCTGGATGCACCCCATTGGTCTTGACAGTGTCACATATTCTCAAGAAAACAGAGAGATGTTGATTTGGGTCCTCTAAAGCACTTCCTCCATATTGGCAATTGTTCTGAACCAGAGTAATGAGCTGTGGTTTAAGCTCAAAGTTGTTGGCATTCACATTTAGAGTAAGAACGCTACTCCCATAATTTCTAGGATCAGGGATAGTATAGGAGGCTAGCACTCTCCTGGTAGGTTGACCATGGTTGTTGGCAACCTCCTCAGGTGGATTCTGCATGTTGTCCTCCTCGACTTGATCAAGATCCTCCTCTGAGTTTTCTTCTCCAATTACACCCTTTCCTTTTGCTTCTCTTCTAAGTCTCAGGAAGGTTCTTTCAGGTTCAGAATCAAAGGAAGTAGAGGCACCTTTTTCTTTCCCCTGGCATACACAACACAAAACAAACAAAAATGACAAATGAACACTCTATTGCTAGAGTGAATGTTAGAGTTAGTGGACACAATGTGTCAAATAGTTAATATGCTTGAAAGAAAACAAAAGAAAAATGCCTAATCTAGACTATCATCCATTTAGTTATTGTCAATCTAACTCAATCCCCGGCAACGGCGCCAAAAATTTGATGACACAGGAATTTGCACAGCACAAATCCCCTTCGGCAGGTGTACCGAATCGTCAAGTAATAACTCACAAGAGTGAGGTCAATCCCACAGGGATTGATGAATTGAGCAACTTTAGTGAGGTGATTGGTCTAGTCAAGCTAATATTGAAAGGTTTTGGTGAAAATTGATGAACAGAATATAAATTATAGAAACTTAAACTGCTAGAAGTTAAAGGGCAAAAACTTAAATGGCACAGAATGTAGAGTACTAGAAATTTAAATATTAGAAGGTAAAGGACAGAAACTTAAATGGCATGAAAGGTAAAGAACTGAAACTTAAAGAGCAAGAAACTTAAATCAACTGAAGCTTAAATGACAAGAAAGTAAAGGCAATAATGTAAATAGCAATGGAAAGTAAATTGCATGAAATGTAAAGCGCTTTGGGTGCTGGGAATTAAATGAAGCAATAAATTTAAGGCACTTAAAGTGAACTCAAGGAAATCAAAGTGAAGAATAACAAAGAGAGATTCATTAGGGATTGGAGATATCATAATCCATCATGAATCAATGGGTCTCAACTTCATTCTCAATCATATGAAGTAGATCTATCGTGGATTGTAATTAATTGAGTCCCAATTCCTTGGCAACCCAATTTCTCTAAACACAATCAATTTGTCAATTCCTTGATCTAATTGTCATGAGAAAAGGTTAAATGCATTTCACTTATCCATAAGTCACACAAACTCTCAAGATCTCAATTCCTCCTGAATAGTGTTGATCAAGAGAATTGTGAGAGAAAGAGCTTCAATTTTAGTTCCTATGATTCCCCTTCCAAGGCTCACATAGGAATTCAATGGATTTAAACCCCCTTCCGGAGTGAGTAAGTAAAATCAAAACAGAAGTTATCTCTTAGCTACAACAAGCGGATTGAGAAGAAGAAGAATTTCATTCAATCATGTGAATTACAATAGAGCTCCTCCCCCTAATGATGTGGGGTTTAGTTCATCATTGCTCAGCAAAATCAAAAGGAAAAGAAAAGTACATAAAAGTAAAAGAAAGTACAAAGAAAATGATTCAGGGTTTCTCAATTAGGGTCCCTGCTTCCCAGCCTTTTTTCTAACTTCAAAATCTATCCTATTTATACACTTTCCATATCAATCTTCAAGTCTTTGGATGTGGGCTTTGACCTTAGTTGAAGCAAGTTAGGAGTGGCTCTTTCTGACGTCGACATAGGCGTTAGTTCACTAACGTTCATAAGCTTGCATGGGTGCCATTGAAACTGGAATTGGCCTTGGCGTTAGTCACCAATGTTAGTGCACAAACAGTGGCTAACGTTGCCTTTAAAATCCTTTAGGAACGTTGCCACTGGCGTTGGTTCACCAACGTTGGTGCACCAACGTTCGTTCAGTCACGCGTACGCGTCGCCCATACATACGCGTCGCTGACCAATTTTCCTTTTGTGCGTGTGCACAAGGCCTCATGTATACACACACTAGCAATTTTTTCAGCTCCAACTTGAGAATTTATCGAAGATGTTGGTGTGCTAACTTGAAGTAAAATTGGCACACCAATGTTGGCACCATATTTTGCGAGTAACGTTGGTGAGCCAACTTTGGACCACCAACGTTGCTCCTTATGCTTGGCACAATGTTGATGGGCAACGTTGGTGAGCCAACTTTGGCCACTAACATTGCTCCTTATGCTTGGCACAACGTTGATAGGTAACGTTGGTGAGCCAACTTTGGCCACCAGTGTTGCTTCCCCATTCCTTGACAATGTTGATGGGCAACGTTGGTGAGCCAACTTTGGCCACCAACGTTCCCTCCTCCTTCTTTGCAATGTTGATGGGCAACGTTGGTGAGCCAATTTTGGCCACCAACATTGCCTCCTCCTTCTTCTCTACCCTTTCTTTGCTTCTTCTTACCTATCATAAACCACCCTTGAGCCTTTGAGGGAATGGTGCTTTTGGCATATATGGTTCCAAGACTTCCTTCATCATTGGATCCTCCCTTTGTGCAGGGTTAATTCCTTGTTCTGTCCCTTCCAATTTCTCCCTTGGGAACCCTTTGTTGTGCTCTGTTAGCCTGATAGCTTCTTCCTCCAAGATCTCATCACTCTTTAGAGTGATTGCCTTACATTCTTCCCAATTCAGATTTCTTGTTTCTCCTCTTGGATTCTTCTCAGTATCACTTGGGAAGCTGTCAGTAGGTTTAGAAATTTGCTGAGAGAAATATCCTACTTGGGCTTCAAGCTTCTTGATGACAGCTCCTTGGTTTTGCATATTGGACCTTACTTCCTCCTTAAATGCCTTGTTGTCCTTAGACTCCTTGCATAGTTCTTCAAGTAAAGCCTCAATCCGGGAGATTCTATCCTCAGATGGTGATTGTGATGGTGGGTTGAAAAGTGGAGGTTGAGGATGGTTGTTTTGTGCTTGATATGGAGATTGGAAGGAGGTGTTATGTGGTGCTTGATATAGTCTTTGGTTGGAGTGTTGGTAAGTGGGATTGTTATAATGGTTGGAGTTTTGAGGCCTATGGTCCTGGGTTTGGTTTTGCTGGCTTCCCCACCCAAAGTTTGGGTGGTTTTTCCAACCAGAATTGTAGATTTTGGAGTGTGGATCGTAGGGTTGTCTTGATGAGTTTCCAACATAATTAGCTTATTTCTAATCACATCCTTCCTCTACATCCACTCCTTCTTGAGCTGGTGGTTGAGTATTGACTGCTGCAACTTAATTTTTCTCCATCTGCTTGGTGAGGTCTGCCAAATGCTTAGTAATTAACTTGTTCTGAGCTAGCAATGCATTCATATGGCTCAACTCCATCACTCCTTTGTTGGTGTTCTGGTCTGGGGCATAGAAATACTCATTATTAGCCACTATTTTAATTATATCTATGGCCTCTTCTATGGTCTTTTTAGTATTGAGAGAGCCTCTTGAAGAGTGGTCCAGGACCTTCTTTGCTTCTTTAGAAAGACCTTCATAGAAAATGTGCAGCTACACCCATTCATTGAACATATCAGGGGGACATCTTCTTGTTAGCTCCTTATATCTTTTCCAGGCTTCATACAAAGTTTCTCCATCTAGTTGCTTAAAGGTTTGCACATCCGTTCTCAACTTTATTATAAGCCAAAACATGGATCACCTGACTCAGTTCGACCCAGTTGAATTCAAAAATAAAAAATATACATTACAATGCCTTGGATTATGACTATGATATGGTGAGTATGTTAGTTATGAGGCTGGATTATGCTCAATCTTTAGATAAGATGCAAGAGTGTGTTTTGTTGTAAGGTTATGTTTGTGTTTTAAATGTGGATAGAGTTTGTTGTAGTACCTCACTCTTATAAAGGATTTTTGTGAAAAAAAAAACTAATTTTTACATATTTTAATTCCATCTTTTAGTTATTACCTGCTAATATTTTTTATTTAAATATTATAATTTTGTTATAAGTTTAATATAGACTTGATTTTTATCTGATCTTGAGTTGATGTTATTGTGGCCTGAAACAGTGAGGTTTTATTGGGTTTAGAGGCGAGATAAAAATTTTAAAAATAGACCCGATCAATATTTTAGACACGATCTATGTCAAGACAAACTCGATTTCAACTAGTCCAAATATACCCCTAACATAAATAAAGAAGGAGAAGACTATATAAATAAAGATCGCGTAGAAAGAGAAAGAACATGTATATAAGTATAACTTGGTTAGACTTATTTTAAAAACTATTTGACTATCTAGTATATTTAGACTTTTATTAATGTCAAAATTTTTTTAATACTATTTTAATAATTTACTCGTTTAAATAAATAAATCTTTTTCCTAATCCTAATGGTTTGATGATAATGTCAAAAGATTATTAGAACTGGACCAATTTTTTATTTTTTGATGACTATGCAGAAATAAAGCTTGGGTTATGATTCTTTTTTCATTAAAAAATGATTATATACTATGTATATAATAATTAAATATTTTTAAAATACATGTCAATTATAAAAATTGCTTCAAGTTATGAAGTTAATTTGAAGCACTAAATATTAATTATGCACAAATAATAATAACACAAAATATTATTTGTAATTATATTAAATATATGCAAAAAAATAAGTACTAAATTGATCATTTCTATAAAATGTATTAAAATATAAAATATATATTAAAAATAAATTAAATAATATATATTTATATATTAATATATTTATATATTAATATAAATAACTAATTTAATAATTAATTTTTGATATACAAATATTAATTTATAATTATTTATGCACTCTCTTTAGGTATCTATTTTATAAAGTTGAATTAATGTAATTTAATTAAATTATATACAATTTCAAAAGAAACACATTATGATATTAGTGGATTAGTGGATATTTAATGTGGTGATTTGAAGGTAAACTACTAACAAGTCTATATGCGACCTAACAAAAGGTGCATGAGCCATTCATTCACTGCCATGGAAATGGTACCCAATGGAGGGAGGGTTGGTCCACACACCACTCTTTCTTTCTCTCTGACAAATCTTAATTTAGGGATTATGGATCGATTACTGTGCTTGCCTGCTTCCTACTCTCTCCCTTTAATCACTCCCTCTCATGCTTTCCTTCCATCATCCTTTTGTCGTCTTTTATTGCCCTCTTTCTCCTCACTCATTTAATAATACAATAAATAATTAATAAATATATTTATATAATAAAAGTTAAGGAAAAAATAACATAACATAATAAATAAAAGAAGCAGAGGAAGGAAGAAGAAGATAACCATCATCATATTCATAGTTGGGACCGGTTCTCCAATCAAACCCTCGATTTCTGACGTACTCACCCCAATTTGAATCCAGGGATCCCTTTCGGGTAACTTCGATTTCTCTCTCTCTCTCTGGTTTCATCTTTTCCGAATTTTGCTTCGTCAAATCCTATGTTACTCGATTATGCTCATGATTTTTCCCCTTTTTAGGTTATAGAGATGTATGAATTCGAGTTTTTTTTGTCATTTCTTTCATCCGTTGTGTCGATTATGTGGGTGGAGGAACGCGCTCACCATTAGGTTTTCATCCCCAATTTCGCTATTTTCTAACCCTCCTCTTCCGGAAGATATAATCGATTTTTCTAATTTCTAAGGCTTGATTGTCTTTGTTAAATTTTCTAATAAGTATTTTTTTTAAATTCATTTTTTATTTGTCTAATTTTAATTTCGCAGCTGGATTAACCTAAGCTTAATTATTTTTGGTTGTCTTAGAAAGCATGGGAATTTAGGATTTGGGTGTTGTAAAGTTCCACTCAGTTTCATGATGGTCTTCGATTTTCACCTGGTTACTGTGAGGCTCATGTAGTGTCTTAGCTTTTCGGTGCCTTACCTCTTAGGATGCAAACATTGACCATTGCATACTGCACTCTTTGGTATAGCTGAGAAAGAAGGGGAGTAGAAGCTTTGCATTGAGACATCATTGCAAAATTTTAAAACTGTTCGTGGTTTTCTCCTAACACCTAAGCTTTAGTGTTTGTAGTCAGCACAAGGTAAAATTGCCTGTGTTCATTTCTCAACTTAACAAATGATTAGTATATTTTTCTAGTGAATCGCTCTTTTAATTACAAGCTTCTGTTTAATGTGCTTGCATTAAGATTTATTTGTTATCAGAGCTATGGCATTATGCTAATATAGTTGTAGATTATGTGATGTTGACACTGGAGGTTTCACCCTCCAGGAGATCCTTTTCTCCTCCCCATACCAGTTGTTTTTACCTCTTAAATGACAGAAAAATAACTATAAGTTGTCAGGAAAGTTTTCAGCGCATAGTAATAAAATACCATTGCATTCTTATATCTTAACCTATAAAAGAGTTTGTTTTTATTTTTTTTCTTTATTGATATCCATTGTACTGAAATGCATAATATTGGTCCCATTATATTTTTGTGTGTTTTACCTCATTCTAATCATTGGTTGAATAAATCTAAATTTTGACCGGGTCTGTGATAAAGCATGCTATGCTCTACAGTTTCATAACCAAAGGTTTCTTTTTCCCTTTATGCCACTTTATGCAGCTCTGTTGTAGCCTATGAGAACCTAATATATATTTTCTGGTGATCAATTTAGGTGTAATAGCTTGATTCTGATGCAAGGTCAAAGAAGGACAACTGGGTCATTCCCTGCTATTGTTGGTATGATGCAAGGGCCTAACTCGAGCGGCACTGATATGAATCATCAGTCTTCTTTGAATCATGTGCAAAGTACCGTAGATTTCCGGTTGTCAGATTATAGAGGGTCCACTGGCGAGACTGCTTGTTTACGAGCTACTGGTCCTAACGTACAGAGTTTTAGTGGCTGGAATACTGGTGAACCGAGTTCTAGACTGAATCTGATCAACCAAGTCAATGATGAAGGTCTAAAATCTGAACATGGTCCATCTTCATCATGTAGTGCTACTGCTGAGGATGGTCTCAGAACAGAGGAAAGGTCATTTGAACCAAATAATATGATTTTTCCAGTTAGTTCAAATACTAATCTACATGGAAATCATTCTAGAATTCAGCCTTCTTTTTTGCAAGGATCCAGCTCCAGTCATATAACCCAGAATGGTAATCTAGATATGGAGCACACAGCACAAGCTGCTAACCGTGGGAAAGGCATAGCAGCAAGTAGCAGTGTGAATCACAATGATAGTGGTGGATATGATAGAGAGCAAACAGCTTTCAGCAGTGCTTCATACAATCGTCATACTGGAACTTCATCCGAAAACCCTGGATTCATGACTTGGGGAAATAGTGGCAGTTCAAGTTCTGCTTTAGTTAATTGGGGTTCTTCCTGCAAGAGAAAGGCCCTTGAAGGTAGTTCTGGTCAACTGTGTACTGGAGGAAGCTCAAACTCTCTTTTACAATCCGAAAATGGATGCTGGCCCACTAATCCTGTTGATCTTAATGTTTCAAGCAGTTTAAATGTTTCAATGCCCTTAGAGGATGTTCCTGTCACTCTTCCTCCATTACAGCTGAACTTGAGAAGTGAAGTGAGACAAGGAGCAACTGATGCATTTCCCTTAATAAATGTCCCAGAAAATGTGGAAAGGCCTCTCAGAAACTTTGATAGGAGAATGGCCCATGTACAGCATCAGGAATCTATACCTCTCAATTTACCATCAGCAGTGAGTTCTAGGCATCATAATCATTCTTCTCCCCATCAAATACCTTGCTCCCACTCGTTTAATGATTCTTTGGAATTGAGGTTAACGCCTGGAGTAAATGCTGCCAATTCTGGTGCTCCTCAGAACCAGTCACCTCCCCTTAACATGCCTCCTTTTCCTTGGAATAGAGCTTCTAACCCTAGAGGGGCTAGAACTTCAACTTCTCATAACTCTGTAGAAAGAGTGGTACAGGAAGATTTTAATATAAGAATTTTTCCAAGAGAGAGTTCTGGGCACCCGACAAATGTACCTGCACCCACAGTACATGAACCAACACCTTGGCGTACATCCTCTGCTAATGCAAACAATTCTGGAGGTGTACCTACTACATCTTGGATGGGATCTAGTTCAAACATCGTTCCATTACCTAATCCCAGCTGGATTGTTAACCCTGAAGTCCCTACAGATAATCTGCAAAGATTGTCAGAGTTCAGTCCTTGGTCTCTTTTTCCATCAATTAGCTCAGCATCCAGTGTTCAGAATGGTCATTCTGCTCCATCTTCTTCAGGATCCTCTTCTATTACTCAGGGGTCCCGCAACAATCAGCCATATCTAAGAGCAGCATTGTTAATGGAAAGGAGGGGTGGTGATGTACTCTCTACTCCGCGAGCATTAACCGTTGACAATGAGGGAAGACGCCGACTAATATCTGAGGTATAATCTTGGCTTTATATTCCTTTTTATGGAATATTTTGCACTATTATTTCTAGGCTACACCATGATGCAGGTATGCTGGAATTCCCATAAAAGTTTATTCATTTAGCCATGAATTAAGAATTTAGACCTTAGGAATATGCATTGGTTTATACGCAGTTTGAATTTTCAAGATTCATACCATTGTGTAAAAATATTTATGGTCTTGTTGACTTGATGTTATCATCTAATTATGTATGCAGTTCTTTCTCATCTTTTCATTTTCTTTCAGTATTCTTGTCTTGTCAACAGGATTTTTTAGCTGTTTTAGCCAACTAACAGTCATCTTGATGCAACCAGTCTAACTGACCAAATTTAATTGTTCTCTGCCAGATTCGCCAAGTCTTGATTGCAATGCGGAGGGGTGATAACTTAAGGGCCGAGGTTCTAAATTTATTGCATAAGCATATCTCTTGATCATATGTTGTGTTGTGAAATCCATCTTGGAAATTTTATCTGCTTTGGTTGATCACCCTTAATGATATATCAATGTCCCTACTTCTCCTTCATCTTATGGATATCTAAGAAGGAAATGCTATGTTACATTTGGATTTTGGACTGTATGTGAACAATTATCACCAAGCATACCCTATCATTGAATCTAGATGAACAAATGCTTAAAAAAGAAAAAAAGTATGTTACATTTGGATTTTGGACTGTATGTGAGCAATTATCACCAAGCATACGCTATCATTGAATGTAGATAAGAAATGCTTAAAAAAGAAAAAAAAAAGAAAAATTACAGGCTACACCTTCCATGTTTACTTTATTTTGTTGTTGATTCTCTTGCATGCATTTTTGTGCCTATAGTCAAGTTACAAGACAAACATTTGCTTTTGATTTTTGAAGCAAGAACAAGCTGAATTGGTAACTTGCTTTGCGGCATCTGCCATATTCTTGTGGACCTCGTATTACTCTATTGAAAATGCTAACTTAAGGATGTTCTCCTTTGCCACTTGTGAAATGTCAGGATTATATGCTTTTTGACCCTTTCATATATCATGGGATGGCTGAACTGCATGACAGGCACAGAGAAATGCGCCTTGATGTTGATAACATGTCTTATGAGGTAAAAAACAAATGATTGTTATTCCTCTACGTTGGCAATGTTTCTGCGGTTTCTTCTGACTTCAAGGTGAACTGCAGGAATTGTTGGCATTGGAGGAGCGAATTGGAGATGTCAGCACTGGATTGAGCGAGGATGTCATTATGAAGTCAATGAAACAGCAAATATACATGTCTGTTATGGCGGAGTCTTCTACAGATCTTGAGCCTTGTTGTATCTGTCAGGTAAGAGTTATGGTCTCAGACTTTCAGCTAATTAAGGTGCAATTGCAAGTTGGGAAGGAAACAGCTCAATGAGTAAAAGGGATCTGTCTTACTCTTGAAGCCCTTTTCTTATTCTATCTTTTCCTCCAAGACCCAAACTCCCCAACACACCCTTAAAGTAAAGAGGGGATTCTTCTTATAACATTTGTTATTGTTCTCCAATGTTCTGCAGGAGGATTATACTGAGGGAGAGAATGTTGGCTCGCTAGATTGTGGACATGAATTTCACAGTAATTGCATCAAGCAATGGCTAATGCAGAAGAACCTTTGCCCCATTTGCAAAACAACAGGCTTAGCTACATGATAGGGGGAGCCTATATGGCTCTATCATGTGAGCCTGAAAGGAAATTTCCCTATTGTGTCTAAGTTTGATCTTTATATGGCTCTATCTATGACTTGTTTACCGTCATGAACTTCCTCTTCCTCATGAGGACTTGACCTCTCCTTTGTCATCGTTTGGGAGAGGGAAAAAAAAAACGAAAAAAAGACAAGAAAAATAGTAATCAAGAAACATTGGTGGGTGACTTATAATAGTTTCGTTTATACTGTCGTAATGGATTATTTTTATGTCATTTATGATAGCAACAAGCACTTGAATTTTATTTAATTTCAACATAAATTTAAGACTGGTGGCTGCCAAGAGTATTATTATTAAGTGATTAGTGATTGCCTTTAGTTGCTTGCAAAATATTTGTTACAATACCTGGTAAGTCTATTCTGTTAGTTTCACCTAATGCTTGTTTGAACTGACTCAATGGAGATTAGTTACGAAGTGAGGAACTAGTACTTTTGGATTAATCTTTTCAATTATGTGTAGGTCTTTACCAAAATGCTCTAAAGCGGATTAGTTTTTCACTTTTTCGCTGTCTCTTTGGGTCAAGACTTCATTTTAATATTTTATAGCTATCTTTATTTTCAAAGATCCTCAATTTTATTATGGTTTAATACTTTAGTAGATAAGTGCCTTAGAAAGTTATCGTAGAGGAAAAATTAAAAAAAAAGTTTTTAACATATACGTTCTGTAAAATCTTTTAACATTTTTCCGTTCTGTGTAATCTTAGTAAGTTTTTTCTTATTTAGTGTTTGTAAATTGTTAAATCATTTCGTTATTCTATGCAGTTTTACTAAATTTATAATTAAGTATTTATAATTTAAAAATTTTTAATTAGGTTTTTTTTTGGTGACAAGTTTTTAATTAGGTGTTTATATTGTTTTGAATTTTGTAATTAGATTTTTATTAGCAAAAAAAAGTTAGAATTAAATCCCAAAATTTGAAAGTATTCTCAATTTTAGAATATTTTGTTAACCATGTCGTTTTTGGCTTGACAAGAAGTTAATTATAAAATTCAAACTAGTGTGGAGGGTTAATTAAAAATTTTTAATTTAAAAATTTTAATTACAAATTTAATGAAACATTAAGAATTGAATGAGCAATTTAACTGTTATAAAAATATTTGATTATATTACTATGAAAAAGTTTTATCATTCTATCATAATATGCTTAATTATTTGTGTGTGTGAAATATTTGATTACTCTAAGTATTTATTATTTTATTAAAAAATATATAAAATAATATGTATAAATACATAAATATGTGGTGATTAATTTTGTGGTTTGCGGAGCATTTTCATTCCACAAAAGTATTATCATAGAATTCATTAATTAGGTATATGTATCTTAGGGTAATAATATGGGAATTTAATTTTGATGAATTGTTAATGTAAAATAGTTTAGAAAAAAGTTTGGTGACAAAATTTTCATTTATAATTAGCTAAAATTTTTCATAATTTACTTCATTTACATTACTTAATAACAGTTTTATTTTTTATCCCACTCTCTTATCATTCCACTTATCATATTCTTATCAACTCCACTTATTAATCATATTAATTATAATATCATATCCCTTACTATTAGGTATTCTTATAATTAATACTTAATATTTTTTTATAATTTAATTTTTATATTTAATAATACATTAAATATTAATAATAATAATAATAATAATAATAATAAGAATGGACGGTAATGATAATATATATTAATTGAGTTAATTGCACTTGATTCTTTGTTTTCTTAAGGCATTTAATATCAATCAATGGAGATACGAAAAAATCATTAATTCTTTATTTGTAATATATACCTTCCATTAATTTAATTATGATCATTCAAAAATTATGAATCTAATACCATTGCAAGCACAATAGTGTATAAGCCAAGAAATTTTACAAGAAATCGCATTTATCATTGCAAATAGTATGGCATTTGAATTCGGCCTTAATACGGTACCTATGGTAGAAGGTACTGATGAAGAATTTGAACAACAGACGGACTCACCCGACGAGGTTGTTGTCAGTCAACCAATTTTCGAGAATATGAAAAACACACTAGCTTTAATGAGGTATGATAATAAACTGATTTTTTTTTTGTGCTTTTATGTGCATTTATTGTACTAATTAAATTCATACGCATAACATCCATAATTACATACAACTAACATCTAAAAATTAAATTCATGTTTATTAGATATTACATTCATATACATATCATTTTTTAGTTATTGCATAAATAACTATAAAGTTAACACAGGTGTTTTTGAATTTTATTATAATTGAATTTAAAAAAATATCAAATTCTTAAATTAATTTATTCAATTGATAAATTTACTCATAACATCCATAGATTCATATACATAACATCCATTATTTCATGTTAATAACATCCATAATTTGTACTCATAATATTCATAATTTCATACCTATATGATGTCTATAATTAATATTATCAAATTTTAAACTATACGTCTTATTGTATTTTTCAAATTATCTTATATGTGCACTAATAGGTCATGATTTTAATTATTTTAATATTTTTATTTAATATTCATATGTATGCTTATTTATTGATTTTAATATAACGAGTTAATAATTATTTTTAAAAATTTATTTTTTAATTTTTGTTTATATTTTATGTTTTATTTTTTAATAATCTATATGTAAAATATAAGTTGTATAGTAGAAGTTGTTAAAAAGTTTTAATTTAATTTTTATAATTTTTGCAGAGAATTATTACATTTTAATGGATAATAATGTGATTGAGAGATGTTCGGGATTTGATTTGGGAGAAACTGAAATTGATTTTGGAAAGAACATTAATGACTCCAAACATGCAGCAAAATAGTAGGTGATAAGGAGGATAAGTAATAAGGAGGTGTATGTCACTTGCTTATCAAGAAAATGAGAATTTTTATTTGATATTTTTATATTGTAATTATTTTTTGGCTACCTAGCATCACCCAATAGTTTAATAGGTGTATCTAGTTGTATATTATCAAGTTAGCAAACATAACTGTCTTTTCTATTAATTACGTGAATAGTCATCTAAAAGAACGAATGTGATTAAACGATTGTGTAAACTGTATGGTTCTAATTAAAAAATCGGACCACACTGACCAGGAATCAGAAGCCTTTGTTGTTCGGTGCAACGAGAAAAATATTTATTCTAGAAATCGCTTTAGAATAATTGTCATAAAACCACTCATCCAAAAAGTTTAAACTGATAAGAAAAAGCAACATGAATGGTTATATCTCTAATAAGAACTATGAAGTGGCATGGAACTAGCTGGTCGGACCGAACCGAAAACCAACCAATTTTCATAAAACAACGCCATGGTTGTTATTCTCACTGTTGTCGTTCGTTAAATAGTTCAGAGCTTTTCCCTCGAAAGAAACCCTAGCAAGCTATCCTCCACCACTGCCATGGTTGTTATTCTCACTATTGTCATCCGTCGCGCTCAGAATCTTCCGTCTTCGTCTGACCATCGTGCTCCAAACCCTCTCCTCATTCATCAATCGCCAGCTTCTTCCTCGTGCTCGTCATGCTCCAACCCCTCCACCGTCCAGTCTGCCATAGCCTCCAACCACTTTGCTCACTCGACAGCTTCTTTGCGTCGCGTCGCAACTCCAATTTAGTTGTCGTTGCCTGTCCTCCGCAATATTAGACTATAATATGGATGACATTTTACAATTTATATTAGAATATAATATATTATAGTATGTTTATTTATATTTTATTTATTATTTTATTATAAAATAGTTATTTCGGTTGAATCACAGTTAAACCGATTAAATAATCACATTTATGCATTTTTAATTTCGTTCTTATTCTATAACTATAACAATAACAATAATAATAATATAATAATAATAACAATAATTATTTTCAATTTGGTTTTTGTCGCATGTGATGTTATACAATATAGTATACGCAGCAACAACAAATTATACGCCGGCTTGGTATTACTGTGGTGGTCATGTATGTCTTTGTTAATCATCAGCCTCCCAGAATATAAAATTAAAACATAGTTGAAACAAATATATAAAATTGAAAGAAAGTTAGTCATTAAACAAACAAAGCATCATCAATAAACATTGTAAATTTGTAATTCAAACAGCAAAATAAATTTTTAAAAGAATTTAAATAATGGTTAGATTTACTCCTAACTTTTAACCGAAAAACATTTCACATGTGAAAGCAATTTAGAGTTGCTTATAGAGATTTGGTCGGTGATAATGTGATAAACCCATATTTCATGAGTTCTTTTGTGCTTAATTAGAGTGATTTATTCAACTCTTCACCTACTTATTCACATTAATTGCATGGTTTTACTTTCCTTTCCTTAATACGTCATATTGTGAAAAACATGTTTCCTAAGCTTTAAAATCAATTAATTTAATTACCTTTATTTCCATTCGATGCCGTGATTAGTGTGTTGAGTAGTTTCAGATTTTCTAAGGCAGAATGACTTAAAGGATGAAAAAGGAAACATACTAAAATGGAAGGAAGAAGCAAAACGGAGCTTTAAGGAAACTGGTATCCACGCGATCGCATGGATGACGCGATCGCGTGCCAAGCACGAATTAGCAGCGACGCGGCCGCACGACTGACGCGACCCCGCGCCTTAAGCAGAACGCACATGACGCGGTCGCATGACTGACGGGACCGCGTGGCAAGGAAAAGCTCCAAATGACGCGACCGCATGACCCACGCGGACGCGTGACAGAGGGCACGTATCAGAATTTACAGAATACGCCCCCAGCGAATTCTGAAGCCCTTTTTGGCCCAGATCCAAGTACAGACAGCATAGACCAGAGGTTATAAAGTGTGGGAATGCACCCATTCAAAGGGAGCTCGCATTTTTTACTTTTCAATGATTTAGATTTAGTTGAGAGGGAGATCTTCTCTCTCTTTTAGGATTTAGGATTTCTTCTTGTTTTAAGAGTAACTCTGGATCCCAGGTTTAATGTTCTTTTATTTTAGTTTTATTTATTCTAACATTTGAATTGATTATTATAATTTGATTTATGAATTATTCCATGTCACAGATTGTTCTTTGAATTAATGATATTTGAGGTATTTTCAGTTTATGATTGTTCTCTTTGATTTAAGTTATCATTGCTTCTCATCTAAGGACGTCTTTATTATTTCTGCAATTTTATTTTTTTTCCCTTTTGGTCCTGGTTAAGAATTCAGTAACTCAACAGTTATTAAACTCAACGTAATTGATAATCGTTATCTTGCTAATTGAGCTGAACTTAAATAATCCCAACCTTTTCTTAGGAAATAATTAGGATTCAAAAGTCAATTTAATTAGTCCCTTGACTTTCCTTTGCCCTGGTAAAGGTTGACCAAGTGGAGTTTAGATTCAACTTTCATTATAGTTGAGAGAGATAACTAAGTTGGACCTCTAATTTCCCTTATCTTGCCAAAAGTTATTTTACAGTTATTATTTATTTTTAATTGCCATTTAATTCACTCGTCATTTAAATTACTTGCTTCTCACCTTCTAAACCCCGATTACAACCTTTATAACCAATAATAAGAACATACTTCCTCGCAGTTCCTTGAGAAGACGACCCGAGGTTTGAATACTCGGTTAACAATTTTTAAGGGGTTTGTTACTTGTGACACCCAAAACGTTTGTACGAAGGGATTTTTGTCGGTTTAGAGACTATATCTACAACGCAACTATTTCTATGAATCTCTTTACTGGTAAAAATCCTAACGTCATAATGCCAACTCAAATATTTATGGGATGTAATAATTAATAAGTATATATATTTTTTTCCTTTTAATTAACCAACTATCAAATTTTTATCCCATGTTTTTTTTTGAACAAGCGAGTTCGACACACAGAGTGGAGCGATAAGAGGGCCAAGTTAAAGCTTAACATTCACAAAAGAACTAAATAGAAAAAATTCCCATGTGCTATCTATGGCATAACCATCAACAGCCAAAGGGATCCAAACTACTCCATTCTCTAACGCTAGTCAAAGGACTCTGGAACACCTCTTCTATACTTGTTTCCTTGTTATTAAAGATCCGTCTGTTTCTCTCTAACCAAACGTTCCAAATGACAGCAAAGAAGCAAATGAGCCACTTTTTGCGCTCCTCTTTCCTATTGGCGACACCTGTCCAGCTCTCAAAGTGCTCTTTCAGTGAGCCCGGAATAGACCAGAGTCTCCGAAAGTTTGATAACCAATCACACCACACCTACCAAGTAAACTCACAACCAAGGAACAAATGGAAAATATATTCAACCTCTTTTTTACACAGTACGCATATGTCATCACCGTGGTTAAAGATATCCAGCCTACGCAGTCTTTCTTTAGTATTGACTCGTCCTATCAACACAAACCAAATAAATACCTCCACTCGCGGTGGAACCAAACCTTGCCATATGGTTCTTGTGAAATTATAGCTGGTGATATCCTCCGGAGTTGTTTCTGAATGCAACACTTGCACAAAAGAGTTAGTTGAAAAAATGCCTTCTTTGTCAAATTTTCAGATAACTCGATCTTGCGTATCACAAGCTAACTTTACAGGTCGTAAAGTCTCATGGAGTTCATCCACTAATTCCAACTCTCATTGATATAACTCTCGCCTCCACTGGAAATTCCAAATCCACTCTATCCCATCCCAAAACCCACAATCCCCTATGATAGATCCTTTCTGGTTTGAAATAGAGAAAAGCCTCGGAAAGCTCATCATTAGTGGACCGCTCTGTAGCCAAACATCTTCCCAAAAGCGAGTCCTCCTTCCGTCACCCACCTCCATGGACAACCCATTAATCATCTTATCTCTCACATTACTATTCTTGAATTGCAATTGACAGATATCCTTCCATGGACCTCCTCTACTAGGCAATGTCTGAGCAGATAACATTACATTAGGGTTCAAGTTATAACAAGAGTATATAACCTTCTTCCATAATGGGCACTCCTCTTTTGAAAAATGCCACCACCACTTGAACAGGGGGGTTGTGTTCTTAACCACGGCGTCACCTACTCCCAATCCACCCAACTTCTTAGGAGCCTGAACCATTTCCCACCTAACCATCGGCACACCATTTCGACCGTCCTCCTTACCCCATAGGAATTGTCACTGCAATGAAATCAACCTTTCTGCCACTGTTTTCGGCATCTTGTACAGGCTCAAATAGTACACAGGCAAGCTATTCAACATAGATTTAATAAGCACTAGCTTACCCGCTTTATTGAGTATTTTTGCCTTCCATAAGATAAATTTCTCCTTGACTTTATCAATAATAGGTTTCCAAGTGCTTACCAGCCTTGGGTTTGCTCCTAACGAGATGCCAAGATACCTAATTGGAAGATTAGCCTCCTTACAACCCAATGAGTTGCACATGTTGTAGGTCCACTGCTGATCACAATTGATTGGGATTAGACTTGACTTGTCATAGTTGATACTTAACCCTGACATCAACTCAAAACACCTTAGCAGCCTGGCATAGTTCTTAATGGTCTCTTCCTCCGGTGGACAGAACAATATAGTGTCATCCGCGAATTGTAGGTGTAACAACTCTATATTATTCTTACCAACCAGCAGAGGCGAGATACGTCTGTTTCTGACTGCCTCCCCTAGCATCCTATGCAAAACATCAACAACAAGAATAAATAAAAATGGGGACAGCGGGTCACCTTGTCTCAACCCCCTCTCCATCTTAAAAGGTTTAGATGGTGAGCCATTTATTAGTATCGACATTGATGCAGTACCAACACACTCCTTCACCCATTCTCTCCACCTCCAACCAAAGCCCATCTTCTGTAGCACTATATCCACAAAGCTCCATTTTACCTGATCATAAGCCTTATGAAAGTCCAATTTAATGATAGTTGCTTTCTTCTTTCTAATCTTTAACCATTGCACTATTTCGCAAGCAATAAGAGCCCCATCATGTATTTTCCGACCCTTCACGAATGCGCTCTGCGTCTCCCCTACTAGACCTGGCATCACTGATCTCAATTGTTTGACCATCACTTTAGAGATCACTTTATATACACAGCCTACCATGCTTATCGGCCTAAAGTCCTTAATCTCTTTGGCTCCAATAAACTTCGGTGCTAGGGCCACCCACGTAATATTGGAATCAGCAGGCAATCTTAATGACCGAAAGAACTCCAGAACAGCTGTTGTGAACTCCGTACCAATCTCATTCCAGCACTTTTTAATGAAGTTCATGTTATACCCATCACTTCCTGGTGCCTTTGATGATTCACAATCCCAAACCGCATCCCTAACCTCTTTTATTGTCGGCATCCTCTCCAAAGCTACGGAATCTTCTTCATTGATCCTATTTACCAGACCATCCCTAAATCCCACAACCGGTGACCTCTCCTGATGATACAAATCCTTATAAAACTCCCTGATAGTAATCTTGATCCGAGCTTGATTTCTTATCAATCTTCCATTAATTATCAGAGCGTCAATAATGTTGCTCTTCTTCTTGCCGATGCTAAGTTATGGAAATACCTAGTATTTTTATCCATATCCTTAGCATGCCTGGATTGCGACATTTGCTTCCAATGAAGTTCCTTTCTCACATACCACCGCTTGCAACAGCTTACTAGGGCCTTCCTTCTAACCTCCACTGTACCATCATAAACTCCATTGCCAGCCATATCATCTATCTTCTTGATCTCCGATCCTCTTCAAAGCGCTGAATTTTCTTGTCCATGTCACCAAAATTGTCCTTATGTCATCTCCCCAACAGAATCGTTAGAGCTTTCAGCTTATCTGTGAACTGTATCTCCCCATGATTTCTCCATTCCTCCTTGACCATTCTTAGAAACCCATCATGTGTGAACCAAGAATCTAAACTCCGGAACGGCCGTGGACCACTTCTGAATTTGGAGTCGTACCTATTAGACTCCTTTGTAACCAGTCCAGGTTCTCTTTTGCTACAGGTACCTCTATCTTCTTTGTCCACCCATTGCTGTATGGATCCTCTTTCTTCTCCTCTTTCCTCAGTTCTTTCACCAATTTTCCAGAAGACCCATGGTTCTCATCACGACAAGTTTGATATTAAACAGTAATCTGAGTGTCATCCGCCCCATGATGTCTCGTTATATTCTTCACTTCATTCGTTCGCCAATATTTGGCTTCTCCTACCGAAACAACCTTACTTCATAACCTCATTCTTTTCATCTCCGCAATAGCCTTCAGTGCTCCCCCTTCGTAGTATACCGGATGAATGCAAAAATGTATATAGATCCATTCTTTTATTTTCGTGACAGATAGATATCATTTATACGTCCAGTCCAGTTGAACAAGTGGTACAGCTCCTTCTTAGATATATCCTCCGGAAAATGATCTACAAAAATAGAGAACGATTCATTTTCCAAACGACGGAACTCTTCTCTGTTCCAAACTCTCGGATCTCTACTCAAAAGCCTAAATCTACCCTTCTCTGTATTTCACACCCACTCTCTCTCTCTCTCTCATCTCTCCCACCAGAATAAGAAAATCTTTAAGAAATTCTTATCCCATGTATTCTTTTATTTTTATTTTTTTCATTTGATCCGGTATTTTCAGAAAATTAGAAATTCCGTATTATACATTATCGCGTGAAGGTGTATGTTATATATTTTTAAAATTTAATTTTGATGTATTATCATAATAAAATAATTTTACATATACACTTAATTATATAATATCAAATAAAAAATAATTATTTTTTACATTGACCGTATATATAATCATCTAAAAAAATAGATGTTATTGAACAATACACTGTCGGTATATATATATATCAAAATCAAATTCGTATTTTTAATATGTGAAAAAAAAATAACACATTTGAAGCAATATTCATAATAATATTTTATGATTATTATGCAAGTATTTTTCAAATTTTATACTATAATAACAGTAGAAATGAGAGAGATTCTGTTATTCTTGATCGAGTACCAAATTTTTACTCCAAATTCTAATTTTTTTATTTTTACTAAAGATAGGAGACTCGAACCCGCAACCTCTTAATTGAGTATGGGGAGACTATGCTATTTGAGCTATTACTCATTGGCTACTCCAAATTCTAATGACTCGTTTATTTTTATTTATTATTATCTTCTCTTTTTCAAGAATATATTCGTCGATAAAAATAATATAAAATTTTAATTTAACAATCATTCGTCATCACGATGATCTTTTAAACACTTTTTCAATAAATAAATAATAACTATGAAAAATATCTCACTAATAACCAATAATTAAAAAATAATGCTCATTTCTTAAGTACTAGTGATACGTACTAACGGTAATCCTTTTGTGACGCCAACGTTTCCTTTGCTTTCTCTTTTCTTCAAAAGTATAAGAGAATCTCCCTTTTCATCATCGTCATTATTTCCCCAGAATTTTAGGTATATATATATATATAAAATCTTGCTTTATGCCAGTGATTACTTACTCTACATTACTTTTTAAAACTGATGAATACTGACTCTATTAACAGATATATTTCATACTGTGTTTGTTCTTTAACAAATAACAATGATTAGCATGTTAATAAAGTTTCTAAAAGATCACGTTTTTTACGGAAGCATATGTAGAAGAAGTGGCAAAACGCAACAGAGAGAAATAGAAACGGTTTCAAGAAGAGTTCACTTTAATTTGCGTGTTGCGCATTTTCTGGGTTTGGATGGTTTTGAAACATGCATCCAGCTAATGATGGACTCAAGATCAGAGAAAAATCCATGGACATGGATTAGAGATCAGAGGGATAGACCTCAGTAATGGATTTGCGCGTTGCGGTTTTCAATAGTGAGTGGTTTCTACATAATAAATGTATTGAGCTGTACTATTTGTATATTTCTTATTTAAAAGCAAGTATTTATTGAAGTGTGAAATTTTACGGACAGTTTTTTTATATAAAATTGTTAATTAAAATGGTTAAATAATAATTTAGTTAAATATATTAAATATTTTAACGATTTTTAATTAATAATTTTATATAAAAATAATTATAAATGAGCTTTTATCTAATATTATGATTTAAAAATATAATGATGATATTATACAAATATTTTTATAATTAAATCCAATTAAATTAACACTAGTATAGCAAAAAAAAAAAAAAAAACATGTATATATATATTTTTTATGGTATGGTAACATATAAATTTTTGTTAGAAAATACAGAAACTTATTAATATAGTACAATTTTTGTACATAACATAAACTTATCGATAAAGCATGGATATTTTTGCATATAATATAAATTTTTGTATATAACACATAAATGTTTACTTGTTAATTTATTTTGTTAGTTGAGTGAGTCAATATTTTGAGTATGTGGTCTTTCAAAAATTTACGTGCTGTACATCAAAAGTGCTATGCACCAAAATTTCTGTGTTGTACACCAAAACTTATGTGTTGTATGTGCCTATTTCGTTGGTTAGATGTCAATGTTCTGCGCATGTGGTCTTTAAAAAATTTTTGTGCTGACCACCAAAATTTTATACTGTGCGTATTTTGTTAGTTAGCTATATATTTTCTGGGCACATGTCACTACAAGAAAACACGTCTTTTGCCACGCTTTTAAAGCGTGGCGATAGCTTTTCGCCACGCTTTTTGCAGCCTATTGCCACGCTTTTTGTTTGCCACGCTTTTTTATAAACTGCCACTTGTAAAAGCGTGGCTGTAGGTGGGAAATACGGCCACGCTTTTAAAGCGTGGCGATAGACAGAGATATGGCCACGCTGTAAAAGCGTGGCGATAGGGTAGATCTGGCCACGCTTTTCAAGCGTGACAGTAGACCAGATATGGCCACGCTTTTAAAGCGTGGCGATAGGGTAGATCTGGCCACGCTTTTGAAGCGTGACAGTAGACCAGATATAGCCACGCTTTTAAAGCGTGGCGAAAGCGTGGTAGTAGAGGAGGTATGGCCACGCTTGAAAAACGTGGCAAAAAAGCTTAAATACAGCCACACTTTCTAAGCGTGGCAATAGACAGAGATATGGCCATATGGCCACGTTTTTAAAGCGTGGCGAAAAAGATGGTCAGTAACCTAGTTCCCTTTTTAATCTTCATAAATAAAACCTAACATGAATTCATAGATAATTTTATAATTTAGTCAATAACCAATAATCAAGTAATCCAACTTTCATAAAATTGTCACCAAAATAAGTGTGTGATCACATAACAACATACACTAACAAAATACCAAAAGTAAAAATCATAACTACTTATGAATTCCTAATACATGAATTAGAATTTCTAATCAAAGTCGTCTTCAAAATACCAAAAGTGTGAAATTCCTAATACATGAATTAGAATTCCTAATCAAAGTCTTCTTGTATCATGCCAAGATATAAAAACTTCATGTATCATTGCAAGGTAAATTGTTTTGACCTGTGCCCTGCAAAATAAAAAACACAAATGAACAACTACAAATGAAAAATGGATGATGCAGTAAACTTCAGCCCACTAATTTTTCTAACAATCAGATTTGACATCAAACTTAATTTTTGTAACATAAAAAGCATTCTAACAATCAGATTTAATTTTGCTACATATATCCACTAATCTGCACAAGGATTCTCAAAATCTCCTTTAATCCTTTAAATTTGATATCAAACAAACAACTTATTGTTCAATAAATAAATCTGATTTATAGCATCAATGAAAACGTGATACAACATTCATGTTCCCTCAGCCAATGTTTGATATTCTATTATTGAGCCAAGCCTAAACCTAACAAACTAAAACTGAAACATATATTACTTATTTTTAACCAAATAAGGATGTGAATCATGCCACAATATGATGATATCAACCAGTACTATTAATATGTGTCTAAAATTTCACAACACACTATGAAATTTGAATCGTGCATTCAGAATTTTCAGATAGAAGGAACCAAAAAGTGAAACAAGTGAAAAAGATGCAAAACGTACAACAATGGCAACTAGTTCGAACCTTCCAAGTTCTAACAAACTTAACTCTTTCCACCAGTCATAGTTATTCAAAATCATATTAGAACCTTCCAAGTTCGAATTCAGCAACAACAAACAAAATTGAAGTTATTAGACATAAAATAACAGAGAAAATTGAATTTTAGAAATGCTTAAAGAAGTGCCTAAAGTAATGAATGCCTCAGGAAAACACCAAGTTGCACGCATGACATCAATAACAAATTAATAGATGTATTTAAATTTGCATAAACCAACCTTAATTACTGTCTTAATCCGTTCCACAACAGCAACAAAGTGGTAGCACAGCAGAAGTAGAATTAGAGAGGTAGCAGCGTCAGCGAACAGCTACTCGGCAGCAGCAGATTATTATATTACCACAGGAGCAGCAGAACAAAGAAGTGGCAGTAGTAGTGGATAGATAACTATCGAAAGCCTGAACAAAAATAGACTAAGACTTAAGTAAATATTAAAATATAAATATGTTTAATATTTTTTAGTATAAATAAATATTTTTTTAACAAATAAATTTTATTAGTAATTATTCACATGTTCGATCATGAGATAAAATGAAACAATTATCTCTCCTCAAGTGGCTCCAAACATCTAACACTATAATAAGCTACATTGAAACCCAAACAGCTAATTAAAAATAGTAAGGGAGTAGAATGTCCTTAAATGACCTAATTCATTTAATAGTATTTAATAGCATTCCCAATTTTAAAATATTATTTTTCTAAATCTGTTTTTTCTTAGACAAAAAAGTGAAGGGATAACCATTTTTATCTAAAGCTTTGTTTTCTATATAAAAGAATTATACAACAAAACTTACTTAAGTTGGTCAAGTAATTAATTTATTATCTATTTAAGTAAGTGTTTAAAATTTGAGTTCCTTCTTATATATATAATAATCTATTGGCTAACAACAAATTTTAAAAAGAAATTTGTGACGAATTAGTTCTTACCCTTATAAATTGAAAGATGCTATGAAAAATAAAAAATTGTATATAATTTTATAAAAAAAAATAGAATGACATTATAATTATAAATATAAATAAATGATATAAAGGGAAAAGGAAGAAGAACAGTGGAATGTAGATGTATGTGCTCCAATTTATGTGCCGTGAAAAAAAAGGAAAAAAGAAAAAAAGAAAAAAGAATAATGAAAGTTTTATGTTCAGTGTGGATGAAGCTACTACTTTGGTCTAGGCTCCACACCTTAAAACTAAGTAATAAACTGCAAAATCTGTGACTAATGACAGAGAAGACTGAGTAGGGAATGACAGAGACGAAGGCGCCAGCAGGGCGGAAGGACCAAAGCCAAAACAGTGGAACCTCTTCAAACTTGTTCTTCTTCTCTCTCAATAGCTTCAGTGTTGTTAGTGGTTGTTACTGCAAAAATAATATTTCCAATGTTATTCTATATATTTTCAGGATTTTTTTTGGCTAAAAGAAAAAAAAAAGGACGTGTGTACTATACTTGAATTAACAATAGACAATATAATAATAGTGCATGATTGAGAAATGCAAATACAAATTCAAATGGCTGTTCAGAATTTCAGATTATATTAGATAATGGCAGCACAATGCAAGCATCAGAAACCACATCAAAGTAGGGACACAATGTTTTCTATCACAAACAAATGAATAACCTCAATCTCTCAGAATTAGCAGAAATCCTTCTCACTAAATCCAATGTTTTAATTTCTATTTACTTTCAGATATCCAATGTTTTAGGCCACAGTCCCATGTGCTTTTGTACAATGTGAAATTAATTTAATTATTTACTTAACAGTGAAAAGAAAATGAAAAATAAGATCCGTGAATAATTATTGCAAAAGAATCCAAGTGCAATTGCATGATCACACAACAATTTCCCAATGCCAAGCAAATTTAGGCAAACACCCTCCAAAAGAATCCAAGAATGAACATCATATATGCATGCATAGAAAGTGAGCAGAAGAGGAAATGCAAATTGAGAAATCAGCAGCAGCCAATGATTAAGGATGTAATGAGCATGAATGCATAATAAGCACAAAGAATCGCAACAAGGAAACGAGTTGCTAACACATGGCACGAAGCAGCAACACTTATTAAACAGTAACACTTCCACAACATATAATATGGACAATGAAAAAAAATACAACAAACAGTAACACTTATTAAATCATTGCAGTTCATATAATATGGACCAAGCAACAAGCAGAGTAGAATTCAGCAACAACAAACCAAGAAAAATTAATGAAACAGTAACACTTCCACAGCATCTATTTTGGACAATGAAAAAAAAATACAACAAACAGCAATCACAAGTCCAAAATTCAACACCAAAACAGCACAATAAACAAGTTCATCCAGGGCAACTTTCAGAGGAAAGACAAATTCATTCTGAACAGCAGCAGTAAACAAAACAAAACCTACATCCACTAACCAGTCCAGATTCTCTAACCACCTAATTCAACTAAACTAAATTAGTTGAACTAAACAAGCTAAACAGAATGAGCTAAACCAGATTAATCAAACAGAAATAAAATCAAATGAGATGAAAGGGGAACCTGGGAAGCAGGGAATTGGAGCAGGGGAAGGAAAGGAAAAACAGTAAAACAGGGTCTAGTAGTGGCTCTTAACAGAATCTTGGACAAGTGCCCCGAGAGTGCCATGCTGAAAAAGAATAAAGGTAACTAATTAGTTCAAATAAACGATATCATATCAAGTATTGATAAGTAAGACGATTGTATGATTATCTTAAAATTCATTCACGAAGTCACAGTCCACCAATAGAAATGACATCATATAAATTCAGTAACTTAAAACCTCTTCAGGGGAAAGCTAATAATAAAGAAGGCCATTAGAGGTGAAAATACTTTTTAGGCAAAAGGCAAAAAACAGTGAGAATTAATGGAATACCAAAACCAGCAAGAAAACACACTTTTTATGTGACTTCATCATCTTTCATCAGAAGCGAGTTTTTATGCAAAGTGGAGAGAAGAATCCAAAACAAAATACAATTGACGCTAATAAGTAACGTTAAATAGTCCTTAAAACGGGACAGAAAGTTTGAACCATGTTAGATAACATTTATATTTAATAGAAATGAGTGACGTTAGTCCCTTAAAATGAGCACGGGAGTTTCAACCATATCATCTCACGGATGCACACACACACTGGCACATATAATCACTTAACAAGCATCAAGCGGAGAATTAAAAAGAAATAAAAAAAATGCTAAGATGCTGGTCTTAACAATGCAACTGTTTTAGGCTCCCAGGCCACCATTGTATTATTCAAGACACACAAACAAAGTGATGATGAAATAATGCTCATTCATCATCGTCCATACAAATTAAGTAATACTTTTAACTTAAAAAACACCGATCCACCAAATAAAATTAAAATTAAAATAACTAGTTTAAAATTAAAATTAAAAACATCAATTTAATGTACTTAAATAATGAGATTAATATTTGGTTCTAGTTAACTTCTATAATTCGATTTATCAGCATAAAATATGGTTTTGACTTCAATCATTCACAACTGCACAAGGAAGAAGATAGATTTTACTCTTTCTGACACCAACACGAGTAAATTACAGAAGCCTTGTGTCTCACGTGGCTGAGACATTTCATTCATCATCATCAGCATTCATCATAGTAGGAACAACATATATTAACAGTCAACATAAGATATCGAAAATCATAGGAGAATATAGTGAATAGAGTGCACCTTTGTGGCTTTCTCATTCCAGAAAAATCGATCAGCATTATCGTACGTCCGCAGCATCGCAAGCAACGCGTCTTCAGCATTATCATTTAACCAAGAAGGAAATGCGATCAAAGAGAACGAATCAGGGGAAAATGAAAATGAAAAGGGAAAACTCTAAAAGTAAAAACAACGGAAAAATCGAGAAAATAAAAAGAGAAAAATCGATCATACCTTTGGAATTCGAGGGCTTGGAGGAGAAGAAGAGGGAGGAGCTTGCCGTCGCCCATGTTTGCTGGAGCTTGAAGGTGAACAGAGAGATCCACAATGATTCGAAGAAGAACAAGAAAGAGAAGAAGGGTATGAAGTTAACAAGATGAAGAAGAAGTGGTTTCCATCAGTGACGAAGGCGAGGGCGAAGGGCGAAGGCGAAGGGCGAAGGGCGAAGGACGAAGGGAGGAGCTCTTCCGATACAGGCGAATTTGGGTTGGAGGTTTCGAAGGTGAAAAAGAGATTAGGGTTAGTGGTTTCGAAGGGGAAAGAGAGATTAGGGTTGGGGACTGGGTTGGGGGCCGGGTTTGGGCCGGGTTGGGAGCCGGGTTTGGGAGCCGGGTTTGGGTCAATCGGTTGGGGCCTTCTCGCCACGCTTTTAAAACGTTATTGTTGCTCTCTACGGCCACGCTTTTGAAGCGTGGCAGAAAAGAAACTTTTGGCCACGCTTTTAAAGCGTGGCAAAAGTGTACCAGCATATAGCCACGTTTTGTAAGCGTGGCCGTAATGAAACCCTATGGCCACGCTTTTAAAACGTCCTTGTTTCTCTCTATGGCCACGCTTTTGAAGCGTGGCAGAAAAAAAACGTGGCCTTTTCTCTAATCAATTGCCACCCTTACAAAAGCGTAGCCGTTGATCCTTTTCGCCACGCTTTAGAAGCGTGGCAAAAAAAAAGTGGCCAAATCTCTAATCTATCGCCACCCTCATAAAAGCGTGTCCATTGACCACTTTTGGCCACGCTTTTGAAGCGTGGCAAGAAAAAAGCGTGGCCATAGGCCTTTTTTCTTGTAGTGTGTGGTCCTTCAAAAATTTGTGTTGTATAATAAATGTCTCTGTTGTGCACCAAAATTTATATGTTATACATCAAAATTTATATGCTCTAATTTTCTGAATATATACAAGAGAAGAAGAAGATGAAGACGATGTAGATGATGGTGATGATAATAAAAGAGGACGGAAAAAAAAGGAAGAAAAGAAATTAAAGAAGAAGAAGGTGGCGGCAGTAACGAGGATATAGCGGTGGTGGCGGTAGCGATCGACGACCACAATGATATTGAAGAAAGAAGCACGTAAAAAAAGAAGAAGACAATGACGATGATAACGAAGAAAAAGCACTAACACCAACACCGAATACGTACAAAGGAGCATGCCATGACTTAGTTAAAAACTTGCTTTAAAAAATGTTTAAACGCCGAGCTTTGTTGAAATTAAAATATAATTTTAAATAGTAATTATACTCGTAAATATTTTAAGAGTAAATTATTTAAATAATACTTAAAAGTATATACTATTAAAATAAATTTCGAAGGATACAAAAATAAGTTTTAAATAATTTTAAAATATGATAAAAATAATAATAAATATAATATTTTTTAATTTTGTAAGTGACAAATAAATTTTATACTTAATAAATAATTTTTATATTTAATTCAAATTTTTATAGATACCTTTGGTACTTATTTAGAAAACGTATATAAAACATTGGAGAAAATATCGATCTCTAGGCTTTTTTTTAATAATTTCGGTGATTCACAAAATAAAATTGAAGAAAAATTCACTTAGCTTGGTGTAGTGTAGACTTACTAAATTTAATGGATAAAAATGTCTTTTTTTAATATCGTTTGTAAAAAATTATATTAATAAAATTTAATATTCAATTTTTTAAAATATATATATTTAATCTTTAATAATTTTTATAATACTTTTAAATCTTTATAAAACTTATTTATTATTCATATCTTTGCAAAATTATTTTTGTCTACAGCAGACACTTTCAAATACTATTAGTTTACTTTTATTTTAGTATACGGATGTATAAGCGTTATTGCCATTGCAATTTGGAAACAATAGAAAACTTAACATAGAAAATAATACTATATGACTGACTATAAATATATTAGAATAATAGTACCGTGTTGTTAGGATTTGGTTGAATTAGTCTCACATTGCTTAGGATAGCAAATGGAGTGGGTGGCCTAGGCTATAAATATGAGGCTAAGTTTTTCATTTGTTTTTGTACCAGTCAGAAACACTTTAAGCTTGTATCTATTTTTTCTTTTCCTCTGTACTTTTTTATTAGAGAGTGTTGTGAGATGTAGTTAGATATTTGCTTTGAAAGAGAGTGTGGGTGTACTGGGGTGCCGGTGTTAGAGAGAAAGAAGTCTACGTGTTGTAACAATTTTCACATAGTGATATTCTCTGGTTGTCATTTGACAACGGCCGTGGTTTTTTCTCCGGTAATTAGAGTTTCCACGTTAAATTCTTGTGTTGTGATTGTGTCTATTTTATTTCTCTGTCAAAGGTGTTTTCTCAAGGGGGAATGGTGTCTTATTCCCAACAAGTGGTATCAGAGTTTCGGTTCGGTGGGATTTATTCTTAGTATGCTCTGTGGTTGCAGCCTAGTCTGACCTTTCACATCAGAAAAGAATTTTGTCCTGTGGCTTGAGGTTGATCTTTGGTTGCTGTTGTTGTTGCTGGAAGAGTGCAGTTTGGATAGGTTCTGGTTAAGGAAAGACCTGGTATTTAAGTGTGTCCATTGTGACCCACCTCTCTTTCCTGGGGACCTTTTCTAGTGCACGGTCTACAGTTGAGTTATACTATTCCAATATACGGTTGCAACAATGTCAGGATATTCAAGTGCTGTGAAGCTTGAAATAGAGAAATTTGATGGAAGAATCAATTTTGGCTTGTGGCAAATACAAGTCAAGGATGTGTTGATACAATCAGGTTTGCACACGGCGTTGAAGGAGAAGATCTCTGGTTGCTCTCTCTATGAGAGAAGATGATGTTCTCTAGAAGACAAGAAGTATCCTCATGGTATTACCGCACTGCCATGGATAAGGATAAGTTGTGGCAATCGGGTCCACAATTGCACACGGACATTGGTTGGCGTTGAGATGCAAGGTGTGTGGCGGAGTTAGGTCGATGGCTGAAGAACTTCCAGGAAAAGCCAATTTGGAAGTTGCACCATGAATTTTCAGCAAGGTTTCGATCTGTACCGAGGCGAAATGCTTGGAGTGGTCTAATTCCAAGTGAGTATACTTTCATGGTGGAGTATGATAGTTCTCTGAACTATGATTGTCGATATAGACAATGGCAGCAAAGAATTGTCGGTGTTGACAATGGAAGCTGAAGATGTGTGACTATTTTAATCAAGGTGGAGATTGTTAGGATTTGGTTGAATTAGTCCCACATTGCTTAGGATAGCAAATGGAGTGAGTGGCCTAGGCTATAAATATGAGGCTAAGTTCTCCATTTGTTTTTGCACCAGTCAGAAACACTTTAAGCTTGTATCTGTTTTTTCTTTTTCTCTGTACTCTTTGATTAGAGAGTGTTGTGAGGTGTAGTTAGATATTTGCTTTGAGAGAGTGTGGGTGTACTGGGGTGCCGGTGTTAGAGAGAAAGAAGTCTATGTGTTGTAACAATTTTTACATAGTGATATTCTCTGGTTGTCATTTGACAACGGCCGTGATTTTTTCTCTGGTAATTGGAGTTTCCACGTTAAATTCTTGTGTTGTGATTGTGTCTATTTTATTTCTCTGTCAAATGTATTTTCTCAAGAGGAAATGGTGTCTTATTCCCAACACATATCAATTTAAAATCCTAGTGATGAAGGGATATATACCCGCGTACGGTATATAAGGAATTGAGTGTAGAAAACTTATTTTTCTTTCCACTAATTGCCAAAGGTGTAAAGAGAATATATATTATAGCAAATTTTGCTCCCACCATGACATGCATAAACTTAGCTTCATTGGCACAGCTAAATTGACTGCTTCATTAAAGCTTAAAAAAGCATATAAATTGTCATGTAGTTGTACCCTCCTTACTGCAGAGGCTTAACTTCATTATTGTTGTTGTTGTTCATGAAGGGTATATATTAGGGAAATATGAAAATTTTAAATAACAACGGTTCTGCTGAATATGACAACTAATAATGCTAGTAATTTAGGTGTTACATTAATAAAGCTCAATGTGTAATCTAATAAGCCATTGCATATATATAATGCTGTTATCCTTATATTGTAAACATCTACCATCTATCATTCGAACTTTAAGATAAGAACAAAGATGGTTATTATGCCAAATCATTTCAGTGTTAATTAATTTGAATTATTCAAGTGGTTAAATTATTTGTAAGTAAGTGTTAGAAGTTTAGAATCCTCTGTCTATATATGCAGTAATTCTATAGTTTATGATAAATTTTTAAATAGAGCACATATTTACACAGTGAATTAATCTTTAGTAGGTGGAATTAAAAAATGAGGTGAAACAAAAAAAAAAAAAATCATCTCATTGTTTTAAAAGATAAGGTCGAATTAATTACTGTAAAAATTAATTATAATTTCAATAAACTTTTAAATAATTTATCATCTATATATAGGTTTAAATTTTTTTTTATAAATTAATGATTATTTAGATTGGCAATGATATGTATTAATTACTTGCTTCTGGAAGCTGGTTATGTTCTATGAATAGACGCAACTCACAGAATTAATTACGGATATCATATTAAGACGATTTTAATTAATGATGAAAAAAATACCATAATTATTTAAAATAAATATAATATATGATAATTATTTTATGCTAATATGATAATATATCAACATAAGATAAAAGTACTTTGTTTAATTTGCGGGCATTTTCTAATTAGTTTGTTAGTGGATATTTTTATAATATATAATAATATCATACAGATGCTTGCATATATAGAGTCTTAATCTATCTGATCGTTTAAAATAAAATAATTACATAAATTTTTAATACAATACATTAACTATATTATCTTTTAAATGATATATGTGTGTTAGGGGTACATAACCCGGTTCGGTGCGAAGACTTAGTTCAAATTCGAACACTTTGATGACTAAAATTTTAAAGTGGTCTCTGAGATTGGGCGAGTTACCCATAATCATCATTGACTTTTAAAATTCTCTAATAGTATCCCTCACATTCAGTTCCGGGACCCATAGTTGTCCTGCGATTCTTTCCGGCGCACAGTCAACAAATGGAGTAATGATCTGGCACCTCTTATGCCATGCTGGAACTAGCAACGGCTAGCTAACGTGGCAAATCTTAATTTTCTACCCAATGTGGTTCTGGTCCCATTAAAACCCTAAAAGCTAAGAATGATTATTATATATAGTATCTCTTCTTCCCTTTTCCTTCGTCCCATAATTGTGGTCCACCATTGTGATTTAACGGAGATTCCATTGACATGTACAAAGGTGCTTTCCACATAATAAAATCAACCTGTCAGAGCCAGATCTCAGTGAAAATTTGGGGTTGCAGGATGAAACTCGTGATAAACTTGGTGCAGAGTTCCACAAGAAGTTGGATTTGAAAGATGAGGATGAAAGGGTAGCTGAAAATGAGAAGAAAGATTCGGACTTTGTAGCTGGTAGTGAGGAATTGGGTGATGAAGGTGGTTATACCCCGGAAATAGGTGAAGCACAAGAGAGTGATGATAATGATGGTTGGGATGATGATGAGGGTTATGGCTGGAATAAGAATGTGAAAGAGAGTGAGATTGATAAGGTAAGTGGAGATTTTGATGTTGATGGTGATAGTAATGGTGATGATGAAGTTCAAGTTGAAGGTGATGAAGAAGTGGAGAAGAAGAAAGATAGAAGCAGTGGTAGAGTTTAACAGCAATATCCACTAAGGCCTGATACTGAAGATTGTGCTTTCTATCTTAAAACTGGAACTTGCAAATTTGGATTCAATTGCAAGTTTAATCACCCACTTAGTAGGAGGAAGAACCAGATATTAATTATTCTTCTGTTCCTATTATCATTCTAGCACAGTGGTCTGGATTGCATGTTTGAAAATTAGGGTTGAAATTCACTTATGAATATTTATCATTTGCCCAAGATTTTTTCTTTGTATTTTTAGCATTATATATTATATCAATAGAATGAGTAGATTAAGATAAAGGGCATTTATGCTCAGTTGAATAATCAATGGCTTGCCCTTCACCTCCAAACATTGCTTCATCAGAGCATCAATGGAATCTCCGTTAAATCACAATGGTGGACCATAATTATGGGACGAAGGAGAAGGGAAGAAGAGATACTACATATAATAATCATTTTTAGCTTTTAGGATTTTAATGGACCAGGACCATATTGGGTAGAAAATTAAGATTTGCCACGTCAGCTAGCTGTTGCTGGCTCCAGCATAGCATGGGAGGTGCCAGATCAGTACTCCGTTTGCTGACTGTGCACCGGAAAGGGTCGCAAGACAACTATGGGTCCCGGAGATGAATGTGAGAGATACTATTAGGGAATTTTGAAAGTCAAGGACGATTATGGGTAATTCACCCAATCTCAGGGATCACTTTGGGGTTTTAGTCCACTTTGAGAATTAATTTGATGTGATTTTACTGGATTTATGGTCGAATAAAAATTTTAAAAATAGACTGATTATTCTTTAAGATTAGGTTTGGGTCAAAACAAACCCAGTTTCACCCATTTTTATATACACTCTAAGAAGATTAAAAATGTATATATATATATATATATATATATATATATATTAAAATAATTCTAATATTATATTATATTATATTAATTATAAGTTTATTGTTTTATTTTTAATAACACTTGTTCAATTAAAAAATAGATCAAAGAAGCATGGAATTAGAATTTATAGACATATTCAAATTTAAATATAAATATCAACTTCTCGATAAACAAGTATGTTTTTTTTTTATAAATAAATTGCATCATAATTTTTTGACATAAAATTTATCAAGATTCGGATTTCACCGGTTTTAGACCCGATTTTAGTACATATGACCCGAAAGTAGTGTGATTCTATCGAATCTAGAGACGGGTAATGGTCTTAAAAATAGACTCGGTCATTATTTAAAGTTAGATCTGGGTCAAAGCGACTCCGATTTCACCCGATCCCATATACACTCCTAGTGTGTATAAACATTAGTGCATTTTTTTGTTTTAATATAAAATTAAACTTTTAGATTTAACAGTGATAACTGTAATATAATTTAATCTCATTTTTAGACTAGTGAAATAGAAAAATCTCATAAAAATAGGGTTTTATATTTTTTAAGTAGATATTTTTATCTTTTTAAAATGAGTAAACTATCATTTCTATTCACGAAAGTTAAAAACGCTAATATATCTATTCATAGAAAAAGAAAATTACCATTTGTACCCATGAAACATAAACTTTTGCTAACAAAATTATCCAAATCTAAAAAAATTATTTGAAATTCCTAAATTACCATCTAATAGAACCCATTTCTAATTTCTCCTCTTACTCCACACCACCACTTTTTCAATCCCAAATCCTACCACCATCGAAACTCTTTCTCACCACCACCCTAAACCCTAACTACCACCATCACTCAAGAACAAACATAGAATAAGTGCAAACTTCAACCATGTCTTGTTGTAACTCCATTGAAGGAGTAGCAAATGTGACGGTCATAGGATACAGGTCCGAATCCGTTTCCACATTTGGGAACAAACCCTATAACTTTGAATATGCATCACACTTCTCCGCCATCCAACCAACCAAACCTTTGATCGGTAGTGATACTGACGGACTCCTGCTCTCCTTCCTCGTCAGGGTTCTTCCCCCCTCAATGAATAGCGTTGACGACGATGTGGCAGTGACACTCACTGGCGCCGTCGCCCTCTCTTCCTTCTTTGATCTCTTGCGCGCTCTCTTCCTTTCAAACCAGCGACGGACTCAATTAATGGCGGCGACAGACGCGACGGAGCTAGTAACAGCAAGGCGCGATGGCGGTGACAGCTCCCCCTTCCTCGGTTCTGGCTCGCATCTCCTCTTCGGGCTCCCTCAACAATGGCGTCGATGATGTGATAGCGGCGACGAGTCCCCACATTACCGGTGCGGTCTCCCTCCCCCTCCTTTTCTCTTCTTCTTCCTCGGGTGGGGTGTGTAGTGTCTTCGTATGTGAGTTTTGGAGGGATTGGGGTTGGGGGCTAGTGGCTGGGTGAAGGGGGTGGTAGTGGGATTTGAGATTAGAAAAGTGGTAGTATAGATAAGGGTAATTTAGAGATTTTAGGTAATTTTTTTGTATTTGGATAATTTTGTTGTGCGGAACGCATATTTCATGGGTACAAATGGTAATTTCCTTTTCCTTTGAGTAGATAGATCAGCGTTTTCAACTTTCGTGGGTAGAAATGGTAGTTTACTCTTTTAAAATATAAGTTTAATTTTAATGCATTAATAGTGTAAAACGTTTTATATTATCGGTATAATTATAACTGTTTTTTTGGATGACCATTCACGCGATCAATGTAAAAAGTAGTTATTTTTACTGATATGATATTATGTGATTGAATGTCAATATAAAACAAATGATTTTATATTAACAGTGCATCAAAATTAAATTTTTAAAATACATATAATAAATTTATAATCTTCATTTTTTTTTGTAGACTTTTATCTTTTTTTTCCAACCCCCAAAACATATCTGTTTACCTTTTTCTGTTACTTATTTTTAAAAACACAAATAAGTAACTTAAAAAATAAAATAAGAATAAATTTTTTATTTGTACCCATAAAAGATACAGATGCTGACAAATATATTTATATAAGAATAAAACGATAATTATAACTACAGAAGATGGTTTATGTGTGCCAAAAGTAGCCTAACAGACCAATTGCGTAATCACGTCCAGATATATACTTTTGGCACACGAAAACTATCTTCCGTGGTTATAATTATCGTTTTATTCCTATATAGATACATTTGTTAATATCTATCTCTTTTATTGATACGAATAGTAATTTATGCAATAAAATAAATATTTCTTTTTTAAAAAGTCCATCCTGAAACATTTCCTAATAATAAGAGTGTGCATCAGTGTATGCATGTCTATATTGTGTATGTAAACATATTCTGTAGGTTCGAACTATTATTTTGCTTAAAATAACATATAATAAGAAAATTTATTATTATTTTATGTCTGTATATATTTACAAAGTAATCATTAACCATTAAACTAATAAAATTTTTATAATAGAATAATCAAATATTTTATAATAAATAATCAAATATTTTTATAAAAATATCATTAAACTTTTTATGAATAAAAAATGAACTATATATTATATTTTTATACTTTTATTAAAATTTTAATTATTTATAATATAAAACTAATTTTATTATATTTTGTAAAATTTGATTATATGTGTAAATCAATTCAGATTATATTACTTATGAAATTTAATTATAAATATAAATGTATAATCATTAATCAGTCATATTTTAATATACATTTATATACGAATTGTAATTAATGGTAATTAATTTTTTATATTTATATAAATGCGAATGTGGATGTACGCGTGTACACGCGTACCTATGAAATAGATAATAATTTTTTTTTAAAAAAATAGAAAACCAGCTTTTGTATTTGGCACACAGTAAAATTTGTACCACAAACCACTATTAATACAAAATATCATGCATTATAATTGAAAATGATGTCTTAATTATAAATTATTACAAAATTTAGTTTTGATGATTTTACATTTAATGATTTTAAATTATGTTTTTCTGTGAAGGTTTTTTTTGCAAAAAGTAGGCTCTCACTTGATGAGTTTAATGATGACAAAAGAAGTATCTGTTATACACAATAATGACTGCAATTACCTTATGATTGTATTTTGGTTTGTTGTTACATTGCCAATTTCACTTCATTTTCTCTTACTTATTCTTTTAGTTGCTGGTTATCTATACTTTTTTAAATATAAATAATAGATTTTAGAATTGATCCAATAAAATAAAAAAATATTCCATTTCTAAATTATCTCTTAAACTCTAACATTGGGATAACCATCTGCACACCTAGTGAATTGAACATCCGACATATCTATTGTTCACATTATTTAGTATTCTCATTGTCTACCTATACTTTTTCCATTATTAATTGTTTTTAATACACCAAAATGAATCATCTTCTTTTATTATTAATTAGATGAAGTATAATAAAATTTAAATGAATAAGATTTATTTTGTATCTCATTTTAAAAAGGGAAGAAAATTATTACAAAATTATTTTTCTCAAAAATTTAAGACGATAAAAGAAGGCACATGAATGATTATATATTTAGCACAACAAGAATTTCTTTTTGAATTTGAATGAATTTTCTGCACGTACAATTTTTTTCTTTTTATTTGTCATATGCTAAAGTTTTTTCGAACTTTAAATCTTTAGATCATAAAAACTCTGATATCATGTCATGAAATTACATATTCTAAAAGTTTAAGTTAACAGAAAAAAACACATAAATAATTACATTTCTAATAAAAAAAAATACTAAATTTAAAAGAAAGATCAAAAGAATTAAATTGTTCATGAAAATTATACATATCATGACAAAAAAAATTACTTTTTGTATAAATTGATTTAATTAATGAATGGAATCTTCTAAACATATTGATTAAATTTTTTTTCTTGTATTAATAATTCTGTCAACAATATAATCTTTCATGAATAATTTTAGTACTATGCATTTTTTCCTTCTACATAGCTTAAACTTAATTCTGCCAATGCCACTACCATCTTTATATAAACGTATCTCCCTCTCTTCATTGCTAAGTTTCTCACAATCACTCTTTCTCTCTCTCCCCCCACACACATAGACACTCTCTCTAGTCTGTCTCTTACTATGGCCATGAGTGTTGAGAATCAAGACCCTAATGACATAGGATTCTTTTGGGATAACCAACCATGGGATGTCTCAAATTTTGATAACTTAGGTCAAAGAGAAACCAAAGAGAACCTACATATAGAAATGCCTCCTCTGCCACCAGCTCCTACCAACCACCTCACACAGGGAGAAATAGAGAAGAAAAATGAAGAATTAACGATGCCGGTTACAAGCAACAAGAAGCGACGCCGAGCTGACGAAGATGGCAAGAGGCCTATGAAGAATGATGGTAATGATCATGATCTCCATATATGGACAGAGAGAGAACGAAGGAAGAAAATGAGGGACATGTTTGCTAATCTTCATGCTATGCTTCCTCAACTTCCTCCTAAGGTAAAATAATTATTCAACTTCAATTTTTCCTATCAGATTGATTAATTTAAAAAATAATAAAAATAAAATAGTAAACAAATTTTGCATGTTCTAATTAAGATAAAAAGTTTATACCATTTTAAGCTTTTAACATATCAATTTTGGTAGATTATTATTCTCTCACTTTCTTGTGTAGTTTTTTATGTAACAGTGAATATGTTATACCATGCATGAATGATATATACCAAAATTTTTGTTTTACTCTCAGAACATATAAAATTTTCATCTCTTTTGTTTGTGAATGCTTTTCCATCAAGCTTCTCATGGTTATCTTTCCTTCGGCTAAATTTAGATCGATATATATATATATATATATATATATATGTGTGTGTGTGTGTATTTAATTTCTCTATCTCTTTTTCTTTTTATTTTTAATTAATCTATATATTTCTTTTCTCCCATTAAGTTTAGCTTTGTCATGTATCAGCTGGATCTGTATCTTTTTCCAAATTGGACAATTAGGAATGTAGAAAGGACAGAAATCCTTCTGCCATTTTCCATGTATTCTTCTTCCTTTATTAATTAGAGGGGAATTAAAAATTAATTGAAAAGCTGAATTTTTTTTTTCTAAAAGAATTAAATATTATTGAAAATTTGAATAAAAATAAATATTTGATGATCTTTTGGATAATAATTAAAATCAACGTAACACAGTCATAAAATTTTCACATATAAAAGTTGTTCTACAATAAAAGGGTGTGTTTCTTTCGGTTTTTTCTGACAAAAATTATTATTATTATTATTATTATGGGAGTCATTTCGATAAAAAACGTCTAAAAAATTTTTTTAAAAATATTTTTTAATAATTAAAATTTAACATATGTAATCGATTAAATCGTATTATTTTAGTCATAATTAGATTGGATAAACCGATTTGACCAAAAATTCGATTAACTAAATTTTAAATCAATTTAAATTAATATTTTTTTAATAAAAATAACTATAATATCACTATTATAGAAAATGGTTAAAATATTCTTATTATATATATATATATATATATATATATATATATATAAATTTATTGAAAACCCTAAATCTTAATCTCATGACAGCGTTGAGAGAAGAGAAGTGTTAGGATTTAGGGTTTTTAAAATATATATATTAATATATAATAAGAGTATTTTATCATTTTTTATAATATGAGTATTGTAGTTATTTTTTATAAAAAATATTAATTTAAATCGGTTCAAAATTTAGTTCATCAATTTTTTGGCCAAATCAATTTGTCTGATCTAATTTTAACAAAAATAACAAGATTTAATCAATTATATGTATTGAATTTTAATTACTAAAAAATATATTAAAAAAAATTTAAACGTTTTTAACTAAGTGACTCCCTATTATTATTTGCATATTTGTCTAAATTTAAAATAAAAATATTTTTTAATATTTTTTTTTTGAAAAATCTAGATAAATCAATTTCTTAGTAAAATTAAGGTATAATACACATTTTGTTCTTAAATTTTTGAAAGGTTTAAAAATACTAATAATAATAAAAATGAATACAATAAATAAATACTTTTTTGCTTGTGTAATATACTCTATTTTCTTAAATGAACCTATAAAAAGAGATTAAATAATTATACGATAAAACCATTTATTTTTTAACACCATTAAATATTGTCAATCAGATTTAAAATTTAATCCAATTGAAAGATTTTTCTGACTTTATTACCATCTTTAAGATTTTCTATGATCCCTATAAGGTAATTTTAGGGTTGTGTTATCTATATAAAACACGAACAATGTGAATTTACCAGCGTTTCAGTTATTATACGAATTCTAAAATCAATTTTCTACGGAACTAATTTTTCTTTAATCAACAACAAATTAACAAAGTAGAGGATAAACAAAAATTAAGAATTGAATTGTCATTATAGAAAATGAAGACAATACTGTTTAGAAAATTTAATTTCAATTTTTTTTTACAAAATATAATCCATAAATTAAAAAATATTTGTATTTTTATTTGTTAAAATATTCCGTGTGTTTCGTTTTAAAATATACATATATGTAAAAAAAAAAAAAGTATATGTGTTTATTTTGAAATAATTGCCTATTTGTGTTAAATTTATTTATATATTTGTAAAGTTGATGTGTTAAAATGTTTGTAGATTTTGCCCTATTTATGATCCTATTGTAAACAATTTGTTTTAGCACATGGTTAAAATTGGTTTTGAATGATTCTGATTTTGATGGATTTGCATGTCCTTGCAGGCAGACAAGTCATCCATTGTGGATGAAGCAGTGAGGCACATCAAAACTCTGCAACAAACGGTTGAGAATCTCGAGAAAAAAAAGCGACAGAGGATTCAATCTCTCTCTGTCTCTGTGTCACCAATTGCGTGCGAATCTGCTGTGACCAACCCTCAGTGGAACCCTTACGACTCATCATCCTTGTCAAGAGATAATAATGCATTAACTATAACCGCCACTCAACATGTTTCTGCTGCTGTTGCAAATAATTCACCGTTTTTTAAGACTTGGGCTTCACAGAATGTGGTACTGAACATGTGTGGAGAGGAAGCACAGTTCAGCATATGTGCAGAGAAGAAGCCTAGTCTCTTCACCACCATTGCTTTTGTGCTCCAGAAGCATAAGGTTGACGTCATTTCTGCTAGTATCTTGTGCAATCATAATGTCAATAGATACATGGTCCTTACTCATGTAAGTTCCCAATTCCATCTCTACACTTTATATACATTACCATTTCTTTAATAAATAATCATGGTCAAGATATATAAATAGTTTGATCATGTGGTATCAGATTTTACATAACTAAGGTCTAAAATTTTATGTTTGATATTTGTTAGTCTAAAAGACAAATTTTTAGCATCACACTAACAAAAAGGACATATGCGAGTTTGGACATTAAACCCCCAAAAATATGTTTATTTGAGAAAATATATTAGATATATAATCAATTATGTCTTTTTAGTATTTACTTATTCATTTAAAATTTTAGGATAAGTGATTTTATACTAATAATAAATTAAATCTAAGTTAAATGGTTGTCAAGATAACCTTAATCAGCATAGCGTATATATATAATAAATATGAGCATTGTTTTAAACGTATAATTATTTATGTTCTTCTCTTATAAGTTTAATCTTTTAGAATAAATGGTATCATAATATACTATTAAAATTACTATAATAAAAAGTCAAGAGTTTGATTTTACTGACAAAAAAAAAAGTTTAACATAAAACAAAAAAAAAAAGACTAATATAAAATTTATACAAATTAAAAAAAAATCTTAAAAAAACTTATTAAGAATATAATTATTTATGTGTTTTTTTTAATAAACATATATTTTTAAAATAACTAATTTCATAATAGATTGCAAATGTGTAAACTTTACTCAATTGGGATGTCCATGATGTTACAGGCAAGTAGGGCTTTACTTCAATTTGCAGACGCAAATACAGTGGAGGAAACTTTCAAGCGTGCAGCTGAGGAGATTATGATGTGGCTCGGCTAAAGCTTTTGATGATTAAAGAACTTATCTAGTTGTTGTTCTGTTTAATTTGAATTTTATTTTCCCTAAAAAGTTATGTCATCTTATTAGCTTTACGGCCAAACTTGGATGGTTAGAGCAAAGAGATGTGCATATAATATATAACAAGTGTTTATCTTTATGGTTTATTTTGTCTTGTTTTAAATGGTTTTCGCTCTCCAATACCAAATTTGGTCCTGACTCCATGGTGGATCATTTTACCATATTATTAATATTATGTAGAATTTCATTCTGTTTCCATAATGCATGTGTTATTTTTGGGTGCTTCTTAAAAATTAAAGAAGACGGCAGGTGAAAGATATGGGATCACAAATTACTTTTTGAGAAAAGTTAAAGGGTGTATAAAATTTATTTTTATCGGTAGTTTTAGCTATCAGTCTAATTTTTTTAGTTTAATTATTTAAAAAATTTCTGTTAACGTTTTAGTATTACTCTTATTATTTTTTAATATGTCAAAAAAATGTTAGTTTTAAATCTAAACGACAATATGATTTAAATCTATGAATATCTAATTTTTTACCTTAATTTTATTAGGATGGATTAAAGTCTGAATTGAAGCAGAGATTGAGTGGTGTTTTATTTTATTTTTTTATTTTCAGGAAGAAATTTTTTATAAATTTACAAAATTTCAGAATTTGTTAGTAAGGCAATTCACCTTACTACCATTTAGTTAAATCATAAAAAACATTGGTCGATCTTTACCTTTTAGTTAAACCATTTTATCATTAAAAATTTTTCTTATAATAACATCTTCATTGGAATAAGTGTAAGTGTAATATTTTATAATTAAAAATATTTTAAAATATTTGAATTTGAGTACTTTTTTTTTTTTTGTAAATTCCTTTGTTTTTTAAGCAAAAATGATTTTAGTTCAGAGGTTGAGTTAATTGATCAATTAAATTTTTTATATTTATATAATTAAGAAGATACAAACAACAATGAAAACATATAAGAAGAAGATAATAATGATAATGATGAAGGAAGAGAAAAAATATGAGATAAAATCAAATAAAAAATAAAAAAAAGAATGAGAAAAAAAAGAAAAAAAATTTATAAAGAAGAAGGCAAAATAGAGCACATTAATATACATGATGGTCGGACTTGATTATATAAAAAATTGGTCGCCCGACATTTTTGATTTGAATACAAGTGTAAATCAATTTTGATTATATTACTGTTTGCACAAAAATTCGACGACTTATAAGTTTTGACTACAACAATCAAAACGTCGAGTATGCATGGTGTGAGTCGAAAAATGAATGGAGTCAAATTTTGCTAATAAAACGTGGGGTAATTACTAAGATCATGGTAAATAAAGATCGTAGGGGTAAATGCTTGGTGACCAAGGTAAAGAAGAAAACGTGGAAGATCTAGTTTGGAAAGCGAAGTCTATCATGATCAAGGCAAGGTTCTGACCTGTGTGTGAAAATCTGAAAAAAAAAAAGGGTAATTAAATTGTGGGAAAGAGAGAAGCATTTAGCAACTCAATATTATTATCTTTAAATAGAAAAATTTAAAAAAATTAGAGGACTTCAAGTCACACTGATGTCCAAACAAATTATGAAATGTAAGTGCATGTGAGAGTATCTTGAGTCTAATTTCAATTTATTTATTGTTTTATTTTTCTTTAGTTCTTCTATTTTCTTTCAATTTCTCTTATTTATTTATTTATTAATTTCTCATTCATCTTTGTATTCCACTTGTTATAAATATTTATATTATTCGTTACAATTTATATTTCATATTTCATATTTTACAAGTAATTTTTGACATCCTCAATAAATTTCGATTTGAATTTTCTTTTTCAGAAAAATTATATCTGCTCTATAAATTGAGATTTTTTATACAAACTTAAATCAACACTTGTCGAGTTTAACAAAAATCAAGCAAAACAATTACTTATAAAACATACTTACAAATATAAATATATAATCATTCATATTTTATTACTATTATTATACGAATTATGATTGACCGACGATAACTAACTTTTTACATCTACATTCATAATAATTTTAGTGAAAGAAAATTAGCTATCGTATTTGGCACACAGTAAATTAGTATGACAAATCATTATTCATAAAAAAATTATCATGCATTACAATTGTAATAATGTCTTAATTACAAATTAATACATAATTTAGTTTGATGATTTTACATTTAATGTTTTTAAATTATATTTTTTTATGTAGATTTTTTTCGCAAAAGTAGGACTCCACCTCATAAGTCCAACCTAATGACAAAAGAAGTATCTACTGTACATGATCTCATATCTTTTTCTTATTTAGATGCAAAGAGACAACAATTTCTTTTTAAAATTAAGGTAAAATATGCATTTTGTTCAATATTTTTAAGTATTATTTATTTATTAATTAATAAATTTTGATATTATTTGTTTTATAAATTATTTAGATATTTGTTTTATAATTTGATAATTTATTTCATATATATCAATCATAATTATCGGAATCAAATTGATAATGGACCCAATCAAAGTATTGAATCACTAGATTATTGGTTCAACTATTGAATTATTTGTTAAACTAATCAATCTGGTTATAATTTGATAATAATATAAAATTATATTTTACTCTTTTCATAATAAATAATTTTTTTTATTTCAATAATTTATTAAGTACTTTATACCTATTATGTACCTCAAATATTTAGTAAAACATATTATATAATCATTAAACAATATATGTTATCATTAATAAAGAGTTTTCTTGTCTATTTTATAATTTTGAAATAGTTAAAAAAATTTAATATTTATTTTTACATTTATCTATAATTTAAAAAATATGGATAATTTGATATAAAGAGAGATTATAAAACTAAAATTAAAATAAGTTAAATAAAAATAAAACAATTTAATTGAAGTTGTTATATAATAATATATACATTGATTAACAAATACAATAAAAAATGCAACATAACCTAAGGCATGTTTTTTGTATTTTGCCAACTCAGGTTCAAAATTTACTACTCTCTTTTGAAAGCCTTTATGAGGTACTGAAGTCGAAGGATGAATCCTCTAATAACAGATGAAACTCCTTCGACTACGGCTATTATATGGCTTTTGTATGGGTTGTCACTAAACTATTCTCCACCTTTGAAAAATTGGAGGTATAGGACCACTACAAGAAATTACCGGAATAGCGACCGATTTTGCGATCGATTCTGATGGTCGCTAAAATCTTGGTCGCTAATTAGAAAATAGCGACCGATTTTTGAACAAGGTAACCAAACCCCTTATCAAAGAGTATCGGTCGCTAAATGGTGACCAAAATTTTCGTCGCTAAATCAGTCACTGAGTAAATCGGTCGCTAAATGGTGACCAACTTTTCGGTCGATAAATCAGTCGCCGATGAAATCGATTGCTAAATCGGTCGCTGATGCCTAATTTGAAAATCTAAAATCGGTCGCGAAATTAGTCGCTAATTTCTGAATTAAAAAACTAAATTCGTCGCTAAATCGGTCACTATTCCTAATCTTATAATTATATATTTTTACTAATTTCACATTTACCACTATTAAAACTTAATTTCATATATAATTATATTTTCACAAAATATAAAAAGAATTAAACATAAATCAAATTTTTAAATAAAATTTCAAATAAATACCAAAAACATTCACAATGTCTACATAGAATATAAAGAGTTAATAGTCAATTTCGTCCCCGAAAGTGTCCTCGATCTCCATTTTTGTCCCCAAAAGTCAAAATTAATCAAAAACGTCCTCAAAAGATACCTGTGTTGATCACGTTCGTCCTTCCGTCTTCTCGGTTGATGAGATGGCAAACGGCCGCTTACGTGGCCTGTTAACTGCCAAGTTGGCCAACGCCAGGCTGTAGCATGTTGCTGACAAGATAAGTTTTGTATAAGACATCAAATTAGTCCTTCGAGTTTATAAACCCTAATCCCAAATCAAACGATAAATACATCGAGGTGATCACTTTCGGTGGCAGTAGAGGTAAGTAGGAGGCGTAATCCCTGGCTGGCTGCGTGGATGGAGAGAGGAGATAGTGGTTGTGGTGGCGGTTTGTCACATGCATCGCACGACAGTCATGGATCCAGTGTTTCGATGCGAAGGAGGAGGGTGAATGCTCATGATGGATCATGTTTCTGTGGGCTGAAGACTGTGATTAAGAAATCTGGGACAGCGGAGAATTCGAATAGATTGTTCCATGCATGTCCAAGGTACCGGGTGAGTGATGGTAAACGAAGTTAAAGCTTTTTCATGTTGTTATATGCTGTTGGGTGTTCTCTGATTTTTTTGTTTACTTCCATTTGAAATTGCAGAAGGGCAGTCACTGCAATTATTTTAAGTGGGTTGATGATTATGAATTTGAAGCAGTGGGTGTGTGGGGTACAAAGAAAGATGCAGGAGCTGATATGGAGGTTGAAGGTGAGTATGATGAATGGAGGGTGAAGGTGGCATGGAAGTTGGGCACTTTGGAAGCTGAAGTTAGAGCTTTGAAACTGCTAATGATTTTGCTGTTTGTAGTAGTTGTGATACTTTGTTGTTTCTTATGTGCTTCTAAATGAACCCAGTTATCCTCTATGAACATGTAATGATGTATTGAAATTGTTGATTTGAATGGGAGTAGTTATTTGAAGTTGGAAGCAATTCCCTGTCAAATGTGGATAATTTTATAAAATTTGGTAATTAATTCTGTGTTTGCATGAATTATGTTGAGGCATAAACAAAATGAAGACAGTAAGTAATCTTAATAGTAACTTGTCATTGATGGCTAATTGTCACATTGTCTTAATAGAGAAATAGCAGAACAAAGTCATAAGGTTCTTAACTGACAGATATATTGTCCATAGACTAAATTACCACACACAAAAGCAACAAACAGAATGTTGTGTCATACACAAAATAAGTCAACAACTACACATTCCTAACAAATCAAACTTTGTCATCAGTCCTCCTTGGAGCCTTGAAGCCTGGAGTAGGCACAAAGGTCATGAATTTTTCCAGCCGCTTAGTAGCTCCAGAACTTGTCCCCTTAATGGTCTCAGCATAAACAGCCACAGATCCAGTTGCAATATGCTTAGGGGAGGACGTTAACCTTGATTTTCTTTTGATCACTTGCAACTTAGGTGGCCTACCAATCAATTGATCCTATATGATCCAGTACCAAATGAGTTTGTTACATGATTAGGCTACATTCAAATTTTTTTAGGAGTTAGAAGTGATGATACTACCTGTAGGGGCTCTTGGGTTAGTGGGATGCATTCCGATTCACTGCTGTCACTCTCTGAGTCAGCCTGAGTGGGTAATGGAAGTGAAGGCATAGGTGCCTCAGCTTTTGTACCAATATCAGTATCAGTAGGGGCAGCATTTACTTTGGGTTCAGCACCTTCTGGAGCAGGGGTAACAACTGCCAATTGTAGCCGCATCTCCTTAGCATGTTCCTCAGCATCCACAGCCTTTTTCTTTGCGCACCCTCTTTTGTTGTGTCCAACCTCACCACAGTACATGCACCGGATTGGGTTGTATTTTCTTTTTATTTTTGTCTTTGACCCACTCGGTTGTTCTTCTTTGTCCCTTCTTCGCTTCTTTGTTGGCCTCCCAGGTTTAGGCTTCACTGGGGGTGAGACTGGTGCTGGATGTGGCATTTTTTCTCATAGATCCTGCCCCTTAACCGGATTGACATTAAAACAGTAGGTACGCTTATACGCTTCCATCTTTAACCACTCATGGCAATATTCTTCGGGTCTCTTATCATTCTTATCTTGTATTGCCGATATTGCATGCATACACGGCATTCCTTTCAAGCCAAACAAATTGATACAGTAAACATACTATCATGAATGAAGACATTGTTAATTAAGTAAGGAAAGAAAGTTGTTACCTATAAGTTGTCAAAACCTGCAGGTGCATGTGTGCTTGCCCAGGTCAACCACCATATTCGTCGGCCAGCCATGCACTTCGTACAACTCCTCTTGTTCATCACCAGACCACTGAGGAGCCCAATGGCGGGACAGCACTGTTATAGCTTCCAACCTACTTTGCTGAACAGGAGGGAGAATTCCTTGGTAGTTCTGCAACTTTTTTTTGTTATCAACCATACTCTTCATGATGATTCTCCTAACTTCCTCAGCCAGGGTCAGGATAGGCTTACTCCTTTCGTGTTTGATCTTTGCATTGAATGACTCACAGGCATTGTTGCATATGTTATCCACTTTCGGAACCTCACTGAAATGCGCCTTTGTCCATGCCTCTTTTGGCCATTTATCAAGATACTGCCAAGCTTTCTCGTTGATCAACTTAACTCTATTCATGTTTCTATCAAATTCAGCTGTTGTCCTTGATCTTGCACATTCCCACACAAGGTCTTTTAACTCACAACTACCCCACTGTTTCGAGAAATTACGCCACAAATGCCACACGCAGAAGCAGTGGTGAACTCTTGGAAAAACTTCCTGAACAGCAGGGATTAAACCCTGCAACAAAAGACCAAACACGAAAAGATATTAAATCATTTCAGTCCTCAACATTAAAATCATTAAATCAAACTAGTCCTTCAAAGAATATTCAGTAAATTAAATTAGTCCTTACAGAATTCATTACCTTCTGCATATCTGAGATTAAGCACCATTTGTGCTCTCTGTAGTCACCTAGATCACTGTGAAGCAGTTCAAGAAACTATTGCCAGTTATCCTTGTTTTTCACACTGACAATTGCATAGGCAATCACAAAGATGTGATTGTTAGCATCTTGTCCGCAAGCAGTAAGAATTTGTCCTCCGTGTAGTGTCTTCAGAAATGCTCCATCTAGTCCAATTAGAGGTCTACAACCCGCCTTAAACCCCCGCTTGCAAGCATCAAGACACACATAGAACCGATAAAATAGTGGAGGACTCTCAGGCATAAGGATCACACCAACTTGCACTCTGGATCCTGGATTGCTAGTGAGTAACTCGTTTGCATAATCCCACACCAAACCATACTGGGCTATCTCATCACCCTTTACAATTTTCCTAGCAGCTTTTAGTGCCCTGGTGATGCATGTGCTATTGAGGTACACATTACACTTTCAGACAAAACAATCATATACCTCTCGATGCTTCATAGTTGGGTGCTTTCTAAGCTTAGGTACTAGCTTGCTAAGTGTCCAGGTTTGGGTTGCAGCCCTATTTTTCCTCTTTCTAGGGTAGGTGTGATTATCAACTAGCGTTTTAATTTGCCAAGACAAGTCTTTACTGTTACAAGCACAATAAACCACCCATGGACAATCGTCTGACTTACAAACAGCTCTAACCCTAACTCTATCATTCTTGGTAAATAATATATTTTTGCCCACTGGATAGTGTAATCCCTAGTGGCTTGTATAAATTCAGCTTTTGATTTGAATGTCATACTAACCTCAAACTTCAGGTTTCTAAATTTGGTTTTTTCATTATATTGGGGATAAACAGTAGGTGTCTCCTCATCAGAGTCTAACTCCTTGCCAGAATCCTCTGAATGCCATGAGTCAGGATCTGAGAAACTTCCAAGATCATCATCATCTTCGTCTGCATCTACCAAATCATAACATGGAAGAAATTAAAATTTGGCCAAATAAAATATTAAAACAGTAGCAATCCAGATTCAGAGCTTACCAGATTCAGAGCTTTCTTCATCTTTGAAACCCTCATAACTTGAGTCAGCAGTGTCAATTTCTTTATCCGCTAGTCTAGACTTAGGAAGCCTATGCTTCTCCTTCGCTTCAGCTTGCTTTTGCTTTCTTTGTGAACCTTTTCTACTGTCACTATCACTGTCACTGCTATATAAATTGTCTCCTAGAACTTTCGGAGGCTTGTACAACTCATCTTCAGTACTCTCATACGAGTCATGAGAGTCAGAATCTTCATCCTGGATGGGACCTTCTCTTATAGTTCTTCGGGATCTTGTTACTCTGCATGCATTGGTATTTCCTTTCTTGTTATTACTTTCTGGGTTCTTGGCTGGTTGAGAGGATGTTTTGGAATGATGTGGGGCTGTCTTCCCTTGATTGTTGGTTTTGGTTTGTTGAGGGTGGAGTTTTGTTGACTGCAAGGGAGTCTTTATGGGCTGAGAGGTGGTCTTTGAGGCCTGATGTGTTGGTTTGGTGGGTGATGAGCGGATAATTTATACGCTTTTTGGCATTGTTTTTACATAGTTTTTAATATGATTTAATTAGTTTTCAGTATATTTTTATTAGTTTTTAAATAAAAATCATATTTCTGGACTTTACTATGAGTTTGTGTGTTTTTCTGTGATTTCAGGTATTTTCTGGCTGAAATTGAGGGACTTGAGCAAAAATCAAATTCAGAGGTTGAAGAAGGACTGCAGATGCTGTTGGATTCTGACCTCCCTACACTCAAAGTGGATTTTATGGAGCTACAGAACTCCAAATGACGCACTCGCAATTGCGTTGGAAAGTAGACATCTAGGGCTTTCCAGAAATATATAATAGTCCATACTTTTCCCGAGTTTAGACGATGCAAACTGGCATTCAACGCCAGCTCCCTGTCCTATTCTGGAGTCAAACGCCAGAAACAGGTTGCAAAGTGGAGTTAAACGCCAGAAACAGGTTATAAACTGGCGTTTAACTCCAACAAAGACCTCTCCACGTGAAAGCTTCAATGCTCAGCCCAAGCACACACCAAGTGGGCCTCGGAAGTAGATTTCTGCATCATTTACTTATCTCTGTAACCCTAGTAACTAGTTTAGCATAAATAGGACTTTTTACTATTGTATTTAGATCTTTTGGAACATCTTTGGACGTTTAGTTCTGAGATCATGGAGGCTGGCCTCTCGGCCATGCCTGGACCTTGTTCTTATGTATTTTTAATGGTAGAGTTTCTACACATCATAGATTAAGGTGTGGAGCTCTGCTGTTCCTCATGAATTAATGCAAAGTACTATTGTTTTTCTATTCAACTTAAGCCTATTTCTTATCTAAGATATACACTTGTTCTTCAACTTGAGGAAGGTGATGATCCGTGACACTCATCACCATTCTCACCCATGAATGCGTGCCTGACAAACACCTCCATTCTACTTGCAATCGCTTAAGTGCATATCTCTTAGCCTTCTGGTTCATGACGCATGGTTGCCTCGCCTGACAACCGAGCCTTCCATTCCATGAGATCAGAGTCTTCGTGGTATAGGCTAGATTTATTGGCGGCCATTCTTGAGATCCGGAAAGTCTAAACCTTGTCTGTGGTATTCCGAGTAGGATCTGGGAAGGGATGGCTGTGACGAGCTTCAAACTCGCGAGTGCTGGGTGTAGTGATAGACGCAAAAGGATGACTGAATCCTATTCCAGTATGATTGAGAACCGACAGATGAATAGCCGTGCGGTGACAGCGCATTTTGGACCATTTTCACTGAGAGGACAGGATGTAGCCATTGACAACGGTGATGCCCTGCATAAGCTTGCCATGGAAGAGAGTAGGAATGATTGGATGAAGACAGCAGGAAAGCAGAGGTTCAGGAGGAACGAAAGCATCTCTATACGCTTATCCGAAATTCTCACCAATGAATTACATAAGTATCTCTATCCTAGTTTATATTTTATTTATATTTTTATTATCAATTCACCATAACCATTTGAATCCGTCTGACTGAGATTTACAAGGTGACCATAGCTTGCTTCAAGCCGACAATCTCTGTGGGATCGACCCTTACTCACGTAAGATTTATTACTTGGACGACCCAGTGCACTTGCTGGTTAGTTGTGCGAAGTTGTGACAAAGTGTGATTCAGGTTTGAGAGCACCAAGTCTTTGGCACCATTGTTGATGATCGTAATTTCGTGCACCAAGTTTTTGGCGCTGTTGCCGGGGATTGTTCGAGTTTGGACAACTGACGGTTCATCTTGTTGCTCAGATTAGGTAATTTTATTTTAATTTTAAGCTTTTTATTTCTTATTTTTGAAAAATACAAAAAAATTTTCTTCTTTTTTGTTCTTCCCAAAAGAATTTTCGAAAAAAAATACAAAAAAAAAATAAAATCATAAAAACCAAAAATATTTTGTGTTTCTTGCTAGAGTCTTATGTCAAGTTTTAAGTTTGGTGTCAATTGCATGTTGTTAATTTTTTCTTAATTTTCGAAAACTCATGCATAATGTTCTTCATGATCTTCAAGTTGTTCTTGATGAATTTCCTTGTTTGATCTTTGCATTTTCTTGTTTTGTGTCTTTTCTTGTTTTTCATATGCATTTTCAATTTGTTAGTGTCTAAACATTGAAAATTTCTAAGTTTGGTGTCTTGCATGTTTTTCTTTCCTTAAAAATTTTCAAAAATAAGTCTTGATATTCATCTTGATCTTCAAAGTGTTCTTGGTGTTCATCTTGACATTCAAAGTATTCTTGCATGCATTAGTTGTTTTGATTCATAATTTTTATGTTTTGTTTCAATTTAGTATTTTTCTCTCTCATCATTAAAAATTCAAAAATAAAAAATATATCTTTCCTTGTTTTACTCATAAATTTCAATTTCAAAATTCTATCTTTTCAAATCTTTTTCAAAAATTAAATCTTTTTCATTTATTTTTATATATTTTCGAAAAATTTAAAAAAAAAATTTGATTTTCAAAATCTTTTCCTATTCTTACTTCATATTTTCGAAAATCTCACTAACATTTAATTTTTAGATTAAAAAAATTTCAAGTTGTTACTTGCCTGTTAAGAAAGGTTCAATCTTTAAATTTTAAAATCATATCTTTTTGTTTCTTGTTAGTCAAGTAATCAACTTTAATTTCAAAATCAAATCTTTTTAAATTTCCTTTTCAAATCTTTTTCAAATTAAATATCAAATCATATCCTTTTCAAAAATCAATTTTCAAAATCTTTTCAAACTTCTTATCTTTTCAAAATTGATTTTCAAATCTTTTTCAATTAACTACTTGACTTTTTGTTTGATTTTAAAAGTTTTCTATCATATCTTTTTCAAAACCACCTAACTTGTTTTCTCTCTTTAATTTTCGAAAACTCCTCTCCACTTTTTCAAAATTCCTTTTAATTAACTAATTATTTTAAATTTTAATTTAATTTTATTTCTCTTTTTAATTTTCGATTTATAACTAATAATTAAAATAAAAACAAAAATATTTTTCCTTTTATTTTAATTTAAATTCGAATTATTCTCTCCTTTTTTCTTCTACTCACATAAAGGAATCTCTATACTGTAACATAGATGATTCCATACTTTCTTGTTCTCTTCTCTTTCATATGAGTAGGAACAAGGACAAAGGCATTATTGTTGAAGCTGATCCTAAACCTGAAAGGACTCTTAAGAGGAAACTAAGAGAAGCTAAAGCACAATACTCTGAAGAGGACCTAACTGAAATTTTCGAAACAGAGAAAGCAGCTATGGCCGAACCCAACAACAACAATGCAAGGAAGATGCTTGGTGACTTTACTGCACCAAATTCCAATTTACATGGAAGAAGCATCTCAATCCCTGCCATTGGAGCAAACAATTTTGAGCTAAAGCCTCAATTAGTTTCTCTGATGCAACAGAATTGCAAGTTTCATGGACTTCCATCAGAAGATCCTTTTCAGTTCTTAACTGAATTCTTGCAGATCTGTGATACTGTTAAGACCAATGGGGTTGACTCCGAGGTCTACAGGCTTATGCTTTTCCCGTTTGTTGTAAGAGACAGAGCTAGAATATGGTTGGACTCTCAACCTAAAGATAGCCTGAACTCTTGGGATAAGCTGGTCACGGCTTTCTTAGCCAAGTTCTTTCCTCCTCAAAAGCTTAGCAAGCTTAGAGTAGATGTTCAAACCTTCAAACAGAAAGAAGGTGAATCCTTCTATGAAGCTTGAGAGAGATACAAGCAATTGACCAAAAAGTGTCCTTCTGACATGCTTTCAGAATGGACCATCCTGGATATATTCTATGATGGTCTATCTGAATTATCCAAGATGTCATTGGACCATTCTGCAGGTGTATCCATTCACCTAAAGAAAATGCCTGCAGAAGCTCAAGAACTCATTAACATGGTTGCAAATAACCAGTTCATGTACACTTCTGAAAGGAATCCTATGAGTAATGGGACACCTCAGAGGAAGGGAGTTCTTGAAATTGATACTCTGAATGCCATATTGGCTCAGAATAAAATATTGACTCAGCAAGTCAATATAATTTCTCAGAGTCTGAATGGATTGCAAGCTGCATCCAACAGTATTCAAGAGGCATCTTCTGAAGAAGAAGCTTATGATCCTGAGAACCTTGCAATAGCATAGGTGAATTACATGGGTGAACCCTATGAAAACACCTATAATTCCTCATGGAGAAATCATCCAAATTTCTCATGGAAGGATCAACAAAAGCCTCAACAAGGCTTTAATAATGGTGGAAGAAACAGGTTTAGCAATAGCAAGCCTTTTCCATCATCCACTCAGCAACAGACAGGGAATTCTGAGCAGAATCCATCTAGCTTAGCAAATATAGTCTCTGATCTATCTAAGGCCACTCTAAGTTTCATAAATGAAACAAGGTCCTCCATTAGAAATTTGGAGGCACAAGTGGGCCAGCTGAGTAAAAGAGTCACTGAAACTCCTCCTAGTACTCTCCCAAGCAATACAAAAGAGAATCCAAAAAGAAAGTGCAATGCCATAACCTTGCTTGGTGTGGCCGAACCCAAAGAGGAAGGGCAGGACGTGAATCCTAGTGAGGAAGACCTCCTGGGACATTCAGTGACCAATAAGGAGTATCCCTTTGAGGAACCAAAGGAATCTGAGGCTCATCTAGAGACTATAGAGATTCCATTGAACCTCCTTTTGCCCTTCATGAGCTCTGATGAGTATTCATCCTTTGAAGAGGATGAAGACATTACTGAAGAGCAGGTTGCTAAATACCTTGGTGCAATCATGAAGCTGAATGCCAAATTATTTGGTAATGAGACTTGGGAAGATGAACCTCCCTTGCTCACCAATGAACTGAATGCATTGGATAGGCAGAAATTACCTCAAAAGAAATAGGATCCTAATAAATTCTTAATTCTCTGTAACATAGGCACCATGACCTTTGAGAAGGCTCTGTGTGACCTGGGGTCAGGAATAAACTTAATGCCATTCTCTATAATGGAGAAACTTAGGATCTTTGAGGTGCAAGCTGCCAGAATCTCATTAGAGATGGCAGACAACTCAAGAAAATAGGCTTATGGACTAGTAGAGGACGTGTTAGTAAAGGTTGAAGGCCTTTACATCCCTGCTGATTTCATAATCCTAGACACTGGGAAGGATGAGGATGAATCCATCATCCTTGGAAGACCCTTCCTAGCCACAGCAAAAGCTGTGATTGATGTGGACAGAGGAGAATTGGTCCTTCAACTGAATGAGGACAACTTTGTGTTTAAAACTCAAGGATATCCTTCTGTAACCATGGAGAGTAAGCATGAAAAATTTCTCTCACTGCAGAGTCAACCAAAGCCCCCACAATCAAACTCTAAGTTTGGTGTTGGGAGGCCACAACCAAACTCTAAGTTTGGTGTTGAACCCCCACATTCAAACTCTAAGTTTGGTGTTGGGAGGTTCCAACAATGCTCTGAACATCTGTGAGGCTCCATGAGAGCTCATTGTCAAGCTTTTGACATTAAAGAAGCGCTTGTTGGGAGGTAACCCAATGTTATTTAATTATATCTATTTTATTTTATTATTATTTCATGTTTTATTAGGTTGATGATCATGTGGAGTCACAAAAACAACTGAAAAATTAAAAACAGAATGAAAAACAGCTTTAAAAATAGCTTACCCTGGAGGAAGAACTTACTGGCGTTTAACGCCAAAAAGAAGCATTAATCTGGCGTTAAACGCCAGAAACAAGCAACATGTGGGCGTTTAACGCCAGACATGCATGTTAAGGGCGTTTTACACGCCTAATTGGAGCAGGGATGTTAAGTCCTTGACCCCACTAGATCTGTGGACCCCACAGGATCCCTACCTTTTCTTCTCTCCTCTTCACACCTTTTCATAACTCTCTTCCCCAAATACCTTCACCAATCACCTCAATCACTCTTCCCCATCACCTCTTCACCACTCACATCCATCCTCTCTTCCCCAGAAACCCCACCTACCTCCGAAATTCAAACTCTTTTCCCTTCCAAACCCAACCCTAATGTCCGAACCCTAAACCTCCTCCTACTCCTATATAAACCCCTCATTCCTTCTTCATTTTCACACAACACAACCCTCTTCTTCCCCTTGGCCGAATACACCTTCTCCCTCAATCTCCTCCATTTTCTTCCTCTTCTCCTTCTTTCTTTTTTCTTTTGCTCGGGGACGAGCAAACATTTTAAGTTTGGTGTGGTAAAAGTATAGCTTTTTGTTTTTTCATAACCATTAATGGCACCTAAGGCCAGAGAAACCTCAAGAAAGAGAAAAGGGAAGGCAATTGCTTCCACCTCTGAGTCATGGGAGATGGAGAGATTCATCTCAAAGGTCCATCAAGACCACTTCTATGAAGTTGTGGCCAAGAAGAAAGTGATCCCTGAGGTTCCTTTCAAGCTAAAAAAGAATGATTATCCAGAGATCCGACTTGAGATCCAAAGAAGAGGTTGGGAAATTCTCACCAACCCCATTCAACAAGTCGGGATCCTAATGGTTCAAGAGTTCTATGCAAACGCATGGATCACTAGGAACCATGATCAAAGTGTGAACCCGAATCCAAAGCATTGGCTTACCATGGTTCGGGGGAAATACTTAGATTTCAGTTCGGAAAATGTAAGGCTGGCGTTCAACTTGCCAATGATGGAAGAAAACCCACGCTCCTACACTAGAAGGGTCAACTTTGATCAAAGGTTAGACCAAGTCCTCATGGACATATGTGTAGAAGGAGCTCAATGGAAGGTTGAATCAAGAGGCAAGCCGGTTCAATTGAGAAGACTGGACCTTAAGCCTGTAGCTAGAGGATGGTTGGAGTTCATTCAACGCTCAATTACTCTTACTAGCAACCGGTCTGAAGTTACTGTAGACCGGGCCATCATGATCCATTGTATCATGATTGGGGAGGAAGTGGAGGTTCATGAGATTATACCTCAAGAACTCTACAAGGTGGTTGACAAGTCCTCTACTTTGGCAAGGTTAGCCTTTCCTCACCTCATTTGCCATCTATGCAATTCGGCTGGGATTGACATAGAGGGAGACATTCTCATTGATGAGGATAAGCCCATCACTAAGAAAAGGATGGAGCAAATAAGAGAGCATGGATCTCAACCAGAGCATGAGGAAATTCCTCATCATAAAATCCCTGAGATGCCTCAGGGGATGCACTTCTCTCTATAAAACTATTGGGAGAAAATCAACACTTCCCTAGGAGAATTAAGCTCCAACATGGGACAACTAAGGGTGGAATATCAAGAGCACTCCATCATTCTCCATGAGATTAGAGAAGATCAAAGAGCTATGAGGGAGGAGCAACAAAGACAAGGAAGAGACATAGAGGAGCTCAAGAGCACCATTGGTTCTTCAAGAAGAGGAAGATGCCACCCTCACTAAGGTGGACCCGTTCCTTAATCTCCTTGTTCTTATTTTTTCTGTTTTTCGGTTTTATGCCTCATGTTTATTTATGTTTGTCTTATTACATGATCACTAGTGTCTAAGTGTCTATGCCTTAAAGTTATGAATGTCCTATGAATCCATCACCTCTCTTAAATGAAAAATGTTCTAAAAAAACAAAAGAACAAGAAGTACAGGGTTTCGAATTCATCCTTAAAACTAGTTTAATTATTTTGATGTGGTGACAATACTTTTTGTTTTCTGAATGAATGCTTGAACAGTGCATATGTCTTTTGATATTGTGGTTTATGAATGTTAAATATGTTGGCTCTTGAAGAATAAGGAAAAAGGAGAAATGTTATTTGATGATCTGAAAAATCATAAAAATGATTCTTGAAGCAAGAAAGAGCAGTGAATACAAAAGCTTGCGAAAAAAAAAGAGAAAGAAAAAGAAAAAGCAAGCAGAAAAAGCCAAAAGCTCTTTAAACCAAAAGGCAAGAGCAAAAAGCCAATAGCCCTTAAAACCAAAAGGCAAGGGTAATAAAAAGGATCCAAGGCTTTGAGCATCAGTGGATAGGAGGGCCTAAAGGAATACAATCCTGGCCTAAGCGGCTAAACCAAGCTGTCCCTAACAATGTGCTTGTGGCGTGAAGGTGTCAAGTGAAAACTTGAGACTGAGCGGTTAAAGTCGAGGTCCAAAGCAAAAGAAGAGTGTGCTTAAGAACCCTGGACACCTCTAATTGGGGACTTTAGCAAAGCTGAGTCACAATCTGAAAAGGTTCACCCAGTTATGTGTCTGTGGCATTTATGTATCCGGTGGTAATACTGGAAAACAAAGTGCTTAGGGCCACGGCCAAGACTCATAAAGTAGCTGTGTTCAAGAATCAACATACTGAACTAGGAGAATCAATAACACTATATAAATTCTAAGTTCCTATAGATGCCAATCATTCTGAACTTCAATGGATAAAGTGAGATGCCAAAACTATTCAAGAGGCAAAAAGCTACTAGTCCCGCTCATCTTATTGGAGCTAAGTTTCATTGATATTTTGGAATTTATAGTATATTCTCTTCTTTTTATCCTCTTTGATTTTCAGTTGCTTGGGGACAAGCAACAATTTAAGTTTGGTGTTGTGATGGGCGGATAATTTATACGCTTTTTGGCATTATTTTTACATAGTTTTTAGTATGATTTAATTAGTTTTCAGTATATTTTTATTAGTTTTTAAATAAAAATCACATTTCTAGAATTTACTATGAGTTTGTGTGTTTTTCTGTGATTTTAGGTATTTTCTGGCTGAAATTGAGGGACTTGAGCAAAAATCAAATTCAGAGGTTGAAGAAGGACTGCAGATGCTGCTGGATTCTGAACTCCCTACACTCAAAGTGGATTTTCTGGAGTTACAGAACTCCAAATGACGTGCTCTCAATTGCATTAGAAAGTAGACATCAGGGGCTTTCCAGCAATATATATTAGTCCACACTTTGCCCGAGATTAGATGACGCAAACTGGCGTTCAACGCCAGCTCCTTGCCATATTCTGGAGTCAAACGCCAGAAACAGGTTGCAAAGTGAAGTTAAACGCTAGAAACAGGTTATAAACTAGTGTTTAACTCCAAGAAAGACCTCTCCACGTGAAAGCTTCAATGCTCAGCTCAAGCACACACCAAGTGGGCCCCGGAAGTAGATTTCTGCATCATTTACTTATCTCTGTAACCCTAGTAACTAGTTTAGCATAAATAGGACTTTTTACTATTGTATTTAGATCTTTTGGAACATCTTTGGACGTTTAGTTCTGAGATCATGGAGGCTGGCCTCTCGGCCATGCCTGGACCTTGTTCTTATGTATTTTCAACGGTAGAGTTTTTACACACCATAGATTAAGGTGTGGAGCTCTGCTGTTCCTCATGAATTAATGCAAAGTACTATTGTTTTTCTATTCAACTCAAGCCTATTTCTTATCTAAGATATACACTTGTTCTTCAACTTGAGGAAGGTGATGATCTGTGACACTCATCATCATTCTCACCCATGAACGCGTGCCTGACAAACACCTCCGTTTTACTTGCAATCGCTTAAGTGCATATCTCTTAGCCTTTTGGTTCATGATGCATGGTTGCCTCGCCTGACAACCGAGCCTTCCATTCCATGAGATCAGAGTCTTCGTGGTATAGGCTAGATTTATTGGCGGCCATTCTTGAGATCCGGAAAGTCTAAACCTTGTCTGTGGTATTCCGAGTAGGATCTGGGAAGGGATGGCTGTGACGAGCTTCAAACTCGCGAGTGCTGGGTGTAGTGATAGACGCAAAAGGATGACTGAATCCTATTCCAGTATGATTGAGAACCGACAGATGAATAGCCGTGCGGTGACAGCGCATTTTGGACCATTTTCACTGAGAGGACAGGATGTAGCCATTGACAACGGTGATGCCCTGCATAAGCTTGCCATGGAAGGGAGTAGGAATGATTTGGTGAAGACAGCAGAAAAGCAGAGGTTCAGGAGGAACGAAAACATCTCTATACGCTTATCTGAAATTCTCACCAATGAATTACATAAGTATCTCTATCCTAGTTTATATTTTATTTATATTTTTATTATCAATTCACCATAACCATTTGAATCCGCTTGACTGAGATTTACAAGGTGACCATAGCTTACTTCAAGCCGACAATCTCTGTGGGATCGACCCTTACTCGCGTAAGGTTTATTACTTGGACAACCCAGTGCACTTGCTGGTTAGTTGTGCGAAGTTGTGACAAAGTGTGATTCACGTTTGAGAGCACCAAGTCTTTGGCGCCATTGTTGATGATCGCAATTTCGTGCACCAGTGGGCTGAGAATAAGGCTTATTGGGCTTATGGGCTGTAAGTCTGGCTTTGTGGGCTGAGAATGGGCTTACTGGGCTGAGCTTTGGGCCTATTGGGCTGTGAGGCTGCCTTAGTGGGATCAGAGGTTGGTTTCTTTGGCTGAGGGTGGTTCACTGTGGGAGTTTTCATAGGTTGAGAGTGGTGCATCTTGGCCTGGGAACTGAACTTCTTCTTCTTACTACTTCCTGCTTCCAGAAGAGCTACACCTTCCCCTATGTTGTCCACTACACAAGGCTATGAGATGCAGTACTTAAAGTATAGGTTGATCAAATGGTGGTTCCTCCTACAATCCTTGCACATTGCAATCAAGTCAGCATCTGTCACCAACTTCTTCAACCCAGATGGAATCGGAACTCCAGGAACTTTCTACCAACAATTGCCAGCCTCAATGTATCCCAGCTCCTTATAGTAACCCCTTACAAAAAACACATCAAGTGTGTCTCCCTCAACACCCATCAATACCTCTGTATTATCAGGTTCATAAACCATGTCTCCATCCTCACCCGTCCTAAACAACCCACCATGGTGAAAAATAAACGTCATGGGAGAACCCTCCATCTACAATGACAAACACAAAAACATCATAAACAAATATGACCAGCAACAACTGCTCTGTATCAATCACCACCTAGTACACCCAGTTGGTACTAATCAACCTTTAACAAAAAAAAAAAAAAACATGCAACAGAACCATCACTAAATTCAAACATCACTGACTACTGTCATAGAGCCATACAAAGTAACACAATCTCATACACGAAAATACTAAAACAACACTAATACACCCTTCGTCACCCCAAACCCTAAATCAGACGAACATTAACACCACCACAGTAATAATACACCACATCACAGAATAAGTCAGGATTCATATTATGAGTTCAATCCTTACCTCTCAACATCTCAATGCCTTATTTTACTAGCAATGCTGCTCCAGTATAACATCTACTCTGCATTCAACGGCCAAAGCCTTTCCACTGTAATCGTCTAGCAGCACTAATGATCCTTGTCGGGGTGGTGCAGAGCTTCGGTCAAATGCTTAGGGCATACCTTGTGGGAGATGACATGTTTTGGAGTGAAAGACAGAGTGACGGTTGATATGAGACAGGGGTAAGGCATCGCAACGTTTCAAAACCTCTTCAGAAGATAAAACGGCAACGTTTCAACACTACTGGCTCACTCAACCAAAACGACGTCGTCCTGCTTCACTGCCACCTTGGCAGTTAACGGGCCACGTAAGCGGCCGTTTGCCATCTCATCAACCGAGAAGACAGAAGGACGAACGTGATCAACACAGGTATCTTTCGAGGACGTTTTTGATTAATTTTGACTTTCAGGGACGAAAATGGAGATCGAGGACACTTTCGGGGATGAAATTGACTATTAACTCATATAAAATATTAAAACATCCTAAATACATCAAATTTATGATCCATAATCTAGACTAAAGGTAAAAATAATTCATGAATAACATAACTCTACTCTATTCATGAACAATCAGTATGCTTCAACAATTTCTACACTAGTTTTGTCCCTTTGATTTTTCCTCTGCTCTTAGAGACTGTCAACTTGTGTTCTAACATTAGATACTGATTCAATTGCCTTTGCCCTTTGGAATTATTATATCTTCTTGCTTTTTCTGCATCTCCTAAAATTTTCTCTTTCCGTTGGCTGGATCCTCTAACAATATGACCTTAGACATGTCTTTCACTCCCTCCATGTGCAAGCATTCTTCATCTTCCTTCTCTTTCCCTCTAAATATTAGCCTTTGTTCCTTAAGCTCTAGGCCAGTCTGAGATGCAAAGATACCGTTTAAATGCCCTTAAAAAATGAGCCAACTAAAGCAGTTAGTTATGCTTCAATCTTAAAATTTTTGAATTTGTAAAAATAAGCTGATACTAAAAATTGTCTCCCTTTAATTAAAGCCAAATTATAACATCTTTATTAGCCTAATAATGCAATAGATGTACTTAGTAAAAGTTATACACTATTACTGCTTAAATTTATAAGATGTTTAAATTGTTAAAAGGTTCAATAAAATACTTTTTCTTATGAAATTATGTGATAATAGTAAATACATGATTATATAATCGTATAAAATATATAAAAATGTATGTAAATTAAATCCAAATGATACTGCAATGTACTAAAGGGAATAATAGTAGCTGGAGGAGCTGCAGGTGGAGTAGCTGTAACTGGAGGTGAGGGAATAATAGTAGTATTAAAGGGATTCCCATCTTTTCTGCAAAGTAAATGCAACTATAATTAACTAGTATTAAGCAAGGTTTAGATTAGAAATAGAAAAGGCAGGTTGGCTAAAAAGAAAGCTAGAAGTTAGCACAAAAAAGAAAATCACGTTCAAACTATGACTAACCTAAATTCAGGAATAGTCAACAACTTTTGAGGAATCGGCCTAGAGAATAGATTGTTCTCTATATTTCTACACCATATTAAACTCATGGTTTAACTAAAACTCACTTTAAACTTCCTAACCATTGTTGCTAGATATAGGTAGGAGTTATATGTATGTTGTATGAGTTCTAAAATACATACAGATTCTATAGAGGGAGGTTCTCCAAAACAAAAAGGGTTCTACCAAGTTGATTGTTCTGCAAGTGTCTTCAAGAAATAAATAAATGAATAAGAACAAAATTGATTTAGCAAGGTCAAGTAGAATCACTTAGTTGTAAGAAATTTACTCACAATGTAGTAAGAGATGATAAATTTGCAATCGAGGGAGGTAGCTAACCACTCAAGTTATTACCTGACAGATTCCTGCAGCATTATAGAATTATTATGAAATCGGATATGGTGAAAACACCGAAATATCAATATGATTTTACATAATTTTCTTACATATTTGTCAAACTGGTGAATTGTAGAAACACATATGGGATTTGTCCAGTTAAATGGTTATTGTTTAATGACCTAAGGACAGCAGCAAATTGCCATTAATATTGAAGAAACAGATTATGCAGAAAAAAAGATAAAATCTAACTATTGAGATCAAATATGCTATAAAATCACAATTCTGTTAGTTGAGTTAATATGGATAAGGCATCTGGAATACTTCCATTTAACTTATTATCTGAAAGAGATCTAAGTTGAAAAGATGAAAAAAAAAAGAGGAAATAGAAACTTTCTTAATGATACAACAAAACAAGTCATAAGTTTAAAGATGACAAAGATAACATACAATCTCTTCAGAGTAGGTGGTAGAGTGGATGGAATGGTCCCTCCAATGCTGTTGCTGCTAATTGTAACAACCTTGATTTTCGAGTATGCAAGATCTTTTCTGAAGGCACGGAATCCTCCAGAAGATCAGTAAAGGGAACACCTCTGATATATCATCAAGAATCTCAATCCTCATTGTTATTATGTCATTCTTAAGCTAGAACCTCTTCTGAGGCAAGCTCGATAACGCAATCACGAAGAACCTAGTTTTTGAACCGTACTGGTTAGGAGTTTTAATTCTGATTTTCGTAAGTAGTCTCAGTTTGACGAACCGGACTCGATTCATGAGAGAAGAGAGATAATAGTATAATATTAGTATTATATTAGTATTAGAAGATACTTGAATGATATTATAAGGTTACCTGGTCTGTTTTAGTTAAAAATAGAAAATCGGTTTAACCGGGTTCACAGTTTACTGGTACAGCTTAGCACCAGCACTCTCTGATGACTTTAGCAATGCTAAGACCTCATCATACATGTTCTATTCTCATAATAAATATGTTACTAGTGTCATTTATGCTAGTAGCTCAGAAAATAATTTTTAGAGATGTTTTTACAAGTGTTTCGATACATCTAGTTTTAGTAGTTATACACCTGAGATATTTTAATATTATTTTAACCCACCTCCAAGCCAATCAATCACAACTCACCTTACACCCCCAAGACCTCCAAGGCTGTCTCATTTCATTATTTTGGCCAAAAATAACAAGAGAGAAAAGAGAGAAACTTTCATGAACACTTAATCTTCAAAGCTTGATTTCTTCTGAACTAAAACTCAAATCAAAACTCCGATTTCACCAAAATGATCCTCTCTTCTTTCTCTACATAACCATGTAACTTATCAAGGATGGAAATAAGGTGAGATGGCTGTTCCTTTCCCCTTTCAATTCGGTTTTCAAGGAAACATGCTTAAACAAGTGTTTTCTTGATGTTCTTCCTTAGATCTCTTGCTTAGCTTGACTTGTGGGCCAAAGATCTTTGATTTCCTGCACATTTAAGGTGAGGATAACCTTCCTAAGATGCTGATGAAGTTCGTTTAGTTGATGGTTTAGAGTTTTAAAGTTGTTCTTGATGTGTTTTAGGAGGAAAAAGTGCTTTAAGAACACTTCAAAGAGTAACCGGATTTGGAGCAGCAAATCAAGGTAGGGTTTGACAAATTTAATCTTGATTGATTGTGTTTGAGTTGTGTGATTATGATATGGTTTGGCTGTGCTTGAAATTGATTGTTTATAAGAGTGATTCTTGTTGAAAATTTGGTGAAAATTTGATGAAATTTGATGAAATTCAAGCTTTAAGTTCATGTTCTTGGAGCAGCTAGTAAACGAAACCCTAGGCCCTAAATTGGGGTTCAATTTGTGTTAAAATTATGTAGAAAAAATGGGGTTTTAGTGGCTGGGAATTTATTTTGAATTTTGGTAAAAATCGGTTGCTGAAAAGACTAAAAAACGGGTAAAAACAGAGAAAGAATTTGAAGAATATACGAAGAACATGAAGAACACTTTGAGTGTGGTGAAGAACATTGAAGAACACCTTTTAGATCTTAGAAAGGGCAAGGAAGTAAATATTTTGGTGTTTGAGGGGTTATTTTATAATTTCTGAAAGTTAGGGTGGTTAAAGTAGAAATATTAAAAGTTATCGGGGTAAAAAGTTAATTTTAAAGGTTAAAAGGTAAATGCAAGGTAATTTTCGAAAATTTAATAATAAAATAATAAATAATAATAAAATATTAAATAATAATATTTAATTAAAAAAATATTTTAATAAAAATAAAAAAATAATACAAAAAAAGCAGTTTTCTGTAAAAGCTTTAGAAAGACAACTTTAAGTGCAGAATCTCATAATTACCTTCATAAAACATTTAGGGAGTGGTAATAACATGTTAGTGAGGCAAAGATAAATAAAAAATAAAAAGTTAAAGAAAAGATAAAAACCAAAGAAAAGGTCTGTAAAATTTTAACGACAGAAAAACAGACAGAGACTAGTGAACGAACTAAGGCAACTTAGTTAGTACTTGAGTTGTGACTAGGGTTAGGTATAATATGAAAAGTTAAACTATTTCAGTATAGACTTAATGAACCTATACTTGGGACAGGCTAACTATTCATACCGAAATTTACATAAGCTTTAAATACATACGTTAAGCAGAAAAATCAGAGCAGAGTAGAGAAACACATACAACAGAGTAACCAGAGTAAAGTAAAGAGATAAAAAGAAAAAGAGTAATATAGATACAGATGAAAGAGTAACCAGAGAAGAGAAAAGTGATACAGAGAACAGAGTAATTAAAACAGAGTAAAGAGATACAGAGAAAAGAGAAACTAGAACAGAGTAAAGAGATATAAAGAGAAGAGTAATATAATAAAGATATATATATATATATATATATATATATATATATATATATATATATATATATATATATATATATATATATATATATATATTAGTTGCTTGATGCAACCCAGAGCTATATTTAATATATATTAGTTGCTTAATGCAACCCAGAGCCTCTGTAGGGAAACTAAGTTACCAACAACCATTTTCCGCTTCCCCAGATCAGAGCAGAGTATATATATATTTTCCTGCAGTAAGCAGAGGCTGTCTCAAATGAGCGGCTATTATTATATGCGCATTTATTTAGGAATGGAAAATCGTATCCGGGAAATCAGGATTACTCGTGACCGGATAAATGTCGGGATTGCGGGCAGCCAACTGACACATGAGCTCATGGCTTGCGCTAGGGCTAGACATGCATCATTCTTGTTTGCGCATCATTCTCTGTTGCATTCCTTTCTGTGTGTGATCTACTTCTTTATGTTTTTCTGCTTGTATGCTATTTCTATGTTTTATTTTCTTGCATTCTTTCGTTTGTGTTCTGCTTTCTGTTGTCTCTACTTTCTCTTTCTATCTTTATCTTCTGTTTACTGCTTCGCTATATTATGTTATTCGTCTACTAATCAACCCCAAATAAATGAACGTAACTAATAACCCCGGCCCTAATAAGAACTCCCCAGTTCTTACCCCTTCTCTCTCCCTTCCCCCTTCAGATGGAAGTAAGAGTACCTTACCATAGTTCGCTGATGACCGTTCGCAAGAAGAAGATTCTGCTCTAGATAGTCTTTTGAGTCTAGGGTGAATATCTTTCTCTGTTTATATGTATATACTGTGAAACCAGCCAACGTCTGCACCCCGTTCGTATGCGCACTTTAACCTAAATTCTGTGTACGAGATTCCTATTGTGTGGCTACTTCATGAGGTACCAGAGAGACGTCCTGTGGAAAAGTCTGATCGTACAGAGGAGTAGCAGATGATGTTCTATCTTTTGATGATGTTCCCCCAAACTTGAGTTGTAAAGACTTAGAACGTACTTTCCCTCGCTTTAGTAGTTTAGAGGGACTAGGTGAGTATAGAATCTAGGCTAGCCTAGGTGCCAGCTTAGAGACCTTGATACGCGAAAAACTTGTCTCGCAACAAAATTTCTTTCGGCAAGTGTACCGAATTTGTCGTCAAGTAAAAACTCACAATAGAGTGAGGTCGAATCCCACAGAGATTGATTGATCAAGCAACTTTAATTAAAGGAATGTTCTAGTTGAGCGAACCAGAATTTGAGTTGGGAATTGCAGAAAATTAAATGGCGGGAAAGTAAATAGTGGAAACAGTAAATGCTGGAAATAAAGAACTGAATGTAAATGGCGAAAAGTAAATTGCAGAATCTTAAATGGGGATGGGACAATTGCTCAAAAAAGTAAATGGCAGAAATTAAAGAGAATGGGTAAGATTAGAAATGGGAAGTTCATTGGGCTTAGGAGATGTTGCATTCTCCGGATCAATTTCATTTTCATCTCTTCCTCAATCAATGCATTCATTGATCTCCTTGGCAATCTTAAGTGATCGAATTACAATTCCTTGTAATTCAATCTCTCAAATATTGATCAATAGCCAATTCCTTGGTCAATTGCTCATGAGAAGAGATGAAGTATGGTTACTGATTATACCACATGCATTTCCCAAATTAAGTGTTGGAAGGATTATAGTCACATATCCATCCACACCCAATTTGGTCCAGCATGAGAAAGCATTTCTAGCATGATCCCTTCATTCCTCTTTCAAGGTTCAGAAGAGATCCAAGTATGAATAGCTTCTTTTCCAAGATAACTACCCAATTGGATGAAGATCGAAAGCTTTCTAGTAAAATCAAGAGAAAATATAGAAGAAGGAGAATGAAAACTAAAATTGAACCATCAAATTACAACAGAGCTCCCTAACCCAATGAAAGGGGTTTAGTTGTTCATTGCTCTGGAAAATGAAAACAAAGATGGAGAATACATGCTGAAAGTAAACTAGAAGTGCAGAGAAAGTAAAATACAGAGAGTAGTTCTAGGCCAAAGGCTCCCTAAAGTTTCCAGCTCTCTAAACTAATTCAAAGCTACTCCTATATATACTACTCTTCTGATCTTCTAGTTGGCTCTTCAAGTCTTGGGTATGGGCCTTTGGATCCTGAGTTTGAAGCAGTTATCTTCATCATTGGGCTTAGCTTTGCTTGTAGAGAGAAAGTGTGAAGTAGGCAGGGACTTTTAGCTCAGGACGTTAGTGGTGTTAACGTTAAGTGAAAGTGTAGGTTCGAGAACGTTAGTGACAATCACCTTTTTCACTAACTTTGCTCACCCAAGTATGAGCCACGTTAACCTCAACGTTAGTGGCACAAACGTTACCACTAACGTTGCCTCTTGGTCCTTCGCACATGTTATTGGGACTTACCTCTCCCAATAACGTTGATAAACCTCCCCCTTCCCTACGTTAGAGTCCACTTTAACTTAGTTAACGTGGCTCTTAATGTAAGCTTGCCAATCCTTCGAGAATGTTAGTGACACTTACCTTTGTTACTAACATTCCAATGTGCCCCTCTTTCTCACGTTAGAGTCCACGTTAACTAAGTTAACGTGGCTTCTAACGTAGTCATGCTAGCCATCTCCAACGTTAGTGACAAAGGTGAGTGTCACTAACGTTGGCTCATTACCTCTTTATCCACGTTAGCTTCCACGTTAACTAAGTTAACGTGGGAGTTAACGTTGCTCATGGTGGCTCTTGGTGGTTCACCCCAACGTTAGTGACAAAGGTAAGTGTCACTAACGTTGGCGACCAATTGCTCTCTCCACGTTAGCTTCCACGTTAACTAAGTTAACGTGGGAGTTAACATGGCTTATGGAAGCTTGGCCAACGTTAGTGACAAAGGTGAATGTCACTAACGTTGGCTTCCCTTTTGCTTCTTAACATTAGAAGCCATGTTAACTAAGTTAACGTGGCAACTAACGTGGCCAATTATGAGCTTGGTCCAACGTTAGTGACAAAGGGGAGTGTCACTAACGTTGGCCTTATTGTCTTCTTCAACGTTAGAGTTCACGTTAACTAAGTTAACGTGACTCTTAATGTGGGCTATGATGGCTTCGAGGGCGTTATTTGTGATTACTTTTCTCATTAACTTTGCAAGTTAGCTCCTATTCCACGTTAGAGGTCACGTTAGTTAGATTAACGTGGCTGCTAATGTGGTTCTTCCTTGCTTCTTTTGTCCTGAAATCAAGCAATAAAGTGCATTAAAGTTCTAATCCAAGTCATGGGAAATGCAACATCCAATTTGTCATTAAATTCATGTAAAATCCTCATGAAATCATGTAAAGTGCACAATGTATGCTTGAATCAAGATGTAAGTGAATATCTACCCAAAAAGAGCTTATTTTCTAAGAAATTGCATAAAACTACCCTAAAAATAGTAAAGAAAAGGTCAGTGAAACTGGCCAAAATGCCCTAGCATCACAACACCAAACTTAAAGCTTGCTTGTCCCTAAGCAAGTACTGGAACAAGAGAATAATGAAGGGAATGCCAAGAGAAATGAGTCATTCTTGTGGAAGTCATGTTTCTGGTTTTATGGTGGTTTCATGCCTAGCAACTTAGGTTCATTCCTTCACTGGCTTTCAGACCTTTATCATGTCCTAGAATACTCACTGTGATTGCATCCCATGAGACTTTTATTCATTGATCCTTTTGTTGTCATTTCAGGGCTTATTTGTGTTCTTAGGCTAAGTGCTCTGTAAGGGGGCAACTCTTTAAAATAAGCTTTCAGCCAACACTCCCGAACCAGTTGGTTCAAGGTGCTAGGTGTTGAAGCACCCCTAAGGACTTACTTCCTCAAGTCTCTCCCCCATACATACACACCACAAGCACATGGTTTGTTTATTTTCTTTCCTTGAGGTCTTGGTGTCCAACACCTCTTTGGGCTATTAAATGTTCTATAGCAAAGATTGCTCTTGATGGTGGACTTTCAGCTGATAATCCTGGGTTAGTTAACCCAAGTTACCAGGTGATAAAGCACCCCTAAGAGCTTAGTAATCCAAGCAGATCCTTGGTACAGGAACACCACAGACACATCCCTCAAGGCTCAAACCCTTGGTGCCTAGCCTATTTTCTTGCTATTTTTTTTCTTTTATTCTTCAACTTTGATTGTTCTTTCCCTTTTTCTTATTAGGATCTTATTATTTAGCTAGTCTCATGGGTATGTTCAAAGCATAGTATTCATGACAGATAGTTGTCTTCCCACCTTTTGGTTGAACCAACTTAGCTAACTTATGACCACACCACAAACTCAGGAACTTACTCCATAGTATGAACTCCACTCTGGTCTTTTATAAAACACTCATTCTCTTTTCATTTGATTCAAAAGGACAAGCATACAAATAAGTAAGGAGATGATGCAGTACTGACATTCAGACTAGCCAACACAGTCCTAATCAACAAAAAGTTTAAAAGACAGAAAAAAAGTTCCAACTAACGAGTAACTATCAATCAAAATTGCATTCGGACTTCCAATTTTCAACATTCTAAGTACATGGAATTAAGTGACAATATAACCTTCGGGTGATGGTTCTAATTGCCCTCTTTTTGTCATCATCCTGGTGTTTGCTACCTCACTTCCGTGGGTGAAGGTGCACCATTTCCTCATAAGATTCCTGCAAAGTTATTGGAAGTTGCTTGTTCCTAAAGCACTTGAGAAACAGTTAGCTTGCATGTATGCTTGTGACTTATGAACTTAATTTGGTGTGTGAACACCAAACTTAATTCCTTGCCTAGTACAAAACCTTGCATATATGCAGAGAACCTCATATCTTGTTGTTTAACAAAACAATTATTAACTAAAATCTAACTAGATCTAAGTGGTTTCCCTTGATTGGTTGGAGCTAGCAATGTGCTTTTGGAATGGAGCGTGATTCTAACTAAATTCCTTTGGTGGAACACCAAACTTGGAATTACACTTTCACTCTTGGATTGTTTTGGTGTGGAACACCAAACTTAGCTCCTCGCAATACAGGGGAAACAACTTGTGATCTTTATTGAAATAAAGATGAAAAGGAAACTACCTGAGGTTGGGTTGCCTCCCAACAAAGCGCTCTTTTATCGTCGCTAGCTCGACGATTCCTCCTTTACTTGAGATGATACTTTACTCTGGAGTTTTCCCCCATGTTGCCCAGATAATTCTTGAGTCTTTGTCCGTTCACTGTAAAAGTCCTTTCTGAACCTTCATCCATGATTTCGATGTGTCCATATGGCGAGACTTTTGTGACAAGAAAAGGACCGGACCACCTTGATTTGAGTTTTCCTGGGAATAGTCTTAATTTGGAATTGTAGAGGAGTACTTGCTGCCCCTTTTCGAAACTCCTGGGTGCAAGATGCAGGTCATGTCTTCTCTTTGCCTTCTCTTTATACATCTTGGTATTTTCATAGGCTTGTGACCTGAATTCCTCCATCTCTTACAGCTGCAAGATCCTCTTTGCACCAGCAGCAATGCTGTCAAAATTTAGTATCTTGATAGCCCAGAGAGCTTTGTGTTCCAGCTCCAGTGGTAAATGACAAGCTTTCCCATACACCAGTTGATATGGGGACATTCCAAGTGGAGTTTTGAATGCTGTTCTGTATGCCCAAAGAGCATTATCCAGCTTCTTTGACCAATCCTTTCTTGATGCACCCACATTCTTTTCCAGAATCCACTTTAGCTCTCTGTTGGATATCTCCGTTTGCCCGCTTGTTTGGGGATGGTAAGGCGTGGCCACCTTGTGTTTTTCCCCATATCGTAGGAGAAGAGCTTCTAGTGGTCTGTTACAAAAATGGCTCCCTCCATCACTGATGAGTGCTCGTGGGACTCCAAACCGGCTAAAGATATTCTTCCTGAGGAAGTTCATGACCACCTTGTTATCATTTGTTTGGGTTGCAATAGCCTCTACCCACTTGGAAACGTAATCCACTGCTACCAAAATGTACTTGTTTGAATATGAGCTTGGGAATGGCCCCATGAAATCGATTCCCCACACATCAAACAGTTCCAATTCTAAGATGAAATTTTGTGGCATCTCATTTCTTTTGGGTAAGTTTCCAGATCTTTGGCATTCATTACAGCTCTTTACTAGTTCTTTGGCATCCTTGAAAAGGGTCGGCCAAAAGAATCCGCTTTGTAACACCTTTGCTGCAGTTCTGTTCCCTCCAAAGTGGCTTCCATAGCATGAGCCGTGGCAATTCCATAGGACCTCTCGTCCTTCTTCTTCCGAAACACATCTTCTAAGGATTCCATCTGAACACTTCTTGAAGAGACATGGCTCATCCCAGACAAAGTATTTTGCATCATTCATGAGCTTCCTTTTTGATGTTTATTTATCTCTAGAGGTAAGGCCCCAGTTGCCTTGAAATTGGCAATGTCTGCGAACCATGGTGCTTTGTGAACTCTCATCAGCTGCTCATCAGGGAAGAGCTCGTTCACACTTGTATCATGTGTTCCACTTTCCTCATGTGGGATTCTGGATAGGTGATCTGCTACCTTGTTCTCCACTCCTTTCTTGTCTCTGATTTCAATGTTGAATTCCTACAACAATAAGATCCATCTTATTAGTCTTGGTTTTGATTCTTGCTTGGAAAACAAGTATTTAAGTGCTGTATGATCTGTGAAAACAATCACTTTAGCACCGATGAGGTATGATCTAAACTTGTCAAATGCAAAAACTATTGCTAGCAACTCCTTTTCAGTAGTGGTATAATTTCTTTGAGTGTCATTGAGGACCTTGCTCGCATAGTATATCACATGGACTAAGTTATTTTTCCTCTGTCCTAATACTGCCCCAACTGCAAAATCAGATGCATCACACATCAATTCAAATGGTAAGTTCTAATCAGGTGGGGAAATGATAGGAGCAGAAGACAACCTTATTTTCAAATTTTCAAATGATAGCATGCATGATTCATCGAAGATAAATGGTGTATCAGATACAAGGAGATTTCTTAAGGGCTTGGCTATCTTTGAAAAATCTTTAATAAATCTTCTGTAAAAGCCAGCATGCCCTAAAAAGCTCCTAATTGCCTTGATATCACTGGGTGGAGGCAGTTTTTCAATAAGTTCCACTTTAGCCCTGTCCACTTCAATGCCTTGGTTAGAAACCTTATGGCCAAGGACTATTCCTCCTGTCACCATAAAGTGACATTTCTCCCAGTTCAAGACAGATTGGTCTCTTGGCACCTTTTCAATACTAAGGCAAGGTGACTCAGGTAGCTAGTAAAGGAATCTCCGAATACCGAAAAATCATCCATAAAAACTTCGATGAATTTCTCTATCATATCTAAGAGATAGAAAGCATGCAGCGTTGGAAAGTAGCAGGTGCATTACATAGCCCAAATGGCATGCGCTTGTAGGCAAACACTCCATATGGACAAGTAAATGAAGTTTTATCTTGGTCTCTGGGATCAACCACTATTTGGTTATATCCTGAATAACAATCAAGAAAACAGTAATATGCGTGTCCTGCGAGTCTTTCCAACATCTGATCCATAAATGGGAGGGGGAAATGGTCCTTTCGTGTAGCCTCATTGAGTTTTCGATAGTCTATGCACATCTGCCATCCTGTGACGGTCCTTGTAGGAATTAGTTCGTTCTTCTCATTGGGAACTACAGTGATTCCTCCCTTTTTGGGCACGACATGCACTGGGCTGACCCAGGGGCTGTTTGAGATCGGGTAGATTACCCCTCCCTGCCATAACTTCATAACTTCTTTCTGTACCACTTCCTTCATGATTGGGTTCAGCTTCCTTTGGGATTGAATGGATGGTTTGGCATCATCTTCCAGTAGTATCTTATGCATGCATATGGCTGAACTTATTCCTTTCAGGTCAGCAAGAGTCCATCCAATGGCATCCTTGTGCTTTCGCAATACTTTGAGTAGTTCATCCTCTTGATCTTGGCTGAGGCACGAGCTTATGATCACTGGGTAACTTTCATTTTCTCCTAAGTATGCATATTTGAGAGTGGGTGGCAGTGCTTTGAGTTCAAGTTTGGGTGCTTCTGAATTTTCGTTTTCTTCCTTTGGGGCACCTTGCATATGAATCTCTGCTGTTGCAACCTCTTCACTAAACGTTGACTCCTCCTCTATTAAACCTTCAGGTTCTTCTTCTTTAAAACTTTCCTGCACTGCATCTTCAAGTAAGTCCAACCTCATACATTCTCCCAATTGTTCTGGTGGGTAACTCATGGCCTTGAACACATTGAACATCATCTTTTCATTGTATAATCTCAGGGTGAAATCTCCTTTTTGTACATCAATGACAGCTCCAGCAGTGGCCAAGAACGGCCTTCCTAGGATGATGGAAGCCTTGGCTTCCTCCTGCATGTCCAGCACTACAAAGTCTGCTGGGAAGATAAAATCTCCCACTTTCACCAGCAAATCTTCTACAGCGCCATGAGGGAACTTGAACGATCGGTCTGCCAGTTGTAATGCCATTTTTGTTGGTTTAGCCTCCTCGATTTTCATCTTCCTCATCATAGCTACTGACATCAAATTGATGCTGGCTCCTAAGTCACAAAGAGCCTTCTCCACTGTGATTTCCCCTATAATACAGGGGATCTGAAAACTCCCGGGATCCTTCAATTTCTGGGGCAGTTTGTGCTGAATGATTGCACTACATTCTTCGGTTAATATCACAGTCTCGTTGTTCTTCCAGCTTCTCTTCTTAGTCATTAGCTCCCTTAAAAACTTGGCGTAGAGTGGCATTTGTTCTATTGCTTCAGCAAAGGGTATGTTGATTTGTAGTTTCTTGAAGATTTCCAAAAATTTCGAAAACTGGTTGTCATCCCCCTTCTTCTTTAATTGCTAAGGGTATGGGACTCTTGGGACGTCTGGCTTCAGCACTCCTTCCCCCGTTTTGTGAACTCAAAGTGGGAACTCGAGCTCCATCCTGCTCGTCTTCCTCTTTATTTGAGTCCTTTTCTTGTGGTTTTTGGGGGGTTTCCTTCAGTTCCTTCCCACTCCGAAGGGTGATAGCCTGACACTCCTCCCTTTGGGTTGAGTTAGTATTGCTGCAAAAGTTGTGGCTGGGAATTTGCTTGAATAAGTAGCCAATTTGTGTCTCAAGTTTCTTGATGGCAGCATCCTGATTCTGCATATTGGACATCACTTCTTCTCGGAACGCTTTACTGTTTTGAATCTCTTTGCATATGCCTTCAAGTAGATTCTCAATTCTTGAGAGTCTGTCATCAAATGATGGTGGATTGGGATTAGAGGTGGAAGGATGAGGGGTGTTATTTTGGTTTTGATATGGATGTGGAGAGGTGTTGTTATGGTGGTGTTGATATGTTCTCTGTGTGAATTGTTGGTGAGCTGCATTGTTATTGGGGTTGTGACGTCTTTGATCTTAGCCTTGATCTTGTTGATTCTCCCACCCAAAGTTTGGGTGATTCCTCTATCCAGGGTTGTAGGTCTTGGAGTATAGATCATGGTTTTGCCTAGATGAATTCCCAATGTAGTTGGCTTGCTCTTGACTACCCTCTGCTTCTTCATTCACTCCTTCTTGGGTTGCTGATGAAGTGGTGATTGCTGCTACTTGGTTCCTCTCAATCTTCTTGGTGAGGTCAGCCAGCTGCTTGGTAATGAGCTTATTTTGGGCCAGCAGAGCATCTACATTGTTTAGCTCCATCACTCCTTTAGTGTTCCCTCTTTCAGAAGCATAGAAATATTCATTTTCTGCTACAGTTTCAATGACATCTATGGCCTCCTCAATGGTCTTCTTCTTGTTCAGAGATCCCCTGGATGAGTGGTCTACTGCTTTCTTTGATTCATAAGAAAGGCCTTCATAGAAAATGTGTAGCTGCACCTATTCATTGAACATATCTGGTGGACACCTCCTTGTCAGATCCTTAAACCTCTCCCATGCTTCATATAGAGTCTCACCATCTTGTTGCCTGAAAGTTTGGACCTCAGCTCTCAGCCTGTTGATTCTTTGGGGAGGATAGAATCTGGCTAAAAATTTATTCACCACATCTTCCCAAGTTGTCAAACTCTCCTTCGGAAAGGACTCCAGCCACTTGGCTGCCTTATCCTTGAGTGAGAATAGAAATAAGAGCAGTCTATAGGCGTCAGGATGAACACCATTAGACTTCACTATGTCACATATCCTCAGAAAGGTGGTTAGATGTTGATTGGGGTCTTCTTGGACGCCTCCTCCAAATGAACAGTTGTTCTGAACAAGGGTGATGAGCTGTGGTTTTAGTTTAAAATTGTTGGCGTGGATGGTTGGCTTTTGAATGCTACTTCCACAGTTTCCTGGGTTTGGATTGATGTAAGAGCCTAAAAGTCTTCTATCCTCCCTATGGTTGTGAGCCTCTTCTTCATGATGGTTTTCCATGTTTTCTTCAATGTTTGGTTCAAAGTATTCCTCCTCTTCCTCAGCACCAACTACTCTTTTTCCTCTTGCTTCCCTCCTTAATCTAAGGAAGGTCCTCTCTGGTTAAGAATCAAAGGAAGTTGAAGCCCCGCTTCTTCTCCCTGTCATACAACCATCAAAGCACAAGCAAGGAAAATAGATGCAGAACGTATTTCTGTTAGAATTACTGTTAGTGTGAGTGATGCAATATATCGAACAGTTAGTGGGTTAGTGAACTGAATTGCAAATAACTAAAAAAAACTGAAAAAGTAGGGGGAAGGGAAGAAATCAACTAAAATTGAAAGTAAATTACTCAAACAGAAAATTAAATCAAACAAACTAAAATTGCTCAATCTAGTTATCCTCCAATTTAATCATTGTTGATTCAAAATCAATCCCCGGCAACGGCGCCATAAACTTGATACGCGAAAAACTTGTCTCGCAACAAATTTCCTTCGGCAAGTGTACCGAATTCGTCGTCAAGTAAAAACTCACAATAGAGTGAGGTCGAATCCTACAGAGATTGATTGATCAAGCAACTTTAATTAAAGGAATGTTCTAGTTGAGCGAACCAGAATTTGAGTTGGGAGTTGCAGAAAATTAAATGGCGGGAAAGTAAATAGTGGAAACAGTAAATGTTGGAAATAAAGAGCTGAATGTAAATGGCGGAAAGTAAATTGCAGAATCTTAAATGGGGATGGGGCAATTGTTCATAAAAGTAAATGGCAGAAATTAAAGAGAATGGGTAAGATCAGAAATGGGGAGTTCATTGGGCTCAGGAGATGTTGCATTCTCCGGATCAAATTTATTTTCATCTCTTCCTCAATCAATGCATTCATTGATCTCCTTGGCAATCTTAAGTCTCTCAAATCTTGATCGATAGCCAATTCCTTGGTCAATTGCTCATGAGAAGAGATGAAGTATGGTTTCTGATTATACCACATGCATTTCCCAAATCAAGTGTTGGAAGGATTATAGTCACATATCCATCCACACCCAATTTGGTCCAGCATGAGAAAGCATTTCTAGCATGATCCCTTCATTCCTCTTTCAAGGTTCAGAAGAGATCCAAGTATGAATAGCTTCTTTTCCAAGATAACTACCCAATTGGATGAAGATCGAAAGCTTTCTAGTAAAATCAAGAGAAAAGATAGAAGAAGGAGAATGAAAACTAAAATTGAACCATCAAATTACAACAGAGCTCCCTAACCCAATGAAAGGGGTTTAATTGTTCATAGCTCTGAAAAATGAAAACAAAGATGGAGAATACATGCTGAAAGTAAACTAGAAGTGTAGAGAAAGTAAAATACAGAGAGTAGTTCTAGGCCAAAGGCTCCCTAAAGTTTTCAGCTCTCTAAACTAATTCAAAGCTACTCCTATATATACTACTCTTCTGATCTTTTAGTTGGCTCTTCAATTCTTGGGTATGGGCCTTTGGATCCTGAGTTTGAAGCAGTTATCTTCATCATTGGGCTTAGCTTTGCTTGCAGAGAGAAAGTGTGAAGTAGGCAGGGACTTTTAGCTCAGGACGTTAGTGGTGTTAACGTTAAGTGAAAGTGTAGGTTCGAGAACGTTAGTGAAAATCACCTTTTTCACTAACGTTGCTCACCCAAGTATGAGCCACGTTAACCTCAACGTTAGTGGCACAAACGTTACCACTAACGTTGCCTCTTGGTCCTTCGCACACGTTATTGGGACTGACCTTTCCCAATAACGTTGATAAACCTACCCCTTCCCTACGTTAGAGTCCACGTTAACTTAGTTAACGTGGCTCTTAACGTAAGCTTGCCAATCCTTCGAGAATGTTAGTGACACTTACCTTTGTCACTAACGTTCCAATGTGCCCCTCTTTCTCACGTTAGAGTCCACGTTAACTAAGTTAACGTGGCTTCTAACGTAGTCATGCTAGCCATCTCCAACGTTAGTGACAAAGGTAAGTGTCACTAACGTTGGCTCATTACCTCTTTATCCACGTTAGCTTCCACGTTAACTAAGTTAACGTGTCACTAAGTTAACGTGGGAGTTAACGTTGCTCATGGTGGCTCTTGGTGGTTCACCCCAACGTTAGTGACAAAGGTAAGTGTCACTAACGTTGGCGACCAATTGCTCTCTCCACGTTAGCTTCCACGTTAACTAAGTTAACATAGGAGTTAACGTGGCTTATGGAAGCTTGGCCAACGTTAGTGACAAAGGTGAATGTCACTAACGTTGGCTTCCTTTTTGCTTCTTAACGTTAGAAGCCACGTTAACTAAGTTAACGTGGCAACTAACGTGGCCAATTATGAGCTTGGTCCAACGTTAGTGACAAAGGGGAGTGTCACTAACGTTGGCCTTATTGTCTTCTTCCACGTTAGAGTTCACGTTAACTAAGTTAACGTGACTCTTAACGTGGGCTATGATGGCTTCAAGGGCGTTATTGGCGATTACTTTTCTCATTAACTTTGCAAGTTAGCTCCTATTCCACGTTAGAGGTCACATTAGTTAGATTAACGTGGCTGCTAACGTGGTTCTTCCTTGCTTCTTTTATCCTGAAATCAAGCAATAAAGTGCATCAAAGTTCTAATCTAAGTCATGGGAAATGCAACATCCAATTTGTCATTAAATTCATGCAAAATTATCATGAAATCATGTAAAGTGCACAATGTATGCTTGAATCAAGATGTAAGTGAATATCTACCCAAAAAGAGCTTATTTTCTAATAAAGGCTGGATAACTGAATGTTGCTAGCTACTCGTGATGTATTTATGTGTGGTTGTTTATAACTATTTTATCTGTTATTAGTTGTGAATTGATTATGAGTGATTCCGCCTATCAATCCAAACGTTTTAAAAAAAAATACACCTCGCAAGTTAACTACGCTTTTAACAATGAATCAGGCTCATATGATAAATAATAGATAATAATTAGGAAGACAAATTGGTAGCGCTCAGTTTCTGGTATGATCTAGACATATTGAAAATTGGGTCATTACACTAATATCCCTACCAATTAAGGAATAGAAAACTTCATTAAGTTTTCATGCAAAATAGGAGGAGTTCAAAACTTAAATGTTAACTCAGTAAGGTAACATCGAATTTGAAGTATACAAAACTTACATTTCTATGCTATGTGAAAGCAAGGACACAACATAAACTTGCTCAAGATTGATCACATTGGAGACTGTTAAAGTCAGATTAGCTGTGAAGTCGCAATGCATAGAATGTAGGTTCTCGGAATAAAACTTGCATATTTGTTTATCAGATCCTCCAATAAAACTACCTTAAGTTTTGAAGCTTCAAATCTTGCCGGAGGAACCAAGAGCCTAACAGCCTAAATTTAAACAAAAAGTTATTTAGTCAGAGTTTTCTTCATTTCAGATAACAATCCATACATGAATTAAGAAAAGAAATTTCAATTAGATCTGCGATGAGAACACACATTCTTGACGATGAGAAAATGCGGATTCGGACCGTGGATCTAGACGGCAATGCAATCATCTGCGACAAAGCTAATAATTTGAAATTAAAGCACATAATAGACAAAAAGACAGAGAAATAGATAAGCAACAGAAGATTAGAGATGTTTAATTAATATCCTAATAGATAAAACCAAATCAAAATCAAAATAGTGAAAAATTCTCTGGAAATATAGTGAGAAATCAAAATCAGAGATACGAAGATGAAGTACCTAGACTGAAAGAGAAAATATGCTTAACTAGAAAACTGCTGTTGATACCGGAGACAAAGTTTCTACAGGAGGCGACGTTGAGAAAAGAACGACGCGATGCGAAAAAAGGAAGATCTGGACAGGGATGCGACAATTTGCAACAATGGATGAACGAGCAGATGAAGAACATGGCGAGGGGGCAGATGATGATGAAGACTCGAGGAGGCAAGATGGCACCGATGAGAATGGCGCTGACAAGAACAGCGCCGAATAGGACTCGCCGGAGAGTGAGGTAGGCGGCAAGAGGGACACTGTGTGAGGAGAAAGCTCAGTGTAAATTAGGATTAGGGTTCAGAAGTTATGTATTCTTTTAATTTATTTTGAAATTTAAGTTATTTAATTTATTGATTAGTAAAAAAAATAGTGACCGATTTAGTAACCAATTAATTTATAACAAATTTTGTAGTGGTTGTGATAAACTGCTACTTTACGGTTTATTTTGTATTGAAATGAGCAGATTTTATCCATTATTCTCACACTTATGCATATAAATTGCGTGTTTTACATTTTCCTTCCTATTTCTGTGATATAGTTGAAAACATATTTCCTAGGCCTTTAAATTGTCAATTTTTAATTATCCTTTATTACCATTCGATGCCGTGATATGTGTGTTAAGTGTTTTCAGGCTTTATAGGGCAGGAATGGCTTAGAGGACTGAAAGGAAGCATGCAAAAGTGGAAGGAACGCAAGAAAATGATGTTTTGAGACGCTGGCAGCGACGCATACGCGTGGGCTACATGTACGCGTGACTGGCACAGAAGGCGAGCGATGTGTACACGTGACAAGGATTTTCGCCAAGCGACGCGTACGGGTGGACGACGCGTACGCGTGACAAAGCGTCACGTGCTGCAAATTGCAAAAAGCGCTGGGGGCAATTTCTGGGCTCCTTTTGGCCTAGTTCCAAGCCCAAAAACACAGAATAGAGGCTGTAGAGTGGGGAAATCAATCATACAACAATTCATTCACATAATTTTAGGTTTTAAATGTAGTTTTCTAGAGAGAGAGGCTCTCTCCTCTCTCTAGGTTTTAGGTTTCTTAGTTTTATTTCTTCTCCAATTTAGAATTCTATCTTAGTTTAATTTAGTTTTCTTCTACTTTTAATTAATTTAGCACTTTAGTTTATTTATTTTCCTTGTTGATTAACCTATGTTTCTAATTTAGTTTATGAATTCTCATGTTAGATTTGATTTTTCTTCTAATGTAATTTGAAGTATTTCATGTTTATTACTTCTTTTATCACTTTTCCCAAATAGCCTACCATTTCATTTGCTTTTGTTTGCCACTTTGAGTCTTTTTAACCCCCAATTATTCTTTATATCCCCACATCACTAGCCTTAAATGGAAAAATAAGTAATTACCCTATATGAATATTTGGATAGCTTAAGATAGAGATTGTATGTCAACTAAGTGTGGAGAAATGTGGGAACGATGGTTGATGAGAATGTGTTTTGCTTTAGTGACAAATATTAAAAATTTGGGTGCTTACTCATGTGAAATTAAAAAAGCCATATGCATTGATATATTATGTTTTCATTCATATATATATAAAAAAAGCAAAAAAAAAAAAAATGAATAAGGGGACAAATTACCCCAATGTTAAGTTCAATAAAAAGATCAATGGATATGAGATGGAATTAAAATTGATACATGAGTGTGTGAAATTTTGCAAAAGTGAGAATTTGGGTAGCTATGCTTGACTTTAGAATTGTATAGAGTGTGCATATGTGTTAGGTGAGAACTTAGGCTTGTCAAAGATTCATATGATAGCTCACTTGGCCATACATATATCCTCACCCTTACCTTAGCCCCATTACAACATTGAAAAGTCCTCATGATATTTGCATTTGTACACTTGATAATTGTTGATTGGTTAGATGAAGAACAAAATTTTAGAAAGCATGATTAGAGGAGATTCGAGTGGTTTAACCCCAAACACTTGAGTGATTAGAGTGCATATACACATCTAGTGAGGGTTCAATTGCTCATTTTCATATATCCATATTTGATCATTGCTTATCTTGCAAGTTTGTGAACTCTTTTGATTAACTCACCTCAATTGTGAATGTGCTTTGATATGATTGATTTAGTCCTTGATTGTACATATATGAATTCTTGGAAATTTGACTCACTTTGACCACATATATGTTTATATATATAGATAGATAGTAATTAGAATAGCATGATGCATGTAAGTAGCTCGTATCTAGATAGGTTGCGTTGCATAAGTTTCACCATTCTGCCTTCACTCTTTTGGTTCTCTTGAGTTTAGCATGAGGACATGTTAATGTTTTAAGTGTGGGGAGATTGATAAACCGCTATTTTATGGTTTATTTTGTATTGAATTAAGCGGATTTTATCGATTATTCTCACACTTATGCATATAAATTACGTGTTTTACATTTTCCTTCCTAATTCTGTGATATAGTTGAAAACATGTTTCCTAGGCCTTTAAATTGTCAATTTTTAATTACCCTTTATTACAATCCGATGCCGTGATCCGTGTGTTAAGTGTTTTCAGCTTTATAGGGCAGGAATGGCTTAGAGGACGGAAAGAAAGCATGCAAAAGTGGAAGGAACGCAAGAAAATGATGTTTTGAGAAGCTGGCAGCGACGCGTACGCATGACTGACGCGTACGCATGACAAGGATTTTTGCCAAGCGACGCGTACGCGTGGACAACGCGTACGCGTGACAAAGCGTCACGTGCTGCAAATTGCAGAAAGCACTGAGGGCGATTTCTGGGCTCCTTTTGGCCCAGTTCCAAACCCGAAAACACAGAATAGAGGCTGCAGATTGGGGGAATCAATCACACAACAATTCATTCACATAATTTTAGGTTTTAGATGTAGTTTTCTAGAGAGAGAGGCTCTCTCCTCTCTCTAGGTTTTAGGTTTTAGGTTTCTTAGTTTTATTTCTTCTCCAATTTAGAATTCTATCTTAGTTTAATTTAGTTTTCTTCTACTCTTAATTAATTTATCACTTTAGTTTATTTATTTCCCTTGTTGATTAACCTAAGTTGCCAATTTAGTTTATGAATTCTCATGTTAGATTTGATTTTTCTTCTAATACAATTTGAAGTATTTCATGTTTGTTACTTCTTTTCTCATTTGTTGTTATTGATTCCTTGCAATTGGTTGCTTAGGTTTTATTATCTCTTATTAATTTCTATGTTGTTATGTTATGCCTCCCAAGTGTTTGATAAAATTCTTGGGAGGGTTTTAAGTTAGATTTTCCTATTCTTAACTGGTATTGATTAATTGGAGACTCTTGAATTATCAAAGGTCTTTTATTGATTGGTATTTGAGACTTGCTAGTTGGTTTAAGCTTCACTAAATCCAGTCTTTGATTAGGACTTGTGAACTTAAGCTAACTTTTCTCACTTGACATTCCTTCATTGTTAGAGGTTAACTAAGTGAAAGCAAAAGGTCCATTACTATCATAGTTGATGATGATAATGAGGATAGGAATTCCAATTCTCAATACTTGTTAAGACTTTTCTTAATTATTAGTTTATTTTCTTGTCATTTACATTCCATGTTCAACCTTTAAAAACCCAAAAATATACTATCTCATAACCAATAGTAACATACCTCCCTGCAATTCCTTGAGAGACGACCCGAGGTTTAATACTTCGGTTATTTTTATTGGGTTTGCTTAAGTGACAAACAAATTAAATTTGATTGAGGATTAATTGTTGGTTTAGATCTATACTTGCAACACGATTATTTTTGTGAAATTCTTTACCGACAATTTTTCCCTATCAGGTTGCGAATTCGGTTGCTAAGAATTACAATAGCGACCAATTTATTGACCAACTGCTCTAATATAATGATTTTATAGTCGGTCGCTAAAATCGGTTGCTATATTATCCCTTAGCAACCGTTTTAGTGACCACTACATTAGCGACAAACTATTTTTTCAATCTTGTTTTATATCGGTTGCTAATTCGGTCGCTAAATTATAAAATAGCAACCGATTTAGCAACCGGCTACGTTAAAAGCAGGATTTTAAAGTTGGTTGCTAAATTAGTTGCTATTTTAACACTTAGCAACCGATTTAGTGACCAACTTCTTAGCGATTGATTTGGCAACCAACAATTATGAAGCTTGTTTTTATATTGGTCACAAAATCGGTTGCTAAATTAAAAATAGCGACCGATTTAGTCACCAACGGACCCTAAAAGAATTTTTTTGTTTTGGTTGCTAATTCGGTCGCTAAATTAAAAAATAGCGACTGATTTTAGCGACCAAGAGTGGGTAGTCATTAAATCGGTTGCTAATTGAAATTTAGCGACCGATTTAGCAACCAACTTTTTCTTTTCCTAAAAAATTTTGATTGGTCACAAAATCGGTTGCTAATAGCAACCGATTTTGTTGGTCGCTAAAATCGATTGCTATTCTAAAACTTTCTTGTAGTGGGAGGTGTAACCACAACTAGAAATAATCTTTTATACAATCCTGAACAATCTCTAGTTTACCCTCCAATGGGTATACCAAATAGTTATACCCTGAATATGACAAATCATAACGCCTATCAACATTTGATGAATACCTGATGAGTCCATATTTTACGATATATTTTGGTTTGATTTGAGTGGATTTCATCACATAAACCCATATTTATTCATCTAAATAGCATGCTTTTCAGATTTCTCCTTAAATTGTGCTTGAAAGTGAAAACATACTCTTTTATGCTTAATTTAGTTAATTATAATTCACTTTAATCCCATTTGGTGCCTTGATGTGTTCGAGGAGCAATTTAAGATTTTCAAGGCATGTATGGGTTGAAGAAGTGAGGAAAAGAGCATGCAAAAGGGAAGAAACCATGAAGAAATGGAGTTTGGACATTTCAGCACCCGTGCGTACGCACAAGTATACGTGCGTATGCACAAGAAGAATTTGCGAGCGACGCGTACGCATGACTGATGAGCGGATAATTTATACGCTTTTTGGCATTGTTTTTAGTATGTTTTTAGTATATTTTAGTTAGTTTTTATTATGTTTTTATTAGTTTTTAAATAAAAATCACATTTTTGGACTTTACTATGAGTTTGTGTGTTTTTCTGTGATTTCAGGTATTTTCTGGCTGAAATTGAGGGACCTGAGCAAAAATCTGATTCAGAGGCTGAAAAAGGATTGCAGATGCTGTTGGATTCTGACCTCCCTGCACTCAGAGTGGATTTTCTGGAGTTTAAACGCCCAAACAAGCACAAAAGCTGGCGTTTAACTCCAAGAAAAGTCTCTACACATGAAAGCTTCAATGCTCAGCCCAAGCACACACCAAGTGGGCCCGGAAGAAGATTTCTGCATTAATTACCTATTTCTCTAACCCTAGGCTACTAGTTTTCTATAAATAGGACCTTTTGCTATTGTATTTCAAGACTTTGATACACTTGATCAGACTTTGATAGACCTTTTTCACGTTTGGGGGCTGGCCTCACGGTCATGCCTAGACCCTTTTGTTCTTATGTATTTTCAACGGTGGAGTTTCTACACACCATAGATTAAGGTGTGGAGCTCTGTTGTTCTTCATGAATTAATGCAAAGTACTATTGTTTTTCTATTCAACTCAAGTCTATTTCTTCTCCAAGATATTCATTCGCACCCAAGAACATGATGAATGTGATGATTATGTGACACTCATCACCATTCTCACCTATGAACGCGTGCCTGACAACCACTTCCGTTCTACATGCAAACAAGCTTGAATGTGTATCTCTTGGGTTTCTAATCTAAGATTAGAACCTTCGTGGTATAGGCTAGAATTATTGGCGGCCATTCCTGAGATCTAGAACGTCTAAACCTTGTCTGTGGTATTCTGAGTAGGATCTGGGAAGGGATGACTGTGACGAGCTTCAAACTCGTGAGTGTTGGGCGTGTGACAGACGTAAAAGGATCGATGGATCCTATTCCAACATGATCGAGAACCGACAGATGATTAGCCGTGCGGTGACAGTGTGCGTAGAACATTTTCACTAAGAGAACGGGAAGTAGCCATTGACAACGGTGATGCCCAACATAAAGCTTGCCATGGAAAAGAGTATGAATGATTGGAAGAAGGCAATAGGAAAGCAGAGGTTCAGGAGGAACAAAGCATCTTCATACGCTTATCTGAAATTCCTACCAATGAATTACATAAGTATCTCTATCTCTATCTTTATTTTATGTTTTATTTATCTTTAATTATCAATCCTCCATAACCATTTGAATCTGCCTGACTGAGATTTACAAGATGACCATAGCTTGCTTCAAGCCGACAGTCTCCGTGGGATCGACCCTTACTCACGTAAGGTATTACTTGGACGACCCAGTGCACTTGCTGGTTAGTTGTACGGAATTGTGACAAAGTGTGATTCACGTTTGAGAGCTCCAAGTCTTTAGCGTCGTTGTTGATGATCACAATTTCGTGCACCAAGTTTTTGGCGCCGTTGCCGGGGATTGTTCGAGTTTGGACAATTGACGGTTCATCTTGTTGCTTAGATTAGGTACTTTTCTTTTTATTTTTCAGAATTTTTAAGAATGAATTCTAGAGTTTCAAGGTGATGTTCTTATCATCACAAAAGCTGATTGATTTTCATCAATTTAGCTGCTGAATGTAATATCCTGCTGAAGCTTGTCTAACCATGTCTAATCTTTTTAGACTGAAGCTTTAGACTAACATTGCATGATTCCTGGAATTCTTATTAAAAGTTTTGAATCTCTTTATTTTCTTTTCCACTCAATTTTCAAAAAAAATCACAAAATTTTTTTTATAAAATCATAAAAATAAAAAATATTTTATGTATCTTAGTGTCAATTTTTAAGTTTGGTGTCAATTGCATGTTTCTATTCTTCTTGCATTTTTCAAATATATGCATTATGTTCTTCATTGATCTTCAAGTTGTTCTTGATGATTTCCTAGCTCTGATCTTTAAATTCTCTTGTTTTGTGTGTTTTGTTGTTTCTTACATGCATTTTCAAATTGTTATAGTCCTTAGTATACAAACTTCTAAGTTTGGTGTCTTGCATGCATTGTTTATTTGATCTTAGTTGCATTCTTTATTGTTTCTCATCATTAAAAGTTCAAAAATATGTTCAAAATTGTGTCTTTTCAAGTCAATAATACAGAGAATTGAATATTCAGAACATTCAGCAGAGGAATTAAACAGAAAAAGCTGGGCGTTCAAAACACCCAGTGAAGAAGGAAAACTGGCGTTTAAACGCCAGGATGACACTAGAGGGAAGATTTTGTTTTTAATTCAAAATTTTTTCCAAATTTTCATAATTTTTCAAAATTAAATCTTTTTCAAATCATATCTTTTCAATCATATCTTTTCAAAATCAATTTCTTTTCCATTTTTTTATTTGTTACTATTTTCGAAAATCCTTGCTACAATTAGTGATTTAATTCAAAATTTTCAAGTTGTTACTTGCCTATTAAGAAATGATCAAATTTTAAATTCTAGAATCATATCTTCTAATTTCTTGTTAGTCAAGTAATCAACTTTAATTTTAAAACTTTCTCTTTTTAATTTGATTTTCAATCATATCTTCTCAATCATATCTTTTCAATCACATCTTTTTCAAAATTAATTTTCAATCATATCTTTTTAATTTCTAATTTCAAAATCTTTTTCAAAATCACTTAATTTCTTTCCCAATTTTATTTTTCAAAAATCATCAATCAAATTTTCAAAATTTCTTTTAATTATTTCAAAATCTTTTACTTTAATTTCGAAAATTCTTCCCCTCTTCTCACATCCTTCTATTTAAGGACTAATACTCCTCCACTATCAACAATTCAAACTCTATCCCTCTTGATAAGTTCGAATTTTTCTCTTTCTACCTTCTCTTTCTATTCTTCTTTTCCTTTGATACCTCAAGGAATCTCTATACTGTAACATAGAGGATTCCATACTTTCTTGTTCTCTTCTCTTTCATATGAGCAAGAGCAAAGACAAAGGCATCCTTGTTAAAGCTGATCCTGAACCTGAAAGGACCTTGAAGAGAAAGCTAAGAGAAGCTAAGGCACAACTCTCTCTAAAGGGCCTAACAGAGCTCTTCAAGGAGGAAGAAGCCATGGCAGCCGAAAAAAACAACAATGCCAACAATGCAAGGAAGGTGCTTGGTGACTTTACTGCACCTACTCCCGACTTCTATGGGAGAAGCATCTCAATCCCTGCCATTGGAGCAAACAACTTTGAGCTTAAGCCTCAATTAGTTTCTCTAATGCAACAGAATTGCAAGTTTCATGGACTTCTATTGGAAGATCCTCATCAGTTCTTAGCTGAATTCTTGCAAATCTGTAACACTGTCAAGACCAATGGGGTTGATCCTGAGGTCTACAGACTTATGCTCTTCCCTTTTGCTGTAAGAGACAGAGCTAGGACATGGTTGGATTCACAACCCAAAGAAAGCCTGAACTCTTGGGAAAAGCTAGTCAATGCCTTCTTGGCAAAGTTCTTTCCACCTCAAAAATTGAGCAAGCTTAGAGTGGAAGTCCAAACCTTCAGACAGAAGGAAGGAGAATCCCTTTATGAAGCTTGGGAAAGATACAAGCAATTGATCAGAAGGTGTCTTTCTGACATGCTTTCTGAATAGAGCATCATAGGTATCTTCTATGATGGTCTGTCTGAACTGTCCAAGATGTCATTGGACAGCTCTGCTGGAGGATCTCTTCATCTGAAGAAGATGCCTGCAGAAGCTCAGGAACTCATTGAGATGGTTGCAAATAACCAATTCATGTACACTTCTGAAAGGAACCCTGTGAATAATGGGACAAATCAGAAGAAAGGAGTTCTTGAGATTGATACTCTGAATGCCATACTGGCTCAGAACAAAATATTGACTCAACAAGTCAATATGATTTTTCAGAGTCTGTCTAGAATGCAAGCAGCAATAGGCAGTACCAAAGAAGCTTTATCTGAAGAAGAAGCTTATGATCCTGAGAACCCAGCAATGGAAGAGGTGAATTACATGGGAGAACCCTATGGAAACACCTATAATCCTTCATGGAGAAATCATCCAAATCTCTCATGGAAGGATCAACAGAGACCTCAACAAGGTTTCAACAACAGTAATGCTGGAAGAAATAGGTTTAGCAATAGCAAGCCTTTTCCATCATCTTCTCAGCAACAGATAGAGGATTCTAAGCAGAGCCACTCTGACTTAGCAACTATAGTCTCTGATCTAATTAAAACCACTCAAAGTTTCATGACTGAAACAAGGTCCTCCATTAGAAATTTGGAGGCACAAGTGGGTCAGCTGAGTAAGAAAATTACTGAACTCCCTCCTAGTATTTTCCCAAGCAATACAGAAGAGAATCCAAAGAGAGAGTGCAAGGCCATAAACACGTCTCACATGGCCGAACCTGGAGAGGAGGAAGACGCAGTGATCTCCACTGAGGAAGACCTCAATGGACGTCCACTGGCCTCCATGGAATTCCCTGATGAGAAACCATAGGAATCTGAGGCTCACACAGAGACCATAGAGATTCCATTAAATTTACTCCTGCCATTCATGAGCTTTGATGAGTATTCTTCCTCTGAAGAGGATGAAGATGTTACTAAAGAGCAAGTTGCTAAGTACCTTGGAGCAATCATGAAGCTAAACGCCAAGTTATTTGGTAATGAGACTTGGGAGAATGAACCTCCATTACTCACTAAAGAACTGGATGACTTGATTAGGTAGAAATTACCTCTGAAGAGACAAGATCCTGGAAAGTTCTCAATACCTTGTACCAAAGGCACCATGACCTTTGAAAAAGCTCTGTGTGACCTAGGGTCAAGCATAAATCTCATGCCTCTCTCTGTAATGGAGAAGCTAGGGATCATTAAGGTACAAGCTGCAAGAATCTCACTGGAGATGGCAGACAATTCAAAGAAATAGGCTTATGGACTTGTAGAGGATGTCTTGGTAAAGGTTGAAGACCACTACATCCCTGCTGGTTTCATAATCCTAGAGACTGGGAAGTGTGTGGATGAATCCATCATCCTTGGCAGACCCTTCCTAGCCACAGCAAAAGCTGTAATTGATGTTGACAGAGGAGAATTGATCATTCATGTGAATAAAGACTCCCATGTGTTTAAAGCTCAAGGATATCCCTCTGTAACCATGGAGAGGAAGCATGAAGAGCTTCTCTCAATACAGAGCCCCCACAGTGAAACTCTAAGTTTGGTGTTGGGAGGCCACAACCAAACTTTAAGTTTAGTGTTGAACCCCCACATTAAAACTTTAAGTTTGGTGTTAGGAGGTTCCAACGTTGCTCTAAACATCTGTGAGGCTCCATGAGAGCCCACTGTCAAGCTATTGACATTAAAAGAAGCGCTTGTTGGGAGGCAACCCAATCTTTAATTATCTATGTTAAATTTCTATTTTCTTTTGTTATTTTATTTTTTCTGTAGGTTGATGATCATGTGAAGTCACAAAAACAATTGAAAAAGCAAAAACAGACTGAAAAATAGAATGAAAAACAGAACACCCTGGAGGAGAAGCTTACTGGCGTTTAAACGCCAGTAAGGGTAGCAGAATGGGCGTTAAACGCCCAGCCTGGCACCATTCTGGGCGTTTAACGCCAGAAATGGGCACAGAGCTGGCGTTTAACGCCAGAAAAGGGCAAGAAGCTGGCGTTAAACGCCAGAAATGGGCAGCAACCTGGCGTTTAACGCCAGGATTGGCAGAAAGGGGCATTTTTGCACGCCACTTGGTGCAGGGATGAGATATCCTTGACACCTCAGGATCTGTGGACCCCACAGGATCCCCACCTACCCCACCTCTCTCTCTCTTCTTCACCTATTTACCAATCACCTCAATACCTCTTTCCCAAAAACCCCTCACCTATCAAATCCCACCAATTTCTTCACCATTCACATCCATCCTTCATAAAACCCCACCTACCTCAAATTCAAACCATTCTCCCTCCCAAACCCACCCATAATGACCGAACCATACCCCCCTCTCCACTCCTATATAAACCCATCTTCACTCCTTCATTTTCATACCACCTAAACACTACTTCTCCCCCTTGGTCGAAACACTAAGCCCCCTCCATCTCCTTTATTTCTTCTTTTTCTACTCTCTTCTTTCTTCTTTTGCTCGAGGACGAGCAAACCTTCTAAGTTTGGTGTGGTAAAAGCTAAAGCTTTTTATTTTTCCATAATCATTAATGGCACCAAAGGCCGGAGAAACCTCTAGAAAGAGGAAAGGGAAGGCAAAAGCTTCCACCTCCGAGTCATGGGAGATGGAGAGATTCATCTCAAGGGTGCATTAAGACCACTTCTATGAAGTCGTGGCCAAGAAGAAGCTGATCCCCGAGGTCCCTTTCAAACTCAAAAAGGGTGAATATCCGGAGATCCGACATGAGATTCGAAGAAGAGGTTGGGAAGTTCTCACCAACCCCATTCAACAAGTTAGAATCTTAATGGTTCAAGAGTTCTATGCCAATGCATGGATCACCAAGAACTATGATCAAAGTGTGAACCCGGACCCAAAGAATTGACATAGAGGAAGACATCCTCATTGATGAGGACAAGCCCATCACTAAGAAAAGGATGGAGCAAACAAGAGATCCCACTCATGGACAAGAGCATGAGGAAAATCCTTAACATGAAATCCTTGAGATGCCTCAAGGGATGCATTTTCCTCCACAAAATTATTGGGAGCAAATCAACACCTCCCTAGGAGAATTGAGTTCCAATATGGGACAACTAAGGGTGGAGCACCAAGAGCATTCTCTCCTCCTCCATGAAATTAGAGAAGACCAAAGAGTTATGAGAGAGGAGCAACAAAGGCAAGGAAGAGACATTGAGGAGCTCAAGCACTCCATAAGATCTTCAAGAGGAAGAACAAGCCGCCATCACTAAGGTGGACCCGTTCTTTAATTTCCTTGTTCTTTATTTTCTATTTTTTTCAAAAATTATGCCTTATGTCTATTTATGTTTGTGTCTTTATTACATGATCACTAGTGTCTAAGTGTTTATGCCTTAAAGCTATGAAAATGAATCCATCACCTTTCTTAAATAAAGAGTGTTTTAATTGAAAAGGAAAAGAAGTACATGAATTTCAAATTTTAAAACAGTTTAATTATTCTGATGTGGTGGCAATACTTTTGTCTTTCTGAATGAATGCTTGAACAGTGCATATTATTGGATTTGTTGTTCATGAATGTTAAAATTGTTGGCTCTTGAAAAGAATGATGGAAAAGGAGAAATGTTATTTGATAATATGAAAAATCATAAAATTGATTCTTGAAGCAAGAAAAAGCAATGAAAAGCTTGCAGAAAAAATATATATATGCGAAAAAAAAAGAGAGAAAGAATGAAAAAGAAAAAGCCAATAGCCCTTTAAACCAAAAGGCAAGGGTAAAATAAAAAAGGGATCCAAGGCTTTGAGCATCAGTGGATAGGAGGGCCCACAGGAATAAAATCCTGGCCTAAGTGGCTAAACCAAGCTGTCCCTAACCATGTGCTTATGGCGTGAAGGTGTCAAGTAAAAACTTGAGACTGAGCGGTTAAAGTCGTGGTCCAAAAGCAAAAAGAGTGTGTTTAAGAGCTCTGGACACCTCTAATTGGGGACTCTAGCAAAGCTGAGTCACAATCTGAAAAGGTTCACCTAGTTATGTGTCTGTGGCATTTATGTATCCGGTGGTAATACTGGAAAACAAAATGCTTTGGGTCACGGCCAAGACTCATAAAGTAGCTGTGTTCAAGAATCAACATACTTAACTAGGAGAATCAATAACACTATCTAGATTCTGAGTTCCTATAGAAGCCAATCATTCTGAACTTTAAAGGATAAAGTGAGATGCCAAAACTGTTCAGAAACAAAAAGCTAAAAGCCCCGCTCATCTAATTAATACTGATCTTCATAGATATTTTTGGAATTCATTGTATATTCTCTTCTTTTTATCCTATTTGATTTTCAGTTTCTTGGGGACAAGCAACAATTTAAGTTTGGTGTTGTGATGAGCGGATAATTTATACGCTTTTTGGCATTGTCTTTAGTATGTTTTTAGTATATTTTAGTTAGTTTTTATTATGTTTTTATTAGTTTTTAAATAAAAATCACATTTCTGGACTTTACTATGAGTTTGTGTTTTTTTCTATGATTTCAGGTATTTTTTGGCTGAAATTGAGGGGACCTGAGCAAAAATCTTATTCAGAGGCTGAAAAAGGACTGTAGATGCTGTTGGATTCTGACCTCCCTGCACTCGAAGTGGATTTTCTGGAGCTGAAGAAGCCTAATTGGCGCGCTCTAAATTGCGTTGGAAATTAGACATCCTGGGCTTTCCAGCAATATATAATAGTCCATACTTTGCCCAAGATTTGATGGCCCAAACCGGCGTTCCAAGTCAGCTTAAGAATTCTGGCGTCAAAACGCTAGAATTGGCACAAAAGCTGGAGTTAAATGCCCAAACTGGCACAAAAGCTGGCGTTTAACTCCAACAAAAGTCTCTACACATGAAAGCTTCAATGCTCAGCCCAAGCACACACCAAGTGGGCCCGGAAGAAGATTTCGCATTAATTACCTATTTCTGTAACCCTAGGCTACTAGTTTTCTATAAATAGGACCTTTTGCTATTGTATTTCAAGACTTTGATACACTTGATCAGACTTTGATAGACCTTTTTCACGTTTGGGGGATGGCCTCACGGCCATGCCTAGACCCTTTTGTTCTTATGTATTTTCAACGGTGGAGTTTCTACACACCATAGATTAAAGTGTGGAGCTCTGCTGTTCTTCATGAATTAATGCAAAGTACTATTGTTTTTCTATTCAACTCAAGTCTATTTCTTCTCCAAGATATTCATTCGCACCCAAGAACATGATGAATGTGATGATTATGTGACACTCATCACCATTCTCACCTATGAACGCATGCCTGACAACCACTTCCGTTCTACATGCAAACAAGCTTGAATGTGTATCTCTTGGGTTTCTAATCTAAGATTAGAACCTTCGTGGTATAGGCTAGAATTATTGGCAGCCATTCCTGAGATCTGGAACGTCTAAACCTTGTCTGTGGTATTCTGAGTAGGATCTGGGAAGGGATGACTGTGACGAGCTTCAAACTCGCGAGTGTTGGGCGTGTGACAGATGCAAAAGGATCAATAGATCCTATTCCAACATGATCGAGAACTGACGGATGATTAGCCGTGCGGTGACAGCGTGTGTAGAACATTTTCATTGAGAGGACGGGAAGTAGCCATTGACAACGGTAATGCCCAACATAAAGCTTGCCATGGAAAGGAGTATGAATGATTGGAAGAAGGTAATAGGAAAGCAGAGGTTCAGGAGGAACAAAGCATCTTCATACGCTTATCTGAAATTCCTACCAATGAATTACATAAGTATCTCTATCTCTATCTTTATTTTATGTTTTATTTATATTTAATTATCAATCCTCCATAACCATTTGAATCTGCTTGACTGAGATTTACAAGATGACCATAGCTTGCTTCAAGCTGACAGTCTCCATGGGATCGACTCTTACTCACGTAAGGTATTACTTGGACGACCCAGTGCACTTGCTGGTTAGTTGTGCGTAATTGTGATAAAGTGTGATTCACATTTGAGAGCTCCAAGTCTTTGGTGCCATTGTTGATGACAACAATTTCGTGCACCAATGACCCACGAGTATGCGTGGATGGATTTTTACACAGCGACACGTACGCGTGACCCGAATTACGTCCACTCATTAATTGCAAATCGTTGGGGTGAATTTTGCGCCTCCAAGACCCAGTCCAACTCATTTATGAAGCTATATGAGGCCAAAGTGAAGCTGAATGAAGGGGGGAGGGAGCAATTAGGTTTAGGTTTTCTATGTTTTTGCTTGAGTTCTCTAGAGAGAGAAGCTCCCGCCTCTCTCTAGAATTAGGGTTCTTTAGTTTAATTTCCTTTAATTTCAGCATTTAATTCTTGTTTTGGTGTAGTTTCCTTTATGTTTTCTTGCTCTCTTATCTTTATATTCTTAATTCCTCTTGTCATTTTCTTTATTTGCTATTTTTATGTTCATGGATACTCTTGTTAACTTTAATTTTAATTAATGCAATTTATGTTTTCATGTCATTTATTGCTTCCTTTAGTTGTCATTGTCATTTTCTTGCTTTTGGTATTTTGGAATTTATTTTTGATGTAATTTAATATTATTTTATTCTCATGTACACCAAGTGTTTGGTAAAATGCTTGGCTTAGTTTTTACCTAGTTTTTCTCCACTCTTGGCTTGAAATTGATGACTTTGGTGATCCTTGAGTCATTCATGTCCATTATTGTTTGATACATTAGAGTAGTTAGTTGATTTGGTCTCCCTTGACTCTATGTGACCCATTAGTGTTGACATAGGACTTAGGGATTGAAATTAGCTATGCCTATTGATGTCTATTTTCGGAAAACGAAAAACGAATCCCAAACACACAAAACTAACTGGCAAGTGCACCGGGTCGCATCAAGTAATAAAACTCACGGGAGTGAGGTCGATCCCACAGGGATTGATGGATCAAACAACTTTAGTGGGTGATTAGTTTAGTCAAGCTAACATTTAAGTGAGATTGGGTGAAACTTAAAGCAACAAAATGTAAATGACAAGGAATTTAAAGTTGCAGAAAGTAAATTGGACAGAAACTTAAAGAGCAAGAAATGTAAATTGGCAAAATCTTAAATGACAAGAAATGTAAATTGCATGAAATTAAAGGGGAGTAGGTGCTGGAAATTAAAGAAAGCAATAGATCAAGCAACTGGAAATGTAAATTGCAGGAAGAATAAATCGAACTGGGTGCTGGGAGCAATATAAAAGACAGAAAGTAAAATTTCTTAAAGACTTTAAAGACAGAAAGACTATGCTTAATTTGCAGCAATTTAAAAGAAGATTGAAGATCTCAGGAGTGGAAGAGACTAGAAAGCAAGTCTAGATCTCAAATCCTTCCTTGATCCAACAAGAACAATTGCAAGAGAAATTAAAGAAAAGTAAATTGCAGAAGCCAAGAGAAGGTGAAGTAGTGAACAGAAATGGAAATTCAATTGTGCAGAGAAAGTAAACAAGAAAATTCTCAAGGTGAGATTGAAACAGAATTTCTTCAATTCTCAACCCAAGATTCAAGACAAGAATGAAAACTAAGAGAGAGCTCTCTAATGGAGCTCCCCTGTACTCTCTGATGGGACTCCCCTTCTAAAATGAAAATGATGCCTTTTTATAGGCTTTTACAAACATGACAAATGAAAATGAAATTGAAAAGCAAATTACAAAGAAAATGAAATTCCTAATCAAATTGTTTCTTGTGCCTTTGAGTGATGATAATGGGCTTTGCGTGCTTTGGATTTGGGTCGAAGATGGACTCTGTTGATTGCACTTGGAGTTGGAGAGAAACCCATTGTGAATTGGGACATAAAGCACAAAAGCTTGAGTCAAAGTTTGAGGCAAACTTTTGCTCAAGCTTTTTATATCAGCCACCCCTTTTGCTGATATCCACGTTTGAGCTAAAGTTTGAGGTCAAACTTTTAGCCAAACGTGGATCCCCTTGTGTGCATGTGTGGGGTGCTAATTTGTCCTCTTGTCAACGTTGCCAATTTCATGCCAACTATAAACTATTATATATGGTTGGAAAGCTCTGAATGTCAGCTTTCTAACCCAATTGGAATCACCTCAATTGGACATCTACAACTCAAGTTATGCTCATTTGAAGAGGACATGGTCGCTGGCTTTGGTGTGCAGCGTTTGAGGAAAAGTTTGCCTCAAACGTGGTCGAAAACGCCAGTTCTGGAGCCTCAAACACCTTGTTCACCCCATACTATTATATATTTTTGGAAAGCCCTGAATGTCTACTTTTTAATGCCGTTGGAAGCGCATCATTTGGAGCTCTACAGCTCGAGTTATACTCCGTCGAAGGTGCAGAGGTCAGTTGGCCTCACTGCAGGTTGCCACCATGTTCGTTTATGCTCATTGTGGGACAGTTTTCTCCCTCAATTTTAGTGTCCACCATGCAGTGCCATATATGCTTGGAAAGATCTCAATTCCTACTTTCCATTGCTTTTTGAATCACCTCATTTGGAGCTCTGTAGCTCAAGTTATTCTTGTTGGAAGTATACCCCTTGTATGCCTTGTGGTGCCAACGTTTGCCAAAAAGCTTGAGGCAAACGTTGGCTCAAGCTTTTCTTCCAAAAGTTTGAGCTAAAGTTTGAGGCAAACTTTGGCTCAAGCTTTTTTCCTCTAGGGTGTTTTCAACTCTTCCAAAAGTTTGAGCTAAAGTTTGAGGCAAACTTTGGCTCAAACTTTTTGTTCTGTCTTGCTCCTAGCCATTTCTTCTTCCTTCAACCTTCTTCAAAACTCTTTTCACCTATCATCAATCAACCAAACACATCAAAGCTATGCTCAAAATTATGAGTTTGTTATTCTTTCATAATATATGACAATTATAGCATAAAATCTCATGAAATTGCATTAATTCATCCATGGTTGATTGAATCAAAGGAAACATGGAAATCTACCCAATTGGCTTGCTTATGGCTCAAGAAAGTGCATAAAACCTATTGAAAACAAAGGAAAAAGCATAGAAAAACATGACATGGTGACATGTCATCACAACACCAAACTTAAACTTTGCTTGTCCCCAAGCAAGAAAAGAATCATGCAATAAAGATTGACAATCCAAGGCAAGAAGAATAGCAACTCAATGTTCATGGTAAGCTAGTTTTCTAAGCATGCTACAATCACAAAAGAAATGTAAATGATTGATGCTTCCATCTAGCTCATTTTATGAAATCTTTCTCTTATATTTCTTCCTTGAAACAAGCTTTTGATTTTCTTATTTAGCTTCTCCTTTTGGGTGCTTTGCCCCATGAGTTGATAACAAAGCTACGACTTCTAAATGCTTTGTTTTCAAGTATTACCACTTGATACATAAGCACCACAAGCATTTGATTAGAGGACTTCATTAAGCTCATTTTTCTTTTCTTTTCTTGACTCTCTAATCATTGATGCTCAGAGCCTTGAGCTTTGAGGGAGTGCTTTTGCACTTTGAGCCTAACCTTGACTTCTAAGTGTTTTGTTTTCAAGCATTTGGCTTGATACATAAACACCACAAGTACTTAACAAATGAATTGCCATTGGTACTCAGAGCCTTCAGCTTTCTCATTCTTTCCCTTTTTCTTTTCTTGCTTTATTTTGCATTTGCTTCTTCAAGGTTTTCATGAATTTAAAAGATTTCACAAAATGTTCTAGATGAAAACTTCAATTAAATAAAATCCAATGCAATTGAGCAACAATTAATCATACTAGCTTTCCAATACTTGTATGCACATGCTAAACTCTTCTTTAGTTCCTTGTTTGTTTATGATCATGATGCTTTACTGCTTTTGAATTCACAAAACTCAAGTTGGTAATCACAATGGCACAGCACCATGTTGCAATTTAGAAATCAAACTATGCCTTTTCATGCACACATGCATACAGAGAAGGTAAAGACAATCATGCAGTTTATAGTGCTTGAAACAAATGAGAGGAAAAGGAACTTTACAACCTTGTAGTTCATCTTCTCTATTGTTGTCATTTTCCTCCCATTCTCCTCCTTCCCATACCAAACTCAGAATGCTTGCTCATCCTCAAGCAACTATTAGAACCGTGGCTATGGGGCTAAGATGGATCATGAATGTCTTACACAAGAAATGTTAGTAGTACATGTGTTTCAAGCAAGCAAAATTAAAGATAATAATCAAGGCACAAGAGACAGAGACATTGTGATTGCAAACTTAAGAAGGTGAGCATAATACTTTGCATAAAGAATAAGTGGCACACCAAACTTAGTGTGACACTTTCACTTGGAATTGATGCAAGTATCTTGTAAGGATTAGAACCAAATTTTGTTGCATAGCAACACCAAACTTAGAATGCAACCATATGTCAATTTATTGAAATTTAAACAAAGCAAAGAAAAAGAAAACAAAGCAGAGAAGAAATGTTACCTATGGTTGGGTTACCTCCCAACAAGTGCTCTTTTAGTGTCATTAGCTTGACATGTTGTTCTTCACTTTCTTCCTCTTCTTCCAGTTTGTTAAGAGGAATGACCTCAAAGGAGGGAAGGATTCAGCTAGTGTCCCTTGTCTTGGCCTTTCCTCAGCAAGCTTCCTTTTGCAAATGGCTTGATTGATCTTGCTTGCTGGATTAGGGACCGAATTGGTGTTCTTGCTAGTTGCCTTCACTTCTTTGGATTCAAGACTTGGTTGCTGTGTGATTATTGGAGTTTTGTATTCATCCAGAGCCTTTTGAATTGGTGGTTTTATGAGCTCTTCCTTCATGTACTTCTCTGCCCCACTTGAGTGTGAATTTTCTTGAATGACTTCCTCACTTTTTTGTTCCTCCACTCCTTTCTTTGCACTCAACATTTGACTTAATAGTTCTTTTATGGAGGAGGTTTGTTGTTCTTCCCAAGATTTCTTCATCTCCTCTTCATATTTTTTTTATCACAGATTCAAGGGAAGTTTGTGAGGGTTGTGAATGTTCATGTTCCTTTGTCACCTCGAGTGCAATTTCATTTTCAACCACCTCATTCTTCATTAAAAATCCACTTGACTCAGTAGCCTCTTCCTCTTGTTTTTCCTCCTTCTTCATTGCACTTTCACTTGACATAAGGACCTTTTGTTCTTGTTTTTCCACTTCCTCCCCCACAGATTGATTTTTACTGTTTGATGGTTCTAAGTGTTTCCTTATGTTCTCCAGGTGCTCATTCGTCCTCTGACGGATGATTTCTTCCCTTTTCCAGGCTTGTTCTTGTCTTTCAAAAAATCCTCTGGACTTTTGAAGGAGATCCTCTGAATCACAATTTGAAGAATTATTGAACTCATCACAGTATGGATTACTAAGATTTCGTTGATTTTGACTTTCCCAGCCACAATATGAGTAGTTGTTAGAACCATCAAAATCTGGATCATATTGTGTCTCTGGGAAGTGTCCCATATGATTTCCTTGCTCATCTTGTGTCTCTGAAGCAATTCTCCATGGATTGGAGTGCTCAGAATCTGTTAATTCTTGGTGATATCCCCAGCCACCATTAGAGGTTGGTGATGGTGGGTGATATCCTGAAAAATTTTGTTTGACTGCAAGATGAGTTGAACTCCATTTGTATTTTGCAAAACACAACACCATTGAAAATTGAAATTCATGTCATAGAGACAGAATTTCTCAGTGAGGCAAAAACACAAACACCTTGGTTTCAGTTTAAAACAGAGAACAAAAACAAAAAAAATGCTTGATCTAGACTTCTCACCCACTTAATCATTGTTGATCTAAATCAATCCCCGGCAACGGCGCCAAAAACTTGATGGTTATTTTCGGAAAACGAAAAACGAATCCCAAACACACAAAACTAACCGGCAAGTGCACCGGGTCGCATCAGGTAATAAAACTCATGGGAGTGAGGTCGATCCCACAGGGATTGATGGATCAAGCAACTTTAGTGGGTGATTAGTTTAGTCAAGCTAACATTTAAGTGAGATTGGGTGAAACTTAAAGCAACAAAATGTAAATGACAAGGAATTTAAAGTTGCAGAAAGTAAATTGGACAGAAACTTAAAGAGCAAGAAATGTAAATTGGCAAAATCTTAAATGACAAGAAATGTAAATTGCATGAAATTAAAGGGGAGTGGGTGCTGGAAATTAAAGAAAGCAATAGATCAAGCAACTGGAAATGTAAATTGCAGGAAGAATAAATCGAACTGGGTGCTGGGAGCAATATAAACAGAGAAGCAAATTGGAAGTAATGCAACAGAAAGTAAAATTTCTTAAAGACTTTAAAGACAGAAAGACTATGCTTAATTTGCAGCAATTTAAAAGAAGATTGAAGATCTCAGGAGTGGAAGAGACTAGAAAATAAGTCTAGATCTCAAATCCTTCCTTGATCCAACAAGAACAATTGCAAGAGAAATTAAAGAAAAGTAAATTGCAGAAGCCAAGAGAAGGTGAAGTAGTGAACAGGAATGGAAATTCAATTGTGCAGAGAAAGTAAACAAGAAAATTCTCAAGGTGAGATTGAAACAGAATTTCTTCAATTCTCAACCCAAGATTCAAGACAAGAATGAAAACTAAGAGAGAGCTCTCTAATGGAGCTCCCCTGTACTCTCTGATGGGACTCCCCTTCTAAAATGAAAATGATGCCTTTTTATAGGCTTTTACAAACATGACAAATGAAAATGAAATTGAAAAGCAAATTACAAAGAAAATGAAATTCCTAATCAAATTGTTTCTTGTGCCTTTGAGTGATGATAATGGGCTTTGCGTGCTTTGGATTTGGGTCGAAGATGGCCTCTGTTGATTGCACTTGGAGTTGGAGAGAAACCCATTGTGAATTGGGACATAAAGCACAAAAGCTTGAGTCAAAGTTTGAGGCAAACTTTTGCTCAAGCTTTTTTATATCAGCCACCCCTTTTGCTGATATCCACGTTTGAGCTAAAGTTTGAGGTCAAACTTTTAGCCAAACGTGGATCCCCTTGTGTGCATGTGTGGGGTGCTACTTTGTCCTCTTGTCAACGTTGCCAATTTCATGCCAACTATAGACTATTATATATGGTTAGAAAGCTCTGAATGTCAGATTTCTAACCCAATTGGAATCACCTCAATTGGACATCTACAACTCAAGTTATTCTCATTTGAAGAGGACACGGTCGCTGGCTTTGGTGTGCAGCGTTTGAGAAAAAGTTTGCCTTAAATGTGGTCGAAAACGCCAGTTATGGAGCCTCAAACACCTTGTTCACCCCATACTATTATACATTGTTTGAAAGCCCTGAATGTCTACTTTCCAATGCCGTTGGAAGCGCATCATTTGGAGCTCTACAGCTCGAGTTATACTCCGTCGAAGGTGCAGAGGTCAGTTGGCCTCACTGCAGGTTGCCACCATGTTCGTTTATGCTCATTGCGGGACAGTTTTCTCCCTCAATTTTAGTGTCCACCATGCAGTATCATATATGCTTGGAAAGCTCTCGATTCCTACTTTCCATTGCTTTTTGAATCACCTCATTTGGAGCTCTATAGCTCAAGTTATTCTTGTTGGAAGTATACCCCTTGTATGCCTTGTGGTGCCAACGTTTGCCAAAAAGCTTGAGGCAAACGTTGGCGCAAGCTTTTTCTCCCCTGGGTATGTTGGTGTGGCGCCAACGTTTGCCAAAAAGTTTGAGGCAAACGTTGGCTCAAGCTTTTCTCCCAAAAGTTTGAGCTAAAGTTTGAGGCAAACTTTGGCTCAAGCTTTTTTCCTCTAGGGTGTTTTCAACTCTTCCAAAAGTTTGAGCTAAAGTTTGAGGTAAACTTTGGCTCAAACTTTTTGTTCTGTCTTGCTCCTAGCCATTTCTTCTTCCTTCAACCTTCTTCAAAACTCTTTTCACCTATCATCAATCAACCAAACACATCAAAGCTATGCTCAAAATCATGAGTTTGTTATTCTTTCATAATATATGACAATTATAGCATAAAATCTCATGAAATTGCATTAATTCATCCATGGTTGATTGAATCAAAGGAAACATGGAAATCTACCCAATTGGCTTGCTTATGGCTCAAGAAAGTGCATAAAACCTATTGAAAACAAAGGAAAAAGCATAGAAAAACATGACATGGTGACATGTCATCACCTATTTGACTTATCTTCGATGTAAGGTTGACTAAGTAGGATTAACTCTTCATAATCATCATGTGTTTGTGGTCAATGGCTAGGATAGGTAACCTTAGCTCTCAATTACTTGCCAAGATGTTTTCTTGCACTTGAAGTTACCTTTCTTTGCATTTAATTGCTTTGACTTTTATTGCTTTGATGTTTAATTTCTTGCATGTTTAGTTTTCACACTCTTGGTTGAGAAACTGGGTGTTTGGGTGGAATTGAGTTGTGGATATCCATTCCGCATTGTGTGAGAATAGTTAATTGGTTTGGTTTCCATTGACGCTAGTCTTTCACTAAGTAATTAGTGAGTTGACTAGGACTTATGGATTGAGACCAATTACACCCTTTTGACTAATTCTCAAGGAGGATTGACTGATTTGGATTGATTCCACACAATTGCCATGTTTGTGGTCTATAACTAGGATAGGAATCCTAAATTACCCACTTCTTGCCAAGAGCTCTTTTTAGTATTTAATTCCTATTTCCATTGCCTTTATTTGTCTTGACTTTTAATTTCTTGCATGCTCAGTTACCTTCTCGCACTTTAATTTCTTGCCATTTACATTACACTTGCCATTTTAATTTCTTGCTCTCTCTTGCATTCACAATCCCCAATTCTCTCATAGCCAATAATTGTCTAAATACTCTCGGTTTATATTTTGTATTGGATTAAATATTAGATCTTGAGAATTTGTTGTTGGTTTGGACTATGCTACTAATGAATTTATGCTTGTGTCTTTGATCGATTCCAAACCATGCAATAATTCTCAACCATCAAATTTGGCGCCGTTGTCGAGGAGTTGCAATGGTGTATGTTTTTGGGCTATTGTGCATATGTGAATATTGTAAATAGCTTAATTGTGGTTAATTGTACATATGTTGCTTGCTTTGTTTTGGTTAGTGCAAATATGTTAATATGTAAATAGCTTGCTTTTTGGTTGTCCTTATTGATGGTTAGGATTGGGATCCCGGAGGACATTGGACATTCTAGCATTGGTGGGGAAGTCAAGCACAAGCCACCATAGCAAGGGCTCTCCCAATTGTCTAACTTAAAGACATTAAACAAAAGTGTTTGGTAACACATTTCCAACCCTCTCTTTGTACATAGCTTCAATCTATTGCATTTTATCTCTTGTGGATAGCTTAGCTTAGTTTAATTTCAAGCTTAATTTGCTTAGATTTTAGTTTAGATTATGTGTTTTTGATGAATAATATGTTTTGGGGTTGAAAAAGCTATTTTGGATGTCAAGTTTGGTGCCTTAGAGCACTAAACATTTTAGAGAAAAACAGAGCATGTGCGCACGCACACGTGCGCACGCAACCCAAATTTTCGCGTTCTGTGCGCGCGCAACCACTTGTGCGCGCACACACCAGCTTATGCACCCTCTGTTGGGAGCGTTAGCACACCTTGTGCGACCGCATCCCCCTTCTTTTGCCGTTCGTGCATCCGCACGGACCTGTGTGCGTACGCACACATGGCGTGATAGCTGGCAATTGTGACGCTTCAAAATAATAATAATAATAATAATAATAATAATAATAATAATAATAATAATAATAATAATAATAATAATAAAATTTCGGCCTTCTGTGCGTGGGAACAGCCCCGTGCCCACGCACACCTCAAAAGATGGCCTCTGGTCGCGGCATTTGCACGCATAGTGCGAACGCACAACACATTTCAGTTTTTCCATCGATGCGTACGCATGCCCCACGCGTACGCGTCGCTTTCCATTTTTTGCCATTCTACGCGCACGCGTCCACGACGCGTACGCGTGGCCCTCTGTGCGTGCGCACACCCCTTTGTGCGTATGCACGCCCCTGTTTTCTCACCTATACACTTCTTTTATTCTCTTCTCTACTTCTTCTCTTATTCTTCCTTCCACCCCTCTCTTCTCTTGCTTTAGCCCTCTTGTTTACTTGCTTTACTTTGTTTTGCTCTTATTTCATTTCTATTTTAGTAATTATATTAGCTTTTGTTTAGTTGTTTGTTAATTCAATAAGTGGCAAGTGTTTGGTTTATGTTAATTGGGTTGCTTCGTGATTGAACTTCATCAATGCACTTATACTTTGCTTTAAATTACTAACACCTAATTGGATTTGCACATTTTCATGTTGCGTATTAGGTGAAATTTTTTATAAGTGCATAATAAATTTAGTGAATTGAGTTGAACTATTTATTCATCATGTGGTTTTTAGTGACTATAATCACATAACAAGGTATTTGTTCCTTGCTAATGCTTTGCATTTTTTTGAGTCGACTTGACTTGATTCTCATCAAGACTTGTCACTTTTTGTAACAAGCACCTTATTCATGTGATTATTTCATTATTCCTATGGGTGAATAATAAACCCCTATTTTATGATGTATTTTGTGGTCAATTGAGTGTTTTTATCAATCCTTATGGTTTTACTATTCCTTCCTTGTTTTATGATATATGTGAAAATATGTTTCCTATGCTTTAAAAATATTAAAATTAATTATCCTTTATTACCATTCGATGCCGTGATTTGTGTGTTAAGTATTTTCAGGCTTCCTAGGGCAGGAATGGCTTAGAGGACTGAAAAGAAACATACAAAAATGGAAGAAAAGCATAAAAATGGAGTTTTGAAGAAAAGGCAGCGACGCGAACGCATGGACGACGCGGATGCGTGCCTAGCACAAAATGGCAGCGACGCGTACGCGTGGATGATGCTGACACATGCCTTGAGAAGAATGCAAATGACGCGTACGCGTGACTTACACGTACGCGTGACAAGGAAAACTCCAAACCATGCGAACGCATGACCCACGCGCACGCGTGACGGACGCCACGTGCAGGAATCTATAGAAAACACCCTCAGCGATTTCTGGATCCTTTTTCGGCCCAAGTCCAAGCCAGAAACACAGAATATAAGCCAGAGAATGGGGGAATCAAAAAGAACAACTCATACCCACTTTCAAATACACAATTTTAGATTTTAGATGTAGTTTTAGAGAAAGAGAGGCTCTCTCTTCTCTCTTAGGTTTTTAGAATTAGGATTCCTCTTATTTTATGGGTATTTCCTTCATACTAGGTTCAATGTTCCCAACTTTAATTTTATGTTCTCTTCTACTTTTAGATACTCTAATGCTTTTATTTGTTAATTACTTATGTTGGCAAAATTGGCTTATGAACTCTTCATGTTAGATTTAATTTTATGTTTAAATGCAATTTGAGGTATTTCAGATTTATGATTATTTTATTCTATTTATAATGCTTTCAATTTAATTTAAGATTTATTCCCTTTTTGCTTTGGTTAAGTAATTGGTAACAGTTGAGTTATCAGACTCAGCAGTTGATTGAAAATTGGGAATTGCTTATTGATTTGGATCACTCTAAAGCTAGTCTTTCCACAGGAGTTGACTAGGACTTGAGGATCAAATTGATTGGTCCACTTGACTTTCCTTTATTTAGTAAGGGTTAACTAAGTGGGAGCAAAAATCCAATTCTCATCACACCTGATAAGGATAACTAGGATAGGATTTCCAGTTCTCATACCTTGCCAAGAGATTCTTTATAATTATTAATTTATTTTTCTTGCCATTTAAATTACTTGTTCTCTATTTCAAAAACCCCCCAAAAAATACACTTTTTGCATAACCAATAATAAATCATACTTTCCTGCAATTCCTTGAGAGACGACCCAAGGTTTAAATACTTGGTTATCAATTTTATTAGGGGTTTGTTACTTTTGACAACCAAATTTTTATACGAAAGGATTCTTTGTTGGTTTAGAAACTATACTTATAACGCGATTATTTTTATAAAAATTCTTTACCGGCAGAAATCCGATCGTCAGTGAATAAGTAATCTCTTTTCATCATTGCATTGGTTATTGTTAATTGTGCCATTTTCTATTAACTTTGCGCTTTCACTTGCACAATTCCAATATCCAATATCTCAAGCACTCAATTCACTCTTAGGGTTCGCTAGGGTTGCTTGTGCCTTAAGTTTGCTTATTCTTTACTTGCACCCTAGGCTTTTTAATTGAGGAACATGCTATTTCTTTTGCTTTTGTGGTTATTGTTTTACCCGATCAATGTGTTGTGTTCTTAATTGTGCGTGCATTTAGAGTACACACATTGCCTTTTATCATATCACATACATCTTACTTTTCGTCAATTGTTGTTTCTTTGTCTACAAAGCAACTGGAGCCCCCGGAGCTCACCCGCCGAAGGTGGAGCCTCAAGCCCTTCATTCCTCGGATTATGTGCATGCATAGAGGACCGTGCATTATTTAAGTGTGGGAGAGGATCGCTAACTTCAAGGGGGGTAAAATTTCTTTTCTTAGACACTTTGCAACATTCTTTTTTTGTTCCCTTTTCTTCAATTTTTACAATTTTTTGTTCTTGTTTGCATTTTTGTTTAGTTTGATTTGTTTGTATATATCTCCTTAATGCTTATAGTTATATGATAGTACATACTTGCATGTTGCATGTTAGATTGAATAAGTTTTGGTAAAACATCAAAGAATTTTCAAGAAATCTTTTTTTTGGGCATTCCATTGATTAGAATTGAAAATTATTTTTGAACTTGCTTGAAGTATCTTTTTATGGAACGTAGAAAAGAGCTTGAACAATTACCTAGTGAGATTTGAGCTTAAATTGTGTGGTTTCATATTTTCAATCACAAATTTTGTTCATGTGTGTTATAAACTCCTTTTATGATTGTGATCTTAGATTTGCTTTAGTCTATATGTCCTATATTTGTTGTTTTAGACTGCCTGTAGTGTGATTGAGGCCATCTTGGTATAGCTCACTAACCCATATGGCCAACCCTTGCATCTATCTTTGTAAACCACTTTTTGAGCCTTTTAATTCCCCTTTGTTCTCATTATAAGCACATCATTCACCCTAAGTGAAAAAAACCATTATGTCTATTGATTGTATCTTTGATTAGCTTGGGTTTGAGTGTGTGTTAATCAAGTGTGGGAAAATTTGTGGGAAACATTGGTAGTTAGTTTGGATTTTCATTGAAAATATTTGGTAAAATGGGTAAACATTCATGCATCAACTACTAAAAACATATGCATCTCTCTTTGATGATAAAAAAAATTTTGATGTACATACTTTGTTTATGAAAAAAAAGAGAGAAAAAGAAAAAAAAAGAAAAGAAAATAATAATGAAAATAAGAGATGCATATGTGATTGAATTGAAAAGGAAATGTATGAGTGAATGTGAGAAAGGGATAAATGGGTAGCTAGGATTGTTTTGCTATGTATATAGGATGATATATAGGATTAGGTGAGATGCTTGAGCTAATCAAAGATCCAAAATAATAGCCCACTTAACCATATTAATCCTACCCTTACCTAAGCCCCATTACAACCCTCAAAAATCCTCATGATATCTGCATTCATGCATCAAACATTAGTTGATTGTTAGACGACTTGCAAATCTTTGAGAAACATGATTAAAGGAGGATTGAGTGATTAAACCTTACACACCGAGCGATTAGAGAGTAAACACATCTGGTGAGGGTTTCAATTGCTCAATTCTATGTTCCCATTGCTTATCTTGTATCTTCCAGCAAATTGTTGAAATGAATTCATGAAAAATTCAAATCAAATCTTCGGACATTGACCATATTGCTATATTTGCTTTGTCTTAGCCCTAAGCTTTATTTTGGATTGATTGAAATTCTTTTGTTTGTTTTCGCCAAACTCAATAGGAAGCATAGTATAGATATAGATAGCTAGCATTTAGTATAGATGCATGCATGTAGGTAGTTGCATTAAATAAATTATTTACCCCTTCATTCATCTCCTTTGGTTGTGTTTAGCATGAGGACATGGTTTAAGTGTGGGAGAATTGATGAGTCCATATTTTACGATATATTTTGGTTTGATTTGAGTGGATTTCATCACATAAACCCACATTTATTCATCTAAATAGCATGCTTTTCAGATTTCTCCCTAAATTGTGCTTGAAAGTGAAAACATACTCTTTTATGCTTAATTTAGTTAATTATAATTCACTTTAATCCCATTTGGTGCCTTGATGTGTTTGATTTTTCAAGGCAAGTATGGGTTGAAAAAGTGAGGAAAAGAGCATGCAAAAGGGAAGAAACCATGAAGAAATGGAGTTTGGACATTTCAGCACCCGTGCGTACGTACAAGTATGCGTGCATACGCACAAGAAGAATTTGCGAGCGACGCGTACGCGTGACCCGAATTACATCAGCTCATTAATTGCAAATCGCTGGGGGCGAATTTTGAGCCTCCAAGACCCAATCTAACTCATTTCTGAAGCTATATGAGGTCAAAGTGAAGCTGAATGAAGGGGGCGGGGCAATTAGATTTAGGTTTTGTATGTTTTTGCTTTAGTTCTCTAGAGAGAGAAGCTCCCCCCTCTCTCTAGAATTAGGGTTCTTTAGTTTAATTTCCTTTAATTTCAGCATTTAATTCTTGTTTTAGTGTAGTTTCCTTTATGTTTCCTTGCTCTCTTGTCTTTATCTTCTTAATTCCTCTTGTCATTTCCTTTATTTTGCTATTTTTATGTTCATGGATACTCTTGTTAACTTTAATTTTAATTAATGCAATTTATGTTTTCATGTCATTTATTGCTTCCTTTAGTTGTCATTGTCATTTTCTTGCTTTTGGTATTTTGGAATTTATTTTTGATGCAATTTAATATTATTTTATTCTCATACACACCAAGTGTTTGATAAAATGCTTGGCTTAGTTTTTACCTAGTTTTTCTCCACTCTTGGCTTGAAATTGATGACTTTGGTGATCCTTGAGTCATTCATGTCCATTATTTTTTGATACATTAGAGTAGTTAGTTGATTTGGTCTCCCTTGACTCTATGTGACCCATTAGTGTTGACATAGGACTTAGGGATTGAAATTAGCTATGCCTATTTGACTTATCTTCGATGTAAGGTTGACTAAGTAGGATTAACTCTTCATAATCATCATGTGTTTATGGTCAATGGCTAGGATAGGTAACCTTAGCTCTCAATTACTTGCCATGATGTTTTCTTGCACTTGAAGTTTCCTTTCTTTGCATTTAATTGCTTTGACTTTTATTACTTTGATGTTTAATTTCTTGCATGTTTAGTTTTCACACTCGTGGTTGAGAAACTGGGTGTTTGGGTGGAATTGAGTTGTGGATGTCCATTCCGCATTGTGTGAGAATAGTTAATTGGTTTGGTTTCCATTGACGCTAGTCTTTCACTAAGTAATTAGTGAGTTGACTAGGACTTATGGATTGAGACCAATTACACCCTTTTGACTAATTCTCAAAGAGGATTGACTGATTTGGATTGATTCCACACAATTGCCATGTTTGTGGTTCATAACTAGGATAGGAATCCTAAATTACCCACTTCTTGCCAAGAGCTCTTTTTAGTATTTAATTCCCATTTCCATTGCCTTTATTTGTCTTGACTTTTAATTTCTTGCATGCTAAGTTACCTTCTTGCACTTTAATTTCTTGCCATTTACATTACTCTTGCCATTTTAATTTCTTGGTCTCTCTTGTATTCACAATCCCTAATTCTCTCAAAGCCAACAATTGTACATTTCATTGCAACTCCTAGGGAAGAATGACCCGGGAGTCTAAATACTCTCGGTTTATATTTTGTATTGGATTTAATATTTGATCTTGAGAATTCGTTGTTGGTTTGGACTATGCTACCAACGAATTGATGCTTGTGTCTTTGATCAATTCCAAACCATGCAATAATTCTCATCCATCAATACCCTTCATGTTTAGGTTCAGTATCCATGTCGTTACAACTCACGCTAATGATGCGAAATTTCTTTCTGACACAAGGCACATGGACAAATCCTACAAGGTTGCCAACTGGTGTAGAATGAGGATCAATATTTCTAGAAATGTCAAGATAGATTTCTGTCAGAATAATGTCTCCTAATATAATTGAATTCTAGCTGCATTTAGGCAACAAATTGAAGATAGTTATCACGATCTGGTGAATATGCCTACTCAGCAAATGGCTACAGTATTAAATCAAATGATAGAAAATAATAATGCAAGACTAGAGTGGGTAGCTCGATGAGTTGATGATATTGTAGGAGCAATCAAGTCACTATAAGAATATAGCCGATCAGCTACCACAAAAAGAGTCGTAAAATCATTGCTAATCTGACGCAAAATATAATTTGTGACGGATTAGCTACAGCCTAGCAACTAATGCTTTCCTCGCTAATTACTTGTTGCAGATCAGTGAGGCAAACACAACAGTCGCTAATTCATCGGAAAGATTTTTAGCTACCAATTAGATAGCTGCAAATCAATCACTAAAGTAAAAGCTAATTCCATAGAAGAAATGGACTAAACCGTAGTCGCTAATTAGCGACAAACTCTGCTATAGCAAACTCATCGCTAAATGCAAGCTAACTTCGTAGACAAAATAGAAAGATTAGTTGACGCTAATTAGCGAGAAATTTTTCTGAACCTAACTCGTCGCAGGTTGTCCGCTAATATGGTCACAAATTTGTCACATTTTATAGCAAATCTATAGCTAATATTTGAAAATTCTTAATCAAATTTGTAGGAATTTTGTCGCTAAACCAAAGCTATTCGAAATGATAAAGTAGAGTTATGAAATGGTCGCTAATTTGTTAGGAGATAATATATAGTCAATTAATTGGAATACTATCGCAAAATGTCATCGCAAATTCCTTTTCAAATAGTAACAAATCGATAGATATCTCATAAATGTTTCAGTCGCAATAGAGTCTTTAATTTGCCACCATCATCAATAGCGAGTATGTCGCTATACTAAAATAAACCTCATATTTTTTTATTTTAGTCATTGGACTAAAAAAATTATATCACATATAAAATAAATGAGTTTATCAAAATTATACATGTTTAAAAAAGTTCAAACCATGTTTCAAGAAATTATGTATTGAAGCTTAACCTGATAATAACCAAGCCTTTGAGCTTGATCAAATGCCTACTCTATCTTTTCAATAGCTCTCAATAACATGACTTAATTAGTAAACTAACAAAGAAAAAAGCTCACTTATAATATAATGTAAAAGTAAATATTCACTCACTTTTTAGAGATGTTTCAATCTGGCTACACAAATGTGTTTCTGCTTCTATAAAATTCATTATACATTACACATCTAAGTTCCTCATTGCACATTGAAAATTAAAAAAAAATGAAAAATACAAACATCACCTAAGACTTGGCATATTAATTGCACAAAGAACATGTCCACCAATTTCACCTTCAGTTTTACTAATATTGTCATTTATACTGGGATCAAACTGCAAAATATCACAGAAAAATAATATCGATAAATAATAGCACATCAGTTAATCAAAATAAAAAATAGAATAATAATAAATTAAACACGAAAAATAGTAGCTATTAGAACAGCAATGAAGATAAAAAAAATTAAAATCAAGAACAAAAAATAATAGAACCAATAAATTAAAATAAAAAACTAACAAACTCAAAAAAAATAACAGTAAAAGCAGCCAACAGTGAAGAACAACAAATTAAAAATTAACAAATAAAAAGTTAGCAACAACAAAGAACAATAAATTAAGAACAGAAAATCAAGAACAAATAAACAATAGCAAGAAGCCAAGAACAACAAATAAATAGCAGTAAAGAACAACAAACTATAGCAAGAATAGAGAAAATCAAGAATAGAACAAAATCAATTGTCTTGAATTAATTAATTAATTGATTGATTAATCAATAAAGACCCAATAATCAAGCTAAAGTCAAAATCAAATGAAATCACTATACCCCTCAAAATAATCAAGCTAAGTAAGGTAAAAAAAAAAGTAGCTAATTTAATTTCCATTTGAAATTACAAACCTTGCTACATCGCAGGCAATTAGAACTTCTGGAGTCTACCTTGTCTCTAGAGTCATCTTAGCGAGATTAAGGAATAGCTCTGCAGGTTCAACCTAGGATAGCTTACTTATTTTCTTAGGTTTTTCTTTTGCCAATGAAACATTAAAGATAAGAGCACAACAAGGACAACTTACTTTATAACCAGGATGCTTATCCAATTTAAGGAGAGCATAATAGCCTCGAAACTCTTTTTCGGTAGGCACAAGTATTCCTTTCTTTCTGTGATCATCATACATCTGAAATAATTCAATCGAAGTTATGTTCATATGTTCAATATTGACGTGAGCATCAAAGCCCGTAGAAAATCCTTTTCCTTTTATGTATTCACATAATTCCTGCATTGCAATGATGTGTAATTGGATCTGAAACCACAAAAATCAATAGCCTCATGAGTTTTAAACTTTTAACCATCACTAGATATTGTTCTTACAAACATCACCAAGCAGACGCAGGTTCTTGATAAAAGGCATCAGAACCTTTAGAAAATTATTTTACCAACAAATAAATATGAAACTACTGTATCTGTAAGTAGCCACACTATATATTTGTATTGAGGCTTAATCAATATAGCATATAAGGAACTTGCAGAAAAAATAGATATTATTTCCACTTCAATAAGAGAAAAATCAGGTTTTATTATACTTTTGTTAAAAATAAAAAAGTACCATCTGTTCAAGCATAGAATAGCCCCTTGATAGAAAATGTGCTGCATTCTCAGGTTCATTCTAATTGCTCTCATCCTATTCCACAAGAAGCCAATAGCTGAGGCAACAGATCCCGGTGGGCTAGTCTTCATTGTCGTCTTCTTACTTCGAGCCTTACCGCCAGCTTCTCCCTCGCCATTAGCTTCCTTCGGCAACCCGATTTGGTGATTTCCCCCTGTTCTTTTTGTTTTAATTTTGTTGTTGCATCACTGCACTTTCATTTTGTTGTTGAAAGTAATTTGTTGCTGAAATTTGTTACTGATTGTCATGAACCTTGAATTTGTTGTTGACTTTCCAACATAATCACTTAGCTTGACTTAGGTTAAGTTTGTTCGTTGCCGAAAATCATTACTGAGTTTATTGAACCATGAATCTGGTGCTATTTTGCTCAATAATCACTTAGTTAAATTTTTTTGTTATTGTAAATCTATAAATCATGTTGAATTTGTTACTTATTATCATCACTGAAGATTGAATCTATTATTGTCTTGCTGAGATAATCACTTATCTAAATTTTTTGTTGTTGTAAATTTGTAAATCATCTCTCGAGATAAATCTTTTGTTGCTAAAAATTATTATAGTTGAATTTGTTGTTGAAAATGAGATAAATGCTCTCTACAATTTGTTGTTAAAAATGAGATACATTATCGTTGCTTGTCCACATTCAGGGATCAACCATTTCCTATTCCACAATCTTCCATTCATTCTGAAACCCCTCTCGTACCAGATTTGGCTCCATCTTCATCGCCATCACCATCGTCGTCGCCGGATGAGGATCCCAGAACCAGAGGAGACAAGTATCAAGACGAACAATCTCGCATGCACCATGTCTCCCTCACTCACATTGTTCGTACTCTCTCTTCCTTCTTTCATTTTATTAATTCATTTATCTTGCAAATTAATTTAGTGAGAAATTGTGGTGTTTCTAATTTTGCAGATAAATTTAGGATGGACTAAAGCTGCGCTAATTACAGGAGCAAAGGATGTTGGACTCTCCCTTTCCATCATTGGTTCTTTCCCAAGGAAGGAAGCCACTCTGGTTGAGGTAGGTATCTCCATTATTTACTATTTTATCATCATGATTACATTAACTGTTACTGTTAAATGTTGTCACGATTTGTTGCTTGAAATTGCTTCACACCTTAAATTCCAAACAGGATTGTGCTTAGATAATACTGTTTTTAAGCTGCTTCACAATATTTTTAATTATAATGATGCACCATTTTACCATCCCAGTTTAGGAAAAGTAAAGGATGAACTGGAATATTTATGAACATAACAGCATACATGCATCTCCTAAACAAAAATACGGCAATATCATTTCCTTCTAAGATCTAAGATATACCTTTGGCTAGCTTTAATTTCAGAAGTTGTCAATGATATGTCTTAGTATAAATTTTCAATGCATGATTTTCTATCTTTCAGACTATCAGTATAATCAGTCCAATGGGTTGCCATAATTTTGGAAGGCTTCATGCAACTCTCTTCGTGCAAATTCTTTGTTATAACGAATTTTTTGTCTTAAAAAATTTTCCCGTGCCAGTTTTTCATGAATGACTTCTTACAAAAGCTTATCGATAAAATTAATTCTGATGAGAGTTTGAAAACCTTGACACCAAGTGAATGTATCTCTAAGCTTATCAGAATTCCTCTAGAAATGCAAGCGCCATATATATCAACATGGCCTCAAGCTCTTAGTATCCAGTCTGCCAATGTAAAATAAATTTAAATTTATTCCTTGCACTTAATTCACGAGTGTGTAATTAGACTTCCAAACAAAGAAGTCTTTTCTCTTGGATTGTATTGCCTAAACCTTTAATTTCAAGTCAGTTCTTTAATATCATTGTTTAGTATTAATTACATCTAAATGATGGTGTCCCTATTGTTTGGTAGTTTATTGTGGAACACTTCTGAACTGGAAGTAGTTCTCTTTTTTAGTTCATTAAATTCAATTCATTCTTGGTTGAAATTCAATGTAATCTTTCGTTGCTTGGATATTCCTTTTCCTTTTGTGTATTGATGAGCGGATATTTTATACGCTTTTTGACATCATTTTCATATAGTTTTTAGCATATTTTGTTTAAGTTTTATTATGTTTTCATAGGTTTTAGTGTAAAATTCATATTTTTGGATTCTACTATGAGTTTTTGTGTTTTATGGTGATTTCAAGTATTTTCTGGCTGAAATCTAAGAGTTTTGACAAACTCTGATTCAGAGGTAAGGAAAGCGTAGCAGATGCTATCAGGATCTGACCTCCATGCATTCAAGCAAGCATTTATGGAGCTACAGATATTCAAATGGAGCATTCTCAACGGCTATGGAAAGCTAACATACAGGGCTTTCCAGCAATATATAATAGTTTATACTTGTCTTTGGAGATTAAGGCCCAAAACTAGCGTTCAATGCCAGCCATCTACCCCCTTCCTGGCGTTGGACGCCCAAAAGGGAGCAGCTGGCATCCAACGCCCAAAAAGGTGTACCAAGCAGGCATTCAATGCCCAAGGAGACTACTAGCGCGTGGAGACATGATAAACCCCATTTGTAGGGTTTATCTCGTGTTGAATTTAGGGCATTTTGATAACCTTTCCTCACATTTATTCAATAAAATAGCATGGTTTTGTGATTGTCTCTGTATTTGTGCTTGGATGTGAAAATATGCTTTTAGACCTTTAAATTGATAGTTTTAATCTTCCTTTGATTTCACTAGATGCCTTGATGTGTATGCTAGTGATTTCAGGTTGAAAAGGGCTAGGAAAGGATCAAAGGAGTGAAAGGAAAGCATACAAAGTGGAGAAATCATGAAAAGCCAAAGATTTGGAAAAATCTCATGGACGTGCACGCGCACTATGCCTTACGCGCGGATTGCGAAATGCTCCAGGGACGCGTACGCGCCGAAGGTCGCACGTGATTTTTAAGGAGGAACTCGTGCCTAGCGATTTTGGAGGGTTTCTAGCCCCATTTGGGGCTGAGTTTTTGGCGGAAAAAGGCTAAATAGACCAAGGAATGAAGGGGAAGGTATCATCATCACTTCACAACACACATTAGGTCTAATTTTAGTTAGTTTTAGAGAGAGAAGCTCTCACTTCTCTCTAGGATTAGGATTAAGATTAGTTCAATAATCTTATATCTAGGTTTCAATTCATGCTTTCATCTTCTTCTACCTCTCAATTCCTTGTTGTTACATTCATCATTCTTCTATTGTTTGTTATAATTTCTTCTACTTTGTTTCTATGCTTTGTTGTAGATCTACTTTTGTTCATTCTATTTTCTTTCAATTCAATTTGAGGTAATTCATGATAATTATGTTTCTTTTTATTACTGTTATTAACTCCTTGCAATAATTGTTGTTCGATTCTATTCTTGTTGTCAATTTACTATGCTTTCCTTTTGTGCCTTCCAAGTGTTTGTCAAAATGCTTGAAAAGATGTTAGAGTAGATTTCAATGCTCTTGGCTTGGGAAGGTAACTTAAGAACTCTTGAGTTACTAATGTCCAAGTAATTGATGATTGGGAGCCATTAACTCTAGATCTCACTAATTGAATTGGTGGAGAACTAGGACTTATGGACTTGGATTGATATAGCTCATTTGACTTTCCTTTACCTCGTTAGAGGATGACTTAATGGGATTGATCCATGCCAATTCTCATGTTGTGGTTAGTGATAAGGATAGAGATCCTTGACCACCAACCCTTGCCAAGACCTTTTTGTCATTTGGTTTCCTTTGTGCTTTACCTTTTATGTTCCTTATCCAAAACCCCAAAATATACAACTCATAACCAATAACAAGGACACTATCTTGCAATTTCTTTGAGAGACGACCCGAGGTTCCAATACTTCGGTTTATAAATTTAGGTGTTTGTACTTGTGACAAAAAAATGTTTGTAAGAAAGGATTATTGATTGGGTTAGAAACTATACTTTACAACGAGATTTCATTTGTGGAATTCTAAACCGTCAAAAATCCATTCATCAAAATGGCGCCGGTTGACCTACCAGCTGAAGGTAGCAACTCGGAACGTCGCCGTACCACCTTGCTCATCTTTGAGTGCACCGAGGACGGTGCAAAATTTTAAGTGTGGGGAGGTCGTCCGACCAATCGGCGATTTTGGGTGACAAATTTCTAATCCCAACACTTTTGCATTTCATTCTTTTAGGATTTTTAGTTTCATTTTCTTAATTTTTGCATATATATACACAATAAGCTTAGTCAAAATAATGAAAATTTTCAAGATTTCTATCTATAGGGCACCTCAATTGATTTGAGAAAACTTTTCATTGAACTTGCTTGAATTATATATATTTTAAATCATGTTTCTAAGCTAAGAACACACAACCTTGTGAGAATTGAGCCTAATAGTGTGGTTACATCTTATAACCACTTATTTTCCCTTCTTGTGTGCATTATTCTCTTTCTATGATTGTAATCTTTGATTTGTTTGATTCTTTATGTCCATTATTTTGTGTATTCATGCACTTATATGATTGAGGTTATCATTTCATTTAGCTCACTTACTCAATAAGCCTTACCTTTTATCTTCCATTGTTAGCCAACTTTGAGCCTACGCTTAACCCAATTGTTCTTTATTTTAGCACATCACAAGCCTAAAGCGAAAAAACAATAAAAGTCCTTTGTTTAGATCTTTGATTAGCTTAGGCTAGTGAGAGTGTTTATTATTCAAGTTTGGGGAGATTTGGGAACATTGGTGGAGATAAAAGGGTGTTTTGTATTTTTATATTTGGAAATTGGGTACATACTCATGTATTGATTAAATGTATAGACCTTATGCATTGATGTTCTTGTATGTATGTTGAAAGAAAGAAAAAAAAATGAGAAAAACAAAAGAAAAAGAAAAAGAAAAAGAAAAAAAATAATAAATGTGAAAAAGAAAAGAAAAGAAAAAAATAGAAAAAAGAAAGAAAAATAATAAAAGTAATAAAAAGGGGACAAAATGCCCCAAAGTAAAGCTCAATAAGAATCAATGCATAAAGGTTGCGATAAAGAAAAAGTGCATGAGTATGTAGAAAAAAAAAAGTGAAAAATGGGCAGTTAGGTTAGCTTTGAATTGTATAGGATGTCATAGGTTTGGTGGGAAGTTTAAGTTGATCAAAGATTCAAATCTCAAGCTCACTTGACCAAATATGGATCCTACCTTGACCCTAGCCCCATTACAACCAATGAAAAGACCTCATGATATATGTATGCATGCATGAAATAAATGTTGATTGTTAGAAGAAAAATAAATCTTAGAAAGCATGATTAGGGGAGAATTGAGTGAATCAACCCTAAACACTTGAGCGAATAGAGTGCAAACACATCCGGTGAGGGTTTGATGCTCAATTACATGTTTTCACCACTACAAAAAAATGAAACATTTGTAACAAAAACTTTGTAGCAAATTTAAAATTGTTACGAAAAATTATTTTTTTGTAACAAAAATTAGTAATTATTACATAATAATAATGTTTCGTAACAACAAACAATTTGTTACAAAATGTTTTGATATTTTGTAACGACTTAATTTTTTTTGTTACAAATTATATTGGCTTTTGTAATGACTTAATTTTTTTTGTTACTTAATTTTTAAGGAAGAACTCGTGCCTGGCGATTTTGGAGGGTTTCTAGCCCCATTTGGAGCTGAGTTTTTGGCGGGAAAAGGCTAAATAGACCAAGGAATGAAGGGGAATGTATCATCATCACTTCATAACACACATTAGGTCTAGTTTTAGTTAGTTTTAGAGAGTGAAGCTCTCACTTCTCTCTAGGATTAGGATTAGGATTAGTTCAATAATCTTAGATCTAGGTTTCAATTCATGCTTTCATCTTCTTCTACCTCTCAATTTCTTGTTGTTGCATTCATCATTCTTCTATTGTTTGTTATAATTTCTTCTACTTTGTTTCTATGCTTTGTTGAAGATCTACTTTTGTTCATTCTATTTTCTTTCAATTCAATTTGAGGTAATTCATGATAATTGTGTTTTTTTTATTGCTAATATTAATTCCTTGCAATAATTGTTGTTAGATTCTATTCTTGTTGTCAATTTACTATGCTTTCCTTTTGTGCCTTCCAAGTGTTTGTCAAAATACTTGAAAAGATGTTAGAGTAGATTTCAGTGCTCTTGACTTGGGAAGGTAACTTAGGAACTCTTGAGTTACTAATGTCCAAGTAATTGATGATTGGGAGCCATTAACTCTAGATCTCACTAATTAAATTGGTGGAGAACTAGGACTTATGGACTTGGATTGATATAGCTCATTTGACTTTCCTTTACCTTGTTAGAGGATGACTTAATGGGATTGATCCATGCCAATTCTCATGTTGTGGTTAGTGATAAGGATAGAGATCCTTGACCACCAGCCCTTGCCAAGACCTTTTTGTCATTTGGTTTCCTTTGGGCTTTACTTTTCATGTCCCTTATCCAAAACCCCAAAATATACAACTCATAACCAATAACAAGGACACTACCCTGAAATTCCTTTGAGAGACGACCCGAGGTTCCAATACTTCGATTTATAAATTTAGCGGTTTGTACTTGTAACAAACAAATGTTTGTATGAAAGGATTATTGATTGGGTTAGAAACTATACTTTACAACGAGATTTCATTTGTGGAATTCTAAACCGTCAAAAATCCATTCATCAAAATGGCGCCGTTGCCGGGGAATTGCAGTGGTGTTATGTTATTGGTTATTGTATATATGTGAATATTGTGAATATGCTTGCTTTTGTTAGCTCTTGCTAGTTTTAGGATTTGGTTTTCTTGTTTCTTATTTGATTTTATTTTCCTTTTCTCTTCCTATCATGAATTCTCACTTTGGCTACGAGTTTGGTTCTAATGGTGTTGTAGGCAATGTGAACTTCAATGACCACATGCATCAAGGATGGAACCATCGAAGATGGAAGGAGCCTCAAGGAATTGATCACTCCCATTGGCAACAACCTCCGGATACTCATGGGTATAATTCACAACCTAATGCATGTCAATTCAATGGCTATGGTGAATCTTTTTATGACAATCAATTACCACCATCATATGCCTATGACTCTTATCCTCAACATGAACCTCAACCATTCTTACAAGCCTTTCATTACCAAACACCTTCCTATGATCCATATCCACCATATGACCAATCAACCATGTTATTTCCTTGTGACCGTTATGAGCAAGAATCTTTAGAACCACCACAACCCTATCATGATTCCTACCATGAACCAATTGAACACTAAAGGTGCTTCTATAGCCACATGTGAAGAATCAATTGAAGACCATAGCATGAAGGAGAGATTGGAAACTCTGGTGGGGAGTGAGGGATGTTATTTTGTATTGGAGCAACTAGAGGAAGCCATGATTATTGTAGAAAAGGAAGAAGTGATTGAAGATTTAGGAGATGTTGAAAGTCCATGGGAATGTAGCATCATGGAGCACTCTTCCAAGATGCTTGATATTGATGTTGAGGAGGGTACGCAACCTCCAAGGCATATGATAGTTGGAGACTTGGAAGAGGTTTATCAAGAGATGGATTCAATCATGGATGAATTTCTATCTACAATTGAATCCTCTCCCATTAGACATGAAGTTGAAATTATAGAAGAATGTGCAGACCCTCCCATACCCTTAGTGAGCAATGAAGAATAGAATGAATCGGAAGAGAGCTACCAAAGGGAAAAGGTTGAAATTGAAGAAGCTTGTAAAGAGGTGGAGATAGTCAAGAAAGAGCACAAAGGAGTGGAGCTTGCAAGATCATTGGGACCACCCCTTCCTAAGTCACCATCCTACACAACATTCAAGTGGGTAAAATTCTTATCCCTAAGCTTTACTTTCTCACTTGAATATGGTTTAATTGAAAATGATGGTCAACTTAGAGCTCTTTGTGGAGTTAAGAGTAAGAAAGAGTTGTGTAGTGGTTTCGAACATCATTCTAAGCTCATGACGGTTGCATGCTCAAAATTCAAGAGCAATGGTTGGTGTGGAACTAAATTGCATGGGTATAGGAGAATGTTTGGTTGCCTAAATGAGAATTCACAAACCGTGTCAGCCGGATCCAACGATGGTAATCAACAACAAGATGGATGCAAGAACAAGGTTTGGGACCCCAGAATTCAATTCTACAATCAACACTCTTGGGGTCTTGTTACTTGCTCGAGCTTACTTGAAGGCTTTATGCGCCTAATTTGGGATCCCGGTGGTCATTGGAAATGCAAACAATGGTGGGGATTCAAGGATGAATTCAAGCATAAGCCGCCATAGCAAGAACCCCACCAAATGTCCAACTTAAGGACTTTAAATAAAAGTGCAAGGTGGGAGACACCCCACCATGGTAATTTCTTTTCATTTTTTCTTTTTGTACATATTGGTAAAAGTAGTTTAATTTCATGTTTTGATTAGTTTATTGAGTTTATTTGGTAGTCTAGTACGTTAAATAAGGTTTTATCGTATTTTGGTAGCTGTTTAGAGGTTTGGAATGCTTGGTTTGGTGCAAAAACATAGAAAAATTTTGAAAAAACAGAGCACCATCCATGCGTACGGGCACCTCATGCGTACGCGTGCATCAAGCATCTTCGCCCATCCACGCGCACGCGCCATACACGCGTACGCGTGGATACCAAATTTTCATTCGTCCATGCATTAACCCGAGAGTTATGCGAACGCTGCGCGTGCATTGTGCCTGAGGCACAAACGACCTCACATGTACGCGTACATGACGCGTATGCGTCACTCATGAAAAAAAAAAGGGTGCAGGGATGCTGCTACGCGAATTATTTGTTCCCCAACAACGGCGCCAAAAATTTGGTGCACGTAACATGATCTCAACACTTCTTCACAACTCCGCGTAACTAATCAGCAAGTGCACTGGGTCGTCCAAGTAATACCTTACGTGAGTAAGGGTCGATCCCACAGAGATTGTCGGCTTGAAGCAAGCTATGGTCATCCTTGTAAATCTCAGTCAGGCATATTCAAATGGTTATGAGGTTTTGATAATTAAAATATAAATAAAATATAAAATAAGATAAAGTTACTTATGTAATTCATTGGTGGAAATTTCATATAAGCGTCTGGAGATGCTTTGTTGCTTCAGAACCTCTGCTTTCCCATTGCCTTCTTCCAACCATGAGTTACCTCCTTCCATGGCAAGCTGTATGATCTTCTCGGATGAAAACAAATCCATATGCGCTATCACCGCACGGCTAATCATCTGTCGATTTCTGCTAGCATCGGAATAGGACCATTGTCATTTTTGTACACTGTCAATGCGCCCAATATTTGCAGGTTTGAAGCTCGTCACAGTCATCCCTTCCCAGATCCTACTCGGAATACCATAGACAAGGTTTAGATTTTTCGGATCCCAGGAATGGCTATACCACGAAGATACTAATCTCACGGACTCAGTCCGTGTATTAGATATCCAAGAGAGTATACTCCAGCTGTCATTCAATGACTACGTTAAACATCATGTAGATCGCTTTGTGGTTGTCAGGCACGTGATTTTGGCTAAGCGAGTAACGAAGATTGGGTGATTGTCACGGGTCACCCTTTCATTCTGACTTAACTGAATTAAGTACGAGAGTATATCTTGGAGAAGAAGTAGGCATGAATTGAATAGAAAAACAATAGTACTTGTATTAATTCATGAAGAACAGCAGAGCTCCACACCTTAATCTATGGGGTGTAGAAACTCCACCATAGAAAATACATAAGTGAAAAGAGGTCTAGGCATGGCCGTGAGGCCAGCCTCCATGCCAAAGGTCTAAGAACTAAACGTCCAGAGATCAAAACTGGTCCAAAGACTAAAAGTGATCAAAAGATCCCTAAAATAAATCTCTAAAAGTAGTTTTTATACTAAACTAGTAACTAGGGTTTACAGAAAATGAGTAACTAAGTGCAGATAATGCAGAAATCCACTTTCGGGGCCCACTTGGTATGTGCTTGGGCTGAGAATTGAAGCTTTTTCGTGCTTAGGCTGTTCCTGGAGTTAAACGCCAGCTTTGGTGCCAGTATGAGCGTTTAACTCCAATTCTGGTGCCAGTTTGGGCGTTTTACGCTAAGATATTTTAGGCTGACTTTGAACGCCAGTTTGGGCCATCAAATCTCGGAAAAAGTATGGACTATTATATGTTGCTGGGAAGCCCAGGATGTCTTCTTTTCAACGCAATTGAGAGCGCACCAATTGAGGTTCTATAGCTCCAGAAAATACACTTCGAGTGCAGGGAGGTCAGAATCCAACAGCATCTGCAGTCCTTTTTCAGCCTCTGAATCAGATTTTTGCTCAGGTCCCTCAATTTCAACCAGAAAATACCTGAAATTATAGAAAAATACACAAACTCATAGTAAAGTCCAGAAATATGATTTTTGAATAAAAACTAATAAAAAGTAACTAAAACATACTAAAAATTGTGTAAAAACAATGCCAAAAAGGGTATAAATTATCCGCTCATCAGACGCGTATGCACGCTATGCGCGTACGCGCCCCTTCACAGATGCAGCACCATACTTCAGACCCAAGAGTTGCGCCAACTCTGGGCCGACATTAAGCTCCTGGCATGGCCAACCACCCACGTGGACGCACACCGTACGCATCCGCGCCCATGCTTATAACCCCATCTATGCGAAGGCGCACCTGGCGCTTCTGCGCCCCCGCTCCATTCGCCCATCCGCGCACGCGCGCCATGTGCGCGCATGCGTGGATGCCCTTCCTTCACTACATTTATTCTCTTCTCTTCTTTCCATTTCTTTCCTCCTCCTTTCTTCTTCCCTTCTCCTACCATTCATCCAACACTTCCAAACACCATTGATAACCATTTATTAGTTAGTTAATTAGTTAGTTAGTTAGTTAATTAGTTAGTTACTTAGTTTAGTTTTCATATTCTTTTCTCTTTTTCATTATAGGTGTCGGATTATTGATTTTGTTTGCTATACATTGATGCCTATTCTTAATTGCATGCTATCTTCGCATAATTGTTTTTGGATATTCATTGTTGGATGCCTTGATTGAGGTTATAATTTGCTACTTGATTTTGACTTTTTCATACTTAATCTTGAGAATACCAAGTGATGATAATTACCTTCGAGCTTGTAACTCTTCGTGAATTGCATATTGTAGCTAGCCACCATGTGATTTGAATCCTTTCCCTCGATTAGGCAAGTTCTTGATGGTTGATGTTGAGCATTTACCTTAATGCATTGTGCTTCTTGATCATATGCATCCATATGTGTTTGGCTTGAATACTTTTGTGCTTCTTTATAGTTTGTCTCAACTTACAAGCTTACTTAAAGTAGTTCAAGCACAATAGGATAAGTGACGTGTATGACTCTTTTTGTGACATAACTTTTTATGCTTATGTGTGTTCTAAAAGGCACCTAATTTAGGACTCACATCTACTTACATTAATGTCACATTACTTCACTCACTCAATTCTAGCGATTACTACCTCATTCCAACAATGTATGCTTCCTTGCTTTCGTATCTTCTCATCTTATGGTGTTATATTTTCTATTTTTCATGAATGATGCACCACAAGCAAACATGGAAGCGGAACAAGAACACGCAGCACCGGTTGACCTACCAGCTGAAGGTAGCAACTCGGAACGTCGCTGATAAACCCATATTTCATGAGTTCTTTTGTGCTTAATTTGAGTGATTTATACAATCCTTCACCTACTTATTCACATTAACTACATGGTTTTACTTTCCCTTCCTTATTATGTCATATTGTGAAAAACATGTTTCCTAAGCTTTAAAAATTAATTATTTTAATTACCTTTATTTCCATTCGATGCCGTGATTAGTGTGTTGAGTAGTTTCAGGTTTTCTAAGGTAGAATGACTTAAAGGATGAAAAAGGAAACATACAAAAATGGAAGGAGAAGGCAAAATGGAGCTTTGAAGGAAACTGGTATTCACGCGATCGCATGGACGACGCGATCGCGTGCCAAGCACGAATCAGTAGTGACGCGGCCGCATGACTGACGTGACCGCGCGCCTTAAGCAGAACGCACATGATGCGGTCGCATGACTGACGCGACCGCGTGGCAAGGAAAAGCTCCAAATGACGCGACCGCGTGACCCATGTGGACACGTGACAGAGGCCACGCACCAGAAATTGTAGAAAACGCTCATAGCGATTTCTGTAGCCCTTTTTGGCCCAGATCCAAGTACAGACAGCATAGACCAGAGGTTATAAAGTGTGGGAATGCACCCATTCAAAGAGAGCTCGCATATTTTATTTTTCAATGATTTAGATTTAGTTGAGAGGGAGATCTTCTCTCTCTCTCTTAGGATTTAGGATTTCTTCTTGTTTTAAGAGTGACTCTCAATCCAGGTTTTATATTTCTTTGTTTTAAACTTCCCTTTAACTTTATTTATTTATTTCAGTATCTGAGTTGGCCATTTACCTTTATAATTGGATCTATGAATTCTTCCATGTTACAGACTGTTATTTGAATTAATGATAATTGAGGAATTTTCAGTTTATGATTGTTCTCTTGATTTAAGTTACCATTGCTTCCAATCTAAGGACATTCTTATTATTTCAGCAATTTTACTTTTTCCCCTTTTGGTCCTGGTTAAGAATTTAGTAACTCAACAGTTATTAAACTCAACATAATTAATAATCGTTATCTTGCTAATTGAGCTGAACTTAAGTAATCCCAACCTTTTCTTAAGAAATAATTAGGATTCAAAGGTCAATTTAATTAGTCCCCTAACTTTCCTTTGCCCTAGTAAAGGTTGATCAAGTGGAGTTTAGATTCAACTTTCATTATAGTTGAGAGAGATAACTATGTTGGACCTCCAACTTCTCTTACCTTGCCAAAAGTCTGCTTTACAGTATTTATTTATTTTAATTGTCATTTACTTTACTTGTCATTCAAAATTACTTGCTTCTCATCTTCTAAACCCTGATTACAACCTTTATAGCCAATAATAAGAACATACTTCCTCGCAGTTCCTTGAGAAGACGACCCGAGGTTTGAATACTCGGTTAACAATTTCTAAAGGGGTTTGTTACTTGTGACACCCAAAACGTTTGTATGAAAGGACTTTTGAAGGTTTAGAAACTATACTTGCAACGAGGATTTATCCGCAAATTTCTAGACCACGTAAAAGTTCCTCTCATCAAAATGGCGCCGTTGCCGAGGAACTGCTAACGTGTGCCTTATTATTGGTTATTGTAAATATTTTTCTTTTGCTTGTTTATTTATTTTTGTTTTTCCTTTTTATCTTTATTTGCTACTATGAACTCTCACCCCTCTCGCTTTGAGTTTGGTTCTAATATTGTTAAAGGAAATAGAGGTTACAGCAGGAATGTGCATCAAGGTCAGACCAATCAAGGATGGATGGGACCAAGAGGATCTAATCAACCCTTTTGGCAGCAACACCCTCCGAGATATCCTGGACAAAGACCATTCTACAGTGCATACCCAGCTGAAAGACATGGTGGACAACCTTGTAACTACCAACAAGCCCCACCCCGTGCATATAAACCATCCTTTCAACATAACATCAAACCACCACACTCACAAGCTTCTCTTCACCATTCGCCACCATATGATCCTTCCTTACCCCATTACCAATCCAATCACTCCCAATCACCACCACTTTCCTTTGTATCATGTCCAAGTCCAGCAACCCGAGAAGCAGAGGATTGCCTAAAGGAAATAGTAAGAAAATTTCAAACAACCATTCAACAACTGGAGCAAGTGATAATTCAATGGGCTTCTAGGCACTCAAATACACAAGGATCAGCCACAGCTCCATGTGGACAGCCCAATGAAGAGCGTAGCACGAAGGAGATACCAGAAACTCCAGTGGACAAGACAGAGAATGAATTTGTACTAGAACAATTAGAAGAAGTTGTCTTTGTTTAAGAAGAAGAGTTGGTTGAAGACCTAGGAGATGCTGAACTTCCATGGGAATCCAGAATTGAGGAAAACTCCATCCAAGATGCTACAGTTGATGCTAAGGAGGATACTGTACAATCTCCAAGGCAAGTCGTTTATGAAGAATCAGACGGAATAATCCAAGAAGCAATTTTTCTTGATGATGATAGCCACAAGTCTAGCTCTCTTGGTGATGAACTTGCATCCGCAAGTGAATTCTCTGAGATCGAAGAATCTTCCCCAAGTGAATATGAAGATGATGCAGAGGTAGATTTCTCTCAACCTCCAATCTATGACTCAAGTGATGAGGAAGACATAGAAGACTTTGACCAGGACACAGATACAATTGAAGATCTTTGCAAAGAAGTGGAGGAATTCACAGAAGAGCACAAGGAAATGGAACTTGCATAACCACCAAGAACACCTATCCCAAGGCCATTACCACCTAATACAAGCTTCAAGTGGGTACAATTCTTAACTTATAACTTCACTTATTCACTTGAATATGGTTTGCTTGAAATAGATGGCCAGCTTAGAGCTCTCTGCGGCTTTAAGAGTAAGAGGGAAATGGCTCGTACTCAGAGCTGGTGCACAAGGTTCAATAAGGTTCCATGCTTCACCTCGAAGTACACGGATTAGTATCATGCTCAATTACATGGATCACGAAGAACGTTTGGTCACCACGGTGAGATTCTACTTTTTAAACCGCCCGGATGGAGACATGTAGATCAAGACGGAGGCAGATTTAAAAGCAAGGCTTGGAATCCTGGAGTTTATTCTAACATTTGTCACCCCGGGAGCCTAACAATCTGTTTGAAGCTGCTCAGAAGCTTCACATGCCTAGTTTGGGACCCCAGAGGCTATTGGCATTCCAAGCACTGGTGGAGATTTTTAGACTAATTTAAACATAAACCACCATAACAGGATACTCCTCCAATGTCCAACTTAAGGACTTTAACTAAAAGTGCTAGGTGGGAGACAACCCACCATGGTATGGTCGCTTCTTTTTCAATCTATTTTTTTTGTTAATTGCTTTCATTTTTCCTTTTTAATTTTAATTTATTAAACCTGGAATCATGCATAGCATTCATGTTAATCATTGCATTCTGCATTTTTCATGCATATAAAAAAAAAAGGGTGCATGACGCGACCGCATACCCCATGCGATCGCGTCATACTGCGAAAAACACCAACCGCGCGACCACGTGACCCACGCATCCGCGTGATATATATATCGGCGTAAGGATCCAACGAACAGAAAGTTAGGCTGGAATCGTGCGGCCCTTGTGCGTTTTGCACAAATTGGCCCACGCGATCGCATGCCTCATGCGATCGCGTCACTTACACAATACCAATCCCACGCGACTGCGTGAGCGACGCGATCACGTCGCATGGATTGCACATCACCCCAAAAGGAGACAGAGAGTTGCGCTAAAACGGCGCTGGAGTCGTGCGTTTAGCACAAATTCCAGCGACGCGATCGCGCGACCCATGCGATCGCGTCACCCTTCTTTCCCCCTCTCATGCGATCGCGCGCCCCACGCGATCGCGTCACTCCCATTTTCACCCCAACCACGCGACCGCGTGCCCCACGCGGCCGCGTGGATTCGAAAATATAACCCCCCCAGCCACGCGAACCCTATCAGTCGCGCAGCCCTCACCCCCAACCCTCTTCTCCCTCTCTGCTCCTTCTTCCTCCTTCTCCCTCCAGCACCACCCAGCCGCCACCGCGCCACCACCCAGACGCCGCCGCCGTCCAAGACACCGCTGCCGCAACCCCCTCCCCTCCCTTCTTCTTCCTTCTTCCTCTCTCCTCCCCTCTCCACCACTGCCCTCCGAACCACCGCCCACCACCGTTGGCCTTCCAGCCGCGCCCCCCCTCCTCCGCCACCCACCCACAACCCCCCTTCCTCTATCCCTAACCCTAAGACCCTATCCCCTTTCCCCCTCAGCCGCCACCGCGATGCCGTGCCCCGCCACCGCGCCGGACGCCGCCGCAGCCACCTTCTTCCCCGTTCCACCCCTCCCGCCTACCAGGTTTCGCAAAATGCAACCCCCTTTTATCTGTTCGTCGTTTTTCTGTAATTTTTTCCGTTTCTGTTCATAATTAGGATAGATAGATATGCATGTTGTAGTGGAATTTTTTAGGTTGTTAGGTAGCTTAGGCTGTGGTTAGTGGATCTAGGTCTGTTTACTTGCACTGTTCCTGTTTATGTTTTATCATAACTGCAATTCTGCTATTCCTGTGACCTCGTTCATATGCTGTGATTTCTTGCAATTGCTGCTTGTTACTCTAAATTTTTCTGTTTCTATTCATTACTGGTAACTGTAGCAAGTTTTTAATTCATATGAACTGCTATGTTTGCTGTTTATTTTCCGGGACAATCCAATTTTAGCCGGAATGCTGCCCAAATTTTTTGTAAATTGTTTTCATTCATGTTTTGGTTTGGCATTTCTGAACTCTGTTTTACTTTGCTTTACCCAAACCATTTCATGAATGCTATGGCAGACTTTCTTATCCTCTTTGATTTCCTGGTTCATAAACTGCATTTGTGATTCACTGATTCCAATTTTTGCTTTCTTTATTTCTATTCGAATCAATATCACCCTGTTTTCCTTGTCCGATTATGAGTACTTCTATTCTTACCTGTGAATCCTTGTTATATGGAATTTTTCTATGCCACTTACTTTAACCCGCACTTTACTAACTCACTAATTTTAATTTACTAATTTCTTTTTCAAATTCTAACCAGACTAACCCTTTTGATCTCTTTTCTGATTATTTTCACTTTCCTCTAACTTTCTAACCATGGCATATTGATTATTTTTCCATTTAACATAAATTCAATCATATTTTATTTACTCATTTTCCTTATTTTACTTCTCCTTTGCCGCTTTGAGCTTCCTTTGTTTAATTGCCTATTTGCTTTATTATTTTTATCCATATCCTGGTTTTTTGTTTTTCAGGATGGCTGCCTCACAGAGGAAAGGTAAAGGCAAGGCTACTGGCAAGCGCAAGTGAGGAGATTCCTTCCAATCCATCATTGCTCTAATGCATGATTCTTCATGGCGGGAGAAAAAATTCACACAGCAGGAAAAAGCTGACCAGCTGCTCCCTGCAAATGATCCAATAAAATTTGCGAACCGGTACTGTGAGCTGAAGTACCCGGCTTTTGCAAACTCCAGGAATCTATACCTGGAGCGAACTCTGAAGATTCCAGAAGCACTCTAGCAGTACACTACTGAGCAAATCAAACAAAGGGGCTGGTTCTTTCTGGAGAGAACACTGACAGAGGTCAACGCATCTTGGGTCCAGGAATTCTACTGCAACTACTACCTCACCACCCTAAATACAGTGAACCTGAGAGGAAAACAAATTCTGGTCACTGAAGAGGCTTTAGAGGACATTCTCCGGCTCCCAGCCAAGTCCGATCAGCCTGATGGTTATTCAAAGGCTGAGGAGGACATGCGTCAGATGCAGTTTGATTGGGATGCCGTGAAGGCACGGATAGCTCTCGACCCGACAGTTCCTTGGGAGATGGGTCAGGATACTACCATGCCTAGAGGGATCAAGAGAGCGTACTTAAATGATGAGGCTCGGTTATGGCATCAGATCTTGAGTAATTATGTGATGCCGAGTACTCACGAGACGGAGATCCCGGCTGCTATGATCACCCTCCTTTGGTGTGTGCTAGAGGGTAAGGACCTTTATCTGCCACGTTTCATTCGGCACTATATGGCCAGGGTCCACGTCCGAGGCACCCTCCCTTTTCCGTATCTAGTTACACAGCTTGGCTGTCGAGCTGACGTGCCATGGGAGGCTGCCGATGAGAGACCACTAGCGACGGATTGCAGGAAGATCATTCCGCACAGCCGAAACTTCTTAGCCCGGGGCCACAGACCACCACCATTCACTGCTACTGATGAGTCAGCCCCACCGTCTGTTGGACCCTCTTCCTCCACTGCTGCACCACCACCTGCCACAGAGCCCATCTATCATCTGGTGCACCGCTTGTTTCGACGACTTGACCAGATGGAGCGTCACAACAAGCGGCGCTATGAGCACCTAAAGCTGATGATACGATCCTGTGACATCCCCTCCGAGCCTGACACACCATCCCGAGGCAGAGACCCATCCCCAGGGAAAGGCAGCACCAGCCGCACCACAGGCAGCGATCCCACATCAGATTGAGGCTGCGGATCTTGAGATCCCGATCCAGTCAGCACCTCCTCCACAGCAGCCAGACCCTCAGCCCACTACCACTAAGACTCCAGCTACCATCCCTACCAGTGATGACACTCCTTCACACCCGGCTTGATTGAGCATCCGGGATGATGCTTCCTTTTAAGTGTGGGGAGGTCGCCATCTCTGGCGTTTATTTTGGTGAACCACTACATCTTTTTTTTCTTTTATTTTGGATATTTTTCTGTATTTTTCTTTTTACTGTTATTTTCTGAGTACTTATACATTGCTTTTATGTATTTTTACTCTATTTTCTGCATTTTGCATCTTTAGTTCATATTTTAGCCATTTAGTTTATTTTAGTTATTTAGTTTAGTTTGCAATTCTGATTTATTAGTGGATTAATTAGTATAGTTTACCCTTTTTAGCATAAGATAGTATAGTTTAAATAGAAAAATATAAAAAGGAAGTAAGTTAGGAAATTGAACATATCAGATTTAAATCCACAAACCTTATATATAGCATTACATGATGTAATTAAGCTGACAACATTTCATCAAGGAGGAACATTAAAACTTTAAAAGCTACCCTAAATAATTTTTTTATGAGAATAATGAGAATTTTTAACTAAACCTGCATACAATATATGAATGATATATGATGCTTGAGTTAGAGAACACACAGCCTGTGAGTCTTGAGCTTAATTGTATGGTTGCATTCAAACCATAATTTCATTTCTGTGTGTTTCATTTCTTTTTATTATGATGTTCTTTACTTTGCTTTAATCTATATGTCCAATTATAGAATATAGAATGTAGATACATACCAAGAGAATGATTGAGGCCATCATTTGATTTCAGCTCACTTGCCCCAAATTAGCCTACCTTTTTACATCACCCTTGTTAGCCCCCTTGAGCCTTTTAAAACCCCTTTATTCTATTTAGCCGAATTACTAGCCTTAAGCAGAAAAACAAAAGAAAATCCCAAGTGAATCCTTGGTTAGCTTAAGATAGAAAATCATGAATAGAGTTAAATGTGGGAAACCTTTTGGGAACATGGATGATAGAGACAAAAGGTAGAGAAGTTAAAAGAAATAAAAAAAATTTGGGAAGCATGCTCATGAGAAAATCAAAGTGATTTAATTGCCATGTGCCTTGAAAAAAAATTTTATTTTTTAGCATTTAAAATAAAAGGGGGATACAAAAGAAATTCCCCAATGCAAAATAAAAGCAAGGCACATGGAATAAAAAAATAAAAAAGTGAAACATGAGCATGTAACAATAAGTGGGATAATATGGGAAAATAGGTAAAGAGATTTTGTTTTACTAAATATGTATGTTAGGTGAGATCTTAGTCTAATTAAGGATTCACTTATTAGCTCACTTGACCCTATACATAAATCCTTACCATTACTTCTCTTCTTTCCATTTCTTTCCTCCTCCTTTCTTCTTCCCTTCTCCTACCATTCATCCAACACTTCCAAATACCATTGATAACCATTTAATAGTTAGTTAATTAGTTAGTTAGTTAGTTAATTAGTTAGTTACTTAGTTTAGTTTTCATATTCTTTTCTCTTTTTCATTATAGGTGTTGGATTATTGATTTTGTTTGCTATACATTGCTGCCTATTCTTCATTGCATGTTATCTTTGCATAATTGTTTTTGGATATTCATTGTTGGATGCCTTGATTGAGGTTATAATTTGCTACTTGATTTTGACTTTTTCATACTTAATCTTGAGAATACCAAGTGATGATAATTACCTTCGAGCTTGTAACTCTTCGTGAATTACATGTTGTAGCTAGCCACCATGTGATTTGAATCCTTTCCCTCGATTAGGCAAGTTCTTGATGGTTGATGTTGAGCATTTACCTTAATGCATTGTGCTTCTTGATCATATGCATCCATATGTGTTTGGCTTGAATACTTTTGTGCTTCTTTATAGTTTGTCTCAACTTACAAGCTTACTTAAAGTAGTTCAAGCACAATAGGATAAGTGACGTGTATGACTCTTTTTGTGACATAACTTTTTATGCTTATGTGTGTTCTAAAAGGCACCTAATTTAGGACTCACATCTACTTACATTAATGTCACATTACTTCACTCACTCAATTCTAGCGATTACTACCTCATTCCAACAATGTATGCTTCCTTGCTTTCGTATCTTCTCATCTTATGGTGTTATATTTTCTATTTTTCAAGAATGATGCACCACAAGTAAACATGGAAGCGGAACAAGAACACGCAACACCGATTGACCTACCAGCTGAAGGTAGCAACTCGGAACGTCACTGATAAACCCATATTTCATGAGTTCTTTTGTGCTTAATTTGAGTGATTTATACAATCCTTCACCTACTTATTCACATTAACTACATGGTTTTACTTTCCCTTCCTTATTATGTCATATTGTGAAAAACATGTTTCCTAAGCTTTAAAAATTAATTATTTTAATTACCTTTATTTCCATTCGATGCCGTGATTAGTGTGTTGAGTAGTTTCAGGTTTTCTAAGGCAGAATGACTTAAAGGATGAAAAAGGAAACATACAAAAATGGAAGGAGAAGGAAAAACGGAGCTTTGAAGGAAACTGGTATTCACGCGATCGCATGGACGACGCGATCGCGTGCCAAGCACGAATCAGCAGCGACGCGGCCGCATGACTGACGCGGTCGCATGACTGACGCGACCGCGTGGCAAGGAAAAGCTCCAAATGACGCGACCGCGTGACCCATGCGGACACGTGACAGAGGCCACGCACCAGAAATTGCAGAAAACGCTCATAGCAATTTCTGAAGCCCTTTTTGGCCCAGATCCAAGTACAGACAGCATAGACCAGAGGTTATAAAGTGTGGGAATGCACCCATTCAAAGAGAGCTCGCATATTTTATTTTTCAATGATTTAGATTTAGTTGAGAGGGAGATCTTCTCTCTCTTTCTCTTAGGATTTAGGATTTCTTCTTGTTTTAAGAGTGACTCTCAATCCAGGTTTTATATTTCTTTGTTTTAAACTTCCCTTTCACTTTATTTATTTATTTCAGTATCTGAGTTGGCTATTTACCTTTATAATTGGATCTATGAATTCTTCCATGTTACAGACTGTTATTTGAATTAATGATAATTGAGGTATTTTCAGTTTATGATTGTTCTCATGATTTAAGTTACCATTGCTTCCCATCTAAGGACATTCTTATTATTTTAGCAATTTTACTTTTTCCCCTTTTGGTCCTGGTTAAGAATTTAGTAACTCAACAGTTATTAAACTCAACATAATTAATAATCGTTATCTTGCTAATTGAGCTGAACTTAAGTAATCCCAACCTTTTCTTAAGAAATAATTAGGATTCAAAGGTCAATTTAATTAGTCTCCTAACTTTCCTTTGCCCTAGTAAAGGTTGATCAAGTGGAGTTTAGATTCAACTTTCATTATAGTTGAGAGAGATAACTACGTTGGACCTCCAACTTCTCTTACCTTGCCAAAAGTCTGCTTTACAGTATTTATTTATTTTAATTGCCATTTACTTTACTTGTCATTCAAAATTACTTGCTTCTCATCTTCTAAACCCCGATTACAACCTTTATAGCCAATAATAAGAACATACTTCCTCGTAGTTCCTTGAGAAGAAGACCCGAGGTTTGAATACTCGATTAACAATTTCTAAAGGGGTTTGTTACTTGTGACACCCAAAACGTTTGTATGAAAGGACTTTTGAAGGTTTAGAAACTATACTTGCAACGAGGATTTATCCGCAAATTTCTAGACCACGCAAAAGTTCCTCTCATCAGTCGCTGTACCACCTTGCTCATCTTTGAGTGCACCGAGGATGGTGCAAACTTTTAAGTGTGGGGAGGTCATCCGACCAATCGGTGATTTTGGGTGACAAATTTCTAATCCCAACACTTTTGCATTTCATTCTTTTAGGATTTTTAGTTTCATTTTCTTAATTTTTGCATATATATACACAATAAGCTTAGTCAAAATAATAAAAATTTTCAAGATTTCTACCTATAGGGCACCTCAATTGATTTGAGAAAACTTTTCATTGAATTTGCTTGAATTATATATATTGTGGATCGTGTTTCTGAGCTAAGAACACACAACCTTGTGAGAATTGAGCCTAATAGTGTGGTTACATCTTATAACCACTTATTTTCCCTTCTTATGTGCATTATTCTCTTTCTATGATTGTAATCTTTGATTTGTTTGATTCTTTATGTCCATTATTTTGTGTATTCATGCACTTATATGATTGAGGCCATCATTTCATTTAGCTCACTTACCCAAAAAGCCTTACCTTTTATCTTCCATTATTAGCCAACTTTGAGCCTACGCTTAACCCAATTGTTCTTTATTTTAGCACATCACAAGCCTAAAGCGAAAAAATAATAAAAGTCCTTTGTTTGGATCTTTGATTAGCTTAGGCTAGTGAGAGTGTTTATTATTCAAGTTTGGGGAGATTTGGGAACATTGGTCGGGATAAAAGGGTGTTTTGTATTTTTATATTTGGAAATTGGGTACATACTCATGTATTGATTAAATGTATAGACCTTATGCATTGATGTTCTTGTATGTAGCTTGAAAGAAAGAAAAAAATGAGAAAAACAAAAGAAAAAGAAAAAGAAAAAGAAAAAAATAATAAATGTGAAAAAGAAAAGAAAAGAAAAAAGAAAGAAAAAAGAAAGAAAAAGAAGAAAAGTAATAAAAAGGGGACAAAATGTCCCAAAACAAAGCTCAATAAGAATCAATGCATAAAGGTTGTGATAAAGAAAAAATGCATGAGTATGTAGAAAAAAGTGAAAAATGGGCAGTTAGGTTAGCTTTGAATTGTATAGGATGTCATAGGTTTGGTGGGAAGTTTAAGTTAATCAAAGATTCAAATCTCAAGCTCACTTGACCAAATATGGATTCTACCTTGACCCTAGCCCCATTACAACCAATGAAAAGACCTCATGATATATGTATGCATGCATGAAATAAATGTTGATTGTTAGAAGAAAAACATAATCTTAGAAAGCATGATTAGGGGAGAATTGAGTGAATCAACCCTAAACACTTGAGCGAATAGAGTGCAAACACATCCGGTGAGGGTTTGATGCTCAATTACATGTTTTCACCACTACAAGAAAATGAAACATTTGTAACAAAAATTAGTAATTGTTACATAATAATAATGTTTCGTAACAACAATACAATTTGTTACAAAACGTTTTGATATTTTGTAACGACTTAATTTTTTTTGTTAGAAATTATATTGGCTTTTGTAACGAACCAGTGTTTTGTTGCAAAATTTTAAAATATTTTGTATTAAAAGATGAAGTTGTTGCAAAAGTTTAAAATATTTTGTAATAAAATATCTATTTGTTTCAAAAACTCTAATTATTTTGTAATAAAAAATTAATTTGTTACAAAATTTAATATTATTTGTAACAAGTTGTTTGTTTGTCAAAAAATACAAGAATTTTTTTAACTAAAAAAATTATTTTAAAATCTTAAAATCTTTAAGATAATTTTATTTTGTTTTAAAAATTTTATTTTTTAAAATATTATTTGTGTTAATTAATTATTTTTTATAAAAAATTAAAGATTAAATGATTTATTTTTAAAAATGGTTTATATTATTTTATATTTTATTATAAAAGTAATATATAATTTTACTAATAATTAAGTCGTAAATGTTGATTAAAAATTTATTTTTTAAATTAAAAAATTAATTATTAAACATAAATAAAAATAATTAAACTTTAAAAATAAAAGCAAATATAAAAAGTAAAATCCAAATTCTATTCCTCACCTTTATTTTTCATTTTGTTGTTTGCCGTCCTCGACCATTTAAATAAAATTTTGAAAAACTCTCTTAAGAATAAAATATAGAGTTCTGATTTTTTTCTCTCTCTACTAGTCCAAAATCTACCATAACCCAACACTCATTTTTAAGCTGGTAAAACCTCCGATTGTTAAAAAACTTTTAGATGTTTTCGGGTTTGGTGCACCCTCCAAAACGACGCGCGCTTTGACATTCATTTAAAAAAAAACAAAACCTAAATGGCCAAAAACCTAAAACTCCCCAACGCAGCCCAGTCCTCCCTTTCCTCTCCCATCTGAAACTTTGAACTTTGAAATTAAAAGATCAAAGAACCCTAGCCCCCAGCCCCACAGCCACCGAAGTCCCGCAACCCCGCAGCCCCCACAGCCCCCACATTCCCATTCTCCATGGTCGTCCCCTTCCCTTCGTTGCATGTCTCAACCTAGTCTCTCTTCATTGCGTGTGCCATCGCTGCTTCTTCACCCCTTGTTGTCGGTCGTCGCTACACAGCTCCTCGCTGTGGGTCGTCGCGGTTCTGCTCCTCGCCGTGCGTCATTGTTGCTTCTCTACCTCCTCACCGGTCTTACTGGCTGGTCTTTGCTTCTCTGCTCCTCACTCGCCATCTCTGTCCTCATCATCATCGGTGTGCTATGACTCTTGTGAGGAAGTCCTGAAAGTTTCCTGCTATGAGGCTTTTCATGTCAGTGTAAAGCTGTAGGTTCCGGCACACTATTCTAACTTAATTAGTGATATGAGAAGGATAAGGATAATTATGTGATTTTTTTTATAGAGTGATTATTGGCATTGGTATTCATAAGAAAAGAGTTAATTAGCAAGAGTGGCTGACGGTTTATCGATTTCTTGAGTTGTTGGGTGTTCAGCTAACTGGTGGTGATGGGTAGCTAGAAGAGGGTAAGTGGGTAAGGTAGCAATTCATTGTTACAATTCTTCAAAGCATTTCTTCCCAAAACATTTCTCTATTAGCACAATGACTCTGACCAAAAGTTTATTTTGACATCTTTCTCTTGAAAAATAATTTAGCCTTACATTTTTCCTACTAAAGACCTTCAAACTAATTAAGCTCCACATAGGCTTGCTGCTTGAGATTTTGTTAACTAAAGTGACAATGATGAGGGCTTAAATGATAGGGTCATTGATGATGGAAAGAATGAAGAACTGGATGATAAATTTGATGATTTTCTTGATAGCAAGCCTGTTCTAGAACTACAGGGTGTGGATCCAAAGAGGGGTTGGAGATGGTAGTCATTGTTTAATTGTTTATGATTTTTATTTGTTACTATAGACATTACTAGAGATGAGAACTAACCAGACCTGTAAATTATCAAACCAATTTCTAACCAATTTCTACTTATCAACCTTACTTTTATTGTTTTGGAGTTAAGCAATTCTGCCGTGTACTAACAGATTCTTTATTGTTGTTGATTATATTTAGTTGATTGTAATTTTGTTGATTCAGGCAGATTATTCAATAGTGTAATAGTCACTTAGCTAATTTTGTTGATTATATTTGGTTGATTGTAATTGTAATTTTGTTGATTAATTTTGTTGAATTTGTTGTTGTGTTGCTTAAAAAATCACTTAGGTAAATCTTTTGTTGCTGTAAATTTTTTTGTTCCTTTGCCATGTATATTGATTTTTTTTTGTTGAATGGAAAATTTAGAATGAGTGTATAGTTTCTGTGATGAGGATATTGATGCTTTGATAAGCATGTGCTTATGCCTTTGGTTGGTAATGCAATAAAGTTTTGAATGTTCAGCAGATTATTGATATTGGCAAAACTCTACCATTGTTCATGGAGCTTCAAATTTTAGGTGACAGGATGCGAAGAACCATGCTCTACAAAGTGTCTTGTTTTCAATGTTGCAGGTCTTATTTAATTTGAGCTGAACCGTTTGGTTATATTGACTGTGTGATTTCCTCACATGTTTGTGCTAGCTGAACAATTTGAAACTATAGGTACTAGAGAAAGTAAAGCTCAAATTTTCTAGACAAAAATTTTTAGAATTGTATTAATTGACATCATATTGTTATTGATCATGTCCTAGATATTAATTGCTAATTTCATTTTATAACTATCTTTTGATTTTATAGGTACTTTACATCAACAAAGTGTTGGTGCTAAAGGTTTGAAAACTGTTTTAAAGCTTAGGAGGAATGGCTCTGCGGCATCTAATATAAATAGTGTTGCTTCTTATTGTGTTGCAATATTATGCTTACTATTTCAGAGTTTGTTTGTAACTCCTTTAAAGCGCATGAGTAGCTTGTGTTTCAATGAAAAGCTATTTTTTCTGTCACTTTACAAGGTGATTTAATTTTCTTAAACTTCTATTATCTCATATTTGATAACAACCTACTCGGTTACATATATTTTAAAAAAAGAAGTTCTAAGAACATTTTCTTTGTGCAGGTCTTGGTTTCTATCTCAGAAACTGCTCCCATCATTTTATACATTAGAGATGTTGAGAGCCTTGTTCTACAATCATCAAGGTTATACAACTTGATACATAATGCTTCATTATTTTTGAAAATTGGTAGGCATTTATCCTTTTTCGTGCTCTTATTGACGAAGAATCTAAATTATAATTAGTGTTACATCTTGTTTCTAATTTTTATTTTGGTTTTTTATATCTTTTTTTTATATCTTGTTTCTTATGTTAAACATCTACAAGTGATTCGTGCAAAAATATTCTATCATAATATGGAAACAGTTAGTATAAATGATCATAATTATTATGATTATTTAAGTTAATAGTGTGAGATTATGCAAATTTTTTTAATCAATTGCTTTGTCAAGGTCTAAACTCTACTCTTCGATTGTTACATCGATAGGTGGAAGCCATCAAAAAAATTGTTGAGTATGTTGCTCAACTGAAAAAGAGTTGGAAAAGGACATGGTAAAAATTTTAAAGTTTGTATTCATTGTTGAATAATACGAGTATAGTTTTTTGTTTTTCCTGAGCATTTTTAAAGGAAAAACAAATCTTGTTTCTTAAGCCAGTGTTTTTTGGTTGGTGGTCTTTTCAGGTGTGTGGCACTTATTAGAAGCTTTTCTATGAGAAAGGAGATGTATGAATATGATGGAGTTTGTAATTTGTAGTTTATATTTTGGACATTTATAATTCCTTATTTTTCTTGTCCTATGCATCTATCTAGTTCTTTAGGATTCTTCAATGTGTCTTGTTAGTTTGTAATTTAAAGTTTATATATGGAAGATTTATAAAACAATCTTAGTTAAATGAAAGATATTTGAACTATCTATGTTATTATATATTATATAAATGTTGACTTATTGAGTAAATTAGTTAATATATTAATTAATTAAAAATAATATAATTTGGCAAATTATGCGTGTAATTTGTATTAAAAAAATTACTACAAAATAAATAGTGTTTTGTAACTAGAAAAAAAAAGTTACAAAATTAAGTTACATTTTGTAACAAAATTTTACAATAGGAAAAAAAATATTGTCACCTGATGAGCGAATAATTTATACGCTTTTTGGCATTATTTTGTAGGTAGTTTTTAGTATATTTTAGTTACTTTTTATTATATTTTTATTAGTTTTCAAGAAAAATTCACATTTCTGGACTTTAATATGAGTTTGTATATTTTTCTGTGATTTCAGGTATTTTCTGGCTGAAATTGAGGGACCTGAGCAAAAATCTGATTCAGAGGCTGAAAAAGGACTGCAGATGCTGTTGGATTCTGACCTCCCTGCACTCGAAATGGATTTTCTGGAGTTACAGAAACCCAATTGGTGTGCTCTCAATTGCGTTGGAAAGTAGACATCCAGGGCTTTCCAGAAATATATAATAGTCCATACTTTGTCTGAGTTTTGATGACACAAACTGGCGTTCAAACGCCAACTTTCTGCCCTATTCTGGCATTAAACGCCAGAAACAGGTTACAAACTAGAGTTAAACGCCAGAAACAGGCTACAACCTGGCGTTTAACTCCAAGAAGAGTCTCTACACATGAAAGCTTCAATGCCTAGCCCAAGCACAGAGCAAGTGGGCCCCGGAAGTGGATTTCTGCACTATCTGCACTTAGTTACTCATTTTTTGTAAACCCTAGTTACTAGTTTAGTATAAAAACTACTTTTAGAGATTTATTTTGTATCCAGTTTTCATATTTCGAAACTGAGACCATTGATCACGTTCTGGGGGCTGGCCATTCGGCCATGCCTAGACCTTTTTCACTTATGTATTTTCTACGGTGGAGTTTCTACACCTCATAGATTAAGGTGTGGAGCTCTGCTGTTCCTCATGAATTAATGCAAAGTACTATTATTTTTCTATTCAATTCAAGCTTATTCTTATTCCAAGATATTCACTCGCACTTCAACCTGATGAATGTGATGATCCGTGACACTCATCATCATTCTCACCTATGAATGCGTGCCTGACAACCACTTCCGTTCTATCTGCAATAGCTTGAGCGTGTATCTCTTAGCCTCCATTCCGAAAGATCAGAGTCTTTGTGGTATAAGCTAGAATCAATCGGCATCATTCTTGATATCCGGAAAGTTTAAACCTTGTCTGTGGTATTCTGAGTAGGATCTGGGATGGGATGACTGTGACGAGCTTCACACTTGCAAGTGTTGGGCATAGTGACAGATGCAAAAGGATCAATGGATCCTATTCCAACATGAGTGAGAACCGACAGATGATTAGCCGTGCGGTGACAGTGCACTTGGACCATTTTCACTGAGAGGACGGACGGTAGCCATTGACAACGGTGATCCCCCAACATACAGCTTGCCATGGAAAGGAGTATGAATGATTGAATGAAGACAGTAGGAAAGCAGAGATTCAGAAGCAACAACCATCTCCATATGCTTATTTGAAATCCCACCAATGAATTACATAAGTATTTCTATCTTATTTTATATTTTATTTATATTTTAATTATCAAAACCTCATAACCATTTGAATCTACCTGACTGAGATTTACAAGATGACCATAGCTTGCTTCAAGCCGACAATCTCCGTGGGATCGACCCTTACTCACGTAAGGTTTATTACTTGGACGACCCAGTGCACTTGTTGGTTAGTTGTGCAAAGTTGTGAAGAAGAATTGAGATTATGATTGTGCGTACCAAGTTGCTGGCACCATTAAGATCACAATTTCATGCACAATCACCAAAAATATTTTGAAGATCAAATTTTTTTATCACTTTTGTAGCGACTTTTGGTTTTTTGTATCACAAAAATTTGTTACAAAATATTACTTTGAAATGTAACAGTTTCATTTTTTGTTACAAAAACTTTTTGAAACGGGACATACTGCAACGGCACCCTTTTTTGTTACAAAATTCTTTTGTTTCAAAATTTTGATTTTTTGTAACAAATTTTTTTGTTACAAATATTGCTTTTTCTTGTAGTGCACCTATGATCATCATTCTTCATGCAAGTTTGTAAAAATATTTAATAGCTCAATTCAATTGTGGTTTAGCATGGTTGTTAATACCTTTGGCCCTTGTGCTTATGTATGTATTCTTGGGAATTGATTTATTTTGACCAAGCAATTGCATTCATTTAGATAGTTGCATATAGTTTAGTTCCATTGAATAAATGTCATACCCTTTACTTCATTCTTGGTTTAGAATGAGGACATACTAAGGTTTAAGTGTGGGGAGGTTGATAAACCCCATTTGTAGGGTTTATCTCGTGTTGAATTTAGGACATTTTGATAACTTTTCCTCACATTTATTCAATGAAATAGCATGGTTTTGTGATTGTCTCCTTATTTGTGCTTGGATGTGAAAATATGCTTTTAGACCTTTAAATTGATAGTTTTAATCTTCCTTTGATTCCACTAGATGCATTGATTTGTTTGCTAGTGATTTCAGGTTGAAAAGGGCTAGGAAAGGATCAAAGGAGTGAAAGGAAAGTATACAAAGTGGAGAAATCATGAAAAGCCAAAGATTTGGAAAAAGCTCATGGACGCACGCGCGCACTATGCGCCTACGCGCAGATTCCGAAATGCTCCAGGGACGCGTACGCACCAAAGGTCGCACGTGATATTTAAGGAGGAACTCGTGCCTGGCGATTTTGGAGGGTTTCTAGCCCCATTTGGAGCTGAGTTTTTGGCGGGAAAAAGCTAAATAAACCAAGGAATGAAGGGGAAGGTATCATCATCACTTCACAACACACATTAGGTCTAGTTTTAGTTAGTTTTAGAGAGAGAAGCTCTCACTTCTTTCTAGGATTAGGATTAGGATTAGTTCAATAATCTTAGATCTAGGTTTCAATTCATGCTTTCATCTTCTTCTACCTCTCAATTCCTTGTTGTTGCATTCATCATTCTTCTATTGTTTGTTATAATTTCTTCTACTTTGTTTATATGCTTTGTTGTAGATCTACTTTTGTTCATTCTATTTTCTTTCAATTCAATTTGAGGTAATTCATGATAATTATGTTTCTTTTGATTGTTGTTATTAATTCCTTACAATAATTGTTGTTAGATTATATTCTTGTTGTCAATTTACTATGATTTCCTTTTGTGCCTTCCAAGTGTTTGTCAAAATGCTTGAAAAGATGTTAGAGTAGATTTTAGTGCTCTTGGCTTGGGAAGGTAACTTAGGAACTCTTGAGTTACTAATGTCCAAGTAATTGATGATTGGGAGCCATTAACTCTAGATCTCACTAATTGAATTGGTGGAGAACTAGGACTTATGGACTTGGATTGATATAGCTCATTTGACTTTCCTTTACCTAGTTAGAGGATGACTTAATGGGATTGATCCATGCCAATTCTCATGTTGTGGTTAGTGATAAGGATAGAGATCCTTGACCACCAACCCTTGCCAAGACCTTTTTGTCATTTGGTTTCCTTTGCGCTTTACTTTTCATGTCCCTTATCCAAAATCCCAAAATATACAACTCATAACCAATAACAAGGACACTACCCTGTAATTCCTTTGAGAGACGACCCGAGGTTCCAATACTTCGGTTTATAAATTTAGGGGTTTGTACTTGTGACAACAAATGTTTGTATGAAAGGATTATTGATTGGGTTAGAAACTATACTTTACAACGAGATTTCATTGTGGAATTCTAAACCGTCAAAAATCCATTCATCAAGACACTCTTAGCTCAGTCCAAACACTCACCAAGCGGGTCCCGGAAGTGGATTTTTGCACTACAAGCCTAAGCCTATCATATTTTTGTAATCCTTAGTTATTAGATTAGTATATATAGGAGAAGATCACCCTTGTTTTAGGATCTTCAACCACCATAGAACATTATTTCATATTTTCAAGTTTCATTGTACATTATGAGCCATTAAACCTCCTAGGTTAAGGTTAGGAGCTCTGCTGAGTTTTATGGATTAATAAAAGTACTAATATCCTATTTCAATTCGTGTTTGATTCTCTCCTAAGATGTATCTTCATTCTTCAACCTTATGAATGAGTTGAACCATCACAAGTTATCTCTATTATACATGGGTTCAGCGAGCGTCTTTCATCGGATATCAATGAACCACTAGCTTGAGGATACGTCTCTTAGACGGCTAATCCACAACTTTGTTGGAAACTTCTCGAGACATCAGTACAACCGAGGTATGGGGAGATTAAGGTCTTTGTGGTAAAGGCTAGAATCAAGGCGCAATATTCTCTGATTCGGAAGATTTGACCTTGTCTGTGGTGTTTTGAGTAGGATCACCAAGGGGATGAACTGCAGGAGCTTCACCCTCATTCAGACTGGATGCGCACTAAACCTGGTGTTCATCCTAGAGGAAGATTGGCGGCCTCTCAACCGGCGTTGATCACATACAGCCTGCTATAGAAGAAATATTCACAATTGGAGTAGACAGTAAGAAAGTATTGATCTAGAAGAACAAAGCATCTCCAAAGCCTTAACCATCTTCTTATCATTGAATTCACACTTACTGAGTAACGTTATCTTTATTTTACGTTTATGCGTTTAAACAACTACACAACTTTTCTATCCACCTAACTAAGATTTACAAGATAACCATTATTTGATCCAAGCCGACAATCCTCGTGGGATCGACCCTGACTCACCTCAGGTATTACTTGGACGACCTAGTGCACTTGCTAGTTCAGTTGTGCAAAGTTAAATTTCGCGCACCATGTATTGATGTGGTTTGGTTGATGAAGGCCTTATTTTTCTTCATCTATGCAATAATGTTAAGCTATTACCTAAAAGATATGTGACCATGACCACTACCAGGTTTTGAACTTTGAATTGGTTGTGTACTAGGCATCACTATAATGTAGCTGATGCAAGACTAGCACAGCATGTTGAGAGAAGGATTGTAGATGGCCTTCTTATTAGTTGTGTTGCATCTTGTTCCAATATCTAAGCGCTTATTATGGATGTTGGAACTGGTTTTAGAACTCAAGTTTACAAGTTGTCACCATTTTTCTTGCATAAGGTGAATTTGTATGTTATATATTGTATTTGCCTATAACTCTATTCTCTATTTTCAAGTTTTGAAGCTTTTCCACGAGACTCTACTTCTATTTAGGAATGAATTATGGAGCAGTGGGAAAAGAACTATTATATTACTTAAATAGCTAGAGCTAGTAATGGAAGCTCTCTTGTGGTTTGTTTAATTTGATTTGTTAAGTAACATGATAAATATGAATTTGTACTTCTCTCGGAAGGTTATTCATGTTATCAAATACCATGAAAAATTTAATGTTTCACTGTTCTATTTATATTTTGAGATCTTATTTCAAATTTAGGTTTCTAGCTATAATTTGGTCTTTCAGTTGATCACATCATAATTTAACTGTAGAGACTAAAGGAATAGAAGAGTGCAAATTCTACTGATATTAGAAATCAAAGTCCTCTATAAGGTTTAGCTTAGTTATAGTAATTTATATCTAATGTGACTTTGCTTTGCATCTTAATAAAACAGGTACTGAGCTTTCATATAGTAAAGTGGCTGAAACGAAAGTTCTCGAGCATTGAGAAGGAAGAATAGCAATACCAGAAATAATCTATTCTGGCTGAGTCTAAATTGTATTGCTCTCACACCTATGGAACAGTTCTGTTAATAGTGTTTACTTAGTGTTAGTGTATAAATCACTGTATAAAACTGAGATTGAGACAAGTGTATTCACTCAACTATATTGATATGTTAGTTGGTTACTTTAATCACAACTTATCTTAATTGTTGATTATCATTTTTTATTTTTAGATTTATTTTGTGATTATCATCATTTTGGAACGTGATTATGCTTTTAAAAAAATTAAATCTCATAAAATAAAATAGGCTATAGTCACGGTTTTAAGGTGGGGTGACCATAGATAAGCTATGGTCACAGTAAAAACCGTGTCCATAGACCATAGATAAGACTATGGTCACGGTTTTAAGGGGGAGTGACCATAAAGACTATGGTCACAGTTTTAAGGTGGGGTGACCATAGATAAGGTTATGGTCACAATTTTAATAAAAGGGTGACCATAGATTAGGCTATGGTCATGATTTTAATAAAAGGGTGACCATAGAGCAACCTATGGTCACGGTTTTTACACAACCATAGATTAACCTTTGGTCACGGTAAAAAAATGTGACCTAAAGTGCCAGAATTTGAACACTACAACCGTGACCATAGAAATCGTGACCATAGATAAAAAAAAAAAAAACCGTGACCATAAGTCTATGGCCACAGCAGAATAGGCCACAGTGGAAAAATCGTGACCATAGACCTATAATCACCTTTTTCCCTAGCTATGGTCACAGTTTTTCACTGTGGCCATAGACCTTTTTTTGTAGTGCTAGACCTGTCGAACCCTTTATTTCTCACATAAAATTCACACAAGTTCATTCGTAAGTCATAACAAGATGACTTCAAAGAGAATTAAAAATTACTATTTAATATTAAGAAAAACAAATAAGCGAGACTTTGAAGAATAAATCAAAAGCTTAAAGGACAACTGCACATTTGAATTAAACAAAGAGTATGAAAGCAATTAACGTAGATTAAAACACATAAAGGGACAGTTAACAATAAAATATATCATGTACAAGAAATAGGGTGAAAACAACATCTAATAAAAGATTAGGTTGCAGTGGCGGGGAAGCGTGTTGCGCTGCGGGTAAAGCTTGTTGCGGTGGCAGTAGAAGCGGATTGCAACGGCGAAGATAAGTGAACGAAAGAGATTGCGGAGGAAGAGAAAGAGAGAATGGCAACAGTGATTGAAAAAGAGAAAAGTTCTAGCAGATCAAATGTCTCACTATTTTTAATCTAAAAGTAAAAGAAAAAAAAATATGTAAAAAAATAATTAGAAATTCAATATCTAATTACTAATTTTTTAAAAATAAAAAAATGAAATTTTTTTAATTATTTTAGTATTAACTTATGATACTCTACATAAAAGTGAGGATAAATAATTTATGGTCATGACTATATTATCTGTATAATAAAATCAGTTACTAAAATTAGTTATTAGTATAAATTATATATTAAAATATAAAATATATATTAAAAATAAACTATATAATATATATATTTATACACAAATATATTAGCTAATTTTAGTAACTAATTTTAATATATGAATAACATTTTTGGTTGTTAGGATGATAGAGTAACGATTGAGTGGAGATTATGTGATATGCCTGTCCATCGTAGAATTCACTCATAGTCACGCTTAACGGCTTCAGAGAAATTCTTGTATAAAGAATTTATTTCTCTTGGATTCAAGCGGATTTAAGTGTACAACTTCTTTGTATTGTTGGGCAATCTAATCTAAACTTCGCCATTGCAATTATTAACTTTGCGTTCTTGAAGCTCTTGAATCAAGGCATCAACATCTTGATAAGAAGTTCCACCTTCTTCAACAGCTCTTGTGCCACTCTCAGCAATCTTCTTCACTCTCATTCTCATCTCCGCCGCCTCCTCACTCTCCCCCATCAACTTCTTCACCGCAATCTCCACCATCTCTCTCCCCACCACCTCTTTCCACTCGTCACGAAACCACACCCACTCTCTGCTCCCAACTGGCACCCCAATTCTCAACACACTCGTCACCAGCTTCTCGTTCAAGAATTGCTCCGCCGTCACTGGCCACGTCACCATAGGCACACCGGCACAGATTCCTTCTAGAGTTGAGTTCCAACCACAATGAGTCACGAACCCTCCAATGGCGCCATGCTCCAGTATTAAAAGCTGAGGAGCCCACCCTCTAACGATCAATCCTCTGTTTGATTCCTTCATCCTCTCTTCAAACCCTTCAGGGAGCCATGTTTGAACATCATCTTCGTCATCTTCTTCTTTGTTCTTGGGCGATGACTTCATAATTTTTCCAACAACCCAAACGAACGATTTACCAGAAGCTTCAAGACCGTAAGCGATTTCCTTGAGCTGCTGTGGTGGTAACCGAATCAAGCTTCCAAAGCAGACATAAATAACTGAATGCGGTTCCTTCGAGTTCAGCCATTTCAAGCAACCTTGGTCGTCAATGGTGGGCAACTTCCCTCTCTGGGTTTTATCTTCTACGCTTCGGTTACAAAGCGAAACCGGTCCCACAATCCATGCTTTCTTCCCAAGCTCGTTCCTCATGTAATCAGCATAATCAGGTTCCAATTCGTAAAAGCTGTTGATGATAGTTCCAAAGCTCTTATCCTCGAAATCCTTCATTTTATCAGGAAACAGCGACGGATTTCTCGCGAAAATCGGAAGCTGAGACTTTGTGAGTTCTACTTTATCAGGAAGGTTAGGAACGACGAAAGGCTCGTAATCTGAACTCAAATTCTCGAGATTCAAGTATTTTCTTATATTTTCTTGGACGCAGCGAGGGAAGCAACCGTTACCAGTGAAGACAATCCTCGGGATTCGGAGCTCGTCGACTAGGTCGCCGGCCCAGCGGTGGAACATGTCGATGACAATGCAGTCCGGCGGGTGACGGAGGAGGAAGGTTTTGAGGGGTTGAAGGAGTACGGTGGTGTCGGTCATTGGTCCGGCGGTGACGTCGGTAGCGTCGCGTATTTCTGCGGGGAGAGTGTGGATGGTGATAGGGTGGCCGGAGCTCTGGGCTCTAGTTATGAGGTTTTGGAAGTTGAGAGCGTGGGAGGGTGTGGCTATGATTGTTGAGGCGGCTCCATGAGATGCAAAAACTCTTGCTGTGTCTATCATTGGGATTTGGTGGCCGCCTCCTATGAAGGGGAAGAAGAACATTTTTACTAAACCAGTTTCAGTTGCCATTTTTCTTAACGATGATGAAAAGAATTAGAGATGCTGTTTTGGTTTTGAAGGATGGTGGTGGGATATATAGAAGGCCTTTGTTAGCTTCACAATGATGAGAAGAGGTTAAACTCTAAAACGTCACCAGTGACGTGCGTACCAAAGCACGTTGCCAGATTCTTTTGACTTGCCATAGTGCTTTTAAGTTGTTGTCGGAAACACCTTTCAAACGAAATTGACTTCTTGTGAAGGATAAAGGAGGCTTTAATGGCATCCAAACTTATTGCTCAAGAAATTTCCACTTATAACTCACTAGTGAACACCCAGTGGCATCAATGGTAATTTGTTTGTGGAATTTTAGGCTCTAACTAGGCTATTAGTCTTCGAAGTTCCAGCTAAGTTATACTTTGATCAAAAGTATATTCCGGAGAAATGTTTTAACCCTAGAACGCTTAATAATATTTAAGCGGTATTTTACATACAGGATTTCTAAGCAAGCATGATCTATCTAAAAAAAAGCATGCTATAAGCATTGTGCAGCTGTTCCCATATCAGTAGCAGTGATTGTGGATTAAATTTCACGAATGATAATAGCTAAAGTGATTATGAAACAGGAACAGATATTAAGTACTGAAATTATCCAACATGCAAATAGATAGGATTGGTGGTGTTGGTACTTGAGCCTAAGAATGTTAGCTTAATTATGATCAAGTGGTACGCTGCAAGAGGCACAAGATGTTTACTTTTTTTTGCTATTATTTGATGATAACATGGACTTGGAACAGGGAACAACAGACTATTAGCTCACATTTGTTTTGTATTTTCATTTTTTAATTTTATTTCAGTATTTTTTATTTTTTAAATTTTGTAAAAAAAAAAAAACAGAAATTAAAAACAGAAAAAGTTTTATTATTTTCATTATTTTTTCTTCACAAAATCTAAAAATAAAAAATACTAAAAATAAAAACAAAAAATAAAAATGCAAAGCAAAAGTACCATTATTCTTTGGTATAACTGTTTTCAGTCTACATTCTACAACATGAATTGCAGCCACTTGGATTTTTGAGGTTGTATACTGTATACAAGTGTGTACCGCTTAAGGGTTTGTTCTAGCTTTAGTTGTGGGAATGAGTACAAGGGAAATATTCTATATATTGCTAATGCTAGGTTTGGTTCTTGTGCTATGGCCATTTAGTGTACTTATTTGTCGTAGCTGCTATCAGCTTTAGGTGCGAGGCGGAGATTGTGTTCTGTTTGGCATTTGAGACTCCTCTATCTTGCTTTCTCATGCCCAGCTTTGGTTTTCATCTCGGGAAAATGAAGAAAATAGAACACAAAAACATGGCAATAAGTGCTTCACCTTTAAATTTCTTCGCCTGCATTCCAATTTGCACACAAGATAACGACCAAAAATATGCCAGCAATTTGTCTTGCAAGTTGCAATTGGCAAAAAGGACATTTTGGCGTGACAAAAATAGTCGAGTTATCCAACTCAATAACAAACTCGTGAATAAACCAATATGAAAAATGACCTAGACATTAAATATATAAATTATAACCCTAAGCAATTTACAATTAGCTTATAATACAGTGCTCCAAAAGATCTATTCGAGAGCCTGAATAGAAATTGACTATATATAGTGTTTCCATGGTGGAAACAATCCAGGGCTCATAAAATATCTCAAACAAGGAGATCAATTGATCACCCTCGTCTATACATATTAACACTTCAGAAGTTGTTTTCAGCTACTCTATTTTGGCCATACATATCGCATCTGTAATATAATCTAAACATCCATCGGATGATGACTAAATACCTAACCATGTAGAGGCTATGCTGACTTTCACTACACAAACCGTGAGCAAAACTATTTGAATAAGGTTTTCTCAAACTATGTGGATCTCTCACCACTCGCCGGCATGTTTCGATAGCAGAGCCGCCTTAACGATATTTCCCCTTGTAATGAGTCCAACCTTCCAATAATGAGGAGAAACATTCAGCAAAAACCACTACTGAAAGAAGCACATATATTAAACTATTAAGAGGGGGAAGATACTCTTCTTACCAGCTTCCCATCCTTGTCTACCACAGGTAGTCGACGATATTTCGTTTCAAGCAACAGCCTAATACAATAAGCACTGGTGTCAGACATCAGGTGATCAGCTTCGCCATTCTAAGGGAACATGTAAATGAAAATTAAACTATAGTAGGTTTTTTCTTTTCTTTTGCCCTTTACATTGGCGAAGAATTATTGAGTGTACATGGGCTGGAATATAAAGGGGAAGAAAACACAGAGTTCAATGTTGTTGATTATACATAAAATCAGTACCTAGCAGCATCCTCCAGACTAGTAGATTCTTGAACAACAAGTGGAGTTGGCGTCATTAGGTCACCAACAACTTTTCCATTAGTCTTACTAAGCAGTTTTTGTATCTCATTAAATGTCTGTCATTGAAGCAAACAATTAGAACAAGACAGTTTTGCTTAACATAATAAACTAATGATAGTTCAATAGACATTTGTTCCTAACATATAAAATATTGATAGTTTTCATACGATTGCAAGCTCCCTTCTGCTTCATGACAAGTAACACAAAGAAGACAGCGGAAGGAATATTAAAAAAATTCAGGCCAAAATTTTGTTATTTCTAAGATACGGAACCTATGCATATCCTTTACTACCTGACACACAAAAGTGATCTTAATGTCCTGACAAAGTCATACTTTTGAGGATCATGTTTGATCACAGAATCCATATAACATTGGCAAGACCACCATGCAAATTTCAAAAGCAGTCAATACAAAGGCAAAAGGAAGGTACCCTACATTTCCCGAAAAAAAACAAAGGAGAAAGACAGCTGATCCCATATATATATATATATATATATTGGAAGGCACTGACTCATAAACTCAAAAAGACCTGGCTGACTTCCAAAATTCTTCTATTGCAAAAGACTGGGACTTTTAAGTAAACTTATTCAGAACAGTAATTTCTGAACTCAAGCAAAACTTTGCTACATTCACATGATCAGATCATTACTTCCTGAAGCTTGACTCTAGCATACAAATGGAAACAAAGATGCACTCGTCCAAATTATACTTCAGACAGCAATATTTCCTAATACGAGATAACTAAGATGCAGGTTTGCTGATTAAAGCAAATGATTTTTGTCACGATTTTTCAAAATTTATACCACTTCCTTCCTTTAAAAATCTTGCATTTTTTGAAAACTTGAACACTAATAGCTTCAGAATTTATAAGTAATTGATGAAATTTACACAAGGCTTCAGAATTTATAACGAGTTACAACGACCTAGTATTCAGTGAAATACTATGATTTCAGCAAAACAATGGTGTGCATGGCAAAAAATAAAAATTGAAATTCAATTGTCATATAGGATTGCATGTAGGTTCAGAATTAAGTTTGTGAACAACATAATAGAATGGCCCCATCTCAATTTACAAAGCACATTCCATGAACATGAATAAAAGAGGTGTTATGAATGATTGACAGCAAATCTATTTAGCATAGTTAGAAGAAAAAGTTGCACATACTTTCCAAGAGCTACCAACATCAGGAAACAAGTTTGCATCACTTTGAGAACCACCTAAAAAGCCAAAACAAAAGATTAGTAGACACTTTGCAGCAGGATGCGGAACTCTTGTTTTGCAAACTTCGGCACAACCATAGAATTTTATAATAGCATTGCTTAAGGTTTGTAAAGAAGTTCAATGCCCACACTATCATACATGGCATATTGACATCTTCAGTGTCACCATTCTCAACAATAACAACACGAAGTTTGAAAAGTAGAAAGGATAACTAACACAAATGATTTCCAACTCAGAATTAGCAAAAAGTAGAACAAAATAAAATAATATAATATACCTGATATAGAATCAATTGCTAGCAAGTCATAATCTGAAACAACTCCAACCTGCAGCAATTTTTTATTAGAAAGAAAAAGAGGCAAATCTCAAAGAGGAAGTAAAATAAAGTCAAAGTAGTTGCATTTTGATGATGAAAGGACAAATACATGAAAAAAACATAAGTGAAGAACGTTAAAAACAATAATGCAAAAATAGCTGAAGGGGATTAAAAAGTTACGAGATTCCAGTCGTCATCGATCACTGGAAGACCACTGATCCTGTTGTTGACGAGTGCCTCCAAAGCTGAAATTTTAAATTTTAAGTAAATAAACTGGGAGAATATAAAACGAACACTAAATAACATAATAATAAAAAACAAAAAATTACAGAAACAAATCCTTACCTTCGTCAACGGTAGTGGAGGGCTTGACAACGTGCAAATGATCTTTCGTTGTCATGAAATCACTAACTGTGTAACTTCCATTCCCGCGCTGAAAACCAACATCAAATTACAAAAATAACCTCATCTGAGAAGGGTAAAGAGCAGTTATCGTATCAGAGAAGCTTGATCCGTTGAGAAGAAGACTTACCGGAGCTGAATTGATAGTTGGACCTGGGCTTGGGCCAGGGCCCGAAGAAACTGGGCGAAACGCAGCCGAGGACAATGAACGTCGCCGTTTTGGGATGGCGGATAAAGGAAGAAACTCGCCGCATTGAGGAGGGAAAAGGGAGCGAAGCGGAGCAACAACAGGGAGTGTGTTGATCGAAGGAATCGAACTCATGTCGATGCTTTTTCTTTAAATCCTTTATTAATGTAAAATTGTTTTGCTTTTCTTTCTAATTTTGATTTTGCTGGTGATTCTTCCGCCGCTGTAAGTGGAAGGGAGATCGGAGACCAAAAATAGCGTGGAATGGAGAAAGGAAAGTTATTTTTGGTACTGACAATAATGGCAATCTCTGATTTTCTATCTATATCTCAGTTTGTAGAATAAATTATGAAAAATATGAAGATATGTAAATTAAAAAAAAACAAAATGAGAAAATTCAAAGAAGAATGGTTGAATAATGAATGAATTATGAAATTTAAATTTGAAAAGGAGACGTGAACGTACTTTACTTTCAGATTTTCCGTTGAAACCGGTGGGAAGAATAATTTGCGGAAACTGACACTAATGTAGTATCGCAGTCGGCGCGGGTTGTTGAACGGTGTCGTTTTCTAGTCGCATGGAGTGCTGTTTAGGATTTTCCAATATTTTAAAGCTGTATTATGTGCCTATAATTATGTGGTTGCGGTTGGCTATACTCTATACTGCTACATATTCCCCATGTTGAGCCTTGGTAGGGCCTACGCAAGGTAGTTGGCCATGAATAACTGAATAAGGTTCTGAAAATCCAATCCCAACTTGAAAACATTTAAAACATTAAAAAAATCAAGTGCCGTTTCTGAACCTTCTTCCCCATTCGGAAAATGCAACCGAAAAAAAAAAAGTTTCTGTTAATATAAGTATATGATGTGGATGACCATTAATTTGGGCGGTTGAAGTTTTCAAGGAAAAAACTTAAGATTCTTATAAAGATTAACTTTTAAAAAAGGTTGAAAAAGATAATCTTGTATAAGTATAAATAAGGTTACATAGTCTGAGAGATTACACAACAACATCAATAACAATTCTCTTAATATCTCTTTTATTATATTTTTTCATTTTATTTGTTACCTCTTTCTTATTTATTTATTTATTTACTTATAATATAACACGTTATCAGCACGAGACTCTGATCAAATTTTTAGGAAGATTCAGGTAACAAATTTTTATTATGTCGAAACTCTCTCATCTTGAATTTAATGCTTTTGATATATCTGGAAACAACTATTTATCATGGATACTAGATGCTGAAATTCATCTTGACTTAATGGATCTTGGAGATACCATTAAGGCTGAAAATAATACATCCCAGAAGGATAAAGCCAAAGCTATGATTTTCCTTTATCGTCATCTTGACGTATGATTGAAAAATGAATATTCCACATTAAAAGATCCTGCAGATCTGTGGAAAGACCTTGAAGAAAGGTACAATCATCAAAAGACAATGATACCTCCTCAAACCCGATATGTTAGAGAAAACTTTCTCGACCTATCATACCTCGAATGTGCTCCTGCAGTAGCAATCGAGAAAAAAAGATTTAAAAATATTCTGAGCTAATTTCTTGCTTTCTTGTTGCTGAACGCAACAATGAGTTGCTCTTAAGAAATCATGAAGCGCGCCCAGTCGGCGCCGCCCCATTTTCTGAAGCAAATGCGGCAACTTATAACCCCAGAAGAGGTAAATGGCAAGATTTTGATAACAAGAAAAATTATAGAAGGAAAAGAAATTATGTTCACAAGAAAGGATCTCACCAGAAGTGGGATAAAGAAAGAAACAATGGGAAAAGTAAATCAATTGAGGATAAAAGCTTCCGTTGTGGTGGAAAGGGACATTGGTCACGTACCTGTCGTACCCCAAGACATCTAATTGTTCTTTATCAAGCATCCTTGAAAAGGGATGACAAAGGAAAGGAAACAAATTTTGTTTCAAATAATGAAAATTCCACCACTCATTATGATGTATCTAATTTCTTTAAGGATTTTGAAGAAAATATTAGCCATTTGATCAATGATGGAATAGTTTAATATGTGTGTTTGTTAAGTATTCATGTGAATAATTTTACTGTGCATGTACTTCTACTCATTTTATTATTATTATCATTTGTCTTTGAAGAAAAATGGCAAGGACACATATTCTGAAGATATTTGCCTTGCGGATAGTGCGAGTTCGCACACCATTCTTAAAAGTAATATATATTTTACCCATCTTGTGCCAAAAGAAGAGTATGTTAATACTATTATTGGCTCAGGCAATGTGATTGAAGGCTCCGGAAGAGCTATAATTTTGTTTCCCGGAGGAACAAAATTCATAATAAATAATGCACTATTGTCTACCAAGTCTCTAAGAAACGTGTTGAGCTTTAAAGATATTTGCCAAAATGGATATCATATTGAGCTATGAATGAGGGAAATCATGAGTACTTATGTATCACAACCCATTATTTAAATAAAAAGGTTATATTAGAAAAGTTAGCCTCACTTTCATCTGGGTTGTATTATACCAAGATTAGTGCAATTGAATCACATGCCATTGTAAACCAGAAGTTTACTAGCCCAAATGAATTCATAACTTGGCACGATCGATTGGGTCATCCGGGAACAACCATGATGCGGAGAATTATTGAAAACTCACATGGACATTCCCTAAAGAACCAGAAGATTCTTAAATCTAGTGAATTTTGTTGTGCTGCATGTTCTCAAGGGAAGTTAATTTTAAGGCCATCACTAGTAAAGATTGGATTTGAGTCCCCTGAATTCCTAAAAAGGATTCAAGGTGATATATGTGGACCTATTCATCCACTATGTGGATCTTTTAGATATTTTATGGTCCTAATAGATACATCTTCAAGATGGTCACATGTGTGCTTATTGTCTTCTCGCAACCTAGCGTTTGCGAGATTACTGGCTCAAATTATTCGATTAAAAGCACAATTTCTAGAAAATCCAATAAAAGCAATTCGTCTTGATAATGCTAGTGAATTTACTTCCCAAGCATTTGATGCTTATTGTATGGCTAATGGAATAAGTGTTGAATATCTAGTAGTTCATGTTCACACACAAAATGGGTTAGCAGAATAACTTATTAAGCGCCTCCAATTAATTGCTAGACCCTTACTTATGAGAACAAATATCCCAACTTCGGTTTGGGGACATGCTATTTTACATGCCTCAGCACTTATTCGATTGAGGCCAACGAGTTACCATCAGTTCTCTCCTATGCAATTAGCTTTTGGCCAGCAGCCAAATGTTTCCCATTTAAGAATATTAGGGTGTGCGATATATGTTCCCATTGCACCACCTAATCGCACCAAAATGGGACCCCAAAGAAAATTACGGATATATGTTGGATATGATTCTCCCTCTATAGTGAGGTATCTTGAGACATAAACCGGAGATGTATTTAAAGCCCGGTTTGCAGATTGTCGTTTTTGATGAATCAAAATTTCCAACATTAGGGAGAGAGAATAAGCTTCCTAAAAAGGAACTTAATTGGAATGCATCATCCTTGATGCATTTAGATCCTCGATCAGGGCAATGTGAACTAGAAGTTCAAAAAATTATACATTTACAAAGAATAGCAAATGAATTGCCTGATGCATTTTTCGATACAAAGAGGATAACCAAATCTTATATACCAGCGGAAAATGCCCCAATTCGAATTGATGTCCCAGTTGGACAAATTGCCACCGAAGCAAATACACGCCAGAAGCGTGGCAGGCCTGTCAGTTCCAAAGACAAAAATCCTCAAAAGCGAAAAGAGGTAAATACTATTCCTGTTGGAAAAGATATAGTAGAGACACCTGCAGTTGTCCAAAATTCTAATATAATTTTAACGCCAGAAGACGTTCAGGTACCTGAAAATTGTGAAAATGATGAGATCTCGATAAATTATGTCTTTACAGGAGAGAAATGGGACCGAAATAAGACAATTGTCAATGAAATATTTACATATAATGTGGCATTAAATATCATGCATGAAAGTAAGGATCTTGAGCCAAGATCAGTCGAAGAATGTCAACAAAGAAATGATTGGCCAAAATGGAAAGAAGCCATGAAGGCTGAATTAGACTCACTTGCAAAACGTGAAATCTTTGGACCTGTAGTCCGTACACCAGAAGATGTAAAACCTGTTGGATATCGATGGGTATTTGTGAGAAAACGAAATGAGAAAAATGAAGTTGTGCGCTACAAAGCCCGACTTGTAGCACAAGGTTTTTCACAAAGGCCTGGTATAGATTATGAAGAAACGTATTCCCCTGTAGTGAATGCGATAACATTGCATTATTTGGTTAGTTTATCTGCATATCATAAACTACATATGCACTTAATGGATGTGATCACAGCCTATTTATACGGCTTATTAGATCGGGATATCTATATGAAAGTCCCTGAAGGACTAAAGATATCTAAACCATCCAATGAATATTCATAAGAGTTATACTCAGTCAAATTGTAAAGATCTTTATATGGTCTAAAGCAATCTGGACGAATGTGGTATAATCGTCTTATTGAGTATCTGGACAAAAATGGATTCAAGAATGATGATATCTATCAATGTATTTTCATAAAGAAATCTGCATCTGGATTCATTATAATTGCTGTGTACGTTGATGATCTAAATATCATTGGAACTCCTGAAGAGATTCCAACAATTATAAAAACTCTAAAAGAAAAGTTTGAGATGAAAGATCAAGGAAGGAATAAATTTTGTCTCGGCTTGCAGATCGAGCATATAAAAAATGGGATCTTTATTCATCGAACAATATACACAGAGAAGATCATGAAAAGATTTTATATGGATAAGTCACATCCCTTGAGTACCCCAATGATCGTAAGATCTTTGGATGTGGAGAAGGATCAATTCCATCCTAAAGAAGAGACTGAAGATATGCTTGGTCCGAAGTACCATATCTTAGTGCCATTGGAGCGCTAATGTATCTGATGACAAGTCATCTTAGCCTAGTTTCACTAGTCTTTTTCTTTTGTTTTCAATAGATTTTATGCACTTTCTTGAGCCATAAGTAAGCCAATTGGGTAGAATTTCATGTTTCCTTTGATTCAATCAACCATGGATAAATTGATGCATTTTCATGAGTTTTTGTGCCATAATTGCTCATATGACAAGAAGAAGAATAACTCTCATGATTGTGGCATAGCTTTGATACAATTGTTGATTGATGATAGGTGGAATAAAGCTTGGAAGAAGGTTGCAAGAATAGGCTTGAAAAGAGGGATCAACGTTTGAGCTAACGTTTGTCTCAAACGTTAACTCAAACGTGAGAAGCAGATGAAGAACACCCTGGAGAAGAGCCAACGTTTGCGCCAACATTTGCCTCAACGTTTGAGGCAAACGTTGGCTGAAGAAGAAGCAGGGGAAGGCAACGTTTGCGCCAACGTTTGCCTCAAACGTGAGGTCAAACGTTGGCGCCAAAAAGAATGAAAGAGAGCACTCCTGGGCACGGCAACGTTTGAGCCAACGTTTGCCTCAAACGTGAGGTCAAACGTTGGCTACATTTTGGCAAGGAAGAGCATGGCAAAGCACCCCTGATTGATGGTTTAGATGAGCCATGTTTGCGCCAACGTTTGCCTCAAACGTTGGGCCAAACGTTGGCCAAAAAGGGAGCCTGGGAAGAACCACGTTTGAGCTCACATTTGACCTCAAACGTTGGCTCAAACGTGGATGACAGCAAGAAGGGTATCTGCATAATGCCTCACACAAGGGACGTTTGAGTCAACGTTGACTCAAACGTGAATGGTTCATGGCCCGGTTCACAAATGGATTTCTTCCCAACACCAAGAGCAATCAACGGAGGCTATTATCAACCCAATTCCATCAAGACTAAAGGCCCAATTCAAGGCTTAATGATCATTTGAAGAAAGTGTATAAATAGCTTAGGATTTGAAGTTTTAGGAGAGCTTTTCTTTTTAGAGTTTTCTTTAAGAATTTTCATAGTATTCACAGTAGAGAGCTTTTGGGTTTTGAGTTTTGGAGATTCTGAGTCTTGGGGAAGGAGAATTGAATTCTCTTCCTCTTAGTTTTCTTGTTTTAAATTTCATCTACACTCGTCTTGAGTCTTGGGTGTTGAAGAATTGAGGAAATTCTGTCTCAATCTCACCTTGAGATCTCTTTGTTTTTCTTACTGCAACTTCTGGAAATTGAACTTGAATTTACATTCCTACATTGCTCTCTTCTTTAATTTGGCATTTGCTCTCTAAATTTGGATCTAAGAAGGCATTGAGATCTAGACTTAGTTATCTAGTCTCTTGGGTCCTGAGATCTATTGATTTCCATTTTAATTTCCTTGTTTAATTACTACACCAAGTTTATTTTCCTTTTAGTTTTGAGATAAGGTTCAATTAATTACATCAACTACTCTTCATTCTGTTAAGTTTTACTTTTCCCTGTTTAATTCCTGCAGATCCAATTCCCATTCCCCTTTTATTTTTCAAGTCATTTATATTTCTTGCACTTTAAGTTTCTGCAATTTACATTACTTGCACTTTAAGATTCAGCTCTTTTTCTTTTTGTTCCCTTTAATTTCCTGCAAATCACCCACTCCCCTTTACATTCCATGCAATTTAATTCCTGTCAACACAATTTCACACAATCAACACTTGTTTGCTTGACTAATTCAATCACTAAACTAAAGTTGCTCAATCCTTCAATCCTTGTGGGATCGACCTCACTCCCGTGAGTTTTATTACTTGATGCGACCCGGTGCACTTGCCGGTGAGTTTTGTGTCGGATCGTTTTCCGCACATCAAGTTTTTGGCGCCGTTGCCGGGGATTGAAATAGATTGACAATGATTAAGTGAGGTGGTGATCTAGATTAAGCATTTTCTTTTATTTTTGGACTAGCACACTAACTGTTCGAGACTTTGTCTCTACTAACTCTAACTGCACTCAAGTTACAGAGTGCTCTGTTTTAGTTTCTGGTTCTATTTGTGTTTCTGATTTTGTGATAGGAGGAAAGAGCGATGAATCCACACCTTTTGATCCTGAAACATTTTGGGGGTTGAGGAAAGAGGCAAGAGATAGAAGGGAGAAATGCTGGGATTCAGAAAATCCCCACTGAGAGTTTCTCACCAGGGGATAAAGTGATATTAAACACCCAACCAATGAAGGTGCCTCCACAATTATCTGAGTATTATACTGTGAACTGGATCCTTCCACATGAACACCTAGAGATCATCAAAGAGGAGACTGGAAGGAAGTTCACAGTAAGAAGAGAAAAGCTGAGGCACTATGATTTTCAGCCTCCATGATCAAAGAATGAAGGATGTCAAGCTAGTGACAATAAAGAAGCACTTGTTGGGAGGCAACCCAACCTGAGGTAGTTCTCTTTTCATAGCTATTTCATTAAAAAGATTAATTAGTTTTATCTATATTGCAAGAAGCTAAGTTTGGTGTTGCACACCAAAACAATCTAAGGGAGAATGAAGGATTCTAAGTTTGGTGTTCCACCAAAATCCCATCATAAAATATATTCTCGCCTTCTGCATAATGCTAGCTTCAAGCACTTAAGATGGACTAGTTAACTATTCTTCTGTTTCCTAGTTTTCAGTTTTATTGCTTTTGAAAAAAAAAAGAGTTTCACACATGGTTAATCTGATGCATGAGAACCATTGGCAAGGTACTAAGTTTGGTGTTCCCACACCAAAGTAAGTTCAAAGGCCCACAAAATAAATCATGCATGCTAACCATTTTTCAAGTGCTTGGGGAACAAGCAACTTTCAATATCACTGCAGAGTACCATACAAACTTTTGGGAAGATTTAGCATCATCAATCAAAGAGGTGAAAGAGGAATGTGAAGACCAGCAATGATGATGAGGAAGAGGACAGCAAGTAAACTCCAAAAGATTGTATTGTTCATTATCAGATATTGCTGTGATTGAAAGTGATATTATACCCATATCTGTCCTTCTGTCTAGTATAGTTTTTTTGCAATTCAATAATCAAGATGCTTGATCATTTACAACACTATACTCTCCAAAACTTGTTTGCACTCAATATTTCAAAAATGCATTACATGAAAGTTCTTTGAAAAGAAGGATTGAGGAATTAAACAATTTTGAGGCAAGCAAAAGATTAGGAGAAGTGGTGGTTCTAGTTGTATGATTATGCATTGAGGTTGCATGCTTATGAAAACTTGCATGGGAGCTCATAGGCAGAACATAGAGTTCAAAGAAGTATTGTGGAGGTTCTCAAACATTTATTGATCCAAGAAGCAGCAAACAAAACAAAAGAAAATAAAGAAAATACAAAAACAAAAAGAACATGGCCCAAGGCTCTGAGCATCAATTACTAGGAAGAAAAGGAAGAAGAAACAAAAACTCAAAGAGTTGTTATCCTAGTAAATGCTTGTGGTCGAATTGTGTCAAAGAGAGAGGCTTGAGCAAGTAAATCCTTAGGGGTGCTTTAACACCTAATACCTTAAAACCAACTGGTTTAGGAGTATTGATTGAAAGCTTATCTAAAGAGCCGCTTTGAGACATGACACTTAGAGTCAAAGCCAAAGCACAGAAACTATAAGCTGCTTCAAGGAGATTACCTATAGAGAGATCTCTATGATATTATTTGGATGAAAGTTCTAAGACCTAAGACTCCCAAGATGTAGGGACTAGTAAGCACTGAAGCCCTTGCATGAGTGATGAGCGGATAATTTATACGCTTTTTGGCATTGTTTTTAATATGTTTTTAGTAGGATATAGTTACTTTTAGGGATGTTTTCATTAGTTTTTACGTTAAATTCACATTTCTGGACTTTACTATGAGTTTGTGTGTTTTTCTGTGATTTCAGGTATTTTCTGGCTGAAATTGAGGGACTTGAGCAGAAATCAGATTCAGAGGTTGAAAAAGGACTGCTGATGCTGTTGGATTCTGACCTCCCTGCACGCAAAATGGATTTTTTGGAGCTACAGAACTCGAAATGGCGCGCTTCTAATTGCGTTGGAAAGTAGACATCCAGGGCTTTTCAGCAATATATAATAGTCCATACTTTGGCCAAGAATTGACGACGTAAACTGGCGTTCAACGCCAGCCTTCTGCTCAAATCTGGTGTCCAGCGCCAGAAAAGGATCCAAAACCAGAGTTGAACGCCCAAACTGGCACAGAAACTGGCGTTCAACTCCACAAATGGCCTCTGCACGTACTACACTTAAGCTCAGCCCAAACACACACCAAGTGGGCCCCGGAAGTGGATTTATGCATCAATTACTTACTCATGTAAACCCTAGTGACTAGTTTATTATAAATAGGACCTTTTACTGTTGTATTAGGCATCTTTGATCATCTTAGGATCTTAGGATCATCTTTGAACGCATTGTTCTTAGATCAAGGGGGCTGGCCATCTCGGCCATGCCTGGACCTTCACTTATGTATTTTTAACGGTAGAGTTTCTACACTCCATAGATTAAGGTGTGGAGCTCTGCTGTTCCTCAAATATTAATGCAAAGTACTACTGTTTTCTATTCAATTCTTCTTATTTCTCTTCTAAGATATCCATTCGCACCCAAGAACGTGATGAAGGTGATGATTATGTGTGACGCTCATCACCATCTCCCCTATGAACGCGTGCCTGACAAAACACTTCTGTTCTACATGAATTAAGCTAGAATGAGTATCTCTTAGATCTCCTAACCAGAATCTTCGTGGCGTAAGCTAGAATGATGGCGGCATTCAAGAGAATCCGGAAAGTCTAAACCTTGTCTGTGGTATTCCGAGTAGGATTCAATGATTGAATGACTGTGACGAGCTCCGAACTCGCGATTGCAGGGCGTTAGTGACAGACGCAAAAGGATAGTAAATCCTATTCCAGCATGATCGAGGACCGACAGATGAATAGCCGTGCCGTGACAGGGTGCGTGAGCATATTATTCACTGAGAGGATAAGATGAAGCCATTGACAAGGGTGATGCCTCCAGACGATTAGCCGTGCCGTGACAGGGCATTGGATCATTTTCCCGTGAGATGACCGAAAGTAGCCATTGACAGTGGTGATGTATCACATAAAGCCAGCCATGGAAAGGAGTAAGACTGATTGGATGAAGATAGCAGGAAAGCAGAGGTTCAGAGGAACGAAAAGCATCTCCATTCGCTTATCTGAAATTCCTGCCAATGAATCTACATAAGTATCTCTATCCCTTTTATTGTTTATTTTAATCTAATAAAGTATCATGTTTAAATCCGCCTGACTGAGATTTGCAAGGTGACCATAGCTTGCTTCATACCAACAATCTCCGTGGGATTCGACCCTTACTCACGTAAGGTATTACTTGGACGACCCAGTGCACTTGCTGGTTAGTTGTATCGAAGTTGTGACAATTATGAATTAAGATCAGAGCACCAAGCTTTGGAGCCATTACCAGGATTTGTTCGAGCCTGGAGATCACAATTTCGTGCACCAAGTTTTTGGCGCCGTTGCCGGGGATTGTTCGTGTTTGGACAACTGACGGTTCATCTTGTTGCTCAGATTAGGTAATTTTTTTTTTATTTTATTTTCAAAAATTTTTCAAAAAATATTTCTAAAATTTTCTCATATGTTTTCGAAAAAAATTATAAAAATGTTTTCAAAAATAAATTATTCTATGGCCTCAAAAATTTTTAAGAATGAATTCTAGTGTTTCATGAAATATGTTGAATCATATCTGGCTGTAAAGCCATACCCAAACTACTTTGGGATTGGTATTCAACTAATCACTCCAGCCCATGTAATTATATGTTGCAGCCTGGCTGGCTGTAAAGCCATGTCCAAATTCATTTGGACTGAGGCTTGCAATTGGTTATCAAGAGCAAGCTAGTTGGAGCTAATCCACCTGCTACTGTTCCTGATCTACCCGCTGTTGATCCACGATCACCTGCTGAAGCTTGGCTGGCCATTGGCCATGTCTAGTGTTTTGGACTGAAGCTTTCATTGAAAGCTTGGCTGGCTAGTGAGCCATGTCTAATTCCTGGACTGAAGCTTTATACTAACATGGCAAGATTCCTGGAATTCATATTAAAAATTTTGGAATCCTTATTTTTCTTTAAATTTTCGAAAAATATAAAATAAAAATCCAAAAAAATTAGAAAATAAAAAAAATCAAAAATATTTTTATGTTTCTTGTTTGAGTCTTGAGTCATGTTATAAGTTTGGTGTCACTTGCATATGCATCTTGCATTTTTTCGAAAATATCATGCATTCATAGTGTTCTTCATGATCTTCAAGTTGTTCTTGGTAAGTCTTCTTGTATGATCTTGATGATTTTTTGTTTTGTGTCTTTTCATGTTTTTCATATGCATTCTTGAATTCTTAGTGCGTGAGCATTAAAGAATTCTAAGTTTGGTGTCTTGCATGTTTTCTTTGCATTAAAAAATTTTTTCAAAATATGTTCTTGATGTTCATCATGTTCTTCATAGTGTTCTTGGTGTTCATCTTGACATTCATATCATTCATACATGCATTCATTGTTTTGATCTAAAAATTTCATGCATTGCATATTTTTCATGTTTTTCATAAAAATTTCAAAAATCAAAAAAATATCTTTCCCTTTTTCTCTCATCAAATTCGAAAATTTGGATTGACTTTTTCAAAAATTTTTAAAATCAAGTTGTTTCTCATGAGTCAAATCAAATTTTCAATTTGAAAATCTTATCTTTTTCAAAAATCAAATCTTTTTCAAAATTATTAGTTATTTTCGAAAATTCCAAAAATCCTTTTTCAAAAATCTTTTTCTTATTTTTATATAAAATTTTCGAAAATAACTAATCAATTAATGTTTTGATTCAAAAATTTGAAGTTTGTTACTTGCTTGTTAAGAAAGATTCAAACTTTAAGTTCTAGAATCATATCTTGTGATTTCTTATGAATCAAGTCATTAATTGAGATTTTAAAAAAAAAAAAAATCAAATCTTTTTCAAAACTAACTTCAATCATATCTTTTCAAAAATATCTTCTTATCTTATCTTTTTCAAAAATATCTTTTCAAAATATCTTTTCTAACTTCCTAACTTCTTATCTTTTCAAAATTTGTTTCAACTAACTAACTAACTTTTTGTTTGTTTCTTAACTTTTTCAAAACCACCTAACTAACTCTCTCTCTCTCTCATTTTTCGAAAATATCTCTCCCCTTTTTCAAAAATTTCTTTTTAATTTATTAATTATTTTAATTTTTAAAACTTAATTTTCGAAAATTACTAACAATTTTTCAAAAACCATTTTCAAAAATCACTAACTCTTTTTCAAAATAATTTTCGAAAATTATCCCTCCCCCATCTCATTCTATTTATTCATTCATATCCTAACATCTCACCTCACATCTCAAAGCCTCCTCACAGTTGTGTTTCTTCCAGTACATTACATCCTTTGTCTCCCCCTCTTTTCCTCCACTCACAAAGGGATCCCTATACTGTGGTATAAAGGATCTCTATTATTATTATTATTTTTCTGTGCCTTCTTCTTTGTCATATGAGCAGGAGCAAGGATAAGAACATTCTTGTGGAAGCAGATCCAGAACCTGAAAGGACTCTGAAGAGAAAATTAAGAGAAGCTAAAATACAACAATCCAGAGATAACCTTTCTGAAATTTTCAAACAGGCAGAGGAGATGGCAGCCGAAAATAATAATAATGCAAGGAGGATGCTTGGTGACTTTACTGCACCTAATTCCAATTTACATGGAAGAAGCATCTCCATTCCTGCCATTGGAGCAAACAACTTTGAGCTGAAACCTCAATTAGTTTCTCTGATGCAGCAGAACTGCAAGTTTCATGGACTTCCATCTGAAGATCCTTTTTCAGTTCTTAACTGAATTCTTGCAGATATGTGATACTGTTAAGACTAATGGAGTAGATCCTGAAGTCTACAGGCTCATGCTTTTCCCTTTTGCTGTAAGAGACAGAGCTAGATTATGGTTGGATTCTCAACCTAAAGACAGTCTGAACTCTTGGGATAAGCTGGTCACGGCTTTCTTAGCCAAGTACTTTCCTCCTCAAAAGCTGAGCAAGCTTAGAGCTGATGTTCAAACCTTCAGACAGAAAGAAGGTGAATCTCTCTATGAAGCTTGGGAAAGATACAAACAGTTGACCAAAAAGTGTCCTTCTGACATGCTTTCAGAATGGACCATCCTGGATATATTCTATGATGGTTTATCTGAGCTATCAAAGTTGTCACTGGACACTTCTGTAGGTGGATCCATTCACCTAAAGAAAACGCCTGCAGAAGCTCAAGAACTCATTGACATGGTTGCTAATAACCAGTTCATGTACACTTCTGAAAGGAATCCTGTAATCAATGGGACGCCTATGAAGAAGGGAGTTCTTGAAGTTGATACTCTGAATGCCATATTGGCTCAGAATAAAATATTGACTCAGCAAGTCAATATGATTTCTCAGAGTTTGCATGGAATGCAAGCTGCATCCAACAGTACTCAAGAAGCATCTTCTGAAGAAGAAGCTTATGATCCTGAGAACCCTGCAATAGCAGAGGTAAATTACTTAGGTGAACCTTATGGAAACACCTATAACTCATCATGGAGAAATCATCCAAATTTCTCATGGAAGGATCAAAAGCCTCAACAAGGCTTTAATAATGGTGGAAGAAACAGGTTTAGCAATAGCAAACCTTTTCCATCATCAACTCAGCAACAGACAGAGAACTCTGAACAAAATGCTTCTAATTTAGCAAATCTAGTCTCTGATCTATCCAAGGCCACTGTAAGTTTCATGAATGAAACAAGATCTTCCATTAGAAATCTGGAAGCACAAGTGGGCCAGCTGAGTAAAAGGATCACTGAAATCCCTCCTAGTACTCTCCCAAGCAATACAGAAGAGAACCCAAAAGGAGAGTGCAAGGCCATTGACATAAGTGCCATGGCCGAACCTGTGAGGAGAGGAGAGGACGTGAATCCCAAGGAGGAAGACCTCCTGGGACGTCCAGTGATCAATAAGGAGCTTCCCTCTGGGGAATCAAAGGACTCTGAGGCTCATCTAGAGACCATAGAGATTCCATTGAACCTCCTTATTCCCTTCATGAGCTCTGATGAGTATCCCTCTTCTGAAGAGAATGAGGATGTCACTGAAGAGCAAACTGCCAAGTTTCTTGGTGCAATCATGAAGCTGAATGCCAAATTGTTTGGCATTGATGCTTGGGAAGTTGAACCTCCCTTGTTCATCAATGAACTAAGTGATCTGGATCAACTGACATTGCCTCAGAAGAGACAGGATCCTGGAAAGTTCATAATCCCTTGTACCATAGGCACCATGATCTTTAAGGCTCTGTGTGACCTTGGTTCAGGGATAAACCTCATGCCCCTCTCTGTAATAGAGAAACTGGGAATCTATGGGGTGCAAGCTGCTAAAATCTCACTAGAGATGGCAGACAGCTCAAGAAGACAGGCTTATGGACAAGTAGAAGATGTATTAGTAAAGGTTGAAGGCCTTTACATACCTACTGATTTCATAGTCCTGGATACTGGAAAGGAAGAGGATGAATCTATCATCCTAGGAAGACCTTTCCTGGCCACAGCAAGAGCTGTGATTGATGTTGACAGAGGTGAAATATTCCTTCAATGGAATGAGAACTCCCTTGTATTCAAAACTCAAGGATCTCCCTCTGCAACCATGGAGAGGAAGCAGGAAAAGCTTCTCTCCAAGCAGAGTCAACCAGAGCCCCCACAGTCAAACTCTAAGTTTGGTGTTGGGAGGCCACAACCAAACTCTAAGTTTGGTGTTGAACTCCCATATCCAAACTCTAAGTTTGGTGTTGGAGAGTTTCAACAAAACTCTGCACATCTGTGAGGCTCCATGAGAGCCCACTGTCAAGCTATTGACATTAAAGAAGCGCTTGTTGGGAGGCAACCCAATGTTTATCTAACTCTTATTTTTATTGTTTTTCATGTTTTCTTAGGTTCTTGATCATGTGGAGTCACAAAATAAATATAAAAATTGAAAACGGAATCAAAAACAGCAGAAGAAAAATCACACCTTGGAGGAGCATCTGCCTGGCGTTCAAACGCCAGAACAGAGCATAGTTCTGGCGCTGAACACCCAGAATGGGAGCATCCTGGCGCTGAACGCCCAAGAACAAGCATGGTTCTGGCGTTCAACGCCAGAAATGGCAGCAAATGGGCGTTGAACGCCCAAAATGGGCACCAACCTGGCGCTGAACGCCCAGAGTTGTGTGCAAAGGCATTTTACATGCCTAATTTGGTGCAGGGATGTAAATGCCTTGACACCTCAGGATCTGTGGACCCCACAGGATCATCCCAGGATCTGTGGACCCCACAGGATCCGCACCTACCTCATCATCTCTCTTTCCATTCATGATCATCCCTTCTGTTTTCCATCTACCACTCACATCCATACACCCACTACCTTCAAAATTCAACATCTCTCTCCCACCCAATCCCACCCATATGGCCGAATACACACTCTCATCCATCTCCTCCATATCTTCTTCTTATTCTTCTATTCTTTCTTCTTTTGCTCGAGGGCGAGCAACATTCTAAGTTTGGTGTGGTAAAAGCATAGATTTTTTGTTTTTTCCATAACCATTGATGGCACCTAAGGCCAGAGAAACCTCTAGAAAGAGGAAAGGGAAGACAAAAGCTTCCATCAAGGGTCTATAGCTCAGTGGTAGAACATTTGACTGCAAATCAAGAGATCCCTGAGATACCTCAGGGGATACATTTTCTTCCACACAATTATTGGAAGCAACTAAGGGTGGAACATCAAGAGCACTCCTTCATCCTTCATGAAATCAGAGAAGATCTAAAAGCAATGAAGGAGGAGCAGCAAAGACAAGGAAGAGACATAGAAGAGCTCAAGGACATCACTAAGGTGGACTCATTCCTTGTTCTTGCTTTCTCTGTTTTTCGTTTTCCATGTTATGTGCTTATCTATGTTTGTGCCTTCATTACATGATCATTAGTAGTTAGTAACTTTGTCTTAAAGATATGAATGTCCTATGAATCCATCACCTCTCTTAAAAGAAAAATGTTTTAATTCAAAAGAACAAGAAGTACATGAGTTTCGAATTTATCCTTGAACTTAGCTTAATTATATTGATGTGGTGACAATGCTTCCTGTTTTCTGAATGTATGCTTGAACAGTGCATATGTCTTTTGAAGTTGTTGTTTAAGAATGTTAAATATGTTGACTCTTGAAAGAATGATGACTAGGAGACATGTTATTCGATAATCTAAAAAATCATAAAAATGATTCTTGAAGCAAGAAAAAGCAGCAAAAAAACAAAAGCTTGCAGAAAAAAAAAAAAGAGAAAAAAATAGGCGAAAAAAAATAGAAAGAAAAAGTAAAAGCAAGCAGAAAAAGCCAATAACCCTTAAAACCAAAAGGCAAGGGCAAATAAAAAGGATCCCAAGGCTTTGAGTATCAGTGGATAGGAGGGCCTAAAGGAATAAAATCCTGGTCTAAGCGGCTAAACCAAGCTGTCCCTAACCATGTGCTTGTGGCGTGTAGGTGTCAAGTGAAAACCTGAGACTGAGTGGTTAAAGTCAAGGTCCAAAGCAAAAACAAAGAGTGTGCTTAAGAACCCTGGACACCTCTAATTGGGGACTCTAGCAAAGCTGAGTCACAATCTGAAAAGGTTCACCCAATTATGTGTCTGTGGCATTTATGTATCCGGTGGTAATACTGGAAAACAAAGTGCTTAGGGCCACGGCCAAGACTCATAAAGAAGCTGTGTTCAAGAATCATCATACTGAACTAGGAGAATTAATAACACTATCTGAACTCTAAGTTCCTATAGATACCAATCATTCTAAACTTCAATGGATAAAGTGAGATGCCAAAACTATTCAAGAGGCAAAAAGCTATAAGTCCCGCTCATATGATTGCAGCTATGTTTCATTGATAGTTTGGAATTTATAGTATATTCTCTTCTTTTTATCCTATTTGATTTTAAGTTGCTTGGGGACAAGCAACAATTTAAGTTTGGTGTTGTGATGAGCGGATAATTTATACGCTTTTTGGCATTGTTTTTAGTATGTTTTTAGTAGGATATAGTTACTTTTAGGGATGTTTTCATTAGTTTTTATGTTAAATTCACATTTCTAGACTTTACTATGAGTTTGTGTGTTTTTCTGTGATTTCAGGTATTTTCTGGCTGAAATTGAGGGACTTGAGCAGAAATCAGATTCAGAGGTTGAAAAAGGACTGCTGATGCTGTTGGATTCTGACCTCCCTGCACTCAAAATGGATTTTTTGGAGCTACAGAACTCGAAATGGCGCGCTTCCAATTGCGTTGAAAAGTAGACTGGCGTTCAACGCCAGCCTACTGCTCAAATCTGGCCAAGAATTGACGACGTAAACTGGCGTTCAACGCCAGCCTTCTGCTCAAATCTGGCGTCCAGCGCCAGAAAAGGATCCAAAACCAGAGTTGAACGCCCAAACTGGCACAGAAACTGGCGTTCAACTCCACAAATGGCCTCTGCACGTGCTACACTTAAGCTCAGCCCAAACACACACCAAGTGGGCCCCGGAAGTGGATTTATGCATCAATTACTTACTCATGTAAACCCTAGTGACTAGTTTATTATAAATAGGACCTTTTGCTGTTGTATTAGGCATCTTTGATCATCTTAGGATCTTAGGATCATCTTCGAACGCATTGTTCTTAGATCAAGGGGGCTGGCCATCTCGGCCATGCCTGGACCTTCACTTATGTATTTTTAACGGTAGAGTTTCTACACTCCATAGATTAAGGTGTGGAGCTCTGCTGTTCCTCAAATATTAATGCAAAGTACTACTGTTTTCTATTCAATTCTTCTTATTTCTCTTCTAAGATATCCATTTGCACCCAAGAACGTGATGAAGGTGATGATTATGTGTGACGCTCATCACCATCTCCCCTATGAACGCGTGCCTGACAAAACACTTCTGTTCTACATGAATTAAGCTAGAATGAGTATCTCTTAGATCTCCTAACCAGAATCTTCGTGGCGTAAGCTAGAATGATGGCGGCATTCAAGAGAATCCGGAAAGTCTAAACCTTGTCTGTGGTATTCCGAGTAGGATTCAATGATTGAATGACTGTGACGAGCTCCGAACTCGCGATTGCAGGGCGTTAGTGACAGACGCAAAAGGATAGTAAATCCTATTCCAGCATGATCGAGGACCGACAGATGAATAGCCGTGCCGTGACAGGGTGCGTGAGCATATTATTCACTGAGAGGATAAGATGAAGCCATTGACAAGGGTGATGCCTCCAGACGATTAGCCGTGCCGTGACAGGGCATTGGATCATTTTCCCGTGAGATGACCGAAAGTAGCCATTGACAGTGGTGATGTATCACATAAAGCCAGCCATGGAAAGGAGTAAGACTGATTGGATGAAGATAGCAGGAAAGCAGAGGTTCAGAGGAACGAAAAGCATCTCCATTCGCTTATCTGAAATTCCTGCCAATGAATCTACATAAGTATCTCTATCCCTTTTATTGTTTATTTTAATCTAATAAAGTATCATGTTTAAATCCGCCTGACTGAGATTTGCAAGGTGACCAAAGCTTGCTTCATACCAACAATCTCCGTGGGATTCGACCCTTACTCACGTAAGGTATTACTTTGACGACCCAGTTCACTTGCTGGTTAGTTGTATCGAAGTTGTGACAATTATGAATTAAGATCAGAGCACCAAGCTTTAGAGCCATTACCAGGATTTGTTCGAGCCTGGAGATCACAATTTCGTGCACCAATGAGCATATAATTTAGAGTTCACCCCACTGTCACTTAATCACTTCACTCACCGGACAGAACATGTAATTCTTCAAATCCATTCTAATTGAAAGAACCTTTGAGCATAATTCTTTTCTTGCTTGGGGACAAGCAAGCTTTAAGTTTGGTGTTGTGATGACAAGTCATCTTAGCCTAGTTTCACTAGTCTTTTTCTTTTGTTTTCAATAGATTTTATGCACTTTCTTGAGCCATAAGTAAGCCAATTGGGTAGAATTTCATGTTTCCTTTGATTCAATCAACCATGGATAAATTGATTCATTTTCATGAGTTTTTGTGCCATAATTGCTCATATGACAAGAAGAAGAATAACTCTCATGATTGTGGCATAGCTTTGATACAATTGTTGATTGATGATAGGTGGAATAAAGCTTGGAAGAAGGTTGCAAGAATGGGCTTGAAAAGAGGGATCAACGTTTGAGCTAACGTTTGCCTCAAACGTTAACTCAAACGTGAGAAGCAGATGAAGAACACCCTGGAGAAGAGCCAACGTTTGCGCCAACGTTTGCCTCAACGTTTGAGGCAAACATTGGCTGAAGAAGAAGCAGGGGAAGGCAACGTTTGCGCCAACGTTTGCCTCAAACTTGAGGTCAAACGTTGGTGCCAAAAAGAATGAAAGAGAGCACTCCTGGGCACGGCAACGTTTGAGCCAACGTTTGCCTCAAATGTGAGGTCAAACGTTGGCTACATTTTGGCAAGGAAGAGCATGGCAAAGCACCCCTGATTGATGGTTTAGATGAGCCACGTTTGCGCCAACGTTTGCCTCAAACGTTGGGCCAAACGTTGGCCAAAAAGGGAGCCTGGGAAGAACCACGTTTGAGCTCATGTTTGACCTCAAACGTTGGCTCAAACGTGGATGACAGCAAGAAGGGTATCTGCATAATGCCTCACACAAGGGACGTTTGAGTCAACATTGACTCAAACGTGAATGGTTCATGGCCCGGTTCACAAATGGATTTCTTCCCAACACCAAGAGCAATCAACGGAGGCTATTATCAACCCAATTCCATCAAGACTAAAGGCCCAATTCAAGGCTTAATGATCATTTGAAGAAAGTGTATAAATAGCTTAGGATTTGAAGTTTTAGGAGAGCTTTTCTTTTTAGAGTTTTCTTTAAGAATTTTCATAGTATTCACAGTAGAGAGCTTTTGGGTTTTGAGTTTTGGAGATTCTGAGTCTTGGGGAAGGAGAATTGAATTCTCTTCCTCTTAGTTTTCTTGTTTTAAATTTCATCTACACTCGTCTTGAGTCTTGGGTGTTGAAGAATTGAGGAAATTCTGTCTCAATCTCACCTTGAGATCTCTTTGTTTTTCTTACTGCAACTTCTGGAAATTGAACTTGAATTTACATTCCTACATTGCTCTCTTCTTTAATTTGGCATTTGCTCTCTAAATTTGGATCTAAGAAGGCATTGAGATCTAGACTTAGTTATCTAGTCTCTTGGGTCCTGAGATCTATTGATTTCCATTTTAATTTCCTTGTTTAATTACTACACCAAGTTTATTTTCCTTTTAGTTTTGAGATCAGGTTCAATTAATTACATCAACTACTCTTCATTCTGTTAAGTTTTACTTTTCCCTGTTTAATTCCTGTAGATCCAATTCCCATTCCCTTTTTATTTTTCAAGTCATTTATATTTCTTGCACTTTAAGTTTCTGCAATTTACATTACTTGCACTTTAAGATTCAGCTCTTTTTCTTTTTGTTCCCTTTAATTTCCTGCAAATCACCCACTCCCCTTTACATTCCATGCAATTTAATTCCTGTCAACACAATTTCACACAATCAACACTTGTTTGCTTGACTAATTCAACCACTAAACTAAAGTTGCTCAATCCTTCAATCCTTGTGGGATCGACCTCACTCCCGTGAGTTTTATTACTTGATGCGACCCGGTGCACTTGCCGGTGAGTTTTGTGTCGGATCGTTTTTCGCACATCAAGTTTTTGGCGCCGTTGCCGGGGATTGAAATAGATTGACAATGATTAAGTGAGGTGGTGATCTAGATTAAGCATTTTCTTTTATTTTTGGACTAGCACACTAACTGTTCGAGACTTTGTCTCTACTAACTCTAACTGCACTCAAGTTACAGAGTGCTCTGTTTTAGTTTCTGGTTCTATTTGTGTTTCTGATTTTGTGATAGGAGGAAAGAGCGATGAATCCACACCTTTTGATCCTGAAACATTTTGGGGGTTGAGGAAAGAGGCAAGAGATAGAAGGGAGAAATGCTGGGATTCAGAAAATCCCCACTGAGAGTTTCTCACCAGGGGATAAAGTGATATTAAACACCTAACCAATGAAGGTGCCTCCACAATAATCTGAGTACTATACTGTGAACCGGATCCTTCCACATGAACACCTAGAGATCATCAAAGAGGAGACTGGAAGGAAGTTCACAGTAAGAAGAGAAAAGCTGAGGCACTATGATTTTCAGCCTCCATGATCAAAGAATGAAGGATGTCAAGCTAGTGACAATAAAGAAGCGCTTGTTGGGAGGCAACCCAACCTGAGGTAGTTCTCTTTTCATAGCTATTTCAATAAAAAGATTAATTAGTTTTATCTATATTGCAAGAAGCTAAGTTTGGTGTTGCACACCAAAACAATCTAAGGGAGAATGAAGGATTCTAAGTTTGGTGTTCCACCAAAATCCCATCATAAAATATATTCTCGCCTTCAGCATAATGCTAGCTTCAAGCACTTAAGATGGACTAGTTAACTATTCTTCTGTTTCCTAGTTTTCAGTTTTATTGCTTTTGAAAAAAAAAGAGTTTCACACATGGTTAATCTGATGCATGAGAACCATTGGCAAGGTACTAAGTTTGGTGTTCCCACACCAAAGTAAGTTCAAAGGGCCACAAAATAAATCATGCATGCTAACCATTTTTCAAGTGCTTGGGGAACAAGCAACTTTCAATATCACTACAGAGTACCATACAAACTTTTGGGAAGATTTAGCATCATCAATCAAAGAGGTGAAAGAGGAATGTGAAGACCAGCAATGATGATGAGGAAGAGGACAGCAAGTAAACTCCAAAAGGTTGTATTGTTCATTATCAGATATTGCTGTGATTGAAAGTGATATTATACCCATATCTGTCCTTTTGTCTAGTATAGTTTTTCTGCAATTCAATAATCAAGATGCTTGATCATTTACAACACTATACTCTCCAAAACTTGTTTGCACTCAATATTTCAAAAATGCATTACATGAAAGTTCTTTGAAAATAAGGATTGAGGAATTAAACAATTTTGATGCAAGCAAAAGATTAGGAGAAGTGGTGGTTCTAGTTGTATGATTATGCATTGAGGTTGCATGCTTATGAAAACTTGCATGGGAGCTCATAGGCAGGACATAGAGTTCAAAGAAGTATTGTGGAGGTTCTCAAACATTTATTGATCCAAGAAGCAGCAAACAAAACAAAAGAAAATAAAGAAAATACAAAAACAAAAAGAACATGGCCCAAGGCTCTGAGCATCAATTACTAGGCAGAAAAGGAAGAAGAAACAAAAACTCAAAGAGTTGTTATCCTAGTAAATGCTTGTGGTCTAATTGTGTCAAAGAGAGAGGCTTGAGCAAGTAAATCCTTAGGGGTGCTTTAACACCTAATACCTTAAAACCAACTGGTTTAGGAGTATTGATTTAAAGCTTATCTAAAGAGCCACTTTGAGACATGACACTTAGAGTCAAAGCCAAAGCACAGAAACTATAAGCTGCTTCAAGGTGATTACCTATAGAGAGATCTCTATGTTATTATTTGGATGAAAGTTCTAAGACCTAAGACTCCCAAGATGTAGGGACTAGTAAGCATTGAAGCCCTTGCATGAGCATATAATTTAGAGTTCACCCCACTGTCACTTAATCACTTCACTCACCGGACAGAACATGTAATTCTTCAAATCCATTCTAATTGAAAGAACCTTTGAGCATAATTCTTTTCTTGCTTGGGGACAAGCAAGCTTTAAGTTTGGTGTTGTGATGACAAGTCATCTTAGCCTAGTTTCACTAGTCTTTTTCTTTTGTTTTCAATAGATTTTATGCACTTTCTTGAGCCATAAGTAAGCCAATTGGGTAGAATTTCATGTTTCCTTTGATTCAATCAACCATGGATAAATTGATGCATTTTCATGAGTTTTTGTGCCATAATTGCTCATATAACAAGAAGAAGAATAACTCTCATGATTGTGGCATAGCTTTGATACAATTGTTGATTGATGATAGGTGGAATAAAGCTTGGAAGAAGGTTGCAAGAATGGGCTTGAAAAGAGGGATCAACGTTTGAGCTAACGTTTGCCTCAAACGTTAACTCAAACGTGAGAAGCAGATGAAGAACACCCTGGAGAAGAGCCAACGTTTGCACCAATGTTTGCCTCAAACGTTGAGGCAAACGTTGGCTGAAGAAGAAGCAGGGGAAGGCAACATTTGTGCCAACGTTTGCCTCAAACGTGAGGTCAAACGTTGGCGCCAAAAAGAATGAAAAAGAGCACTCCTGGGCACGGCAACGTTTGAGCCAACGTTTGCCTCAAACGTGAGGTCAAACATTGGCTACATTTTGGCAAGGAAGAGCATGGCAAAGCACCCCCTGATTGATGGTTTAGATGAGCCACGTTTGCGCCAACGTTTGCCTCAAACGTTGGGCCAAACGTTGGCCAAAAAGAGAGCCTGGGAAGAACCACGTTTGAGCTCACGTTTGACCTCAAACGTTGGCTCAAACGTGGATGACAGCAAGAAGGGTATCTGCATAATACCTGACACAAGGGACGTTTGAGTCAACGTTTGCCTCAAACGTTGACTCAAACGTGAATGGTTCATGGCCTGGTTCACAAATGGATTTCTTCCCAACACCAAGAGCAATCAACGGAGGCTATTATCAACCCAATTCTATCAAGACTAAAGGCCCAATTCAAGGCTTAATGATCATTTGAAGAAAGTGTATAAATAGCTTAGGATTTGAAGTTTTAGGAGAGCTTTTCTTTTTAGAGTTTTCTTTAAGAATTTTCATAGTATTCACAGTAGAGAGCTTTTGGGTTTTGAGTTTTGGAGATTCTGAGTCTTGGGGAAGGAGAATTGAATTCTCTTCCTCTTAGTTTTCTTGTTTTAAATTTCATCTACACTCGTCTTGAGTCTTGGGTGTTGAAGAATTGAGGAAATTCTGTCTCAATCTCACCTTGAGATCTCTTTGTTTTTCTTACTGCAACTTCTGGAAATTGAACTTGAATTTACATTCTTACATTGCTCTCTTCTTTAATTTGGCATTTGCTCTCTAAATTTGGATCTAAGAAGGCATTGAGATCTAGACTTAGTTATCTAGTCTCTTGGGTCTTGAGATTTATTGATTTCCATTTTAATTTCCTTGTTTAATTACTACACCAAGTTTATTTTCCTTTTAGTTTTGAGATCCGGTTCAATTAATTACATCAACTACTCTTCATTCTGTTAAGTTTTACTTTTCCCTGTTTAATTCCTGCAGATCCAATTCCCATTCCCCTTTTATTTTTCAAGTCATTTATATTTCTTGCACTTTAAGTTTCTGCAATTTACATTACTTGCACTTTAAGATTTAGCTCTTTTTCTTTTTGTTCCCTTTAATTTCCTGCAAATCACCCACTCCCCTTTACATTCCATGCAATTTAATTCCTGTCAACACAATTTCACACAATCAACACTTGTTTGCTTGACTAATTCAACCACTAAACTAAAGTTGCTCAATCCTTCAATCCTTGTGGGATCGACCTCACTCCCGTGAGTTTTATTACTTGATGCGACCCGGTGCACTTGCCGGTGAGTTTTGTGTCGGATCGTTTTTCGCACATCAGTATCTTGCTAATAATACACGACCCGATATATCATTTGATGTGAATTTACTAGCAAGATATAGTTCCTCTCCAACCAGAACACATTGGAGTGGAGTCAAACAAATCTTTCAATATCTTCATGGAACGGTTGATATGGGATTATTTTATCCCTATGGATCCAAGTCACAATTAGTTGGCTATGCAGATGCTGGATACTTGTCTGATCCACATAAAGGGAGATCTCAAACAGGATACCTATTCACATATGGTGGTACAGCTATATCATGGAGGTCCACGAAACAGATAATAGCAGCAACCTCCTCTAATCATGCTAAAATACTAGCGATACATGAAGCAAGTCGCGAGTGTTTTTGGCTAAGGAGTTTGATCCAATATATCATGTCATCATGTGGACTGATTGATCAGAAGATAGCTCCAACTGTCCTGTTTGAAGATAATACAGCATGTATTGCTCAACTTAAAGGCGGATATATCAAAGGTGATAGAACAAAGCATACTTCTTCCAAATTCTTCTTCACTCATGATCTTCAAAATCAAGGGATAATTGATGTCCAACAGATCCGCTCAAGTGACAATCTGGCAGATTTATTCACAAAGTCACTCCCAAAATCCTCCTTTGAAAGATTGGTACATCATATTGGGATGTGTCGATTTTGACACTACAAGAAAACACGTCTATTGCCACGCTTTTAAAGCGTGGCAAAAAGCTGAAAAAAGCATGGTGATAGCTTTTCGCCACGCTTTTTGAGCTACCGCCACGCTTTTTTCAACCTATTGCCACGCTTTTTGTTTGCCACGCTTTTTTATAATTTGCCACGCTTTTTTACCTTCATCACTACATAATATAAATTTTCAGTCAGTTTCTATTACCAAACCAGTATGCAATTTTTATTACAAGACAAATCAAATAGTAATTACTAACATATATAATTTTTGCTATAATTGTTTTATACATTAATGCTCAAATACAAAATAAATCTCGAGTTCAAAACTCTAATTTCACAACAAGCTTTTCAACTTGAGCAAAAAATACAATGCTATCTAATTCTTCAATTAGCTTACCAAATTTGACAATAATTATACAGATTTACTAAGGTGAGATTTACAAATCTTGGTAGGTTCGTTCCTTCCCTTTTGGCGTTTGAAACATCAGACCTGAAAGCCATCTTAGCAATATCTGTCTGCTCTAGCACTGCAGGAAGAACTTTGTCCACCCCATCATTCGGTGTATAGCCTTCCAGCAATTCTTTAATATCTTCAAGCATTCTTTGTCATCCGAATCATGAAGTATGTTCTAGAAATAAAATAATATAATCTAAGAAAACTATGGGATCAACTCAATCATAATATATATAGTTTGTTCCATTAACATTAACTATTGTTTCTAGTGTAAATGTTTCGGCATGCTATCAAATAAATTATTTATATCAAATATATATTAAAATACAAAAATATATATTGGAAATGAATTCAATAATACATTTATTATACACAAATATACAAAATCTAATCTAATTAATTATACACAAATATACAACACTTCCGAGTTCATTATTTAGCTTTATTATTGCATCAAAAAATCATCACATGGAGGGAATCATTATTTAGCTTTAGCTATAATCCTAAAGCATTTATCATAAACCAAAGCATGCAGGTTCAGTACCCCTAAATTCTAACCACTCCTGTAATTATAATACTTCTAATGATATGTCAGGAACAAGTAGTTTCCAGTCAGCCTTGATGATATAATATAGTCTATAGTTCATACATTCAAAGCAGAGACTGTTTTCCATAGTTATTAAAATATCCCAGAGAATGAGTTTCAGGAGCATCAATGTCAACTTACTTGTCTATGAGTTTCCAACTGAGATGTTAGAAGACGGTTGTATTCATCCAAAATCTGTTTTTGAGAAATAACAATGAATCACTAACCATGTATAGAAATGGAAAATATACTCAAGAACAGTGGTGCTAATAACAATGAAGACTTAGTGTGTTAGAAAATTAAAATGCTATCCTATCAAATGATGATGTGGAACTATGTCTACAAGACAGTATATCTATTAAATATAAAGTGGGTCATGCAAGCAGGCCAGTGTTAATTAATCACAGCGAGCAAGATTATATCAGACCCAGATATGCATATGTTTCTATTTCAGGCTATCTGTCCAAGTTAGCTTCAGCATAAACACAGGACATTCAAGAGTTTATATAGAACAAACATACTTCCAAAACTTCAATACAAAGTGGAAATATAATACTTTTTGCAATTATTATATTAGTAATCACTTTGTCCTCTAACAGATTTCAAGGACTAATGATTTTGTTTTTGGGGTCGGGGGGAGGGGAGATGGGAATCAATTCTAAAAAAATGATAATGTTCTATACTAATGTAGGACAAAATAAGGGTTGCATAGTTTTATTATTTTTGTTTTTTGTTATAATGTCAGAGAAATCTTGATGCATATAAATTTTGATGCATATAATGTTCTATACACAAATCTTGATGCATATAAATTTTTCGTCCAAATGTTCCTCTTCAAGGTGATTTGAATTGATATTTCTACTTAAAATCTAATGCAACAGAATAAACAGAGTAAATATATAAAACCAGAAATAATTTATAGGCAACATTATAATCTTTTCATGTCATTTGCAATAAAACCAGAAATAGCTGTTGGTACCAGAAATTCCCACATAATAATAGCAAATACAACACAGAACAATCAAACTACAAAAGTAGTGTTGAAACTCTATGTTCATATGAGGTCACTTTATTTCTAAAATCATATATGCCGAGATGTAGAAGGCATATAGTAAGCTGCTTCCTTCCTGAAAGTAACATTTTGTGACAATAGAATTGCATAAACCAGCCAAAATAAGAACTTCAATACAAAGTAAAAACAAGATGAAGGAATGAAAAACCTGCTTACCGGGCAAGACAAGTATGTCCACTTTGAAACACAAGGGCATTGAAAGGAGTGATCGCAAAGTGTAGTGAGTATTCCACTTCTATCCGGAACATAAAAATGTTGCACAATTAACCAAAAAATTATAACATGTGCTTTAACAATAGGACAAGTTGTGGAGGAAATTACCTTTGGAACTGCATTCTGTTGTCCTTCTGAGCACTAATCAAAAGAACCTTCTGAGCACAAATAAAAAACCCCATAACATGAAAAAGGATAAAAATTCAAAGGGGGGAAGAAAAATAGAGAAAGAAAGAAGACACACCCTACAACAAGGCGACAAGAGAAAGAAAGAAAGAAAGAAAGAGAAAAATTAAAGAGGGAGTAGAGTAGAATAATAATAGAAGGGGAGAGAAAGAAAGAGGAAAAAAGGAAACAGAAAAAAAGGAACAAGAATGGAAGAGGAAGTTAGGGGGTGTTGGAAGTGGCTGATCTCACAGGCCTGAAAATCCTTACAACAACCCCAATTGGCTTCTATTTCTATCTATTGCACTAGATCTATGTATCTAACAAACCAAGAGCTAAGAAAAATTATCATAAGCAGAAAGAAAAACATAAAAATATATATAAACATAAATTAAAAAAAAAAGGGCCCATATAGAAAGGAAAAAGTCAAAATAAGAAGTAAAGAAAGGCAAGTGGAACTTCTTGTTTGCAGAACCAAAGAGATACAAAGAGGAAAAATAAATTTGGTGCAATTTTTATTCTCTATTTTACTGTTATTTTTTTCTTTATTCATCCAAAGTTTGAAAAGATTACTTGCTGCAGACATCCCACTTGCGAACTCCAATGAGCTTGGCATGAAGCACCTGCTGCACATCTCTTCCGTTCAAATAATTTGTAACTTTGTCATCTACGCACACATCGATGCTCTCATTTTCTTTCTGTTTGGCCATAGGAAGGGAAAAAAAACTCAAGTAAAAAGGAACAAAAAAAACTCAAGTAAAAAAAACTCAAGTAAAAAGGGAATCTGATATTAATCCGTGAGACCAAAAAAACTCAGCCCTTGAATTGAAGTCAGTGGCATATTCTACAAGTGGATTACCCAACTGCAATAATGCAAAGAGACCCTTTAAGCATTAATATTATTAGCAATATCTAAGAATGAAAGGCAGAAAGAAGCATAGTTTATAAATGTATTTGGTAAATAAATTGTATATTGCTTACAGCTTTGCCTTTCAGATTGAATATCTTCTCTTTTTTGTAAATAAAGGGCTCCTGACATGGATTCATTTGCTCCTGGAAAAGCCATCTTCTTTATTTCACCTATACCTACCCTAAAAAATCACACTACAAAATCTTCTCAACAATATGAAGAAAAATTCTGGTCTTGATCAGCTTCCAGATGGTGTTTGTGTTAGGGAATAATCTGAAAAGGAAAAGACAATGAAATATTGAAACTTTTGGGGAATCTATCTATCTCATTGCAGCATATTTTTTCAACTTAGTTCACAACATTTATATTGTTAGCTTCTAAAATAGTTTCATTTGCTTCTAATATTATAGCATAGTATGCACTCTATGTCAAAGAACAATTTCAATAGCTACACGCTGGATAAAACTAAGTTCAATTCAGCATACTGTAGCGATTTTCCATTCCATCATTCCTACACATGTCAAATAATGATTTTGGGATTTCAACAAAAGAAATATTCAAGGAAAGCAACAAACGTTTAAGGAGAAGAAACGGTACCTGATGAAGAGGAGGCGGTGGAGATGGTGGAGGTAGGGCCCGCACCAGCGAATGAGGTCATCGAAGGAGATGTGATTGGGAACGGTGAGAATGAAGACAAGAGAAGAGCGAGAGCTAGGGCTTGGGATCGAGGAGTGAGAGGAGCTCCGGAACAAGTGGAGAACCCCTCTTCGCTCCCTAAATTTAGGGCTCGAATCTTCATCATTCTCGGAGAAAATGGATTTAGGGTACAAAGGCTGCTCCGAGTCGACCGTGTGAACTCGGAGAAAGTCACCACCAGAGAGACTTGCGACGAGGGAGTCATCACCAAAGAGAATCACCGCCGAAGGAGCAGCGATGGTGGGAATGCCGAAAGGGAGAGTGACGACGGAGGCATCGCGAGCGCCGGCGATGTTCTTCGGAGGGCTGGGGTTCTTCGCAAAGTGCTGGGGTGAGGACTGGGGTTCTTCAAAGCTTTTAGGGTTCTGGCCTTCTGGGTTCTTTGAAGAGAAAGGGGGGTTTTGAATGATGAAGGAGATAAGCAGCGTTTTGATTGAGGAAGTAAAACGGAGCGTTTTATTTTGTATGAGGACCTTTTGGCCACGCTTTTAAAGCGTGCCAAAAGAGTACCATGATATATGGCCACGTTTTTTAAGCGTGGCTGTAATGAAACCCTCTCGCCACACTTTTAAACCGTCCCTGTTTCTCTCTATGGCCACGCTTTTGAAGCGTGGCAGAAAAAACCTTTTGGCCACGCTTTTAAAGCGTGCCAAAAGAGTACTAGGATATGGCCACGTTTTATAAGCGTGGCCGTAATGAAACCCTGTCGCCACGCTTTTAAAATGTCCCTCTTTCTCTCTATGGCCACGCTTTTGAAGCGTGGTAGAAAAAAAGGTGGCCATTTCTCTAATCAATTGCCACCCTTCCAAAAGCGTGGCCGTTGATCCTTTTCGCCACGTTTTTGAAGCGTGGCAAGAAAAAACGTGGCCAAATCTCTATTCAATCGCCACCCTCACAAAAGCGTGGCAAAAAAAAAGCGTGGCCATAGGCCTTTTTTCTTGTAGTGCGAGATGTTAAATGATATCGATAAGAGGGGGAGACTGTACTCTTTTTTCCTTGGTCAGGTTTCTTTCCCATTGGATTTTTCTTGACAAAATTTTTAATGAGGCAGTCCCTATCACAAAGGATATTGTACTTCTTTTCCTTCACTAAAGTTTTTTCCCGCTGGATTTTTCGTTAGTAAGGTTTTAATGAGGTAATAATCCTAAATGGTCATCTAAGAGGGAGTGTTAAGATAAGTATATGATGTGGATGACCATTAATATGGGCGGCAGAAATTTTCAAGGAAAAAACTTAAGATTCTTATGAAGACTAGCTTTTAATAAAGATTGAAAAAGATAACCTTGTACAAGTATAAATAAGGCTATATAGCCGGAGAGATTTGACACAATAATATTAATAACAATTCTTTCTCTTTTTCTCTCATTATATTTCTTCATTTTATTTGTTACCTTTTCCTTATTTATTTATTTAGTTATAATATAACAGTTTCAAATAATCATCGACAACAAAAAAAACTGTTTCATTTAAAAATTCAAAAAAAAAAAAAAAATTCCACTTTACTTCAACTTCAAATGCTTCTAGAACAATACAAACCGCTAAAATTGAATCCAAGCTCCTATAATTTATCCCTCGACTACTTGGGATTTGGGTCTTGGAAAGCAGGAAAGCAACATCAACATTACTAAAGAAATGCCATTGTCATTCTTATTTTTTTTTTAATTAAAGATAAGGAAATTTAAACTCACAATTTCTTTTTTTTTTTTTTTTGTGATTGTTCGAGATTTTTTATTTAAGTATGTGGAGACTATACTATTTGAACTATAATATTATTATTATTTTATTTTAATAATGTTATTTTTTTTATAAAATATGGGAAGAGTAATATTAAAAATATAACTCTCTATTATGCCGATGTTTTAACAGGTCCCTTTTTTACATTCTTCTACGAACCGTGGAGTTTATAATATTCGATGGTTCAAAAACATTGGTTTTTAAACGATTTTAAGTTCGTATAGCTTAGGTTCTTAATTTACGATAATGCAGTGCAAGGGTGCAAGTGCAACATCCAAAATTCCAAATCGTAGTTGCGAGTTTGGTGCGTGATGATGTTTTCGGTTTTCTTTTGTCTTTATTAAACATACGAATTTTCAACACGGTTAATGCAAAATAATGTTGAATAGAATGCATTCTCACTGTCATCAACACCTCCAATACCAATTAGAATAAGCACAATCACCAACTCGCATTCCCTGCGTGGACACCTCATTCAATTCGTTATTATTGGTTTGAAATTGAAGAATGTCCTTTTGCTGTATTTATTTTTTATTTTTATTTTTTATTTTTATTTTTTTAACAAAAGATCGGCAGTTTTATTTCTTCACGTGGCAGAAACAAGTTATGGTCCCAAACAACAGCTGTTTCGCTACATTAGAGTGGAGAAACCTCATCAATTGCTAAGTACATTATTATCATAGGGAAATATTACAGAAGAAGAGTAACGTGGACAAACACATGAAGCAATATAATGGAAAATTGAATCTGGCACCCGTTATACTCAAAGGCGAGGAATCATCAATGATGACCATTATATCTGATCCTTTCAGTGTTGCTTCACAAGTACGCAATCACAGAATTTCTAAATGAACTAACAAGCATTTCAGCTAATAGATACCCGTTTATGTATTTGAATTTTGAAGAAATAATTAGTTTATTTAAACGATAATACTAAAAACAAAATATAAAGTTACCATATATAACATAATATCTGTTCCTGTCTAAAACGGGTTTTTGAGATATAGTTCGGTCGCATTGAATGGTGCTCCTAGATGAGGTACGTTGTGCTACAAGCTTTCCGTTGATCTAAACCGTATTTGAGACCTACAAAAAAGACATTGACGCCCAAATCAACATTTAGCTAAAGAATGAATGGTATACGAATCCCCACAATTCGTACAATTGAACCAGTGATGCACGGAAACTTGTCTCTCAACAGATTTTCCTCGACAAGTATACCGAATTGTCGTCAAGTAAAAACTCACAATAGAGTGAGGTCGAATCCCACAGGGATTGATTGGTCAAGCAACTTTAATTAGAGGAATGTTCTAGTTGAGCTAAGCAGAGTTTGATTTGAGAATTGCAGGAAATTAAATGGCGGGAAAGTAAATGGCAGAAAATGTAAATGCTGGAAATAAAGAGCTGAATATAAATGACGGAAAGTAAATTGCAGAATCTTAAATGGGGAATGGGGAATTTAATTAGCATAAAAGTAAATGGCAGAAAGTAAAGAGAATGAGTAAGATCAGAAATCGGGGATTCATTGGGCTTAGGAGATGTTGCATTCTCCGAATCAAGTTCATTTTCATCTCTTCCTCAATCAATGCATTCATTGATCTCCTTGGCAATGTTAAGTGATTGTTCCAATTCCTTGGTAATTCAATCTCTCAAATCTTGATCAATAGCCAATTCCTTGGTCTAATTGCTCATGAGAAGAGATGAAGTATGGTCACTGATTGTACCACATGTATTTCCAAATCAAAGTATTGGGAGAATTATATGTAACCATATCCGCCCAACCCCCAATTTGGTCCAACATGAGAAAGCATTTCTAGCATGATCCCTTTATTCCTCTTCCAAGGTTTCGAAGAGATCCAAGTATGAATAGCTTCTTTTCCAAGACAACTACCCAATTGGATGAAGATTGAAAGCTTTCTAGTAAAATCAAGAGAAAAGAAAGAAGAAGAATAATGAAAACTATTATTGATCCATCAAATTACAACAGAGCTCCCTAACCCAATGAAAGGGGTTTAGTTGTTCATGGCTCTGGGAATGGAAAACAAAGATGGAGAATGCATTCTGAAAGTAAAACTAGAAGTTGCAGAGAAAGTAAAATTATACAGAGAGTAGTCCTCTCAATCCAAAAGGCTTTCTCTCTAGTTCAAAACTACTCCTATTTATACTACTCTTCTGATCTTTTAGTTGGCTCTTCAAGTCTTGGATATGGGCCTTTGGATCTTGAGTTGAAGCAGTTATCATCTTTAGTGGGCTCAGCTTCACTTGCAGAGAAAGTGTGCAGTAGGCATGGACTTTAGCTTAGGGCGTTAGTGGTGTTAACGTTAAGTGAAAATGTGGGGTCGATAACGTTAGTGACAATCACCTTTTTCACTAACGTTCCTAACCCAAAATGGTCCACGTTAACTTCAACGTTAGTGGCACTAACGTGACCACTAACGTTGCCTCTTGGCCTTTCACAAACATTACTAGGGTTTACCTTTCCCAATAACGTTGAGAGTACCCCTTTCTCCTTACGTTAGAGTTCACGTTAGTATAGTTAACGTGACCTTTAACGTAGGCTTGCCAAACCTTCGAGAGCGTTAGTGACACCTACCTTTTTCACTAACGCTCCAAAACGCCCCTTTCCCACGTTAGTGCCTCACGTTAATTACATTAACGTGACCACTAATGTGGTGTTGATTGCCATCTCCAACGTTAGTGACAAAGGTGAGTGTCACTAACGTTGGCTCATCATCCCTTTCCTCCACGTTAGCTTCCACGTTAATGTAATTAACGTGGTAACTAACGTAGCTCATAGTGGCTTAGTCCAACGTTAGTGACAAAGGTGAGTGTCACTAACGTTGGCGATTCCTCGCTCCTTCCACGTTAGAGTTCACGTTAACTAAGTTAACGTGGCTCTTAACGTAGCCAATATGGGCTTAGTCCAACGTTAGTGACAAAGGTGAGTGTCACTAACGTTGGCATTATCTTCCTTTTCCACGTTAGAGTTCACGTTAACTGAGTTAACGTGACTCTTAACGTGGCCAATTGCCCTTTTGGAGCGTTAGTGGCACTCACTTTTACCACTAACGCTTGGAGCTTCCTTTTCCTCCACGTTAACTACCACGTTAATGTAGTTAACGTGGTAATTAACGTGGGCTATGATGGCTTCGAAGACGTTATTGGCGATCACTTTTCTCATTAACGTTGCAAGCTAGCTCCCATTCCACGTTAGTGGTCACGTTAGTTAGACTAACGTGGCTTTTCCTTGCTTCCTTTGTCCTGAAATCAAGCAAATAAAGTGCATCAAAGCTCTAATCCAAGTTATGAGTCATGCATCATCCAATTTGTCATTAAATTCATGCATAATTCTCATGAAATCATATAAAATTCACAATGTTTGCTTGAATCAAGATGTAACTGAAATCCTACCGAAAACTTGCTTATTTCCTAAGAAAATGCATGAAACTACCCTAAAACAGTAAAGAAAAGGTCAGTGAAACTGACCGAAATGCCCTGGCATCACAACACCAAACTTAAAGCTTGCTTGTCCCTAAGCAAGTACTGAAACATGAGAATGATGAATGAAATGACAAGAGGAATGAATCATTATTGTGGAAGTCATGTCCTTGGTTTTATGGGGTTTCATGCATAGCAACTTAGGTTCATTCCTTTATTGGCTTTCAGACCTTTATCATGTCCTGAAATACTCACTTGATTGCACCCTTTGAGACTTTTATTTATTGATCCCTTTGTCTTTTCAAGGTTTATTGAATCCTTAGGTTAAGTGCTCTGTGAGGGGGCGACTCTTTAAAATAAGCTTTCAGCCAACACTCCCGAACCAGTTGGTTCAAGGTGCTAGGTGTTGAAACACCCCTAAGGACTTACTCCCTCAAGTCTCTCTCCCCATACATACACACCACAGGCACATGGTTTGTTATTTTCTTTCCTTGAGGCCTTGGTGTCCAGCACCTCTTTGGGTTACTAAATGTTCTGTAGCAAGGTTGCTCTTGATAGTGGATTTTCAGTTGATAATCCCGGGTTAGTTAACCCAAGTTACCAAGTGATGATGCACTCCTAAGAACTTATTCATCCAAGCAGATCCTTGGTACAAGAGCACCACAGACACATCCCTCAAGATTCAAGCCCTTGGTGCTTAGCCTTATTTCTTATTACTTTTCTTTCTTTTTCAACTTTTATTGTTCTTTTCCTTTTTCTTATTAGGATCTTGTTATTTAGCTAGTCTCATAGTGTGTGTTTCAAGCATATGACTTCAGGACAGATAGTTGCCTTCCTACCTTGTTGGTGAACCAACTTAGCTAAGTGATTACTACACCACAAGCTTAAGAACCTACTCCACAGTTGATCATCACTCTGGTCTTTCATAACATCTCTTTTTATTTGACTCAAGGGACAAGCATACAAGTAAGCAAGGTGAAAATGAAGACAGGTAACTTGAACCAGTAAGCATAGACCTAAGCAATAAAAATACTAAAGACAGAATTGAAAATTCCTAAGCTACTATGGAAGCATGTTCTATCTCATACATGATTTTCCTTATTTAAAACTTGAAAAAGATGGGATAATGAGGGAACTCCACCACCTTTTACTCATGGGATTGCTCATGCTCTCCCTCTTGTTTGTCCTCTTTGTGTTTTTCTTGAGTGCTTGAACTCCCACTTCCCTTTCCTTTTCCAATCAACTTTTTTCAGAAGCCAGCATCTTCCATCTTCTTTTTCAATGTTTCCTTCTGCTGTTTCACCTTCCTTTCCTCTTGTTCTGTTAGATTTTTTAGACTACATCATACCTAGGGATTGCAGAGTGCAGATTATGCATACGACCAGACATATAGTTCAACTTGGCTTGAGTGTTTATGTTGAACTCCTCCCTATGTAGTTGCCGTCCTTCATTAAGTACGCTGAACTCATTGAATGCCTTCGTCTGAGCTAGCTGACGTTGGTTGAGTTCTTGAAGGTGTTTGTCTTGACGCTCTTGCCTTTCAGTCACTTGATTGATGGCTTGAGTGAGCTGGGAGTAATGTTCCATTTGCTGTTTCTGCCACTCCCATTGTTGATTCATCCAATTAGAAAGGAGTTCTTCTTGACGATCCATCCTTTGGGATTGAATGTGTAGTTGTTGCTCTTGCCCTTCCATATATCTCCTTGCCAAGTCCTCAATGGCTCCTTGAATGTGACCCATATTTATATTGGTTGGATCATAGTACTCTTCTTGCTGGTATTCTTTCTGATGAGATTCTTATTAGTGAGGTCCTTCTTGTGATGTTCTTTTCCCTATCTGAGGCCTTCTTTGTTGTTGGGCGGGTGCCACATAAGTTATACGTTGGAGCGTAACCATCCTTCCAGGGTTTACCCAAGTTGGATTGCTGTCCTCGAAGACTACCTTGGCTTTTGTACACAGCCTAAGGATGGTGCTGGGGTACCAAAGTCTAGCACCTGGATCATTCTTCTCAGCTGATTCTTGAATCCCCTCAGCTATAATTTCGTGCACATCGATGTCTCCACCCTTTATTAAGCAATGTACCATAGTAGCTCGAGTAATGTTGACCTCAGAATTGTTTGCGGCTGGGAGGATAGATCTCCTCACGAGCTCAAACCATCCCTTGGCTTCCGAGATGAGGTCTCCTCTCTTGATGAACTTGGGTTTCCCCTGAGGATCTCGTACCCAATCAGCTCCTTACACGCAAATATCTTGTACAATCTGGTCATGATTGGGGCTGCCATCTATTCTGGAGTGATAGTTTTCTTCTGCAAATGGTATGGCCCGTAGCTTTAACGCCCTCATGATGCTCATGGGGCTGAAGTCCACGGTTACCCCTCTCACGAAGCTTATATAGGAGTCATCTGCCTTATCATACCTGACTGCATTTGCATAAAACTCTCTTACAAGAGTTGCATTTACTTTTATGACTGGATCAATAAGGAGCTCCCATCTCCTCTTTTCCACCTTCTCTGTGATTTCGGGGCACTCAATTTTTCTGACTCGAAAGCCTAGCTCATATATGATCTACTTATCAACCATCCACCCATATTACAATGCATGGTGAAAGGTTCTAAATTTCTTCTCATCGAAAGGGCGTTGCTCCATAGGCTCCTTCCCTTTTCCTCTCTTAGAGCTTGATGATGCCATAAGTGATTTTTGATATGTGAAGGTGTAAAGGGTGTGGATAATGGGCTTCGGCCGGTTAAGATGGGGTGTAGTGAAGGGAGTGAGTGAGAGTGTTTTTGATGGGGTAAGAGGTGTTGGGTTTCGAAAGTTAGAAGTACAAAGAATGAGAATTTGGGATGTGGAAGGGGTATGGAATAAGAACCACTTTATATAGGGAGATGATGAGTGAATAAAAGGTGTGGATTGATGGAGTGGTTGTATAATGAACGGATGGGGTTCAACATAGGATGAGCACAAGGATCATCAACTTTATGAAGGAGGTTGGTTCGATTTCCAAGCGTGTCACTCTTCTAATGTTGCATGGCAACATTTCCCAATGCATCCCCCTTGAAAACACGTGTATAGTACTCTCCTTTTGTGGTGGCCGAATCCTCCTTCTTCAATTGTCCAGTCAATTTTTTCCAATCCTCCTCTCATTTCTCCTACAAGATAAAATAACAAAATTAATAAGATTGAAAGTTGGCGGCAAATATTGGAAAAGTGGGATAACTACTTTTCAAAAAGAAGAAAAACAAAAAAATTTTTTTTGTTTGTTTTTGTTTTTAACTAACTAAGTGCTATTCATGAATGCAAACCAACTGACTAATTAATTGCCCATATCTACAATATTGGTGACACCAAACTTAGTTTGTGGTCATGTGGTGTAAAAAGAATTGTTCAAGGTGCTAAGAGTGACATGCTATGAGTTGCATTCATGTTCTCTTAGTGTGCCTTGAACACCAAACTTGTTCTCCACTATATATTGCATAAAAGGATTCATTCAAGGATATGTCAAAGCTGATTTGGAATTCATGAACCTTGCATTATTAATTACTTTAAAAGCATATAAAACATGGGTTGCCTCCCATGAAGCGCTTCTTTAGCGTCAATAGCTTGACGTTCTGCCCTTTGTCAGGGTGGTTGGTAATGCTTCAGATCTTCCCCTCTTGCAGTAAACTTATATCCATTGGCTTCATCAAGGATCTCTACATGTTCTAGGGAGAGAACTTTGTTGATGGTGAAAACCTTAGGTAGCTGAGATGGGATGGTGGGGAGATGAGGTGGGATATCTAGGAAGTAAGCTGAGATCACTTTATCCCCTGGAGAGAAATTCTCTGTAGGGATCTTCTTGTTTCTCCACCTCCTTGGTGCCTTCTTCTTTGTTCCTTTTGATGTTGCCCTGCTCTTTGTGACTTCTTCTTTCAAGAAAATTTTGTTGCTGGTCTCATATGACTCTGGTGGTTTAGGTTCCTCCTGATCTTCCTTGGGCTGTGACAACCAAAGGGGTTCCCAGGTGTACAACTTGTGCTTCAATGCTTGTTTCTTCCACCAGTGCTTTGTCGTGCTCTCCCCTTGGTTCCTTGCTTTTCTGATCTGTTTCTTGTGAGGGTTTGAAGACATTGAATGCGAGTTGTTCGTCATGTATCCTCAATATTAGCTCTCCTCACTCCACATCTATGAGCGCTCTGGCTATAGCTAGGAATGGTCTTTCCAATATGATTGGGTGAAGGTGACTCTCTTCCATTTCTACTATGACAAAGTCTGTGGGAAGGAAATAGTTCGCAACCTTCACTAACACGTTTTCCACCACTCCTACTGCTTGTTTTTGAGTTTTGCCAGCCAGCCTGATGACTACATCTGTGGGCATTAGCTCATTGATCTGCAGCTTCTTCATAAGGGATAAAGACATTAAGTTAATGCTTGCTCCCAGATCACAGAATCCCTTATCAAACATTGTTTCTCCTATGGCACAGGGGATGTGAAAACTCCCTGGGTCCTTCCTTTTTGTAGGCATCTCTGGTTGAATGAGGGCACTGCACTCCTTATTCATCACTATTGTTTGCCCTCCTTTGAGTGAGCTTTTCCTGGTCAGCAGCTCCTTTATATACTTAATGTATGAGGGCATTTGTTGGAGGGCCTTGATGAATGGTATGTTTACATGGAGAGATGCAAACATGTCAAGAAACCTTGAGTATATTCTCTTTTCTACACCACCCTTGAGTCTTTGGGGAAAAGGTGCATAGAGTCTCAGCAGCTCCTTCTGCGAAATTTTGGTTTCTTGGTGATCCTCTTCCTGTTTCTCTGCTGATGTATCTCCAGGTTGTTCTAATGATTTGTTCGGCTCTTCCTCAGTCCCCTTATCACTTATAGTGACCATCTTGCAATCTTCCCATCTGACCTTCTTTGCTTCACATATCAGTAGGTTTGGGAATCTTCTCAGAGAGGTATCCCACTTGAAATTCCAGCCTCTTGATGGTGTCTCCCTGGTTTTTGATATTGGCTCGCACCTCCTCCTTGAACACTTTGTTATCTTGGATTTTCTTACATATGCCTTCAAGTAGAGTCTCAATCCTTGATAGTCTTTCTTCCGATGATGGTGAGTTGAGATTGGAGGGATGAGAAGGGCCATTTTGGCTTTGGTATGGATGTTGAGGTGTGTTGTTAGGTGGGTGCTGATATGATCTCTGTGTGAAATGTTGGTGAGCTGCATTGTTGTTGGGGTTGTGGCGTCTCTGATCTTGGCCTTGGTCTTGTTGATTTCCCCACCCAAAGTTTGGGTGGTTCCTCCAACCAGGATTATAGGTTTTGGAATATGGGTCATGGTTCTGCCTAGGTGGATTTCCAATGTAGTTGGCTTGTTCCTGATCACCCTCTGCTTCTTCATTCACTCCTTCTTGAGCTGCTGTTGAGGTGGTGATTACTGCTACTTGATTCCTCTCCATCTTCTTGGTAAGGTCAGCCAGTTGCTTGGTGATCATCTTGTTTTGAGCTAGCAGTGCATCCACGTTGTTCAGCTCTATCACTCCTCTAGTGTTGCCTCTTTCAGAAGCATAGAAGTAGTCATTCTCAGCTACAGTCTCAATGACATCTATGGCTTCTTCAATGGTCTTCTTCTTGTTCAGAGATCCCCCGGATGAGTGGTCTACTGCCTTCTTTGATTCATAAGAAAGACCTTCATAGAAAATGTGTAACTGCACCCATTCATTGAACATATCTGGCGGGCACCTTCTTGTCAAGTCTTTAAATCTCTCCCATGCTTCGTAGAGAGTCTCACCATCCTGTTGCCTGAAAGTTTGAACTTCAGCTCTCAACCTGTTAATTCTTTGAGGAGGATAGAATCTCGCCAAGAACTTGTTCACCACATCTTCCCAGGTTGTTAAGCTCTCTTTCGGGAAGGATTCCAGCCATTTAGATGCCTTGTCCTTGAGTGAGAAGAGGAATAGAAGTAGTTTGTAGGTGTCAGGATGAACACCATTAGACTTCACAGTATCATATATCCTCAGGAAGGTGGTTAGATGTTGATTGGGATCTTCTTGAACACTTCCTCCGAATGAACAGTTGTTCTGAACAAGGGTGATGAGCTGTGGCTTTAGTTCAAAGTTGTTGGCATGTATGGTTGGCTTTTGGATGCTACTTCCACAGTTTCCTGGGTTTGGATTGATGTAAGATCCCAGAACTCTTCTCTCTTGCCCAGCATGATGCACTGGGCCTTTTCTGCCATGGTTGTGAGCCTCTTCTTCATGATAGTTTTCCATATTCTCATCCATGTCTGGTTCAAAATACTCCTCCTCTTCCTTAGCACTAATGACTCTCTTTCCTCTTGCTTCCCTCCTCAATCTAAGAAAGGTCCTCTCAGGTTCAGAATCAAAGGAAGTTGAAGCCCTGCTTCTTCTACCTGTCATACAACCCACAAGTCACAAGCAAGAAAGATAGATGCAGACAGTATTCTCTGCAGAAATGCTGTTAGTGTGAGTGATGCAATATATCAAATAGTTAGTGGGTCAGTAAACTAAATAGTAAAAAAAAAATGCAGATAACACCACAAACGGGTAAGGGGTAAAGGGAAGGAAATAACTAAGACTGAAAGTAAATTACTCAAATGAAATTAAATCAAACAAAAGAAAAAAAATGCTCAATCTAGTTATCCACCAATTTAATCATTGTTGATGCAAAATCAATCCCCGGCAACGGCACCATAAACTTGATACACGGAAACTTGTCTCTCAACAGATTTTCCTCCGCAAGTATACCGAATTGTCGTCAAGTAAAAACTCACAATAGAGTGAGGTTGAATCCCACAGGGATTGATTGGTCAAGCAACTTTAATTGGAGGAATGTTCTAGTTGAGCTAAGCAGAGTTTGATTTGAGAATTGCAGGAAATTAAATGGCGGGAAAGTAAATGGCAGAAAATGTAAATGCTGGAAATAAAGAGCTGAATATAAACGACGGAAAGTAAATTGCAGAATCTTAAATGGGGAATGGGGAATTTAGCATGAAAGTAAATGGCAGAAAGTAAAGAGAATGGGTAAGATCAGAAATGGGGGATTCATTGGGCTTAGGAGATGTTGCATTCTCCGGATCAAGTTCATTTTCATCTCTTCCTCAATCAATGCATTCATTGATCTCCTTGGCAATGTTAAGTGATTGAATTCCAATTCCTTGGTAATTCAATCTCTTAAATCTTGATCAATAGCCAATTCCTTGGTCTAATTGCTCATGAGAAGAGATGAAGTATGGTCACTGATTGTACCACATGTATTTCCAAATTAAAGTATTGGGAGAATTATATGTCACCATATCCGCCCAACCCCCAATTTGGTCCAACATGAGAGCATTTCTAGCATGATCCCTTCATTCCTCTTCTAAGGTTCCAAAGAGATCCAAGTATGAATAGCTTCTTTTCCAAGACAACTACCCAATTGGATGAAGATTGAAAGCTTTCTAGTAAAATTAAGAGAAAAGAAAGAAGAAGAATAATGAAAACTATTATTGATCCATCAAATTACAACAGAGCTCCCTAACCCAATGAAAGGGGTTTAGTTGTTCATGGCTCTGGGAATGGAAAATAAAGATGGAGAATGCATTCTGAAAGTAAAACTAGAAGTTGCAGAGAAAGTAAAATTATACAGAGAGTAGTCCTCTCAATCCAAAAGGCTTTCTCTCTAGTTCAAAACTACTCCTATTTATCTACTCTTCTGATCTTCTAGTTGGCTCTTCAAGTCTTGGATATGGGCCTTTGGATCTTGAGTTGAAGCAGTTATCATCTTTAGTGGGCTCAGCTTCACTTGCAGAGAAAGTGTGCAGTAGACATGGACTTTAGCTTAGGGCGTTAGTGGTGTTAACGTTAAGTGAAAATGTGGGGTCGAGAACGTTAGTGACAATCACCTTTTTCACTAACGTTCCTAACCCAAAATGGTCCACGTTAACTTCAACATTAGTGGCACTAATGTGATCACTAACATTGCCTCTTGGCCTTTCGCAAACGTTACTGGGGTTTACCTTTCCCAATAATGTTGAGAGTACCCCTTTCTCCTTACGCTAGAGTTCACGTTAGTATAATTAACGTGACCTTTAACGTAGGCTTGCCAAACCTTCGAGAGCGTTAGTGACACCTACCTTTTTAACTAACGCTCCAAAATGCCCCTTTCCCACGTTAGTGCCTCACGTTAATTACATTAACGTGACCACTAACGTGGTGTTAATTGCCATCTCCAACGTTAGTGACAAAGGTGAGTGTCACTAACGTTGGCTCATCATCCCTTTCCTCCACGTTAGCTTCCACGTTAATCTAATTAACGTGGTAACTAACGTAGCTCATAGTGGCTTAGTCCAACGTTAGTGACAAAGGTGAGTGTCACTAACGTTGGCGATTCGTCGCTCCTTCCACGTTAGAGTTCACGTTAACTAAGTTAACGTGGCTCTTAACGTAGCCAATATGGGCTTAGTCCAACGTTAGTGACAAAGGTGAGTGTCACTAACGTTGGCATTATCTTCCTCTTCCACGTTAGAGTTCACGTTAACTGAGTTAACGTGACTATTAATGTGGCCAATTGCCCTTTTGGAGCGTTAGTGGCACTCACTTTTACCACTAATGCTTGGAGCTTCCTTTTCCTCCACGTTAACTACCACGTTAATATAGTTAACGTGGTAATTAATGTGGGCTATGATGGCTTCGAAGATGTTATTGGCGATCACTTTTCTCATTAACGTTGCAAGCTAGCTCCCATTCCACGTTAGTGGTCACGTTAGTTAGACTAACGTGGCTACTAACGTGGCTTTTCCTTGCTTCCTTTGTCCTAAAATCAAGCAAATAAAGTGCATCAAAGCTCTGATCCAAGTTATGAGTCATGCATCATCCAATTTGTCATTAAATTCATGCATAATTCTCATGAAATCATATAAAATTCACAATGTTTGCTTGAATCAAGATGTAAGTGAAATTCTACCCAAAACTTGCTTATTTCCTAAGATAATGGATGAAACTACCCTAAAACAGTAAAGAAAAGGTCAGTGAAACTGGCCAAAATGCCCTGGCATCAACCAGTAAGTGCACTGGGTTGTCTAAGTAATACCTGAGCGAGTCAAGGTCGATCCCACGAGGATTGTGGTTTCAAGCAATCTATGATTATCTTGCAGATCTTAGTCAGGTGAATAGAAGAGTTGTTGGTTTTGGTTAAAAGCATATAACAGTGATATAAACATAACATTACTTAGAAGTTGTGTAAATTATGATAAGAATGTGGTTAAGGCTTGGAGATGCTTTGTCTTTCTGGATTAACTCTGGTATTACTGTCTTCTTCAATTGTGAATGATTTCTTCTATGGCAGGCTATATGTGATTGACACTGGTTTGAGTAGCCGCCAATACTCCTCCAAATCTGAACCTCAGGATTTGTGCAGATCCATTCTGATTGAGGGTGAAGCTCCTGCAGTTCATTCTCTTTGGTGATCCTACTCAAAACGCCACAGACAAGGTCGAATCTTCCGGATCAGAGGATGCTGGACCTTGGTTCTAACCTCTACCACAGAGACCCTAATCTCCGTATACTTCGACTAAACTGGTGTCTCGAGAAGTCCCCAACGAAGTCGTGGATTAGCTGTCTAAGAGATGTATAATCAAGATGGCGGTTCGATGCTTTCCACGTAAGTATTCACACGAACCCAAGAAGAACACAAGTGGTTGTCAGGCACGCGGTCTTATTATGAAGAACGAAGATGATTGTCACGGGTCATCCCATTCATCAAGTTGAAGAACGAAGATACATCTTAGAATTAAATCAAACACAGATTGAAGAGAAACAGTAATACTTTTATTAATCCATAAAACTCAGCAAGGCTCCTCCCCTCAACCTAGGAGGTTAAGAAACTCATACTGATAGAAAATACAAAGTGTAAAACGAAATATGACAGATCCCCCTTTATGAGAGGTGTAAAAGTTCTTTAAATACTAAGCTAATGACTAAGGATTACATAAGAAAGGGTAAAACAGTCTTTTAGTGCTAAAATCCACTTTTGGGGCCCACTTGGTGAGTGTTTGGGCTAAGCTTTGATGAGATCCACGTGCTAGGAGGCCTCTAGGGTGTTGAAAGTTGGCTAGGGGATCTTCTTTGGGCGTTTGGACGCTGGTCTCCCCCTTTGGGCGCTGGACGCCTGGAATAAGGCAGGAGGCTGGCGTTGGACGCCAGTTTTGGGCCTTCAAGTCTGAAGTAAAGTATAGACTATTATACATTGCTGGAAATCTCTGGAAGTTGGATTTCCAAATCCATTGAGAATGCTCCATTTGGACTTCTGTAGCTCCAGAAAAGCTCTTTTGAGTGCAAGGAGGTCAGATCTGGACAGCATCTGCAGTGCTTTCTTTGTCTCTGAATCAAACTTTTGCTCCAGCTCCTCAATTTCAGCTAGATAATACCTGAAATTGTACAAAAACACACAAAGTCATAGTAGAATCCAAAAATTTGAATTTAACACTAAAACCCCTGAAAACTTAATAAAACTTAAAGAAAACATGCTAAAACTATATGAAAATGATGCCAAAAAGCGTATAAAATATCCGCTCATCACAACACCAAACTTAAACTGTTGCCTGTCCCCAAGCAACTAAAAATACTATAGGATAAAAAGAAGAGTAAGATACAATAAATCTCAGACTTTCCAACGAAGCTCAGTTTCAATTAAATGAGCGAGACTTAGTAGCTTTTTGCTTCTGAATATTTTTGGCATCTCACTATCCATTAAAACTCAGAAATGTTGGTCTCTTTAGGAACTTAGAATCCAGATGATATTATTGACTCTCCTAATTCAGTTCTTTTTTATTCTTGAACACAGCTTTCAGAGTCTTGGTCGTGACCCTAAGCACTTTGTTTTCCAGTATTACCACCAGATACATAAATGCCACAGACACTTTAGCTGGGTGAATCCTTTCGGATTGTGATTCAGCTTTGCTAGAATCCCTAGATAGAGGTGTCCAGAGTTCTTAAGAACACTCTTTTTGCTTTGGATCACGACTTTAACAACTCATTCTCAAGCTTTTCACTTGACACCTTCACACCACAAGCATATGGTTAGGGACAGCTTGGTTGAGCTGCTTAGGCTAGGATTTTATTTTCCTTGTAGGTCCTCCTAACCATTGATGCTCAAAGTCTTGGATCCTTTTACCCTTACCTTTTGGTTTAAAGGGTTATTGGCTTTTTGCTCTTGCCTTTTGGTTTAAAGATTACTTTTCCTTTTTTCATCATTCTTTCAAGAACCAACATTCTTAATTTCCAACTTCAAATATGCACTGTTCAAAAGAAAACAAAAGCAATGCCACCACATCAAAATAATTGAACTATTCTTATTATATAACTCAAAATTCATGTATCTCTCAATTCTTTTAAAATAAAATTTTCTTTCAAGTAAGGTGAGAGATATATGGAACATTTTATAACTTTAAGACATCGATGATCATGCAACAAGAACAAGAGAACAGACAATAAAACATGACAGAAAGTAGAAAAATAACATAAGAAAAGGGGATTAAGAGAACGAATCCTCCTTAGTGAAGGCGGCTACTACTCCTCCTTGTCTTCAATGTAATGCTTGATATCTTCAATGTCACTACCTTGTCTCTGTTGTTCTTCCCTCATGGCTCTTTGTAGGAGTGGTAGAAGTAAAAAAGCAAAGCTTTTGCAACACCAAACTTAAGAGTTTTGATCGTCCTTGAGCAAATATGATAGGTGGGGTAGTGGAGAGTTTGTGGGACCCACTGGTCCTGAAAGGCTAGGAAATTCGAATTCCCAGCCCCTTGTGGGCGTTGAACACCTGCTGGGGTGTTCCTGCCCGGCGTTTAGCGCCAGGTCTCTACCCCATCACTGGCGTTTAATGCCAGCAATGTGCTTCCTGGTTGGGATTCAACGCCAGCAAGGTCTTTGCTACAAGGTATTCTATTTTCAGCTCTGACTATTTCTGTTTTTGTTCTAACTACTGCACATGATCACAAACATTAAAAAGCAAGGGAAATCTCTAAAAATTAACTAAAATAAACTCAAATGAAAAATAAACAAACAAAAAAAGAATAGAAATATTCTACTTATAGTTGGGTTGCCTCCCAACAAGCGCTTCTTTAATGTCATTAGCTTGACGAACAACTCCTTTCAAGGAGGAAGATAGTTATAGAGGAATAAATTCTTACTCCTTATTGGGAGCTTTATTCATGTGCTCTTATGGATTAGCTTAACACGCTCAAGAGACAAGCTTTTGTTCACTGCATGAGGTAGGGTTGGGCTTGCAGCAATATGCTGGTGTCCCTTCTTGCCACTTCCCTCTTCCATGGTGAATACCATGATGAGATAAGTGAACATTACCATTTTCCATGGTGAAAAGCCTTCAGTATGGATATTTTTGTTTTTCCAGCCCCTAGGTATCTTCCTTTTGAGGCGTTCCTCCTTGGTGGATAGTGTACATCCAACACCAAACTTACGTTTGGTCTTAGGAGGGATTGAATTAGTTCTATCCAAGGGAGGAGGCTTGAATGCTGAATCCTTTATGCTTGTGCCTCCCTTGTCAGGGGGTAATGGAGGGTCAAGAACCTTGAACACCATCCAGTCCTCATGCAAGGTAATCCTTGTTTCTTGTGCCTCTTGGATTCTCAACTTCTTCATCACAGATGAAGGTATCAGATTTAAAATTAAGCCAAGATCATACAGGGCTTTGTTAAGAGTGATCTTTCCAGTAGTCCATAGGATTTGAAAGTTTCCTGGATCTAGCATCTTCCTTGGCAGCTTATTCTGAATTAAGATACTGTACTTCTCAGTAAGTACCTCAATTTCATCTCCCCTTAGGTTCTTCTTTTCAAATACCTTGGTAAAAGAGATGTTGACTTGCAGCTTCTTGAATGCTGCTTGGAAATGACCCAACTGCTCATCTACCGGTTCTTTCTACATGCCAAGGAAAGATGGCTCTTAAGACTCTTTTACCTCTGCAAGGGAGTGCTCTGTGGTAATCACAGGCTTCTCTTGCACATCCAGAGAAGATTCAACTCGAGGTTCCTTCTCCCTTGTAGGGCCGTGCTTAATGGAATTCTCAGGATCCTCCTGGATCTTGATTGCCTTCAGTCCCTCAGTAGCATGCTCCTGAGGTTCGGCCTCCTTGGCAAAGACTACTGTCTCACTTTCTTTTAAGGTCTCCTTCCCAGAGAGCATCAGGCTTTCTGTGAGGGCCCTCTAGGGATGCACTTCCTCAAATAACTCAGTATGAGGAATATTAACCTGCTCAGGCGTCCATTAGTCATGGGTGAGAGTGTCTCCTTGAGGGTAGTTACCACTTATATCACTAGGAGAATTATAAACCTCAGTAGGGGGTGTGACTACAGTCTTGATGAGTCCATGTTTTTCGATGTATTTTGTCTTGATTTGAATGGATTCTAGCACATGAACTCATACTTAATCACCAAAATATCATACTTTTGTGTTTGATCCCTAATTTGATTCTAAATGTGAAAACATACGTTTTAATGCTTAGATTAGTGATTTTTAATTCCACTTTTATGTCATTCGATGCCGTGATATGGTTTGTGAGTGATCTCAGACCTTAGAGACAAGAATGGATGGCCAAAAGTGGAAGAAAGCATGTAGAAAATAAGGGAAAAGCACACACAGCGAAGTGTGCGTGCGCACGAGAACCTATGCGTACGCACAGGCCGACATTCAGCAAAGTGTGCAGACGCACACGTCTGTGCGTCCGTACAGGTCCTTACACGTGATTGCATTAATGAAACACGTGCTGCACGAATTTGGAGGCCCTTGGCTCATTTTTTGAAGGCTGAAATGCTGAATGGGAGTGCTATATAAAGGGGAAATCAACACATTTGAAGCGGAGCTCACTTAGATAATTTTTAGAGAGTAATGAGGAGTAGGAGTAGGAGTAGTGTAGCTTTGCTCTCTTAGGGTTTCATTTTAATTTCCATTTTCTATTGTAGCATTTTATAGCAAGCTTTGATTTTGGATTTTGCTTCTTTAATTGTAACTACTCTCAATTTCATTTTTAATTATAACACTTTTACTTTCATTCTCTTTGGTTCAAGTTACTTGTTCATACTTGCAATTTTATGTTTCTTGAAATTTTGATCAATAAATTTTATGTTTCATGCTCCCCTTATGTTTGATTGCTTGTTTATATTTGGTTTTGTTGATAGTTGGTTATAGTTTTCCATTTTACTTTGCAATTTTCCATACTTTACTTTTATGCACACAAGGTGTTTGTGGAAATGCCAACTTTAAGTTTTGAGTAGATTTTCCCACCTTGGCTTGATGTTTGAGTTCCTAGGATACTAAAGTCATAATTTCTGACATTTAGTGGTAATTCTTGGGTAGTTAGTTGACTATTGTTTTCATTGACGCTAGCCTTTTATCAACTAGTTTGGTAAATTGGTTAGGACTTATGAATCAAGGTCAATTATGCTTGCTTGACTTATTCCTCGATGGTTGGGGTTAACTAGGTGAGATTGACTCATCATAATTATCATAGTTGTGGTTATGGCAATGATAGGATTCCTTAAATACTCTTATTCTCAAGTCAAGGCTCTTTATTGCATTTCTAGCATTTTTACTAGTTTTGATCTTACCTTCTCTTTACTTGCATTAATTACAATTTTGAGCATCTCTTAGTTCTTTTATTACTTAGTTTCTTTAATCCTTCGTTCTTTAATTCAAAACCCCTTTGTCCTCTTAACAACCGAAAGCGCATAACACTCCGATTGCATTCCTAGGGAGAACGACCCGAGGTTTAAATACTCTCGGTTTATATATGTTTTGAATTTATTATTTGATATTGAGAATTCATTGTTGGTTTAGACTATGCTACCAAAAAATTGATGCTTGTCTTTGATCGATTCCGAACCACACAATAAATTTTCTTGTATCAAATTTGGCACCGTTACCGGGGAATGCAAGCGGTGTTATATCTTTTGGTTGATGTAAATATGTTGATAGTGTAAATAACACTTTTTGGTTGTTTGTTTGCTTTTCCTAGTAGGTTTTTATTTATATTTTCTTGATGACTTTTTCACACCAGCACCACAATGCACCCCAATGGAACCCAAACACTTGCGTTCCTAGTCACCAATCTTTCACACCACCACCTCACTTCATGCAAAGTCAAAACCCTTACCCTCACGAGTTTGATTGTCAACCTTTATCACCTCAATCTTTGTCTTCATATATGAATCAAGCCACACAAGAAGTACTTTTCATGCTCATTCAAGAACAACAAGAGTTCCGGAAGAAGCAAGAGCAAGTTATGTCTACCTTAGCAAAAGCTTTGGATTATTTAGCTTCATTGCATTCATTCCACAAGCAAGAAGTTCTATGTGGATAAATGTGTGGGACCAAGTGAAAAGTGTGGAGTGAAAGAAGAATTGTGAAGCCAAGAAGACGACGTCAAGTCGCAACATGAAGTGCAAAAGGAGATAAATGAAGAGTTGGTAGGAATTGATCAAGAGGATTTCGTCATTCGAGATTTTTTGTCCAACTTGGATAATTCCTTCTATGACATTCATGAACCTCCATTATTAGATTTGGAAGGAGATGTTGATGTGAACTTCACACAACCTCCAATTCTTGACTTGAGTGATGATGAAGAAAATTCAAAAGAGGTTGAGGAATATTTTAGTTGCCAAGAGGTGAAAGCATTTGTGCAAGAGCGAATTGAGTGGGTGAAGAATTCTCCAACAAGCTTTCTAGCCCCACATCAATATGCCGTTTTAGAAACGGATGGTCAACTTCAAACCTTTCTTGGAGTAGTGGATGGTGAAGAGAAGAATGTTGATTGGCCAAGAGATGGAAAGTTCATCCAAGGAGCCAGTCTAACCTTTAGAGCTCAATTATGGTGCAAAAGTCAATGTAGTGGATTCCGGGAGGTACACAAGTGTTCTATAGTGATTCAAGACATTTTTCATCCAAGTGCAATAGTGAAGATCAAGAAGAGGATGAACAAAAGACTAGAGTATGGGATCCCGGCATAAATTTAAAGAGTCAACAAAGTTGGATCCTAATTGCTAGCTTGAAATCTCTCTTGAGTTTGATGCAATCTAATTGGGACCTCGAAGGTCGAATCAATAGCAAACTTGGTTGGAGATTCAAGGAGGAGTAGAACCATAAGCTACCCTAACTAGGATCTCCTCACTAAGTCCAACTTAGGACTATAAACCAAAGTGCTAGGTGGGAGGCACCCCACCATGGTAATATCCTTCTAACTTTCTCTCTTTTACCTTTTGTTTCATGAATAATTGGTTATATTGCTTGGTTGATTAGATTTATTTTGATGTCTGTTAAGTAATTTTAGGGAAATAATGTGTTTTTGGGAGTTTTGTGATGTTTTGTGACTTGAAAACCTATTTTGGGTATCAAGTTTGGTGCCTTAGAGCCAAAATTTTCGTTGCAAGAACAGAGACCTGTGCGTTCGCACAGCCTTTTGCGCATGCATAGTTCCCCTATTTTCCAGCACCTGTGCGTCCGCAGAGCAATGTGCGCCTGCACACCCCTAAACACTCCCCTGCTCGCGGCGGATGCACCCTATGTCTGTCTGAACGCAACCCTTCCTTTCCCTCTGTGCGGCTGCACACCATGCATGCATCCGCACACTTCACCCTGATCATCATTTCAAAAAAAAAAAAACCACTTGTGCGAGCGCATAGCTCTGTGCACCCGCATAGCCTGTAGCGACCCCTCTGGTCGCGGCGACCGCACCTCTTGTGCGAGGGAACTGATGAGCGGATAATTTATACGCTTTTTGGCATTATTTTTAGTATGTTTTCAGTTGATTTTAGTTAGTTTTTATTATATTTTTATTAGTTTTTATTTAAAATTCACTTTTTTGGACTTTACTATGAGTTTGTGTATTTTTCTGTGATTTCAGGTATTTTCTGGCTGAAATTGAGGGACCTGAGCAAAAATCTGATTCAGAGGCTGAAAAAGGACTGCAGATGCTGTTGGATTCTGACCTCCCTGCACTCGAAGTGGATTTTCTGGAGCTACAAAAGCATAATTGGCGCGCTCTCAATTACGTTAGAAAGTAGACATCCTGGGCTTTCCAGAAATATATAATAGTCTATACTTTACGCAAGATTTGATGGCCCAAACCGGCGTTCCAAGTTAGCTTAAGAATTCTGGCGTTTAACACCAGAACTGGCATAAAAGCTGGAGTTAAACGCCCCAACTGGCACAAAAACTGGTGTTTAACTCCAAGAAAAGTCTCTACACATGAAAGCTTCAATGCTCAGCCCAATCACACACCAAGTGGGTCCCGAAAGTGGATTTTTACACTAAACACTCTAGCTTACTCATTTTCTGTAACCCTAGGTCACTAGTTTACTATAAAAACTACTTTTAGTAATTCATCTTGTACCTCATGACATTCTACACATTTCATATTGTATCTTCTACGGCATGAGTCTCTAAACCCCATTGTTGGGGGTGAGAAGCTCTACTGTGTTTCGATGAATTAATGCAATTACTACTGTTTTCCATTCTATCACGCTTGCTTCTATTCTAAGATATTCATTTGCACTTCAACCTGATGAATGTGATGATCCGTGACAATCATCATCATTCTCACCTATGAATGCGTGCCTGACAACCACTTCCGTTCTACATGCAATCAAGCTTGAATGTGTATCTCTTGGGTTTCTAATCTAAGATTAGAACCTTCGTGGTATAGGCTAGAATTATTGGCAGCCATTCCTGAGGTCCGGAAAGTCTAAACCTTGTCTGTGGTATTCTGAGTAGGATCTGGGAAGGGATGATTGTGATGAGCTTCAAACTCGCGAGTGTTGGGCGTGTGACAGGCGCAAAAGGATCAATAGATCCTATTCCAGCATGATCGAGAACCGATAGATGATTAGCCGTGCGGTGACAACGCATTTGGAATATTTTCACAGAGAGGACGGGAAGTAGCCATTGACAACGGTGATGCCCAACATAAAGCTTGCCATGGAAGGAGCCTTGCGTGTGTGAAGAAGAAGATAGTAGGAAAGCAGAGATTCAGGGGACAGAGCATCTCCAAAACTTCAACATGTTCTTCATTACTGCATAACAAGTATTTATTCATGTTCTTTTACTTTTTACAATTAAATATGAGAATTATTGATATCCTGACAATCTCCGTGCGATTGACCCTTACTCACGTAAGGTATTACTTGGACGACCCAGTGCACTTGCTGGTTAGTTGTGCGGAGTTGCAAAAGTGTGATTGTAATTTCGTGCACCAAGTTTTTGGCGCCGTTGCCGGGGAATATTCGAGTTTGGACAACTGACGGTTTATCTTGTTGCTTAGATTATGAATATTTTATTTTTATTGGTTTAGAGTCTTTTATTTGAGTTTAGTTTCATATTTTAAGTTTGGTGTCAATTGCATGCTTTTACATTCTTTTAATTTTTCGAATTTGCATACTCTTAGTTGTTTCTTGATCTTTAAAAATTCTAAGTTTGGTATCTTCTTTGTGTTTTCTTTTAATTTTTCGAAAATTTATGTTTAATTTTCTCAAAATTTTAAGTTTGGTGTGTTTTTGTGCTTTTATTTACTTAAACATTTTTTCAAAAATTTGTTCTTGATGTTCATCTTGACATTCAAAGTGTTCTTGGTGTTCATCTTGACATTCAAAGTTTTCTTGTTTGTTCTCCTTGTTTTGATCTAAAATTTCTAAGCTTAGTGTCGTTTTGTTGTTTTTCTCTTTCCTCATTAAAATTTAAAAATAAAAAAATATCTTTTCCTTATTTTACTCATAATTTTCGAAATTTAGCATTAAAGTAGTCAAAGATTTTCAAAATCATATCTTTTCTTTTTAATCAAGTCAAAATTCTAATTTCAAAAATTGACTTTTTCAAATCTTTTTCAAAAAAAAAAAAATCAAATCTTTTTAATTTCTTCAATCATATCTTCTCAATCGTATCTTTTCCAAAATAATCCTCAATCATATCTTTTTGATTGCTAATCTCAAAATCTTTTTAATTAATTAATTAATTTAGTCTTCAATTTGCTTTTATTTCAATTTCTTCTAATTTTCGAATTTATATTCAATTTCTCAATTATTTTATTTTGTTTTATTTTATCTTATTTTAATTTTGGTTACCTTAAAAAAATATAATCTATTTACAATTCATATCAATTCCCTTTTCTCTATCGTGGACATAAGTGGAAATGAACAGTCCAGAAGGACTCTGGGGTCATATGCCAACCCCATTACAGCTGCATATGGGAGTAGCATCTGTATACCTCCCATCAAAGAAAGCCGTTTTGAGCTAAATCCTCAGCTCATTATCATGGTGCAGCAAAATTGCCAGTATTCCGGTCTTCCACAGGAAGAACCTACTGAGTTTCTGACACAGTTTTTACAAATTGCTGACACAGTACGTGATAAAGAAGTGGATCAGGATGTCTACAGATTATTACTGTTTCCATTTGCTGTAAAAGATCAAGCTAAGAGGTGGTTAAATAACCAACCCACAGCAAGCATAAAAACATGGAGACAGTTATCAGACAAATTTCTGAATCAATTTTACCCTCCAAAAAGGATGACACAGCTAAGGCTGGACATCCAAGGCTTTAAACAAGAGGATCATGAATCCCTTTATAATGCCTGGGAGAGGTATAGAGGGATGCTAAGGAAATGCCCCTCTGAAATGTTTTCAGAGTGGGTACAGTTAGAAATCTTCTACTATGGACTTACAGAAAGAGCTCAAATGTCTCTAGACCACTCAACTGGTGGATCTATACACATGAGAAATACAATTGAAGAGGCTCAAGAACTCATAGATACAGTTGCTAGAAATCAACATCTGTACTCAAGCAATGAGCCCTCCAAAGAAAAAGAAGCTATGGTAGCAACTATTGATCATAATCCTCAAGAACAGATTGTTGAACTAAATCAGCAATTACTTCTAATGACAAAACAATTAGCAGAATTCAAGGAGATACTCCAAGACACTAAAAATGCTAACAAGAATATAGAAGCACAATTAAATCAGACAAGACAGTAGCTATCTAAACAGATAACAGAAGAATGCTAAGCTGTTCAACTAAGGAGCGGGAAGACATTGAATAATTCAGTTCAAAGTAGCAAAAAGTCAAGAAAGGAACAAATGACAGAGGATTATCAAACCAATGCCCAAAATCCCTCTGAGGACAGTGGTGCACGAAATTGTGATCTCAGGCAACGGCGCCAAAAACTCTGTACGCACGTCTTAATAAATTGTTTTTCATTCACAACTTCGATACAACTAACCAGCAAGTGCACTGGGTCGTCCAAGTAATAAAACCTTACGTGAGTAAGGGTCGATCCCACGGAGATTGTTGGTTTGAAGCAAGCTATGGTCACCTTGTAAATCTCAGTCAGGTGGATATAAAATAGTTGATTATGGAGTTTTCGAAAATAAATGATAAATAAACAGAAAATAAAGATAGAAATACTTATGTATATTATTGGTGAGAATTTCAGATAAGTGTATGGAGATGCGTTCGTTCCTCTGAACTTCTGCTTTCCTGCTATCTTCATCCAATCAATCTCACTCCTTTCCATGGCTGGCTTTATGTAAGGACATCACCATTGTCAATGGCTACTTTTAATCCTCTCTGTGAAAATGGTCCGATGCGCTGTCACTGCATGGCTAATCATCTGAAGGCATCACCGTGGTCAATGGCTGCATCCTATCCTCTTGTGAAAATGGTCCAAATGCTCTGTCACAGCACGACTAATCATCTGAGGTTCTCGATCATAATGGAATAGGATTCACCCTCCTTTTACGTCTGTCACTACGCCCAGCACTCGCGAGTTTGAAGTTCGTCACAGTCATTCAATCCCAGAATCCTACTCGGAATACCACAGACAAGGTTTAGACTTTTCAAATTCTCATGAATGCTGCCATCAATCTAGCTTATACCACGAAGATTCTGATTAAGAGATCCAAGAGATAATCATCCAATCTAAGGTGGAACGGAAGTGCTTGTCAGGCAGGCGTTCGTGGGGGAATGATGATGATTGTCACGTTCATCACATTCATGTTGAAGTGTGAATGAATATCTTAGAAGCGGAATAAGTTGAGTTGAATAGAAAAACAGTAGTACTTTGCATGAATTCATGAGGAACAGCAGAGCTCCACACCTTAATCTATGGAGTGTAGAAACTCTACCGTTGAAAATACATAAGTGAAAGGTCCAGGCATGGCCGAATGGCCAACCCCCAAAACGAGATCATAGGATCAAAAATACAATCCAGGATCTTCCAAAGAACCCAAATACAATAGTAAAAAGTCCTATTTATACTAAACTAGTTACTAGGGTTTACAGAAGTAAGTAATTGATGCATAAATCCACTTCCGGGGCCCGCTTGGTGTGTGCTTGGGCTGAGCTTGAATGTTACACGTGCAGAGGCTCTTTCTGGAGTTGAACACCAGGTTGTAACGTGTTTCTGACATTCAACTCTGGTTTGTGACGTGTTTCTGGCGTTTAACTCCAGACAGCAGCGTAGAACTGGCGTTCAACGCCCTTTTACGTCGTCTAAACTCGGCCAAAGTATGGACTATTATATATTTCTGGAAAGCCCTGGATGTCTAATTTCCAAAGCAATTGAAAGCGTGCCATTTTAAGTTCTGTAGCTCCAGAAAATCCATTTTGAGTGCAGGGAGGTCAGAATCCAACAGCATCAGCAGTCCTTCTTCAACCTCTGAATCTGATTTTTGCTCAAGTCCCTCAATTTCAGCCAGAAAATACCTGAAATCACAGAAAAACACACAAACTCATAGTAAAGTCTAGAAATGTGAATTTAACATAAAAACTAATAAAAACATCCCTAAAAGTAACTAGATTCTACTAAAAACATACTGAAAACAATGCCAAAAAGCGTATAAATTATCCGCTTCATCACAACACCAAACTTAAATTGTTGCTTGTCCCCAAGCAACTAAAAATCAAATAGGATAAAAAGAAGAGAATATACTATAAATTCCAAAATATCAATGAAACATAGCTCCAATCAGATGAGCGGGACTTGTAGCTTTTTGCCTCTTGAATAGTTTTGGCATCTCACTTTATCCATTGAGGTTTAGAATGATTGGCATCTATACGAACTCAGAGTTCAGATAGTGTTATTGATTCTCCTAGTTCAGTATGTTGATTCTTGAACACAGCTAATTTATGAGTCTTGGCCATGGCCCTAAGCACTTTGTTTTCCAGTATTACCACCGGATACATAAATGCCACAGACACATAATTGGGTGAACCTTTTCAGATTGTGACTCAGCTTTGCTAAAGTCCCCAATTAGAGGTGTCCAGGGTTCTTAAGCACACTTTTTTTTTTGCTTTGGACCTTGACTTTAACCGCTCAGTCTCAAGTTTTCACTTGACACCTTCACGCCACAAGCACATGGTTAGGGACAGCTTGGTTTAGCCGCTTAGGCCAGGATTTTATTCCTGTAGGCCCTCCTATCCACTGATGCTCAAAGCCTTGGGATCCTTTTTATTACCCTTGCCTTTTGGTTTTAAGGGTTACTGGCTTTTTGCTCTTGCCTTTTGGTTTTAAGAGCTTTTGGCTTTTTCTGCTTGCTTTTTCTTTCTATTTTTTTTTTCTTTTTTCACCTTTTTTTTAATTTTTTTTTTCTGCAAGCTTTGTTCTTTGCTGCTTTTTCTTGCTTCAAGAATCATTTTTATGATTTTTTAGATTATCAAATAACATGTCTCCTTGTCATCATTCTTTCAAGAGCCAACATATTTAACATTCTTAAACAACAACTTCAAAAGACATATGCACTGTTCAAGCATTCATTCAGAAAACAAAAAGTATTGTCACCACATCAATATAATTAAACTAAGTTCAAGGATAAATTCAAAACTCATGTACTTCTTGTTCTTTTGAATTAAAACATTTTTCATTTAAGAGAGGTGATGGATTCATAGGACATTCATAACTTTAAGACAAAGTTACTAAATACTAATGATCATGTAATAAGACACAAACATGGATAATCACTTAACATAAAGAAAACAAAAAACAAAGAATGTAAGAACAAGGAATGAGTCCACCTTAGTGATGGTGGCGTTTCCTTCTTGAGGAACCAATGATGTCCTTGAGCTCTTCTATGTCTCTTCCTTGTCTTTGTTGCTCCTCCCTCATTGCTTTTTGATCTTCTCTGATTTCATGAAGGATGATGGAGTGCTCTTGATGTTCCACCCTTAGTTGTCCCATGTTGGAACTTAATTCTCCTAGGGAGGTGTTGATTTGCTCCCAATAGTTTTGTGGAGGAAGATGCATTTGAGGCATCTCCGGGATCTCATGGTGATGAGCTTCATGCATCTCTTGAGCTCCATGAATGGGCTCTCTTGTTTGCTCCATCCTTTTCTTAGTGATGGGCTTCTCTTCCTCAATGGGAATGTCTCCTTCTATGTCAATCCCAGCCGAATTGCATAGATGGCAAATGAAGTGAGGAAAAGCTAACCTTGCCATAGTGGAGGACTTGTCAGCCACCTTGTAGAGTTCTTGAGGTATAATCTCATGAACCTCCAGCTCTTCTCTAATCATGATGCTATGGATCATGATGGCCCGGTCTATAGTAACTTCAGACCGGTTGCTAGTGGGAATGATTGAGCGTTGAATGAACTCCAACCATCCTCTAGCTACAGGCTTAAGGTCCAGTCTTCTCAATTGAACCGGTTTGCCTTTTGAGTCAATCTTCCATTGAGCTCCTTCCACACATATGTCCATGAGAACTTGGTCTAACCTTTGATCAAAGTTGACTCTCCTTGTGCAGGGGCGTGCGTTCTCTTCCATCAGTGGCAAGTTGAATGCCAACCTTACATTTTCCGGACTAAAATCTAAGTAATTCCCCCGAACCATGGTGAGATAATTCTTTGGGTTCGGGTTCTTACTTTGATCATGGTTCCTTGTGATCCATGCATTAGCATAGAACTCTTAAACCATTAGAGTTCCGACTTATTGGATGGGGTTTGTTAGAACTTCCCAACCTCTTTTATGGATCTCATGTCGGATCTCCGGATACTCATTTCTCTTGAGTTTGAAAGGGACCTCGGAGATCACCTTCTTCTTGGCCACAACATCATAGAAGTGGTCTTGATGAGCTTTGGAGATGAATCTTTCCATCTCCCATGACTCGGAGGTGGAAGCTTTTGTCTTTCCTTTCCCTTTTCTAGAGGATTCTCCGATCTTGGGTGCCATCAATGGTAATGGAAAAACAAAAAGCTTATGCTTTTACCACACCAAACTTAGAATATTGCTCGCCCTCGAGCAAGAGAAGAAAGAATAGATGAAGAAGAAGAAGAAAATATAGAGGAGAGGAGGGAGAGGTGTATTCGGCCAAGAAGGGGAAGAGAGGGTTGTGTTGTGTGAAAATGAGGAAGAATGGAGGGCTTTATATAGGGAAGGGAGGGGGGTTAATTTCGGCCATATAGGGTGGGTTTCGGTGGGAAATTGATTTTGAATTTTGAAGGTAGGTGGAGTTTATGAGGTAGGTTTATGGGGAAGAGTGGATAATGTGAGTGGTGAAGTGGTGATAGGGAAGAGAGATTGAGGTGATTGGTGAAGAGTTTTGGGAAAGAGTGTTTATTGGAAAGAGAGGATGAACATTGAAAAGAGGGAAGAGAGTGAGTGGTGGTAGGTGGGGATCCTGTGAGATTCACAGATCCTGAGGTGTCAAGGATTTGCATCCCTGCACCAATTAGGCATGTAAAATGCCTCTGCATGCAATTCTGGTGTTTAAACGCCGAATTGATGCTTGTTCTGGGCGTTCAGCGCCCAGATGCAGCATATTTCTGACGTTGAACGCCAGCCAGATGCTTGTTTCTGGCGTTCAGCGCCAGCTCTTCTTCACTGTACATTTCTGGCGTCTGAACGCTAGGATGCTGCTTGTTTCTGGCGTTCAACGCCAGAAACATGCTCTGTTCTGGCGTTGAACGCCAGACAGATGCTCCTTACTGGCGTTTAAACGCCAGTGAGATCCTCCTCCAGGGTGTGATTTTTCTTCTGCTGTTTTTGATTCCGTTTTCAATTTTTCAGTTGTTTTTGTGACTCCACATGATCATGAACCTATAAAGACATATAACTAATAAAAATATAATTAAATAAAAATTGGGTTGCCTCCCAACAAGCGCTTCTTTAATGTCAATAGCTTGACAGTGGGCTCTCATGGAGCCTCACAGATGTTTAGAGCATTGTTGAGACTCCCCAACACCAAACTTAGAGTTTGGATATGGGAGTTCAACACCAAACTTAGAGTTTGGTTGTGGCCTCCCAACACCAAATTTAGAGTTTGACTCTGCAGTGGGAGAAGCTTACTGTGCCTCTTTTCCATGTTTATAGAAGGATGTCCTTGAGTTTTAAATTCAAGGGAGTCCTTATTCAATTGAAGGACTAGTTCACCTCTGTTAACGTCAATCACAGCCCTTGCTGTGGCTAGGAAGGGTCTTCCAAGGATGATGGATTCATCCTCATCCTTCCCAGTATCTAGGCTTATGAAATCAGCAGGGATGTAAAAGCCTTCAACCTTTACCAATATGTCCTCTACTTGTCCATAAGCCTGTTTTCTGGAATTGTCTGCCATCTCTAATGATATTTTAGCAGCTTGCACCTCAAAAATTCCCAGCTTCTCCATTATAGAGAGTGGCATGAGGTTTATTCCTGACCCCAGGTCAGATAGAGCCTTCTCAAAGGTCATGGTGCCTATGGTACAAGGTATTAGGAACTTTCCAGGATCCTGTTTCTTCTGAGGCAATCTCAGTTGATCCAATGCATTTAGTTCATTGGTGAACAGGGGAGGTTCATCTCCCCAAGTTTCATTACCAAATAATTTGGCATTCAGCTTCATGATTGCACCAAGGTACTTGGTAACTTACTCCTTAGTAACATCCTCATTCTCTTTAGAAGAGGAATACTCATCAGAGCTCATGAATGGCATAAGGAGGTTCAATGGAATCTCTATGGTCTCTAGATGAGTCTCAGATTCCTTTGGTTCCTCAGAGGGAAGCTCCTTATTGATCACTAGACGTCCCAGGAGGTCTTCCTCCTTGGGATTCACGTCCTCCCCTTCCTCTCTAGGTTTGGCCGTGTTGACTATGTCAATGGCCTTGCACTCTCCTTTTGGATTTTCTTCTGTATTGCTTGGGAGAGTACTAGGAGGGATTTCAGTAACTCTTTTACTCAGCTGGCCCACTTGTGCTTCCAAATTTCTAATGGAGGACCTTGTTTCATTCATGAAACTCACAGTGGCCTTAGATAGATCAGAGACTAAGTTTGCTAAATTAGAAGTATTTTGTTCAGAGTTCTCTGTCTGTTGCTAAGTGGATGATGGAAAAGACTTGCTATTGCTAAAACTGTTTCTTCCACCATTATTAAAGTCTTGTTGAGGCTTTTGTTGATCCTTCCATGAGAGATTTGGGTGATTTCTCCATGAGGGGTTATAGGTGTTTCCATATGGTTCACCCATGTAATTCACCTCTGCTATTGCAGGGTTTTCAGGATCATAGGCCTCTTCTTCAGAAGATGCCTCTTGAGTACTGTTGGATGCAGCTTGCATTCCATTCAGACTCTGAGAAATCATATTGACTTGCTGAGTCAATATTTTATTCTGGGCCAATATGGCATTCAGAGTATCAATTTCAAGAACTCCCTTCTTCATAGGCGTCCCATTATTCACAGGATTCCTTTCAGAAGTGTACATGAACTGGTTATTAGCAACCATGTCAATGAGTTCTTGAGCTTCTGCAGGCATTTTCTTTAGGTGAATGGATCCACCTGCAGAAGTATCCAATGACATTTTAGCTAATTCAGATAGACCATCATAGAATATATCCAGGATGGTCTATTCTGAAAGCATGTCAGAAGGACACTTTTTGGTCAGTTGCTTGTATCTCTCCCAAGCTTCATAGAGGGATTCACCTTCTTTCTGTTTGAAGGTTTGAACATCCACTCTAAGCTTACTAAGCTTTTGAGGAGGAAAGAACTTGGCTAAGAAAGCCATGACCAGCTTATCCCAAGAGTTCAGGCTATCTTTGGGTTGAGAGTCCAACCACACTCTAGCTCTGTCTCTTACAGCAAAAGGGAAAAGCATGAGCCTGTAGACTTCAGGATCTACTCCATTAGTCTTAACAGTATCACAGATCTGCAAGAATTCAGTTAAGAACTGAAAAGGATCTTCAGATAGAAGTCCATGAAACTTGCAGTTTTGTTGCATTAGAGAAACTAATTGAGGTTTAAACTCAAAATTGTTTGCTTCAATGGTAGGGATGGAGATGCTTCTTCCATGTAAATTGGAATTAGGTGCAGTAAAGTCACCAAGCATCCTCCTTGCATTATTATTATTTTCGGCTGCCATCTCCTCTTCCTGTTCAAAAATCTGAAAGGTGCTTGCTGGATTGTTGTAATTTAGCTTCTCTTATTTTCCTCTTCAGAGTCCTTTCAGGTTCTGGATCTGCTTCAACAAGAATATTCTTGTCCTTGCTC